>NC_135820.1:80320522-80920522 GCF_964213995.1 Mustelus asterias | reverse complement strand
TAGGGGAGAAGGAAAGTAGAGGGTGCAGGATATAGTATTACAGTCATAGAAAGATCAACTTAATAAAAGTTAGGTCCATTCAAAAGTTTGATGGCAGCAGGGAAGCTGTTGTTCTGGAGTCGGTTGGTACGTAATCTCCAGACTTGTGTCTTTATTCCACCTTCTTCCATTGGGAAAGAGTATGCCTGGGATGAGTGGGGTCCTTGTTTATGCTCGCTGCTTTTCCGAGACAACGGAGAGTGTAGGTGGTGTTAATGGATGGGAGGCTGGTTTGCATTATGGACTGGACTACATTCACAACCCTTTGTAGTTGCTTGTGGTCTTGGTTAGAGCAGGAGCCATACCAAGCTGTGATAGCATCCTTTCCGGATGTGTCTATGATGCATCTGTAAAAATTGGAGAGTCATAGCGGACGGCAAATTTCCCTAGCCTCCTGAGAAAGTAGCGGCGTTGGTGGGCTTTCTTAACTTTAGCGTCAGCATGGGGGGACCAGGACAGGTTGTTGGTGATCTGGACACCTAGAAACTTGCAACTCTCGACAATTTCCTTTAAATCCCCATTGATATAGATACAGGCGTGTCCGCCACTAAACTTCCTGAAGTAAATTACTATCTCCTTTGAGATAATGATGGATGTCAGAGCCATTGAGCAATAGTCATTAAGGAACGCTGCCTGGCATTTCTTTGGTACAGGGATTTCTTGACAGCATGTGGGCCCCCAACTTTCAGTGTTAAGAATTGAAGTGCCTTAGGAATTGTTAAGAATGCTCCCTGGCTTTTCTTTGGCACAGGGATGATGGTCATCTTCTTGAAACAGATAGGGACCTCAGGTTAGTGTAAGGAGTAGTTAAAGATGTCTGCAAATATCCCTGCCAGCTGGTTCACACAGGATCTGAGTGCTCGTCTGGGTATCCCATCCCAGCCAGTCGCTTTCCATGGGTTAACTTTCAAGAAGATCGATCTGAAGTCTGTGATGGTGACCTTGGATACAGGTTTAGACGAGGCTCCCAGGAAGAAGCCTTCTTGCTCAAAACAGGCATAGAGTGCGTTGAGTTCAACTGGGAAGGGTGCATTGTTGCCGACGATTCTACATGCCTTCACTTTGTAGCCTGTTGTGTCGTACAGACCTTGCCATAATCGGTGGCTAGTCTGGGATTCTAGCTTGGTCCGGTATTGTCTCATGGCATCTTTGATGGTTCTCCATTGATCCATCTGACATAGCATTATGAGGCATTCAGATACCGTAGCTTAAAGAGGCAGGAATCAGGTTTATAGCATTATAATCCTCCAAATGAACTGAATGTACACATGCAGGTTGGGGAGCAATCAGGCACAGCGCTACTGTTAGAGGGCTGGGTGTAGGTCACTTCACTCACTGTGTACACTGACCATAATGCATCGGAGAAAAAATATATACTTTTAAAAAATAAATCCAACTGGGGTTACCATGAAGTGCTTTAAGCTCTGTAACTGATCAGTTTGAGAATCTAGACTCATGTCCATTTCGGATACCATAATCTCCAGTTTTACCTTTCCAATTTAAAAACTCTAATCTCTGAAATTTAACAAAGCACACTGCTGAAGAAAAACAAGTTATTGCTGAAAAAAAAGACATGTTACCTAAGCTTTTCATGTTGCATTCTGTGACGATACTGTGCTTTAAATAAACGCATGTCATGGTTTTTTGTGCAGGATCTGTTGCAGCAGTTTATCAGAGCCATTCTGTCTGTATACAGCAGTTATGCTGTTACTGCAGCAGCATAATTGCTACAATGTTTCTTTTAATCTGAACTAATGCAGGGTTATGTTATTTTGTGTTTCCCCCAGGGTATTGCAGAGTAGGGCTTGATTAGGTTGATTGACAGGCAAGTTCATATGACTGGATACAGCTAGGCTATTCTTCAGATTCTGCCGTTTGGGGGTGGAACTCTCTTGGGAAGTTTCTGCATGAGAATTATAAGACAAGCATCTGTCTGGATCACTCTCCGGCATGTGTTTAAAGACTAGAAAATCTAGTAGCCACATAAGTATATTTGGTTATCTGTGCCAACTGGTTCTAAGGAAGGGATTTATGTTTATGTGGTGTTACTGCTAAATTGGAACAACTGAGATAGCCAGTTATTAAACACGATAAGAACATAAGAAATAGGAGCAGGAGTAGGCCATCTAGCCCCTCGAGCCTGCCCCGCCATTCAATAAAATCATGGCTGATCTGACGTGGATCAGTACCACTTACCCGCCTGATCCCCATAACCCTTAATTCCCTTACCGATCAGGAATCCATCCATCCGCGCTTTAAACATATTCAGCGAGGTAGCCTCCACCACCTCAGTGGGCAGAGAATTCCAGAGATTCACCACCCTCTGGGAGAAGAAGTTCCTCCTCAACTCTGTCTTAAACCGACCCCCCTTTATTTTGAGGCTGTGTCCTCTAGTTTTAACTTCCTTACTAAGTGGAAAGAATCTCTCCGCCTCCACCCTATCCAGCCCCCGCATTATCTTATAAGTCTCCATAAGATCCCCCCTCATCCTTCTAAACTCCAACGAGTACAAACCCAATCTCCTCAGCCTCTCCTCATAATCCAAACCCCTCATCTCCGGTATCAACCTGGTGAACCTTCTCTGCACTCCCTCCAATGCCAATATATCCTTCCTCATATAAGGGGACCAATACTGCACACAGTATTCCAGCTGCGGCCTCACCAATGCCCTGTACAGGTGCATCAAGACATCCCTGCTTTTATATTCTATCCCCCTCGCAATATAGGCCAACATCCCATTTGCCTTCTTGATCACCTGTTGTACCTGCAGACTGGGCTTTTGCGTCTCATGCACAAGGACCCCCAGGTCCCTTTGCACAGTAGCATGTTTTAATTTGTTTCCATTGAGATAGTAATCCCATTTGTTATTATTTCCTCCAAAGTGTATAACCTCGCATTTATCAACGTTATACTCCATTTGCCATATCCTCGCCCACTCACTCAGCCTGTCCAAATCTCTCTGCAGATCTTCTCCGTCCTCCACACGATTCACTTTTCCACTTATCTTTGTGTCGTCTGCAAACTTTGTTACCCTACACTCCGTCCCCTCCTCCAGATCATCTATATAAATGGTAAACAGTTGCGGCCCGAGTACCGATCCCTGCGGCACGCCACTAGTTACGTTCCTCCAACCGGAAAAACACCCAAATATTAAATATTTTAATTGGTAAAAGTTGTGCTAATTCTGTTATATCCTGTATTCTTAAATAAAGTTTGTTTTGATAAAAGCTTCCTAGTGGGTCACTTGAATCATACCTGGAGTGAAACACCTTATGCTCACCCTACTGCCAAAATCAAATGTAGAAGCTATGGTCTAGGCTAACATTATAATATACCTGGCAGTTTCTGATCTGATCCCCAACAATTCGTCAGGATAGTTTGCAAGAAATTACCAACAGCAATGGGAAAAACAACAGATTAGATTGCATGAGAGTGCTGATTGGTTGGCCAAGTGGATTCTTTTTTGTGGAGATGCTGCCATGCAACAGTTAACTTCTCAGCTTTGTTCAAATTCAAACTGGGCAGGTCGACTTTGAATGATCAAGGCATTGCCCCGGGGAATGAATCAGGAGTTCCTCTAATGTGTATTGAAAAAGGCATAATGTATGGACATGTTCCTTTGGTCTGTAAAGGACAAGACTCTGTGAGAGAATGTGTGGGGATTCTAGCACGTGCAAGGGAACTCATAATAAATGCGAGGCTCAACAACTACTCCGCAGGTGGAAGTAACAAAATTGTTTATTCAAACTGAACTTTATACAAGGGAGAATACCGCACTCTGCCGCCAGCTCTGTGGGCCAGGACGCCACCGCAGATCATGCAACCATTGCAGAGTGCTCTCAGATTCAAGCTCAACCATGTAGCACGCTCTGCCGTGTTACATCTTCCTCCCTCCCCCTTCTAAGTTCTTTACAATCTGATTTATGAACAGAACTATTTACAAGAATAAACAATAAAACATCTAAAACAGGGTGGGGTAACAGTACAATTTCTCAAAAGTTTAGTCTATCAAGAGACTTCTGAATTCTCTGAGAACATCTCAGCTCTCTGGCCAGCTCTGAGGTAGTGATGTCTTGACTAGTGGTCAGCTGGTTTGCAGTTCAGGAGGTGCATTAGTGCAGATATCTGCTCCAATTCCCTTTAGAACAACATGAGGGTCTTCCTTCCTGGGAAATAAACGGTCCCACTGAACTTGGCACTATTGGAAGAACGCTGGTAGGTGCTGCCACATCATCCTATTCTACTTGTATTCTGTTTGTTTCTCTCTGCCTTCTGTGGTTTACAGATGTTTCCTTCCATTCCTTCTTTAGAGGTCAACCAGAAGCAGATAGGACACAGTCTGTTTTTGTTAGGACTTTCCCAGGCTGGACTAAGCTTAAAGTTCCAGGCAAACAAATACTAAGTCATTTACCTCGAATTACTTATTACCTTTAACTGAACCGTGATATTGTATACCTTGTTTCATTTCCATTTTCCCTGCTAAATTGGGGAACATTAGGTCAAGTCTGGTCTGGAGATGCCTCCACATTAATAGCTCTGTGGGGGATATTCCCATAGTAAGGTGTGGTGCGGTCCTGTAAGAAAGGAGGAATCTAGCAAGATTCAATCAATGGTGTGCCTGGCTGTTTTTTTCATCGCTGACTTGAGTGTCTGGATAGCTCATTCTGCTATGCCATTCGAGGCTGTGTACACATTTTATTCCGCAATTTTGCGTAAAATGCTGAAACTCAACCCCTCTAAAGGCAGCACCATTATCAGAAACCAGGCCATGCTTGGTGAAGGCTTGTTTGTAGCTTTACTGAATGTTGTAAATGACATTGCTCTTCTCATTTCATGAACATCAAGCATTTTGGAATGGCCAACAATAATTAGGAATGCAGTGCCTAGAATAGGACCTGCAAAATCCACATGTAACCGTGCCCAAGGTTAGCCACTCCCCTGGGTGCAAGTGAGCTGAAGGAGGCAGTATGTGTTACAACTGGCATTGATCACAATGCCCAATTAGATTTTCAATACATTATATATTCATGTGTTTTCAATGTCTGGCCACCAAATACAACTTCTGGCAAACATCTTCATTTTGGTCTCACCTGGGTGAGCAATGTGGAATTCCTGCAGCAACATTCCTCTTGGTGGGCAAGGAACCGCGATTCTCGACCCTCACAGTAACAAGGTGGAAGGTACTGTTGAAGGAGCCTTAGTGAGTTGCTGCAGTGCATCCTGTAACTGCTACACAATGCTACCCCTGTGCGTCAGTGGTGGAAGGAGTGAACGTCTGTGGTGGTGGATGGGGTGCCCATCAAGCATGCTGCTTTGTCGTGGATGGGGTCGAGCAGCTGAAATGGCATAGCAAGCCAGTCAACTGCATCAAACTGCTCTGAAGTCTACAAAAGGAATGAAACTGGACAGATCATCTGGCATCAACTTAGGCACCTGAAAATAACAATGGCAACGACCATCTCCAACAATTAATCATTGCCCCATAACTTTCAATGGCATTACCATTGCTAAGTTCCCCAGTATCAACTGAACTGGAGTAGCAATATCAATACTGGGGCGACAAGAAGTCAGAAGCTGGGAATTCTGCAGAGAGTAACTCACCTAATGATTCCTCAAAGCCTATCCGCTATCTACAAGGCACAAGTCACGAATATGATGGAATATTTCCCACTTGCCTGGATGAGTGCAGCGCCAACAATACAAGAAGCTCATCATTCAGGATAAAGCAGCCCATTTGATGGCACCCCATCCCCACCACCTTGAACACAACCGATGCATATTGGCAGCCGTGTATACCATCTACAAGATGCACTGCAGCAACTCACCTAGGTTCCTTTGACAGCACTTTCCAAATTCATGACCTCTACCATCTAGAAAGACAGCAGATGCATAGAAACACAACCACCTGTAATTTACTCTCCAAGTCACTCGCCACCCGGACTTGGTAATATATCACCATTCTTTCACTGTCACTGGGTAAAAATGGTGGAACTCCCTCCCTAAGAGCACGTGGGAAGTACCCACACCACAGATTGCAGTGATTCAAAATGGTAGCTCACCACCACCTTCTCAAGGGCAATAAATACTAGCCAACTTAGCGATGCCCTCATCCCGTGAAAGAATATAAAAGCTATTAGCTGTTGATTATGGCTTACAGATGCTCTAGAGTTCTGATCAACATAGTAAACATTTCAATTATATTGTGGGTACAATTTGCTATTGCACCACGCACCACACATTAAGCAACAGTCCAATTCTTCAAAAATCGCCCAAATGCTGGGAATGTAAAATAGAAACAAAAAAGAGAGACTTGGAATATACAACAGGTCCACATGTAAAGATCAAGATTGGTTAACACTCCAGTGGTGAAGACTTTTCACTTCTCTAATTCAGACTGTTCACCCAAACAATTCAAATGTTAACTTGCCTGTTGCATATTTCATGTTTTTTCTCCTGCCAAGACTGTTCTTATGAGGCAGATCAGTCTAATTATTGTCACATATTCAGAATTTTCAGTACTCAATTCTCAGTTAGAATTAAATCAATTTCCAGTGAGTAGAGAATCTGCACAAGGTGCGCTTTCTGGTGTGATGGCTTATTTGCAAACTGATTAGGCTGGACATCAACAAGAGCCATGTATGTGCGCAAGAATTTAGCTGAATTTTGGGATAAGTCTGATGGATCATAGATTTTTTTCAGTCCAGTCTAATTAATCCTAACCACGTCTAGAAAGTAGCTGGTAAATGAAAGGTTGCAAAAAGATCGCACTTTCTCAAAAGTGCACAGATGTGATTACGTTCTGTTACTATCAATTAAACAAAGGAACAAAATTCTCATTTTCTGTAAGATAGAAATTGGTTTGAGGCGCTGGAACTCAGTGACTCCTTTGCTGATACTTTCCAGGGTGTGACAATCTCATGGCTCAGCTTGTTGCTGGGATGCCAGGTACATACAAACCAATAGCATTAAAGGTAGATTACAATCTGTTGTGCCCTTGCGAAATGTGCTGGAATATTCCACTCGTTCAAATTATGACTCCAAGTCAATTGGAGCAAATCAGGTCATTGGAAGTCTGCTGTAACAAGCAGTCAATCCATGAGACACTTTTAATCTATTGCCTAATTATATAATTGAGCTTGAAATAGGCTTAATTTACTGATCCCAGTATCGGTTTCCTCCCTTTATCTATCATTTTATTCCCTTAAAGAATGGGATTTGGTGGGAGTGGGCTGTGAGAAAAACAGACTTTTGATCGTATGCGATACAGGAGAGCGAAAAGAAAATCACCTTACTTCTGTACCAAAAAAAACTTCAAATACCTTGAACATGGTAGTCTAGCCTACACATTCTTGTGCAAAAACAGGGTGGGTAAATTCCTGATACCAACTGCATTGTTATGGCAAAGATTAAGGGAGTGAGACTGTCAGATAACCACAAAATCAATGATAAGTTCCAGTCAGTAATTTATGCAGAAAGTTAGTGTACTGGATCCAATAAACTAGGAAAAAACAGCCAAACCAACTATTCAATAAATTCTGTGTGATAGGTTTTACATTAGCACTGTATCTACATGTGCTAATGTTACAGGATTAGTAATCCAAAGGGCGGCACGGTAGCACAGTGGTTCACAGCTCCAGGGACCTGGGTTCGATTCCCGGCTTGGGTCACTGTCTGTGTGGAGTTTGCACATTCTCCTCGTGTCTGCGTGCATTTCCTCCGGGTGCTCCGGTTTCCTCCCACAGTCCAAAGATGTGCGGGTTAGGTTGATTGGCCGTGCTAAAAATCGCCCCTTAGTGTCCTGAGATGTGTCGGTTAGAGGGATTAGCGGGTAAATATGTAGGGATACGGGGGTAGGGCCTGGGTGGGATTGTGGTCGGTGCAGACTCGATGGGCCAAATGGCCTCTTTCTGCACTGTAGGGTTTCTATGATTCTATTAAAATCAGAGAATGCAAGATTGAGGATTTGAATTCAGTTTGTAAATTTTGGAAATTAAAATTTGGTATCAATGAAAGTGAATATGAAACTGTTGGATTGTTGCCATAGTTATGGTTCAGGTCAGAAACTCCAAAGTGTTTTATGGAGCCCGCCTGGATCATAAGTTTTTCACCTTGAATTTGGCTAGGATAAACATGATATGTTTCACCTCAGGTATGATTTAAATGACCCACTGGGGAGTTATCAAAAAGTTTAAGAACATAGTTAACATGTATGGAAAGAAAATTAGAGATAACTTTTATCAATTACAAACAAAAAGCAAAACCACAATAATGTCTATCCCTTAACAAATGTATCTAAGATGCTCCAAACAAAAAAAACCCTTTTCACAGGTTTAACACAGCAAAGACGAATGTCCACATGACCCTGGCACGGAGTCATTTGGATGAATGCTGCAGTTCTCTTGAAACAACAGTTTCCCACAAAACCGGGGAGAGATTTTGGTCAAGCCACCAAAAGCAGATTTTCTACTGCAGGAAGTCAAGAAGCCTTGTTTTCAGCTAACCAGCAGAACTTACTGACTGGAGCTTATCGTTGATTTTGTGGTTATCTGGCAGTCTCACTCCAGGGAGAGAGAGAAAGGCATCTCTTTCCAGCTTGATGTCCCTTTTAAAAACTAAAACCTGCAGCTCAAAACTGAAAATGAAATAGTTCCTGACACCTGGCCTGCAAACATTCTTCCTTCTGACAATGCAGGGTCATAAAACTATTTAAACCACTTAAGGAGCAATAAAGGGACTCCACGTAGACAACCCGGTGCCACAATGAGAGCTGAGAGCTACAGAGAATAAGATTTAAAAGACTCTTAAAAGGTGCCCTAAAGTCACATCATAAACCCAACTGGTTCACAAAAGTCCTTGAGGGGAGGAAAGCTTCCATCCTTATCCCGTCAGGGTCTATGTCATGCTAGTTCCAAGTGGTTAACTCTGAACAGCCTTCTCAAGTGGCCTAGTAAGACACTCGGATGGTACCTGGCAATGCCACACCACAAGAGTTATTTTTATAATTATCAAATCACTTCATCAATAATGCATCCAATGTACAACTTAAATATGTACTCCAATCCAAGCCCAAAATCCATAATTTCACTATTCCTGTATTTTTAAGTTTTGCACAATGCACACTTGAGCTTTCACAACACTTTACTGAACATTAATTTACAGTGCCTTTCACATTTTTTTTTTAAGTTTGCTTTTTAGTCATAAGTAAGGCTTACATTAACACTGCAATGAAGTTACTGTGAAAATCCCCTCGTCGCCACACTCCGGCACCTGTTCGGGTCAATGCACCTAACCAGCATGTCTTTCAGATTGGGGGAGGAAACCGGCGCACCCGGAGGAAACCCACGCAGACACGAGGAGAACGTGCAAACTCCGCACAGACAGTGACCCAAGCCAGGAATTGAACCCAGGTCCCTGGTACTTGGGATGTCGTGAAGTGTTTCATAGCCATTAATGTTTTTTGATTTGTCACATGTATTAGCGTACAGTAAAAAGTATTGTTTCTTGAGCATTATACAAAGCATACCGTGCATAGAGAAGGAAAGGAGAGAGTGTAGAATGCAGTGTTACAGTCATAGTTAAGGTGCAGAGAAAATCAACTTAATGCAAGGTAGGTCCATTCAAAAGTCTGACGGCGGCAGAGAAGAAGCTGTTCTTGAGTCGGTTAGTACGTGATCTCAGACTTTTGCATCTTTTTCTCAATGGAAGAAGGTGGAAGAGTGAATGCCCAGGCTGCGTGGGGTCCTTAATTATGGTGGCTACTTTGCCGAGGCAACGGGAAATGTGGACCGAGTCAATGGGTGGGAGGCTGGTTTGCGTGATGGATTGGGCTACATTCACGACCTTTTGTAGTTTCTTGTGGTCTTGGGCAGAGCAGCAACCGTACCTAGCTGTGATACAACCAGAAAGAATGCTTTCTATGGTGCATCTGTAAAAGTTGGTGAGAGTCGTAGCTGACATGCCAAATTTCCTTAGTCTTCTGAGAAAGTGGAGTTGTTGGTGGGCTTTCTTAACTATAGCGTCGGCATGGTTGTTGGTGATCTGGACACCTAAAAACTTGAAGCTTTTGACCATTTCTACTTCGTCCCCGTTGATGTAGACAGGAGCATGTTCTCCACTACGCTTCCTGAAGTCGATGACAATCTCCTTCATTTTGTTGACACTGAGGGAGAGATTATTGTTGTCGCACCAGTTCACCAGATTTTCTGTCTCGTCATTGTTTGAGATGCATCCCACTACAGTGGTGCCATCAGCAAACTTGAAAATCGAATTGGAGGGGAATTTGGCCGCACAGTCATAGGTGTATAAGGAGTATAGTAGGCGGCTGAGAACACAGCCTTGTGGGGCACCAGTGTTGAGGGTGATCGTGAAAGAGGTGTTGTTGCTTATCCTTACTGATTGTGATCTGTGGGTTAGGAAGTTCTGGAGCCAGTCGTGAAGGGAGGAGAAGAGGTCCAGGCCACGGAATTTGGAGATGAGTTCCGTAGGAATAATGGTGTTGAAGGCTGAGCTGTAGACACCTGACACAGGTGTCTTTGTTATCTAGGTGTTCCAGGGTTGAGTGCAGGGCGAAGGAGATAGCTTCTGCTGTGGACCTGTTGTGGCGGTAGGTGAACTGTAGTGATCCAGGCAATTCAGTAGGCTGGAATTGATTCATGACTAGCCTTTCGAAGCACTTCATAATGAGGGATGTCAGAGCCACCGGACGAAAATCATTCAAGCACACTGCCTGGCTTTTCTTTGGTACTGGAATCTTGTTTTCAGTCAAACACAAGAAGCAATTTTCATTCAGCAAATTACGTTTATCTCGTGTCATTAACAAAGGTGTTTGGTGGCAGTGTTACCAAATAAAACTTATCAAGCCACAAGAGGAGGTACTAGGACAGATGACCAAAAGCTTGGTGAAAGTAGTAGGTTTAAAAAAATGGCTTTTAAGAGAGGGACAGAAGAGTCGAGGGAGGGATGGAAATACTTTCACCAATGGTGGCAGGGAACCCGTGGCAAAAGGATGGATATGGAAGAGCAAAAAGGTTTTGCAATGACTAATACTTTTAGTTATGTTGATTAAGGGACAAACGTTGACCAGAACACCAGGGAGAACTCTCCTTCAAAAGATCCCATTCACCTGAGCAGACAGATGGGGCCTCAGTTTAACATCTCATTCGAGATGATGGTGCCTTCGACAATGTAACACTTCTCATCAGCTGTTTCTCAGTTGACTCAGAGTCTGAGTGTTCCGGCTTCAAGTCTGACTCTAGGACTTCAACACAAAATAATAGGACTGATGCTTCAGAGCAGTACTTAGGGAGCAGTGCAACGGTGGGAATACTATCTTTCCGATGAAACATTAAACCGACACCCATCTCGCCTCTCTGCCAGACACGGTGGCATAGCGGTGCTTTCCCACAGTGTCAGGGTCCCAGGTTCAATTTCAGCCTTGGGTGACTGTGTGGAGTTTGCACATTCTCCCCATGTTTGTGTGGGTTTTCTCCCACACTCCAAAGATGTGCAAGTTAGGTGGATAGGCTATGCTAAATTGCCCCTTAGTGTCCCAGGATGCACAGGTTGGATGGATTAGTCTTGGGAAATGTGTGGGGTTACAGGATGGGGTGGGGGAGATAGCCTGGGTAAAATACCTCTTGATGTGGAGATGCCGGCGTTCGACTGGAGTAAACACAGAAAGAAGTCTCACACCAGGTTAAAGTCCAACAGGTTTATTTGTAGCAAACACCACTAGCTTTCGGAACTGGCTGTTCCTTCGTCAGGTGGGTGGGAGTTCTGATCACAAACAGCGCATACAAAGACACAAACTCAATTTACATGAATAATGATTGGAATGAGAGTCTTTACAGCTAATCAAATCTTAACGGTACAGACAATGTGAGTGGAGAGAGCATTAAGCACAGGTTAAAGAGATGTGTATTGTTTCCAGACAGGCAAGTTAGTGAGATTTTGCAAGTCCAGGCAAGTTGTGAGGGTTACTGATAGTGTGACATGAACCCAAGATCCTGGTTGAGGCCGTCCTCATGTGTGCGGAACTTGGCTATCAGTCTCTGCTCAGCGACTCTGCGTTGTCGTGAAGGCCGCCTTGGAGAACGCTTACCTGAAGATCAGAGGCCGAATGCCCGTGACCACTGAAGTGTTCCCCAAAAGGAAGAGAACAACCTTGCAATCACCAGACACAATCACCAGGCAGCGGTCAGGGGCATTCGGCCTCTGATATTCGGGTAAACGTTCTCCAAGGCGGCCTTCACAACACACGACAGCGCAGAGTCGCTGAGCAAAGACTGATAGCCAAGTTCCGCACACATGAGGACAGCCTCAACCGGGATCTTGGGTTCATGTCACACTATCTGTAACCCCCACAACTTGCCTGGACTTGCAAAATCTCACTAACTTTCCTGTCTGGAAACAATACACATCTCTTTAACCTGTGCTTAATGCTCTCTCCACTCACATTGTCTGCACCTTTAAGATTTGATTAGCTGTAAAGACTCACATTCTAATCATTATTCTGTAAATTGAGTTTGTGTCTTTGTATGCGCTGTTTGTGATCAGAACTCCCACCCACCTGACGAAGGAACAGCCAGTTCCGAAAGCTAGTGGCGTTTGCTACAAATAAACCTGTTGGACTTTAACCTGGTGTTGTGAGACTTCTAACTAAAATACCTCTGTCAGAGAGTTGATGCAGACTCAATGGGCCCAAAGGCCTTTTCTGCACTGTAGGGATTCTGTGAATCTCTCAAGTGGACATAAAAAATCCGACGATATTATTGTGATGAGCAGCAGTGGAGTTATGTCCAGTGTCCTGACCAATATTTACCCCTAAATCAACATTATAAATTGGTTGCCATATTTCCTACATCTCGACAATGCCTACGCTTTAAAAAATATTACATTGTGACAAAAATGATTGACGAGGGAAGGGCCGTGGATGTCGTCTACATGGATTTTAGTAAAGCATTTGACAAGGTCCCTCATGGCAGGCTGGTGAAAAAGGTTAAATCTCACGGGATCAAAGGTGAGCTAGCTAGATGACGATGTAGCTGGTCTGATTAGTAAGTTTGCAGATGACACAAAGATTGCTGGAGTTGTGGATAGTGATGAACATTGTCAGAGAATACAGCAGGATATAGATAGGCTGGAACATTGGGCGGAGAAATGGCAGATGGAATTTAATCCAGATAAATGCGAAGTGATGCATTTTGGTAGATCTAATGTAAGGGGGAGCTATACAATAAATGGCAGAACCATCAGGAGTATAGACACACAGAGGGATCTGGGTGTACAAGTCCACAGTTCCTTAAAGGTGGCAGCACAGGTGGAGAGGGTGGTGAAGAAGGCATATGGCATGCTTGCCTTTATTGGACGGGGCATAGAGTATAAAAGTTGGCATATGATGTTGCAGTTATATAGAACGTTGGTTAGGCCACATTTGGAATACTGCGTCCAGTTCTGGTCGCCACACTACCAGAAGGACGTGGAGGCTTTGGAGAGAGTGCAGAAAAGGTTTACCAGAATGTTGCCTGGTATGGAGGGTATTAGCTATGAGAGATTGAGTAAACTAGGGTTGTTCTCCCTGGAAAGACGGAGGTTGAGGGGCGACCTAATAGAAGTTTATAAAATTATGAAGGGCATAGATAGGGTGAACAGTGGGAAGCTTTTTCCCAGGTCAGAAATGACAAACACAAGGGGTCACAAGTTCAAGGTAAGGGGGGCAAGGTTCAGTACAGATATGCGGGGGACGTATTTAACACAGAGTGGGGTGGGGGCCTGGAATGCACTACCAAGCAAGGTGGTTGAGGCAGACACGCTAGGATCATTTAAAACTTATCTAGATAGTCACATGAACAGACTGGGAATAGAGGGATACAAACAGATGGTCTAGTTAGGAACACATGATCGGTGCAGGCTTGGAGGGCCGAAGGGCCTGTTCCTGTGTTGTATTGTTCTTTTGGTCTGTACAGTGCTTTGAGATATCTGGTAATCATGAAAGATGCAAGTGTTTCTTTTCCTTCAGTATTCACCAGAATTTCAGCTATGACAGGTATGCTCAAGTTCTAAGGGTTAACCTTCTGAATCAGAGGTGAGTGCTATCTCGCAGCCAAACCACAACCAAAACACTCATCACAACATGGTGAAGGAATTTTGAAATGGAGATCATTAACAAAGATTCTTAGCAAACTCATGGCTGGGCAAAAACCTGATGATCAGAGTTTAATGTGGAGAAGTGCGAGGTCATGCACTTCAGTCGGAGGAATCAAAAGGCAGATTATCTAAATGGAGAGACTGCAGGTGAGTGAAGTACAGAGGGATCTAGGTGTTCTACTGTATGAATCACAAAAAGCTAGCAGGCAGGTCCAACAAGTAGTTAAGGCAAACTGTAGTCTACTATACTCCTTATACACCTATGAGTGTGTGGCCAAATTCCCCTCCAATTCGATTTTCAAGTTTGCTGACGACACCACCGTAGTGGGTCGGATCTCAAACAATGATGAGACAGAGTACAGGAACGAGATAGAGAATCTGGTGAACTGATGCGGCAACAATAATCTCTCCCTCAATGTCAATAAAACGAAGGAGATTGTCATCAACTTCAGGAAGCGCAAGGAGAACATGCCCGTCTACATCAACAGGGACGAAGTAGAAAGAGTTGAGAGCTTCAAGTTTTTAGGGGTACAGATCACAAACAACCTGTCCTGGTCTCCCCCCATGCCGACACTATAGTTAAGAAAGACCACCAATGCCTCTACTTTCTCAGAAGACTAAGGAAATTTGGCATGTCAGCTACGACTCTCACCAACATTTACAGATGCACCATAGAAAGCATTCTTTCTGGTTGTATCACAGCTTGGTATGGCTCCTGCTCTGCTCAAGACCTCAAGGAACTACAAAAGATCATGAATGCAGCCCAATCCATCACGCAAACCAGCCTCCCATCCATTGACTCTGTGTACACTTTCCACTGCCTCGGCAAAGCAGCCAGCATAATTAAGGACCCCACGCACCCCGGACATTCTCTGTTCCACCTTCTTCCTTCGGAAAAAAGATACAAAAATCTAAGGTCATGTACCAACCGACTCAAGAACTGTTTCTCCCCTGCTGCTGTCACACTTTTGAATGGACTTACCTTGCATTAAGTTGATCTTTCTCTACACTCTAGCTACAACTGTAGCACTACATTCTGCACTCTCTCATTTCCTTCTCTATGAACGGTATGTTTTGTCTGTATAGCGCGCAAGAAACAATACTTTTCACTGTATGTTAATACATGTGACAATAATAAATCAAACAGCATTTTGGCCTTTATTGCAAAGGGGATGGAATCTAAAAATAGGGAGGCTTTGTTGCAGTTGCACAGGGTGTGGGCGAGGCCTCACCTGGAATTCTGTGTAGTTTTTCCTAAAGGGGCAGTCCAAAGGAGGATTCACTGGGCTAATTCCTGGGATGAGAGTGTCATCCTATCAAAATGGACTGAATTGTCTGGGTCTGTATTCCTTGGCGTTTAGAAGAGTGAGGGGTGACCTTATTCAGACATATAAGATCCTGAGAGGGCTTGACAGTGTAGATGGTGAGATGTTTTCACTAGTGGAAGAGTCTCAAACAAGGAGGCACAGCTACAAGATAAAGGGCTAGTCATTTAAAACTGAGGTGTGTAGAAATTTCTTCTCGCAGAGAGGGTGGCTAATCTCTAGAATTTTCTGCCCCAAAGGGTGGTGGAGGCGGAATCATTAGAAGTATTTAAAGTGAAGGTGGATAAATATTTGATAGGTCGAGGAATAGAGGGCTATGGGGAAATGGTATAGAAAAACCATGATCTTATTGAATGGCAGGGCAGGCTTGAAGGGCCTGGTGGTCTACTCCTGCCTTTATTTATTGTGTTTGTGTAAACAAAACATTAATCGCTCATGAAACTCTAACCACTCTCAATCCCAAAGTTACTCCAAAACACAACATATTAACATATATCCAATCAGAATATGACTAAACCAACAAATTGTTCCTTTGACAGGCTTTTAAAATGAAATTTAAAAGATGCAAAAAGAGATTGAGGGGAAAGAAAACATTTTGTTTTTCCCAGAAACTGACCTAATTTAGCTTGTACTTAATAAACAATCAAGAGAAAAAAACCCTTCCCATGTAAATATATAATGAAATACTCATTAGGAACAGAGTGCCTGTAAACAACACGAAGGCGGAAAGGCTCCTGGCCGAATGATCAGCCGAGCAGTCAGCTACCAGGCTTTGCATTTACTCTGTCTGCTCCCTGGCAATTCCAGCTGATTAAAGTGAAAACTTCGAAACCCAGCACTGCCCCTTTAAAATCTATATTACTCTAAAATCTTTGCATTCTCAATGAAGAAAGTTTGCTAATTTATTATTGAATCACTCAGGTTTTTATTCCTCTTTCTCACAGCCAGTTCTCCCCCAGTTTTGACCCCGGAGGGCTGGAAGCGGCGGGCGCGGTAGGAGAGTCCCAGGCTTTGCCCCTGTTGCAGGCCGCGCTGGGAAAGCGGGCGAGAGGCCGCGAACCGCCACCGGCAGCGACTGAAGGAGGAAAGCGGGCCTTTACCTGTACGGCCGGAGAGAGCCGACATATCCCGGGCAGCGTCCAGCGGCCGCTCCTTTCCTCCCGTTACCACAGCAGCCGAGGAGCCATCACTCAGGGGAGGCGATCGGAAAGCGGCCTCCTCCCCGCCCCCCCTCACACAGCCGCCGGAGACAGCCGAGAGCCCAAATGACGGAAATACCCGAGCCTCCTGCCGCCGGAGACAGCCGAGAGCCCAAATGACGGAAATACCCGAGGCCCCTGCCGCCCGAAGCACCCGAGAGCCCAATGACGGAAATACCCGAGCTACTGAAGGGAGCACCTGAGTCCTGCCGCCGGAAATACCCGAGGGACCCAGCCGGAAAGAACCGAACCCCTGCCGGAAACACCCGAATCTCCATTGGAACAGCCTGAGACTCCGCTGCCGGAATCGCGGGAAAGGCCGCCGGAAAGTGCCGACCGTCTGCCGGAAATACCCGATTCCCGAAAATTCTAGAAAGACTCAGCCCGTCTGGCAGCGTCTGTGGAGAGAGAGAGAAACAGAGATAACGGTTCGCATTTCAATAGGATTCCTCAGAGAGGTAGAAATGTGAAAGCCTCTATGCTGCTGAAAATTTAATGAGAAAGATATCCTGGAACACGGGGGAGCGGTAATGATGATATAAAAATCTAAAGATTTGGGCTAGAGTAGGCGTTAATAGCACAATAAAGGTCAGCATTATCTGGAAGCAAAGTAGCAGAATGGGTGGCGCGGTGGCACAGTGGTTAGCACTGCCGCCTCACAGCTCGATCCCCGGCTTGGAGATGGTGGAGTTTACACGTTCTCCCCGTGTCCGCATGGGTTTCCTCCGGGTGCTCCGGTTTCCTCCCATAGTATTTTGTTTTCCTAAAGAACCTTTTATTAATGTTTTGTTTGCACTTCAGTTCCACGCTCCTGATCTACGGACACCTGGTGCGGAGAGGGGCGGATCGGGATGGCGACCTCCTCGTGAACCTGCTCCTGGGCCTGGTGAAACGCGCCATTTACAGGTCCAGGCAACGGGTGATCGAGGGGGCCGTCCATCCAGACTGTCTGCCCCTCTACCGCGGCTATGTTCGCGGCCAGGTGTCCCTGGAGAGGGAGCATGCGGTGTCCACGGGCGTGGTTGATGCCTTCCGCGCCTGTTGGGCACCGCAGGGGTTGGGGTGCGTTATCGACCCTAATAATCACATTATAATTTGATGTTTTTAAGTTTCCTTTGTACTTTGATTTTTGTTCGGGCTGTTCCCCCTCCTTTTCAGAACATAAGAAATAGGAGCAGGAGTAGGCCATCTAGCCCCTCGAGCCTGCCCCGCTATTCAATAAGATCATGGCTGATCTGAAGTGGATCAGTTCCACTTACCCGCCTGATCCCTATAACCCCTAATTCCCTTACCGATCAGGAATCCATCTATCCGTGATTTAAACATATTCAACGAGGTAGCCTCCACCACTTCAGTGGGCAGAGAATTCCAGAGATTCACCACCCTCTGAGAGAAGAAGTTCCTCCTCAACTCTGTCCTAAACTGACCCCCCTTTATTTTGAGGCTGTGCCCTCTAGTTCTAGCTTCCTTTCTAAGTGGAAAGAATCTCTCCACCTCTACCCTATCCAGCCCCTTCATTATCTTATATGTCTCTATAAGATCCCCCCTCAGCCTTCTAAATTCCAACGAGTACAAACCCAATCTGCTCAGTCTCTCCTCATAATCAACACCCCTCATCTCTGGTATCAACCTGGTGAACCTTCTCTGCCTTCCCTCCAAGGCCAATATATCCTTCCGCAAATATGGGGGCCAATACTGCACACAGTATTCCAGCTGCGGCCTCACCAATGCCCTCTACAGATGCAGCAAGACATCTCTGCTTTTATATTCTATCCCCCTTGCGATATAGGCCAACATCCCATTTGCCTTCTTGATCACCTGTTGCACCTGCAGACTGGGTTTTTGCGTCTCATGCACAAGGACCCCCAGGTCCCTTTGCACAGTAGCATGTTGTAATTTTTTTCCATTTAGATAATAATCCAATTTGCTATTATTTCCTCCAAAGTGAATAACCTCGCATTTGTCAACGTTATACTCCATCTGCCAGATCCTCGCCCACTCACTCAGCCTGTCCAAATCTCTCTGCAGACCTTCTATGCCCTCCACACGATTCACTTTTCCACTTATCTTTGTGTCGTCTGCAAACTTTGTTACCCTACACTCAGTTCCCTCCTCCAGATCGTCTATATAAATGGTAAATAGTTGAGACCCCAGTACCGATTCCTGCGGCACGCCACTAGTTACCATCTGCCAACCAGAAAAGCACCCATTTATTCCGACTCTCTGCTTCCTGTCGGATAGCCAATCCTCAATGCACGCTAACACCCTACCCCCAACTCCGTGTGATCCAATCTTCTTCAGCAACCTTTTATGAGGCACCTTATCAAACGCCTTTTGGAAATCCAAAAACACCGCATCCACCGGTTCCCCTCCGTCAACCGCACTAGTCACATCTTCATAAAAATCCAACAAGTTCGTCAAGCACGACTTTCCCCTCATGAATCCATGCTGTGTCTGCTTAATCGAACCATTCTTATCCAGATGGCCTGCTATTTCTTCTTTAATGATGGATTCCAGC
Source organism: Mustelus asterias (assembly GCF_964213995.1). Taxonomy (NCBI): domain Eukaryota; kingdom Metazoa; phylum Chordata; class Chondrichthyes; order Carcharhiniformes; family Triakidae; genus Mustelus; species Mustelus asterias. The sequence goes on along the minus strand of NC_135820.1, from coordinate 80,901,296 downwards.
ATTTTCCCAACTACAGACGTTAAGCTAACCGGCCTGCAGTTACCTGCCTTTTGTCTATTTCCTTTTTTAAACAGCGGCGTAACATTAGCCGTTTTCCAATCCGCCGGCACTACCCCAGAATCCAACGAATTTTGATAAATAACCACTAACGCATCCGCTATTACCTCTGACATTTCTTTCAGTACCCTGGGATGCATTCCATCCGGGCCCGGGGACTTGTCCACCTTCAGTCCCCTTAGTCTACCAAGCACTGCCTCCCTGGTAACATTAATTGTATTGAGTACCTCTCCTCCTACCAACCCTCTATCGTTAAGATTCGGTAAACTATTTGTGTCTTCCACCGTGAAGACCGACACAAAAAACTTATTTAAAGTTTCGGCCATTTCCTCATTTCCCACTATTAAATCCCCCCTCTCGTCCTCCAAGGGTCCGACAATCACTCTTGTCACTCAATTCCGTTTTATATATTTGTAAAAGCTTTTACTTTCATTTTTTATATTTAGAGCTAGCCTAGCTTCATAACCTATCTTTCCTTTCTTTATCGCTTTCTTAGTCGTTCTTTGTTGTTTCTTAAACTTTTCCCAATCTTCCGATTCTCCACTATTTTTGGCCACTCTGTACGCATCGGTCTTTAATTTAATACTCTCCTTAATTTCCTTCGTTATCCACGGCTGGTTATCCCTTTTCTTACAGTCCTTCTTTATCACTGGAATATATTGTTGCTGAGTACTGAAAAGGATCTCCTTAAAAATCCTCCACTGTTCCTCCGCTGTCCTACCTACCAGTCTGCTCTCCCAGTCCACCTTAGCCAATTCAGCCCTCATCCTATCGTACTTTCCTCTGTTCAAACAGAGGACAGTGGTATGGGACCCTACTTTCTCCTCTTCCATTTGTATCAGAAATTCGACCATATTGTGATCACTTGGGGAGCTGCCCCTTATACTTTGTCCTGATTTAATTTGAGTTTGTTTATTTGGTTTGACCTGAAACGAGGCCAAAGATGTGCGGGTTAGGTTGATTGGCCATGCTAAATTAACCCTAGTGTCCCGGTGTTATGATCGTTTACATGAGACTCTTCTGTCCTTGATACAAAGGCAAACACCAACTGTTGTCTGATTCGAAAGTTCTTTATTCGTCTTACATATGCAAGCTGGCAGACCTTTGCTACGTAACTTCCACTCAGTGCTGGGAGTCAGTTAGCAAAAGCGCGCTGAATAATGGGACAGTCCCCCTTTATGTAGTTTTACAATCCTCATGGTCACATGTGGTCATACAATATAGCTAATCACAAGACACCCTTTGTTCTAGTCAGGTTAACCATATCTAAGGTCGTAATATGGTTATGTTGAAAGAAAGAGAACTGTTAATGGGTAAGTTCGTTAATCACAGATGTGTTAAGCTTGACATTTACCCAAAACTGCTGGTTTAGCCAGTTTTTGCATAAGCTCTTAGTTGCATGCGATGTTAACCCCTTAATATCTCACTGGGATGAGTAGGTTAGACGATTAGCGGGGTAAATATGTGGGGTTACGGGGATAGGGCTGGGTGGAATTGTTGTCGGTGCAGACTCGGTCCGCTGAATGGCCTCTTTCTGCACTGTAGGGATTCTATGATTCTGTGTGTTAATAGCAGAGAAAGGGTCAGCACTGTCTGAGAGCAAAGTAGCAGAACTTGTTAATAGCAGAGAAAGGGTCAGCTCTGTCTGAAAACAAAGTAGCAGAATCTGTTTATCTGTTCGTAGAATAAAGGCCAACGCTGAATGAAACCAAAGTAGCGGAATGTGCTAATTACAGAGAAAAGATCAGCACTGTCTGAAAGCAAAGTAGCAGAATGGGCAGCACGATGCCATTGTGGTTAGCACTGTTGCCCCACAGCTCCAGGGACCTGGGTTTGATTCCCGGCTTGGGTCACTGTCTGTGTGGAGTTTGCACGTTCTCCCCATGGCTCCGTGGGTTTCCTCCGGGTGCTCCGGTTTCCCCCCACAGTCCAAAAATGTATGGGTTAGGTTGATTGGCCATGCTAAATTGCCCCTTAGTGTCCCGGGATGTGTAGGTTAGAGGGATTAGTGGGGTAAGTATGTGGGGTTACGGGGATAGGGCCTGGGTGGGATTGTTGTTGCTGCAGTCTCGATGGGCCAAATGGCTTCCTTCTGCACTGTAGTGATTCTATGTGTTAATAGCAGAGAAAGGGTCAGTAATGACCAAAGTAGCAGAGGTTGTTAATGGCAGAATTAAGGTCGAAAAAAATCACCTTATGCTCACACTGATGCCAAAAATCAAATAAAGTTGGGTTTGAGGTGAACTTCATAACATACCACGGAGTTTCTGATCTGATCCGTGATCAATTACAGGGGGCTTTGGGTCATAGTGATTCTTCACCAGGTCTACAAGCTCATTAATAGTTAATAGGTGTATCTGGATAGGTCAATATTCTTGACACTGAAAGTCAGTGGCCTGTGTGCTCTCAACACAGCCTGGTTCAAAAGAAAAGCCAGGCAGCATGCCTAAATGACTATTGCCCAGTGACTCTGACATCCGTTATGAAGTGCTTCGAAAGGTTAGTCATTGCACGGATCAACTCCGGCTTCACATATTGCCTGGATCTACAACAGTTCGCCTATTGCAGCAACAGGTCCACAGCAGACACCATCTCCCTGGCACTACACTTAATCCTGGAACACCTGTATAACAAGGACACTTATGTAAGACTCCTATTTATTGACTGCAGCTCAGCCGTTAACAGCATTATTTCCACGAAACTCATCTCCAAACTCCGTGGCCTGGGGCTCGGCTCCTCCCTCTGCAACTGGATTCTTAACTTCCTAACCCATAGACTGCATTCAGTAAAGATAAGCAACAATACTTCCTCCATGATCATCCTCAACACCGGTGCCCCACAAGGCAGTGTCCTCAGCCTCTTGCTATACTCTTTAGAAACCTATGACTGTGTGGCCAAATTCTGCTCCAACTCCATTTTCAGATTTGTTGATGACACCATTGCAGTGGGTCAGGTCTCAAACAACGGAGTACAGGAAAGAGACAGAGAATCTGATGAAATGGTGCAGTGTCAGTAAATTGAAGGAGCTAGTCATTGACTTCAGGAAGCGTAGTGGAGGATATGCCTCTGTCTACATCAATAATGATGATTTGGAGATGGTGGGAGCTTCATGTTTCTAGGTGTTCAGATCACCAACAACCTGTCCTGGTCCCTCCACACTGACGCTATAATTAAGAAAACTCACCAATGCCTCTACTTGCTCAGATGCCTAAGGAAATTTGGCATGTCTGCTACGATTCTCATCAACTTTTACAGATGCAGCATAGAAAGCATCCTTTCAGGATGTATCACATCCATGGTGTGGCTCCTGCTCTGACCAAGACTGCAAGAAACTACAAAGGGTTGTGAACACAGCCCAGTCTATCACGCAAACCAGTCTCCCCTCCATTGACTCTGTCTACACTTGCCGCTACCTCGGAAAAGCAGCCAGCATAATTAAGGACCCCATCACCCTGGACTACTCTCTTCCACCTTCAGTTGGGAAAAAGATACAAGAGTCTGAAAACATGTACCAGCGGACTCAAGAACAGCTTCTTCCCTATCAGACTTTTGAATGGCCCTATTATATATTAAGTTGATCTTTCTCTTCACCCTATCTGTAACTGTAACACTACTTTCTGCACCCTCTCCTTTCCTTCTCCCCTATATACTCTATGAATGGTATACTTATACACCTATGACTGTGTGGCCAAATTCCCCTCCAATGCAATTTTTAAGTTTGTTGATGACACCACCGTAGTGGGTCGGATCTCAAACAATGACGAGACAGAGTACAGGAATGAGATAAAGAATCTGGTGAACTGGTGCGGCAACAATAATCTCTCTCTTAATGTCAATAAAACGAAGGAGATTGTCATCGATTTCATGAAGCGTAAAGGAGAACATGTCCCTGTCTACATCAAGGGGGACGAAGTAGAAAGGGTCGAGAGCTTCAAGTTTTTAGGTGTCCAGATCACTAACAACCTGTCCTGGTCCCCCCATGCCAACATTATAGTTATGAAAGTCCACCAACGCCTCTACTTTCTCAGAAGACTAAGGAAATTTGGCCTGTCAGCTACGACTCTCACCAACCTTTACAGATGCACCATAGAAAGCATTCTTTCTGGGTGTATCACAGCTTGGTATGGCTCCTGCTCTGTCCAAGACCGCAAGGAACTACAAAAGGTCGTGAATGTAGCCCAATCCATCACGCAAACCAGCCTCCCATCCATTGACTCTGTCTACACTTCCCGCTGCCTCGGCAAAGCAGCCAGCATAATTAAGGACCCCACGCATCCTGGACATTCTCTCTTCCACCTTCTTTCATCGATCTTCCAAAAATCTGAGGTCACGTACCAACCAACTCAAGAACAGCTTCTTCCCTGCTGCTGTCAGACTTTTGAATGGACCTACCTTGCATTAAGTTGATCTTTCTCTACACCCTAGCTATGACTGTAACACTACATTCTGCACTCTCTTGTTTCCTTCTCTATGAACGGTATGCTTTGTCTGTATAGCGTGCAAGAAACAATACTTTTCACTGTATGTTAATACATGTGACAATAATAAATCAAATCAAAACTTGGTCTGTATAGTGCACAAGAAACAATACTTTTCACTGTATCCCAGGCAGCACGGTGGCACAGTGGTTAGCACTGCTGCCTCAAGCACCAGGGTCCCAGGTTCAATTCCGGCTTTGGGTTACCATCGGGTGCTATGGTTTTCTCCCACACTCCGGGTTAGGTTGATTGGCCATGCTAAATTGCCCCATAGTATCAGGAGGATTAGCAAGGTAAATACGAGGGGATAGAGCGGCGGTGGGATTTTTGTCAGTGTAGGCTCGATGGGCCAAATGGCCTCCTTCTGCACTGTAGGGATTCTATGATTTGACAACAATACATCAAAATAAAAGTCAGACCAGCGATTTCCACCTCTGTAACATGGCCTGACTTTGTCCCTGTCTCAGCTCAGCTGCTGCTGAAACCCTCAAGCTGTGCCTTCAGCTGGTTGCACCTCAACTCTGCAATTTCCTCCCAAAATCTGTCTGTCTCTTTTAAAGCTGGCTTCTTTCACCAAGCCTTTGGTCGTCTGTGGTTCAGTGTCAAGTTTTATGATGTTTCCGTGAAGCAACTTCTGATACTTTATATTCAAATGTTATGTGAATATTTGTACGAAAGCAAATACTGTAGATGCTGGAAATCTGAAATAAAAGCAAAAATACTGGAAAATCTCAGCAGGTCTGGCAATGTCTGCGCAGAGAGAGAAACGGAGAAAGTTTCAGGTCGAGCTGACCTTTCAAAGAACAAAGGAAAATACAGCACAGGAACAGGCTCTTTGGCCTTCCAAGCCTGTGCCGATCATGATGCCCGAACTAAACTAAAAAAAAACCTTCTGCCCTTGCTCAGTGCATATCTCTCTCTTCCCTCCCTATTCATGTCCCCATCCAGATGCCTCTTAAATGTTGCTAATGTGCCTGCTTCCACCACCTCCTCTGGCAACGTGTTCCAGGCACCCACCACTCTCTGCGTGAAAAACTCCCCCCACACATCTCTCTTTAACTTTCTCCTCCCGCCTTGAACCTGTGCCCCCTTGTAATTGACATTTGCAAACTGGGAAAAAGCTTTTGATTATCCACCCTGTCTCTGCCTCTCATAATTGTGTAGACCTTTATCAGGTCTCCCCTCAGCCTCCATCTGAAATCTGAGCCTTTTTTTATTTTGTGAGAGGGAGGTTATGCCTCACTGGAGTTTTTTGAAGAAGTGACCAGAATGGTTGACGAGGGAAGGGCCGTGGATGTCGTCTATATGGACTTTAGTAAAGCGTTTGACAAAGTCCCTCATGGTAGGTTGATGCAAAAGGTTGGATCTCCTGGGATAAAGGGGGAGGTGGCTAGATGGGTGGAGAACTGGCTTGGTCATATGTCCATCACCTCCTCTACTGTAATGTGAACTGTCCCCGATATACTGCCACTAACTTTCCCTGGGTCCCAAGTCTTCATGTCTTTCTCCATGGTAAACACAGGAGAAATATTCCTTGACAACCTCGACCATTTCCTGCGGTTCCACATTTATGTGCCCACTTTGGTCCTTGAGGGGTCCTATTCTCTCTCTAGTTATTCTTTTTCCTCTAATATTCTTAAAGAATCCCTTTGGATTCACCTTAATCCTCTCAGCCAAAGCTACCTCATGCCCCCTTTGTGCCGTCCTAATTTTCTTCTTGAGTATACTCCTGTATCCCTTGTACACCTCCAGGAAATCCCTTGATTTCAGCTGCTTGTACCTGAGATCTGCCACCTTTTTCTTACTGGCCAAAACCTCAATATGTTTTGTCATCCAGGGTTTCCCTTTCCTGCCAGCCTTGTCCTTCACCCTAACAGGAACATATAGACCCTGAACTCTAACTATTTCAATTTTAAAGGCTTCCCACTTGCTGGACGTCCCTTTGCCTTCAAACAAGCTACTCCAATCAAGCTTGCAAGCTCCTGTCTATTCCATCAAAATTCACCTTGCCTCACTTTAGAACTTGCACCTGTGGACCAGTTTTGTCCCCTTCCATAACTATTTTAAAGCTAATAGAACTATGGTCGCTGGTCCCAAAGTGGTCCCGCACCATCACCTCCGTCACTTGTCCTGCCCTATTTCCCAAGAGTAGGTCAAGTTTTGCCCTTTCCCAAGTAGGACCCTCCACATACTGCCTGAGGAAACTTTCCTTAACAAATTCCACCCCATCTAAGCTCTTAACATTGTGGCAGAGCCAGTCTATGTTAGGAAAATTAAAATCCCCGAATGTGACAACCCTATTACTCCTGCAAGTCTCCCCAATCTCCCTGCATATTTGTTCTTCTAATTCCCGTTGACTATTTGGGGGCCTATAGTACAACCCCAATAAGGTCACCATCCCCTTCTTATTTCTTAATTCCACCCACAAAGCCTCGCTGGATGATCCCTCGGTTATTTCATCTCTGACTCCCCTTAATTAAAAATGCACCTCCCCCTCCTTTCCTCACCTCTGTCCCGCCTAAAGCCCCTGTACTCTGGAACATTGAGCTGCCAGTCCTGTCCCTCCCTTAGTCACGTTTCAGTTATGGCTATAATATCCCAGTCCCACGTACATATCCATGCCCTGAGTTCATCTCCCATACCTGTCAGTCCTCTTGCATTGAAATAGATGCAATTTAATCCAACAGGTTTTCCCTGCTCCCTGCCGTGCTCCTGCCTATCATGTCTATTCAGCTTGCCTTCGCTGAGAACTGCAATCTCCTTTCAGCCCCTCGTTTGCTTCCCTGTTGCTGAAGATCCCCCCCCCCCCCCGCCAATCTAGTTGTTTAATAGCTCCTCTATTGGTCCTCACTTTGAACCAAATTGACTCTATCTTTGGCCTCTCAACATCTCCAGAGCTCTTCAATCTGTACTACCACTTTGCCTCCTTTTTTCCTTTCCTGAAAGGGTGGCGGAGGCAAATGTAATTGTGGCTTTCAGAAGGGAATTGAATAAGCAACGGAGGAAAAAAGAATCACAAAGATCCTGGGGAAAGGTGGGAGAGTGGGACCAGCTGAGCTGCTCTTTCAGGAGAATAAGATGGGCTGAACGGCTTCCTATCATACTGTAACTATTCTGCGGTTCTCTGATTCCATCTTTCCTGAATACCTTGTAGCCAGGAATAAATATTATGTTTTTAATCCATGCCTTGTTTTGAGCCAGAATTATGTTATTGCCGTTACATTATTACCCCGTGTCAGCTTGGGCCTGCAGCTCACCAATCTTATTTACCCCACTTTGTGCATTTATGTGCATGGACTCCAAACCCATCTTTGACTGCTTCATATTTGCCCCCTTTTGAGCCCTCCTATTTCAGAACGACTCTTTAATTTTCACTGTCAGGTCTCCATGTACTTTGGGTGGAATTTTCAATTTTTGAAATGAAATGCCATTGCGGATGGGTTCCACGGCGCACTTCCTGCTCGATGGTGTAGCAGAAAATCACGCATCATGCTCAGGAGATCATTAATTATGCAGAGGCACGTATCTCTCCAAATCTCATGGCAGAGCGGGAACTGATTGGTCCATCTCACCATCACCTAATGGAGTTGAAGGTCTGGGCACATATTTAAGCACCACCCGAACACACACATTCACTCTCTCCAGCCCAGCTTTGTGAAGGAGATGTCTCCAGATGGCTGCGTCGGGGTTTAGTAATGATTCCCTGGATCATTGGAGAATGCACCAGGATGTCCTCTAACTGAACCGTGGCTCCAGGAATCCCACTAACCTCACCTTGCGGCCTGGAATGCGGTTGAAAGGGAGGTCAGCTCATTGGACACCTGCCTGAGAAACGCCATCTAGTGCAGGAAGAGGATGAATGATCACATTTGCTTTGCCAGGATAAGTCAGCCTCGCACTTTCATTATGGTTTCGTAGAAAATAGAAGCAAGAGGATGCAACTTGGCCCTTTGAGCCGGCTCCACCAATCATTTTGATCATGGCCGATCATATTCAATATCCTGATCCCATCTTCCTCTCATATCCCTTTAGTCCCAAAGAGCTATATCTAATTTCTTGTTGCCAAATGTGACTCAGACCAATTTAATATCCTGCTGATATTAGATTGGGAAAGACGAGGAGATTCTGGCGAATAGCGTTTTCAATGAGCATTCATGACATGCTAATGCATGCAAATGAGGTCCCTGCCAACAAGTGGCAAACCTGAGCAGCCATCAGTGCGCCATAGAAGTGGAGAGGGGAAGATTCCAAACTGTTTTCCGGTCCACGGGAATTTGATTTTTGGCTCCTCTCCAAGTTTCCTGTTCCCAATCACCATGAACCTTGCCTCGGGCAGAAGGGGAAAATTTTTCCCCTTGTTTCTCTAATGTTCCATAGAAACATAGAAAAACTACAGCACAATACAGGCCCTTCAGCCCACAAAGTTGTGCCGAACATGTCCCTACCTTAGCGATTACTAGGCTTACCTATAACCCTCTATCTTATTAAGGTCCATGTACTTATCTAAAAGTCTCTTAAAAGACCCTATCAAATCCGCCTCCACCACCGTTGCTGGCAGCCCATTCCACGCACCCACCACCCGCTGAGTGAAAAACGTACCCCTGACATCTCCTCTGTACCTACTCCCCAGCACCTTAAACCTGTGTTCTCTTGTGGCAACCATTTCAGCCCTGGGGAAAAAGCCTCTGATTATCCACTCGATCAATACCTCTCAACATCTTATACACCTCTATCAGGTCACCCCCTCATCCTTCGTCTCTCCAAGGAGAAAAGGCCGAGCTCACTCAACCTATCCTCATAAGGCATGCTCCCCAACCTAGGCAACATCCTTGTAAATCTCCTGTGCACCCTTTCTATGGCTTCCACATCCTTCCAGTAATGAGGCAACCAGAACTGAGCACAGTACTCCAAGTGTGGTCTGACCAGGGTCTTATATAGCTGCAACATTATCTCATGACTCCTAAACTCAATTCCTCAATTGATGAAGGCCAGTACACCATACGCCTTCTTAACCACAGCCTCAACCTGCACAGCTGCTTTGAGTGTCCTATGAACTCGGACCCCAAGATCCTTCTGATCTTCCACTCTGCCAAGAGTCCTACCATTAATATTATATTCCGCCATCCTATTTAACCTGCCAAAACGTAGAAATTAGAAGCAGGAGTAGGTCATTCGGCCCTTCGAGCCTGCTCCACCATTCATTTTGATCATGGATGATCATCAAATTCAATATCATGATCCCCTCCTTCCCCCCCATATCCCTTGATCCCTTTAGCCCCAAGAGCTATATCTAATTTCTTCTTGAAATCAGACAACCTGATTTCATCCTGATGTTTGCCACCACAATCCTGCACAGCAGTGGTTAATCTTCTCATGTGAACGTTGCTGCCAACTCTACTGTGGTGTGACCTGGAACAGGTCTCTCCTGCCCCTGAACTGGTCCCAATGCCCCAGCTGTCTAAAGCTCCTCCTCGTGCACCGCTTCCCCAGCCACATGTTAACTTGTTCTGTTCTGGAATTCCTTTACCCACCAATGGGTGAGTCTCAATAAATCACAGAATTGTTATTGTAAAGAAGGAGGCTATTTAGCCCATCATGTCTGTGCTAGCCCCCTGTAGGAGCAGTTTGCCTCATGTCACTGTCCTCCCCTTTTCCTGCAGCCCCGCACACTCTTCTCTTTCAGATAGTGATGTGTTTCCCATTTGAGAGCCTAAACTGAGCAAGTTGTTAAAGTTTGCAGAAAGACAGAGCACACTGGGATCACAGCTTGTTGCTGTTTGATTACTGTTGTGGTAACTGTACATTATATTTAAGTTTATTTATTCGTGTCACAAGTAGGCTTACATTAACACTGCAATGAAGTTACTGTGAAAATCCCCTAGCTGCCACACTCCGGCACCTGTTCGGGCATACTGAGGGAGAGTTTAGCACGGCCAATGCACCTAACCAGCACGTCTTTCGGACTGTGGGAGGAAACCGGAACACCCGGAGGAAACCCACGCAGACACGGGAGAACGTGCAGACTCCACACAGTGGAGACAGTGACCCAAGCCGGGAATTGAAAATGAAAATGTGAATACATTAACATCACCAACAAATGAAGTTAATTATTCTGCACTAAAGGGAACTGATTTGCTGGAAGCACAGGCGATACGGTTCTGTTGTTGTCCTGTGAGCGTTGGAAGAATTATTTCCTTTTCCATGGGTTTTGGGTGTGACCTCTGGGTGGCGCTGCTGTCTGATGGTAATCCATTGAAACGACAACTTGCATTCATAAAGCATTTTAACAGGAAAGAAATGAAAGGTGCTTGACAGAGATAGGAGGAACAGAGACTGAGGCAGTAAAGGTGAACAAAGCTTAGTGACCGCAGAGGTGAAATTTAAGAAGAATCTCAAAGGAAGGTGGAGAGATAGAGGGATCTTGGTGGCTGAATGCAAGGCCACCAGTGATAGGGTAAAGAGAGGAGGGAATCTGAGCAATAGGGACTTGTGGGTTGCAGAGATTTAGGGGGGAGAAGCTTTGCCATGGAGAAATTTAACGATAAGGAGCAGCATTTTTAATTTTGGGGATTAGGGTGACATTAGACTGAAATCTTAACGCAAAATATAATTAATGAAATGAGTCACTTTAAGAGATATAGGGAATATATGAATAGCTGAAGTGATGGGGATATGGGAAATCTGAACTGGAATCAGTAAAGCTGGCATTTTGAGAAGGAAAATGGCCTCCAATTGCTCCTTTGTCTCCTCCTCCTATGTTGCTGTCCACAGACGCTGACTGACCTGATGAGTGTTTCCAGCATTTTTAGAGTTTTATATTAATGGAAAAGTAAAATAAATATTTCCACGCATAACATCAAACTGAGCATAGAAATCCGATAAAGACTCTTATCCCATTGTCACCCTTGCTGTGCATCACCATCACCATCCTTTTTGCCATTTAATCACTCCTGTTCTCAGTTGTATCAGAGATCATTCTCTTTTCTTGCCTTACTCCCCTCTTTGACTCTGATTTGTTCTAGTCATTTATTCGAATGGTTCTACTGGGCTGCAGCTGGAGACACATGCGCACATCCTGGCCCTGAGCACTAGAGAGAAACTCTGAAATAAAAACAGAACATTCTGGAAACACAAACTAGGCCGGACAGCGTCTGTGGAGAGAAACTCTGTTTCTCTCTCAACAGGTGCTGTCTGGCCTCGTGTGTGCTTCCAGAATGTTCTGTTTTTATTTCTTGTGTTTAATCAGTAGTTTCAAAATCTAATTTGAAACGCCGTCCTATGCATGACTTTCATCGTTCTGTCCTTTGTATTTTAAGCATCATATTATTGTTCACTGGCAGCAATAATAGGCTGCTTAAACATTTCTGTTTGTAAGTGGAACGTGTGTGCTTTGAAAGTTGTCTTTCCTCAATAGGGAATGTAACTAAATTCATTATAACTAGATGGTGCAAGAGTGTTTTGTAAGTCCTACGGCTGTTCCTGTGTTGCACACAGACCTGTAGTAGTGGTTTGCAATGCCAGATGTGTGGGTCCATTGCAGGCAGCAGTTGGAACCTGAAACACTTCTCCCCGCCACCTCCCCCCCCACCCCCGACTCCTCTGCTCCAAGGAAAATAACCCCAGTTTATCCAATCTCTTGTCATAACTAAAACTCTCCAACTCAGGCAACATCCTGGTAAATCTCATCTGCATCCTTTCCAATGCTATCACATCCCCCCTATAATGTGGATTCCAACAGTGCTCTAGTTGTGGCTTAATCAACGTTTCATATAGTTCAGCATAAAATCCTGAGATCACTACCTTTGATGTCCTACTTTTCAACTTAATTTCTAACTCCCTGTATTAGGATTTCTCTTTTATAACCTGTGTCATTAGTACCGATGTGTACCAGGACCAGTGACTGTTCACCCTCCCCCTCCAGAATATCTTGTAACCTTCCCCCTTAGCATCCTTGACCCTAGCACCAGGGAAGCAACATACGATCCTGGATTATCATTTGCAGACACACAAATGCCTATCTATTTCCCTTACAATTGAATCCCCTATAACTATTGCATTCCCACACTTTCTCCTCCTCCTCCCTTGCAGCAGAGCCAACCATGCAAAGTGGGCTCTTATTGCTTTCTCCTGAGAGGCCATTCCCCCCATCAATATCCAAAGTGGTATATCTATTTTGCAGGGGAATGGCCACATGGGATTCCCGCACTGTCTGCCTAGTCCTCTTACTCTGCCTGGTGGTCACCCATTCTTTTTCTGCCTGTGGAGCCTTAGCCTGTGGTGTGACCAACTCTCTATACATGTTATTCATGATACTCACTATTCACTGTGGATCATACACACTGTTCCCAGATGCCACCCCCATCTCCAAAACCCAGGCTTCCAGGGGCTGCAGTTGGAGACACTTGCACATATGCTGACCCTGGGCACTGGAAATGTTCCCAGCTTCCCACATGGAGCATGAGGAGCACACCATGGCTTTGAAATCCCCTGCCATGACTTACCCCTTTAACTTAGTCCTTTGGAAAGTGCTTAATATCAAATAATATCACTTATTGTAAGGCCCTTCTTTCCTGATCCTCATTATTACAAAATATACAAAATATAAACCACAAAAACCCTACAAACTATGAGTGATAGAAGTACTAAATACTTCCCTGACCGTACCCACCAACCAGCTCTATCCCTTGGAGCCCCTGCTGCTGCAGCAGGGTAAGACCATTCTCTGAAGATTTAAGAAGAGTATTGGGAAAAGTTGAGAAGGAATGGTCCATTTGCTGGGGTGATGCATTATCTGACAAGTCAAAAAAGATACAAGCTTACACTTTACTAAACTTAGCACCTTCAACACTAAATTTGGATTTCTTAGGTAGGGTTTCATTTCCTCAGAGGATCGTCCTTCGAATCCATGGAGGACCATGTGCCTAATTTGCGATAAAGTTGGTCCTTTTGGGTCCAGGCTGTGACCTGCCTTGCTGACAGTGGCGAGGGTTATCACAACCTCTGCTACTGCTGGTAAAGAAACCAGGCTTATGGACAATGGAGGCCACTCAGAGCGTCAGCACTGGCTATCCAAGTCCCGGGGTGGTATTCCAAAGTATATTTGTAGGCTGCCAATAGCAAGACCCAGCACTATATCCAAACGGGGGCAATGGGGAGAATTGCTTTATCCTCTTTGAAGAGATCCAGTAAGGGGCTATGGTTGGTAACTATAAAAAAAATCCGCCGATTATAGACGTATTGATGGAATTTCTTCACATCAAATACGACTGCCAACCATTCCTTCTCAATTTGAGAATATCCTCGCTCTGCATTTGGAAGGATCCTGGAGGCATATGGAATATACTTCTCCGTCCCATCTTTCCAACGATGTGACAGCACCACACTCACTCCATATGGGGAAGTGTCACAGGTTAAAAAAAATTCTTTCTTAGGGTTGAAATGGACCAGTCAGTTGGAAGACAATAACTGACTTTAAAGCCTCTGCCTGTGAAACTTCCCAAAACCATCCATGATATTTTCATGGTAGGATGTGCAAGGGGACCAGCATGGAAGCCAAACTCGAGATAAATGTTCCATAATAATTGACTGACCCCAGGAAGAATTTTAGTGGGCGGCACGGTGGCACAATGGTTAACACTGCTGCCTCACAGCGCCAGGGACCCGGGTTCGATTCCCGGCTTGGGTCACTGTCTGTGTGGAGCTTGCACATTCTCCTCGTGTCTGCGTGGATTTTCTCTGGGTGCTCCGGTTTCCTCCCATAGTCTGAAAGATGTGCTGGTTAGGTGCATTGACCCGAACAGATGCTGGAATGTGGCGACTAGGGGAATTTCACAGTAACTTCATTGCAGTGTTAATGTAAGCCTACCTGTGACTAATAAATAAACTTTAACTTAACTTTAAGTTCTGTTGTGTTCCTTTGATGGCCTTTACCTTATCCTCAACTGGATGTAATTCCTTGCCATCTACTTGGGTTACTTTGGCGACCTGGAAAATGCATTTCTGCTTTGTTAAGCGAACTCTGCTTTGGAAAATCTCTGCAAGACTTCTGGATTGGACAGGTGTTCCTGTTCCGAAGACCCCATGACCATGACGTCATCTAAATATACTGCAAACTTGGGTAGCCCTTGCAGGATGTTCTTCAAAACCCCCTTGAAGATGGCACATACCAATGCATACGCCAAAGGGCAAACGGGTATACTCATAGAGTCCCTTATATATGTTGATCGTCACATATTTCCAGGAGGACTCATCCAATTCAAGCTGAAGATAGGCATGGCTTATATCCAATTTGGAGAACATCCACCTGTTAACTTGGCATTCAAATCTTCGATCCGGAACATAGTGTACCTATCGAGTTTGGAGATCCAATTGATTGTTTATAGTCCCTGCAAAGACAAACTGATTGATTGGGTTTAAGAACAGGGACTATTGTGGTAGCCCATTCTGCAAATTGCACTGGCCTTATTATATTCAAACTTACAAGGCACCCTAGTTCAGGTTCCAGCTTCTGCAGCATGGAGTAAGGGACTGGCCTGGCTCTGAAATACCTCGGTGTCGTGTCGGAGTCAACCTAGATCTTGGCCTTGGCTCCTTTTGTTTTCCCCAGTCCCTTCTGAAAAACTCCAGGGTATCTTTCTGCAGTCCCCCCCCCCCCCCCCCGCCCCCCTCCCCATGCCTAGCCTAAAGATCTCCAACCTGTTGAGCTGAATCTGCTAGAGCCAATCTCTTCCCATATGGCTTGGTCTGTACTCCCATACAATAATGAGACAAGCTGATTGTTGCCTATAACTTACTGGGGCATTGTGGTCCCTTTAATTTGTAAAGATTCCCCATGTAGGTGGCTAGCCAGGCCTTCGTATCTTCCAGCCTCAGGAGTTGGATGCCTGATTGGAGGTACTTATAGGTCTGTTCTCTGATAACAGAGACTGTGGCTCCCGTGTCCTCCATTTTCAAGGGATGGCCATTTACTAATAATTCCACCATTATTGGGGGAGGCAACTTTATTGGTACATGATTTATTGTAGTTTCCCTGTCTGTGGAAGAGGGGATACCTACATGGTATGCCATGGTACTAACCTCGGTTATCTTTCTAAGCAGCATGCGATTTGCCTGGTCTTGAAACATTTCTATGGCTGTATCCTTTGACAGTGCTTGTGGTAATCCATCCACTAGCAATCGCACGTTCTTTAATACTCTTAGTATCGGCGCTGCCGATGTCTAGTGGTGACATTCGGATTCCTATATCGAATGGTTACAGGCTTAAAATCTTAAGATGCTTCCCATTGGCCGAGTCTCCGTTTGCTCAATATGGCAGCTCCTATTCCACAAAACCCACGGGTAGACCTATTGACCCCTGTGACCTTCGTGGCCATCATAACAACAAAGTTCCAGGACTATCATACCACCTAGTCTGCTATTGGCAGCAGTAGCCTGGATGATGAGTGACAAGGATTGGGTCCTGAATATTGAGGGGTATGTGACATTCAAGAACACCAGGGAGCTAGGGAAAGATGGGTGGCATTGTTAATCAAGGATGGCATTAGTGCAATAGTTAGAGATGTCTCTGCTTCAGATTTGGATGTAGAATCAGTTTGGGTGCAGATATGGAATAGGAGGGGGAAGAAATCACGGGTGGGAGTGGCTACAGGTGCTGGTGATAAAGGAATGGGAATAATCATGGGAAGTTAAATTTACCTATAAACTGGAAAGTCAGATTGGCAGTCGTAGCCTGGATGAGGCGTTCATAGAATGTTTTGGAGAGCAGCACATTCTGGAACCAACCAGAGAGCAGGTTATATTAGACTTCGCACTGCATAATGTGACAGGATTAATTAATGATCTCAGAGTAAAGGGTCCCCTAGGTAGCAATGACCGCAATATGATTGAATTTCACATCCAGTTTAATAGGGGTGAAGAGTGGGTCCAAATCTAGATTTTAAACTTAAATAAGGGCAAATATGTGGGTATAAAAGCTGAGCGAGCTGAAGTGAACTGTGATACCAGGCTAGAGGGCGGCACAGTGGTTAGCACTGCTGCTTCACAGCACCAGGGACCTGGGTTTGATTCCCGGCTTGGGTCACTACCTGTGTGGAGTTTGCACGTTCTCCCCGTGTCTGCGTGGGTTTCTTCCGGGTGCTCCGGTTTCCTCCCACTCTCCAAAGATGTTCGAATTAGGTTGATGGCCATGCTAAATTGTCCTTAGTGTCAGGTGGTCTAGTTAGGGTAAATGCATGGGGTTGTGGGGGGAATTGCGGTCGGTGTAGACTCGATGGGCCAAATGTCCTCCTCCTGCACTGTAGGATCCTGTGATTCCGCAGTTGGATAATGTTTACTAAATAGTCCTCAGTGTGCTGAGAATTCTACTGGCAGCCATTTTAAGATTGTCAGTCAGGCTCACAGTGTGGCGCGTGTGTGTGTACTGGAAGCTACGTATATTCACAGGGATCTGTTCTTTGCAGAAAAAAAGAACATGTACACAAACTGTGCTTGTTTCAGCTAAACAACATAAGTGACAGCCGTTCATTGGTTCATTCCTCAGGGCAGTGCCTTCACCAATTGGTCAAGTTTTCTGGTTAAAATTTTGAACAATGCTTTACAGTTAACTATTAGTCACTGCCAACTGGTGCATTCTCCATGGCAACACTTTTACCAATCAGAGTTCGCTTGCCAATCAACCAGCACTCTCTTCTCAAACAGTATAAATTGTTGTTTCCTCCTTATATCGGTATTCTTGCAAAGTGCAAGACGAAAAGCTTTGAAATGTCTCTTTTTTTTCAGCGATACTCTAGTTCTGTGTGACCAAAAGGCCATTTTAGCAGTAGAGATCTTTCTGGAAGCTAACGTTATGTGATGGGTTATCTTTGAACTTACTTCTAACTGGAACCACAAATGAACATTGACAGTTGGAAATTTGATGCTGTCGTTAAGAGTCTGACATTGGTATTTGTGATGCATTTTGAAAATTAATGTTGTGGTCCACTCACTGATTATAAAATATAATTGAGGTGAAGGACATTATCAGTGTTACATTATTGTGTCGGAATCAGAGAATGGTTAGGGCACAGAAGGAGGCCCTTTGGCCTATTGTGTCCATGCTAGCTCTCTGTGAGAGCAACTCAGCTAGTCCCAATCCACCTGCCTTTTCCCTGTAGCCCTGAAGATCTTTTCTGTTTCGAGGAGATGGTGGTAGTGATAATATCACTGGGCTAGTAACTCAGAGATTTAGGCTAAAGCTTTGGGGACAAGGGTTTAAATCCCAGCCAGGTAGCTGGTGGAATTTAAATTCCATTTTACCTCATGACCCTTACCCCCGAGAAGGACAAGGCTGGCAGATATCTGTACACCACCACCTGGAAGTTCCCCTCCAAGCCACTTACCATCCTGACTTGGAAATACATATCCATCCAGTTTGCCAGGTTAGTCCAACTTTTTCACTCAGGGGGCCACATTTGGATTTCTTTTCTCAAGGGGGCCAATGAGAAAATTTCAGAAAGATCACGCTTTGCTGAACAATAAACTGAATATCAGAAAGAATTCAGGCGTTAAGAAAGGAAACAATTTCTGAGCAAGTGTAAAACAATGTCAGGAGATTGGCTGGAATTCTCCAGTCTTGCACGACCCACTGCTGCAGCCAGGAGAATGGAGAATTTGGGACTCAGGAGAATCCCAACTACAGGCAAGGTCAGAGAATCCGGCCATTAATTCGATAAGCTAAAAACAAATAATAAATTTTAAAAAATGATCAGGTGAGTTTGTGTGTCCGGCTCACTCCCAGTCTCGGCTGCTCACTCACTCGCGCTCACCCACGATGAGTCTATATTGATGTGGGGTGGTGGGTGAGTGAGAATCATCAGACTGGGAGTAAGGCATGTAGTCTCGATCACACACACACACATAGATTGCACCTCCCCCACAGAACACGCAAACACACACACTGTACACACCCCACAGACACACACACTGCTCCCCCCCCCACAGACACACACACACCCACGAGCCCCCCCCCACACACATGACACCCCCCACAGACACACACATAATATATGCCCCTCCATACACAGACTGCTCCCAACACACACGCACACTGCACCCCCTTCCCACACAATGCCCCCTAGGTGTCTGTCCAATCCACCAGCCTGTCTTTGTCCTCTTGAAGTCTACCACTTTCCTCCTCATAGTTCACAATGCTTTTGGTGTAATGACTTCAGGAAGCCCATTAGGTTGGCCCCTTGGAATATGAGCTCCCTGATTGAGGTCATAATTGCCTGCCCAATCAGGGAGCCTTACCTGTATATAAAAATAGGGGTGTCAGGCCTTCTGGCACTCCGGATTCTGCTGTGTACTGGAAGCACTCTAAATAATGGAGTCTGATGAAAGGACACCGGCCTCTGAGGAGTTATTTCATTTGTGTCACCTGAAAATTTGAAATTAGAGCCATAGAGGTTGACAGCATGGAAACAGGCCCTTCGGCCCAACTTGTCCATGCCGCCCTTTTTTTTAAACCCCTAAGCTAATCCCAATTGCCTGCAATTGGCCCATATCCCTCTATACCCATCCTACCCATGTAACTATCTAAATGCTTTTTAAAAGACAACATTGTACCCGCCTCTACTACTACCTCTGGCAGCTTGTTCCAGACACTCACCACCCCCCGGACACTTTTGTATCTCTCCCCTCCCACAAACCTATGCCCTCTAGTTTTAGACTCCCCAACCTTTGGGAAAAGATATTGACTATCTAGCTGATCTATGCCCCTCGTTATTTTATAGACCTCGATAAGGTCACCCCTCAGCCTCCTACGCTCCAGAGAAAAAAGTCCCAGTCTATCCAGCCTCTCATTATAACTCAATCCATCAAGTCCCGGTAGCATCCTAGTAAATCTTTTGTGCACTCTTTCTAGTTTAATAATATCCTTTCTATAATAGGGTGACCAGAATTGCACACAGTATTCCAAGTGTGGCCTTACCAATGTCTTGTACAACTTCAACAAGACATTCCAACTCCTGTATTCAATGTTCTGACCGATGAAATCAAGCATGCCGAATGCCTTCTTCACCACTCTGTCCACCAGTGACTCCACTTTCAAGGAGCTATGAACATGTACCCCTCGATCTCTTTGTTCTGTAACCCTCCCCAATGCCCTACCATTATAGTTATTTGGAGAGTAATGAATTGATAGGTGATAGTCAGCATGGTTTTGTGGCAGGTAGGTCGTGCCTTACTAACCTTATTGAGTTTTTTGAGAAAGTGACCAAGGAGGTGGATGGGGGCAAGGCAGTGGACGTGGTATATATGGATTTTAGTAAGGCGTTTGATAAGGTTCACCATGGTAGGCTTCTGCAGAAAATGCAGATGTATGGGATTGGGGGTGATCTAGGAAATTGGATCAGGAATTGGCTAGCGGATAGGAAACAGAGGGTGGTGGTTGATAGTAAATATTCATCATGGAGTGCGGTTACAAGTGGTGTACCTCAGGGATCTGTTTTGGGGCCACTGCTGTTTGTAATATTTATTAATGATCTGGATGAGGGTATAGTTGGGTGGATTAGCAAATTTGCTGATGACACCAAAGTCGGTGGTGTGGTAGACAGTGAGGAAGGGTGTCGTAGTTTGCAGGAAGACTTAGACAGGTTGCAAAGTTGGGCCGAGAGGTGGCGGATGGAGTTTAATGCGGAGAAGTGTGAGGTAATTCACTTTGGTAGGAATAACAGATGTGTTGAGTATAGGGCTAACGGGAGGACTTTGAATAGTGTGGAGGAGCAGAGGGATCTAGGTGTATGTGTGCATAGATCCCTGAAAGTTGGGAATCAAGTAGATAAGGTTGTTAAGAAGGCATATGGTGTCTTGGCGTTTATTGGTAGGGGGATTGAATTTAGGAGTTGTAGCGTTATGTTGCAACTGTACACAACTCTGGTGCGGCCGCACTTGGAGTACTGTGTGCAGTTCTGGTCCCCACATTACAGGAAGGATGTGGAGGCTTTGGAGAGGGTGCAGAGGAGGTTTACCAGGATGTTGCCTGGTATGGAGGGGAGATCCTATGAGGAGAGGCTGAGGGATTTGGGATTGTTTTCGCTGGAAAGGCGGCGGCTAAGAGGGGATCTTATTGAAACATATAAGATGATTAGAGGTTTAGATAGGGTGGATAGTGATAGCCTTTTTCCTCTGATGGAGAAATCCAGCACGAGGGGGCATGGCTTTAAATTGAGGGGGGGTAGTTATAGAACCGATGTCAGGGGTAGGTTCTTTACCCAGAGGGTGGTGAGGGATTGGAATGCCCTGCCGGCATCAGTAGTAAATGCGCCTAGTTTGGGGGCGTTTAAGAGATCCGTGGATAGGTTCATGGACGAAAAGAAATTGGTTTAGGTTGGAGGGTCACAGTTTTTTTTTTAACTGGTCGGTGCAACATCGTGGGCCGAAGGGCCTGTTCTGCGCTGTAGTGTTCTATGTTCTATGTTCTATGTTCTACATTTGGAATATTGTGTGCAGTTCTGGTCACCTCACTATAAGAAGGATGTGGAAGCGCTGGAAAGAGTGCAGAGGAGATTTACCAGGATGCTGCCTGGTTTGGAGGGTAGGTCATATGAGGAAAGGTTGAGGGAGCTAGGGCTGTTCTCTCTGGAGCAGAGGAGGCTGAGGGGAGACTTAATAGAGGTGTATAAAATGATGAAGGGGATAGATAGAGTGAACGTTCAAAGACTATTTCCTCGGGTGGATGGAGCTATTACAAGGGGGCATAACTATAGGGTTCGTGGTGGGAGATACAGGACGGATATCAGAGGTAGGTTCTTTACGCAGAGAGTGGTTGGGGTGTGGAATGGACTGCCTGCAGTGATAGTGGAGTCAGACACTTTAGAAACATTTAAGCGGTTATTGGATAGGCACATGGAGCACACCAGGATGATAGGGAGTGGGATAGCTTGATCTTGGTTTCAGATAAAGCTCGGCACAACATCGTGGGCCGAAGGGCCTGTTCTGTGCTGTACTGTTCTATTAACGGAATAAGTCCTGCCCTGGTTCAATCTACCAAAATGCATTACCTTGCATTTGTCTAAATTAAACTCCATCTGCCATTCGTCAGCCCACTGACCCAATTGATCAAGACCCCGTTGCAATTGGAGATAACTTTCTTCACTGTCCACTATGCCACCAATCTTAGTATCATCTGCAAACTTACTAACCATGCCTCCTATATTCTCATCCAAATCATTAATATAAATGACAAATAACAGTGGACCCAGCACTGATCCCTGAGGCACACCGCTGGTCACAGGCCTCCAGTTTGAAAAACAACTCTCTACAACCACCCAGGAAATTGTGTCCTGTTCACTTAATTCTCGGTCATTACTGAAGTTTAAGAACAGCAATGGTCCCAATACTACCTCTGGGGAATGATATACCATCGTCAAGTCCAAAAACAACCATTCACCACCGCTGTCTGTTTCCTGTCATTCAGCCAATTTCATATCCATGCTGCCACTTTTATTCCATGGGCTTCAGTTTCACTGATAAGTCTGTTATCTATCACTTTATCAAATGTCTTCTGGAAGTCCATGTACAGCACATCAATTGCATTACCCTTATCAGCCCTCTTTGTTAGCTCACCAAAAATCTCAATCAATTAAACACGATTTGGTTTCAAGTTTTTTTTGGCTTTCCTTAATTAATCCATGTTGTGCCCCTTTTGGCTCAATTTGCTGCTATTTTACTATTTATTTGCTTGCAGAAGGCTTGTTGACTGCTGTTTTCTTCTCATACTTTCTCTCTTTGCTGTTCTTGTTTCTTTTTTCACTTCCTTTCTGAACTTTCTATATTCAGCCTGGTTCTCACTTGTTTCATCCACCTGACATCTGTCATACACACACTTTTTCTGCTTGATTTTACTCTCTCAACATTCAGGGAGCTCTACCTTTCTCTCTTCTGAATGTGTACCTTGACTGTACCCAAACTTTCTTCTTTTGAAGGATAGTCTATTGTTCGATTACAATCTTGCTCACCAATCTTCCATTCCAGTTTATCTTGGCCAGATGTATTCTAATCCTATTCTATCCTCTCCCAATGAATTGTTTTTACTCTGGATTGCCACATCTATTTTTCCATAGCCACCCTGAACCTTATGATACTATGATCATGGTGTTAAATAATTTTTAAAATGTTTAGGAATTATATTCTTCACAATGTAGGTGATCTCATTATGAATTAGAACGAGCAATGATTTTGAAATTGGTGTGGGTTTTTAGTTTCTTGGAAGTGACTCTCAACATAAACCAGTGTTACTCCCACACAAGAAAATGTTGTTTTTATCACAACTGCAGAATCAAATTAACTGAATGTGGTACTTTCCCTTCAACAAATGTGACAATATTAGGTTTGCAAAAATCGTTTCTTTATTCACCACATCTAAAGATTCATTTATATAACTTCTTTAAATATATTTTGTAAATCCAGTTCTCAAACTTACTGAAATGCTTCTCATCACAAAATAATGTAGGATGACTACCAGTAACTTGCCTTTAAGCCATTTGTGTTCAATAAGAGCTAAAGTTGGCAAAAGGACTTACGATTGAAATAGTTCCATCCCACATTGTGCTTGACGGTATTTTCAGTATAGCTCTCTGAGGTCTCTCTCTTTCACTCTCATGTAATGCCACAGTAAAAATGCTTTCACACTGACTAAAAATATTCTCTAATTGTGTCGTGTTTGCAAATAGTTCTTTAGTGCAATAGATAAATTTGGCATTACAAGAATGAAGAAAGTACAAAACAGTCAGAGGATTTTTTCATGAACTGAGATGTGTATTTAATATGCTTTTCACAAGATTTCTGTAGCTGTTGTCTGTGAGAGACCCCTACTTGTATCATCTGTTCCCATGCACAGGTCCCCTACAGTCAGCTGGGAAAACCCCAACATCCACAACAAAGAAGAACCTATTAAAATCAAGTGGTACTCCCAACCTGCCAATTAAGCAAATCCTGGGAGATTTAAGTAGGGTTGTAGCCAGTGGGATGAGACCATGGGCCGGAATTCTGTGGTCTCACACACCCCGCTGCCGCTGCCAGTGAGAATGGAGAATTTGTCGCTCAGCCAAATCTCCGTTCACTGCAGTGGGACCTGAGAATCTCAGCTGTGGGCGAGGTCGGAGAATGTGGCGGGCCTAATGGTTGCACGGGTCTCGTGCAGTTTAAAAGCATCAGATATAGAGTCTGGGGTCCTGTCAGCATCTCATGTTGATTTGCAAGATGGGTTTAAACACATTTCCTTTCAATTTATTAACAAGCCTCACAATTAGCATTTGAAGAATTAGATAAAGTAACTGTTAATATGCACGCTCACACAAACATACACACATACTCATAGTCATGCATGTTACCAGGGAATGTCTCATAATGTTCCTCTTGGATGGTCAGAAGATATGCAGATTATTTTACTGTGTACTCAATTAGTATTTTCAAAACATAGACTGCACAGCAAATGGAGCAGGTTGAAGATAGTTCCTTGGCATTTAGGAGCATGGGGGAAGGTTCTTGGGTTTTTCAGCATGGGGGAGGGGAATATTCTGGTTTATCAGAAAGGATTGTGGGGCTTGCCAGCACTGAGTGAATGGTTGGGTGTTTTGGAAACAAAATCTCTCAATGAGTATAGGCCCAAGCTGTTCAACCTTTCTTCATAAGATAAACCCTTCATCCCAGGAATAAAGGGAATGAACCTTCTTTGAACAACTTCTAACACAATTATATATTTTTAAAAATAAGGAGACCAAAACTATACACAGTATTCCAGATGTGGTCTCAGTAAGGCCCTGTACACTGCAATAAAACTTCCCTACTTTTGATACGCCATTCCCCTTGTAATCATAGAATCAAAGAACAAAGAACAATACAGCACAGGAACAGGCCCTTCGGCCCTCCAAGCCCGCGCCGCTCCCTGGTCCAAACTAGACCATTCCCTTGTATCCCTCCATTCCCACTCCGTTCATGTGGCTATCTAGATAAGTCTTAAACATTCCCAGTGTGTCCGCCTCCACCACCTTGCCTGGCAGCGCATTCCAGGCCCCCACCACCCTCTGTGTAAAATACGTCCTTCTGATATCCGTGTTAAACCTCCCCCCTTTCACCTTGAACCTATGACCCCCTCATGAACGTCACCACCGACCTGGGAAAAAGCTTCCCACCGTTCACTCTATCTATGCCTTTCATAATTTTATACACCTCTATTAGGTCACCCCTCATCCTCCGTCTTTCCAGTGAGAACAACCCCAGTTTACCCAATCTCTCCTCATAACTAAGCCCTTCCATATCAGGCAACATCCTGGTAAACCTCCTCTGCACTCTCTCTAAAGCCTCCACGTCCTTCTGGTAGTGTGGCGAAGAGCAGAAGAGGCCCTTCGGCCCATCGAGTCCACATCATTCCATTTGTCTTCCTAATCACTTGCTGTACCTGGAAATTATTTATGATTCATGTACCAGGATGTCTGCCCTTTCTGCAACACCTCCAAGTTTGGTATCATTAGCACATTTTACTCTGTATTCTAATTATCAAAATCATTGATGGGCTCGAGCATTGACCCTTGGGGAATACTATTGTGTATCATCCTCCATCTGAAAAACAACAATCTAATAGTCAATTGGGAGCACAGGACCTGGGTATTGCTGAAAAAAGAGACAGGCGATCAAAACTTTACTTCTTGCACTCATCAGGACAGATGTAAGAATTCCAAATTTCAAAGGGAGGAATTATTTATACTGCATGAGAAAAGTCGATTCTGATTGATCCAGGCATTGCCATAGAGATTGCACTAGGGAACTATTGTTCCCCGCATTTTTATCTAATTCAAAAAAGATGCAATACCTGAATATGTTCCTTACTTTTTTAAATTCATTCATGGAACACGGGCGTCGCTGGCTGGTCAGCATTTATTATCCATCCCTAGTTGCCCTTGAGAGGTGGTGGTGAGTGACTTCTTAGGCCATTTCAGATGGCAGTTGAGAGTCAACCACATTGCTGTGGCTCTGAAGTCACATGTAGGCCGGACCAGGTAAGGATGGCAGATTTCCTTCTCTAAAGGACATGAGTGAACCAGATGGGTTTTTCCGACAATCGACAATGGTTTCATGGTCATCAGTAGATCCTTAATTCCAGATATTTTTTATTGAATTCAGATTCCATTTTCTGCCATGGCAGGATTCAAACCTGGGTCCCCAGAACATTAGCTGAGTTTCTGGATTAATAGTCTAGTGATAATACTACTAGGCCATCGCTCCCCGTGTCTGCAGAGGTCAGGTTTCTATATATGAATATATGAGCAAATGTAAGTGAGCCAACTGATAAACTCAAATTGGTTCTTATTGTAAGACGGGGAGAACGTGCAAACTCTTACACAGACAGTGACTCAAGGCCGGAATCGAACCTGGGTCCTTGGCACTGTGAGGCAGCAGTGTTAACCATTGTGCCACCGTGCCACCCTTATTTTCAAATTCCTTATCCTGCTTTTCAAATTTCTCCATGGGCTTACCACTTCCTATCTTGGGCGTGCTCCGGTTTCCTTCCGCAGTCCAAAGATTTTAAAGTTTATTTTTTATTATTGTCACAGGTAGGCTTACATTAACACTGCAATGAAGTTATTATGAAAATCCCCTAGTCGCCGCGCTCCAGCGCCTATTGGGTACACTGAGGGAGAACTTAGCATGGCTAATGCACCTAACCAGCACTACTTTTGGACTGTTGGAGGAAAGTGGAGCACCCGGAGGAAACCCATGCAGACACAGGGAGAACGTGCAGACCCCACACAGACAGTGACCCAAGCCGGGAATCAACCCGGGTCCCTAGCGCTGTGAGGCAGCAGTGCTACCCACTGTGCCACCGTGCCGCAGATGTGCGGGTTTGGTGGATTGGCCATGCTAAATGCCCCTAAGTGTCAGGGAGATTAGCAGGGTAAATGCATAGGGTTAGGAGGATAGGGTCTGGGTGGGATTGTTGTCAGTGCAGGCCCGATGGGCCAAATAGCCCCCTTCTGCACTGTAAGGATTCTATCTCTGTAATCTCCTGCAGTCACACAAATTTCCAAGATATCTGCTTGGAGTGTTTTGGAAGGCATAATGAATGACAATGGAGGCTCTCAGCCTTTATCTTCCTGGAAAACAGTTCAGTGCATATTCATGTGCCCTTTTAAACACAGGGAACATGCACCTGTGCAGGTAGAGATCTTTTCTGTTTCCAGCTACTGTAGGATGCGTTTGATCAATCTGAGCTCCTTTACTCCCACTGCAGGGGGAAGTACCTGTTATCGGTTTGCCACCCACTCCCAGTTAGATTGAGTTTTGGAGCTCTTTGCTTGGGGAATCCCAGATAGAAATCCCCAAGTCCTACACACTGTACTGTCCCTTATCATTCACATATTTTTACTGTAAATCTCAGCAAAATGTACAGTTACAGAAATGTGTTTTTTAAAATGTATTTTTGGGTCAATATATATTCTCAAGTTGGCCAGTGCTAATTCTTGGAAATACTTGCCTTATGCTTTACCATGTGCTGTCAGCAGAAAATATATTGTACATCACAGGTGAGGTTTCAAAACTTGATTCATTGCATAAAACCTCATTACACAAACCATATTGCAGCTGCAGAGCAAAGTTCCCTTGAATAAGAATCAAATATGTGCCCCATGCTGATCTTTACCAGTGTGAACTTTCCCACTTAGAATGCCAAACCATTCTTCAGCATCTTCGAGTTGAACTGCTGACTTGATATCAAAGGTGTTAAATTATGAGCAGTGTTTTGTGTGAGACTGAGTACTTGGAAATGGAGTAGGAGGGCACACATCGGGGCTGGGAGTTTCTGCTCCTGTTCATGTTGGGCAGGTTTGGCGAGGGGAGTGACAAATATCATGAGAGGTGCAAAGTTGTGTTTTATGTTGGCGTGAACACATGATGCGATTGTTTCCCTCCCCCCCCACAATTAGTTTCCATTGGGCCAAAGGGCCTGTTCCTGTGCTGTTCAGTTCTTTGTTTTTTTGATTTCTTATTGCTCACATCGTAAGCAGCTATATACATTCTGATTTGGAAATGGCACATTCTCATGAAAAAGAAACTTAAACCTTTGTTGTGACCAACCAAGGAAGTTGAATCAAGAGGAGCCAGTTCATCCCTTCTCACCTGGTAGAATATTCAAATCACTCGCCTGTCTCTCTGACACACAGCTGAATATGCCAGAGTTAAATTTGGAAGTTGGTTTGTTGCATTTACCTCCCCGACATACACACCTGTCTCAGTATCCCTACCACAATGCCACTCTGTGACAGCTGTGCTAGGCATGGCTGCAAGAGATCCAATTTTGGAGTTCTGGCCTTCCATATTGCTTCTAAAGGCAACATAATGAGAACAATTCTGATACATTTGACACCAAAACCTTTCAAACTTTGAATTATTATTTCAAGTGCAGTGTGTCTGTCGTGTAAGCAAATGCTGCAAACTCTTTCCTGCAAGCAATGTCTCATAAGCATAATGAACAGCTATTTTGCATCTTAGAGGAGCCAAGTAACATCTCAGAGATAGCTGTAAATCAGGAAATGGAAGGGAGGGAGGAACTCGGGAAAATTACAATCACCAGGGAGGTGATATTGTGCAAATTGTTGGAGCATGGGCTGACAAATTCCTGGATTCTGAGGGAATTCATCCTCAGGTCTTCCAAGAAGTGTCTGGTGAGATAGTTGGTGCGTTGGTTTTAATTTTCCAAAACTCCCTACATTTGGGAAAGGTTCTATTAGATTAGAAAATAGGAAAGGTAATTCCTTTATTCAAAAAGGTGGGGGAGGGGGCGATGTAGGCAGAAGGCAGAAAACTATAGACTAGCCAGCTTAACATCTGTCATAGGAAAGATGCTAGAAGCCATCATTAAAGATGTTGTAACAGGGCACTTAGTTAATGTCCAGACATTTGCTAAGCTGCCTCATCAAGGGTCAGTGCAGAAAATAAGAGCTCATGGGCAGAAGATTGGCTAGCTAACAGGAAGCAGAGAGTAGGCATAAGTGGGTTATGTTTTGGTTGGCAGCATGTGATGATGCCACGGGGATCAGTGCTGGGACCTCAACTTCTTACAATTTATATAAATGACATGAATGACAGGACCAAAGGTATGGTTGCTAAATTTGCTGATGACGCAATGATACGTGGGAAATTAAGTACCATCTTCCTATGTGCCAGGAATGACTCCAACCAGCCGAGAGTTTGACCCTGATACCCATTGATTCCAGTTTTGCTAGTGCTACTTGATGCTACACTTGGTCAAATGCTGTCTTGATGTCAAGGGCTGTCACTCTCACCTCGCCTCTGGAATTCAGCTTTTTGTCCATGTTTGAACCAAGGCTGTAATGAGGTCAGGAGCTGAGTGACCCTGACGAAACCCAAACTGGGCGTCACTGAGCAGGTTATTGCTAAGCAGGTGCTGCTTGACTGCACTGTTGATGACCCCTTCCATCACTTTACTGATGATTGAGAGTAGACTGATTGGGCGGTAATTGGCCGGGTTGGATTTGTCCTGCTTTTTCTGTACTGCGCATATCTGGTAATTTTCCACATTGTTGGTTCAATGCCAGTGTTGTAACTGTACTGGAAGAGCTTGGCTAGGGGAGCAGCAAGTTCTGGAGCACAAGTCTTCAGTACTATTGCCGGAATATTATCAGGGCCCATTGCCTTTGCAGTATCTAGTACCTCCAACCATTTCTTGATATCATGTGGAGTGAATCGAATTGGCTGGAGACTGGCATCAGAGATGCTGGGGACCACTGGAGGCGGCCGAGATGGATCATTTTTTTATTCATTTGTGGGACATGGGTGTCGCTGGCTGGCCAGCATTTATTGCCCATCCCTAGTTGCCCTTGAGAAGGTGATGGTGAGCTGCCTTCTTGAATTGCTGCAGTCCATGTGCTGTGGTTTGACCCACTCTGCACTTCTGGCTGAAGATTGCTGCGAATGCTTCAGCCTTATCTTTTGCACTGATGCGCTGGGTTCCTCCATCACTGAGGATGGGGATGTTTGTGGAGCCTCCTCCTCCAATGAGTTGTTTAATTGTCCATCACCATTCATGACTGGATGTGGCAGGACTGCAGAGCTTAGATCTGATTCGTTGGTTGTGGTTTTGCTTAGCACCTGCTGTTTGTGCTGTTTGACATGCAACTACTCCTGTTTGGTAGCTTCACCAGGTTGACACCTAATTTTTAGTCATGCCTAGTGTTGTTCCTAGCATGCCCCCTGCACTCTTCATTGATAAGCAAGGGGGTGAAAGATTATTGGGGTAGGCAGGAATGTGGAGTTGAAGTTAAAATTAAATTAGCCATGATCTTATTGAATGTGGAGCAGGCTTGAGGGGCCAAGTGGCCTACTCCTGCTCCTAAATGTTTGTATGTTAGCCGGCAATCTGGTTATCTGTGATGTTTTCTGAAGGAGCAATGTCGGCCAGGATCCCAGGGGTTAGGACACTGGGAGGCTGTGGGCTTGCTATTTGGAACTTCCTGGTACTGATTTGAAATGTTCTTTATCAATTGGGTCAAAGAAACCCATTCTACTTAAAGTTACCACTATCTGGTGGTAAATTGGCCGGGTTCCTTTACAGGCCTGCACTTGGGGCTCAATTTTCTGATATTGCCCAGAACATTGAGCGTATCTGAATGGCTATCCGGGAATGTCTCCCCTAGTAAATCACAAGGTCACTTTAAGTTTGAGGGCTATTTCTTGTGTTTGGCCATTTTAAATTATTTAGATTAAATACACATAAAAATGAAATATTGGGACAATTATTTTATGAACATTGTTATTGAATAAGTAAAACGAATGTGAGCCTTGATCACTGATTTGTTTTCTCAGTGTTGGAATAAAACCATTTAATTAAAGGTCATACATTTTTCATATTGCTAAGATTAACATGAAAGTCAGCCTACATCATAATGTTTCCATAAGTTGTAGATTGAACTGCATGGGTAGTGGAATAATTTTCTTACATCATTTAACTTTATAGTGAAGATTTTAAGAGAAATTTAAATTAAGCAGTGATCTGAATCAATTGTGGAAACATAAGTATAAAATGAGCTCATTTTCATTTGCCAAAAAATTAAATGCCCCAGGGGTTCCAATTCTAATTAATGTAGAGGAAATCCTTTTTCTCCAATCTCTTCATTTTATTTCTCTGGTAATAAATAATTTACAATATTAAAAATATATTGAATAATAACTGAAAGAATACCAGGGCAGTCACATTCCATTTATACTCCTGACTACTGACAGAGTTAGGCAGCAATTTTATTTTTATTTAAACATGAATGACTCATTTTTTGTGAGAATGCTTTTTGTTTGAGAATGGTTTAGCACAGTCACCTAGAAGCGGAACAATTGACTGGTCCAATATTCTGACTGGTTCAGGAAAGATCATTTTACTCCTCTAATTTATGCTCGGGGTGTGGGTGGGGTTTTACCCACAGGGACTACAGCTGAGGAATTGGAGCTAGGAGATCAGCCAAACCCACCAGAAAGTGCTAATCGCAAAATGCACTCTCAAAACTATTGATGTTGGGCAAAGCAGGTCGGAGAATCTGGGAAGTAACTGTGGATAACAGGAGTAAAATCCATGTCAGCTTTGCTTGTTTCCATGGGAGCATGATGTGATTGGGATTAGACAATTGCTTACCTGATGAAGATGGTGGGAATAAGAGATATCATGACAGGGTTTTAGAAAATGTAGCATGTAGCTGTGTTAGACCAGATCAGAAACCCCAAGCTATATTATGAAGCCGGACAAGACTCTCAACAGTTTTCGATTTTGGCATTAGTGTGAGGATAAATGTTTCACTCCAAGCGCAATTCTACTGACAAACTAGGGAGCTTTTATCAAAACAAACTTTATTTAACAATACAGTTTATCTATAACAAATGAATTAGCTTAACTTTCAACAATTGAACAATACTTAAACATGACAAGATACAAACCTTTTGTGCTGACCTATCACTATGAGTTCTAATCAAACCTTATTTCTCTTATAGGCTTAAACCCCTTCCTATAATTAGTTAGCAAAACACAGGCATGCTTGCTGTGACTTAGATTACCAGCTTTGGAGCTTTCAGAAAGCCTTTGAAGAGAGTTTTTAAAATTCATTTGTGGGACATGGGTGTCGTTGGCTGGCCAGTATTTATTGCCCATCCCTGGTTGCCCGAGGGCAGTTGAGAGTCAACCACATTGCTGTGGCTCTCGAGTGACATGTAGGCCAGACCAGGTAAGGACGGCAGATTTTCTTCCTTAAAGGACATTAGTGAACCAGATAGGTTTTCCTAACAATTGACAACGGTTTCATGGTCATCTGTGGATTTTTAATTCCAGATATTTTTAATTGAATTCACATTCCACCAGCTGCCATGGCGGGATTCGAACTCGGGACCCCAGAACATTAGCTGAGTTTCTGGATTAATAGTCGAGCAATAACACCACTAGGCCATTGCCTCCCAGAGAGAGAGACAGAGAGATTTTGCTTTCTTCTGGCAGCCCAGGCAGCAGCTGGAAATGGAACTGGGCTTTCCTGCAAGCTTGGAGTCTGATGTTGCAGCTGTATAGAACACTGGTTAGGCCACATTTGGAGTACTGCGTCCAGTTCTGGTCGTCGCACTACCAGAAGGACGTGGAGGCTTTAGAGAGAGTGCAGAGAAGGTTTACCAGGATGTTGCCTGGTATGGAGGGTCTTAGCTATGAGGAGAGATTGGGTAAACTGGGCTTGTTCTCCCTGGAAAGACAGAGAATGAGGAGAGACCTAATAGAGGTGTACAAAATTATGAAGGGTATAGATAGGGTGAACAGTGGGAAGCTTTTTCCCAGGACGGAGGTGACGATCACGAGGGGTCACGGGCTCAAGGTGAGAGGGGCGAGGTATAACTCAGATATCAGAGGGACGTATTTTACACAGAGAGTGGTGGGGGCCTGGAATGCGCTGCCAAGTAGGGTGGTGGAGGCAGACACGCTGGCATCGTTTAAGACTTACCTGGATAGTCACATGAGCATTCTGGGAATGGAAGGATACAAACGAATGGTCTAGTTGGACCAATGAGTGGCACAGGCTTGGAGGGCCGAAGGGCCTGTTTCCTGTGCTGTACTGTACTTTGTTCTTTGTTCTTAGCTCCTCCCATTAATCACGGGGATGGCAAGACTGATGTATGAGGAGAGATTGACTAGGTTAGGATTGTTTTCGCTGGAGTTCAGACGAATGACGGGGGATCTCATAGAGACTTATAACATTCTAACAGGACTAGACAGGGTAAGTGCAGGGAAGATGTGCCCGATGGTGGGGGAGTCCAGAACCAGGGGTCACAGTCTGAGGATTCAGAGTAGATCATTTAGGCTGGAGATCAGGAGACATTTCTCTACCCAAAGAGTGGTGAGCCTGTGGAATTCATTGCCACAGGAAGTAGTTGATGCCAAAACATTGAATGTATTCAAGAGGTGGTTAGATATAGCGCTTGGGGTGAATGGGATCAAAGATAATGGGGAGAAAGCAGGATTCGGCTATTGAGCTGGACATTGTAATGAATGGTGGAGCGGGCTCGAAGAACTGAATGGACTCCTCCCGCTCCTATCTTCCATGTTTCTATGACCTGACTCTCCCTGTCAGTCAGCATACTCAAACTCACATGACTCTGCTTACCTAGCCTAAATTCCCAGGGGAACCTAAATAAACAAAACGTCCATTAACTCTACAAAGTTGCGCATTCCGCGCGGTAAAATCAGTTATTAGCTTGCATTCTCAGCTGCATGTTTACCAGACAAATCGACTATTATAATAAAACACTGCCTCTGAAAGCAAACTCACCTCACACATAAAATATATCAAAAAAGCACAGTATCATCACAGTTGCAAATTTTTGATAAAGTCCAGAATTCTTCTTCTTGGGGAACAGTTTGCAGAGTAAGGTAACTGCCCACCTCTTCAATTCCACCCCAGCAGAGACTGAACCTACACAGGCAGGCCATTGAGAATTAGATTATCGGGAGTGGCGGCTGCTACAAGTCACTTGAATTGATGTGTTCCATATTCAAATAACTGCACCGAAAAATGTGTTCCATTTTGTGATCAACTCATTATCCAGTAGTGTGGACCATGTGGCTATATGGACACTGGGATGCCGCAAGTATATAAGGGATCATGTGTGGGAGTTCTCCCCAGAGCACGGCAGATACATAGCACGTAAGAGCTGTTCTAAGTCCTTGTGTGTGGGGTCCATTGTGATCTTGTATGCAAGCAGCTTCTTTGTGAGAAAGATCTAAACATTGCAATCAGCCATGAGCATCAACCATGTGCGCTGAATGAGCAGTCAGAATAAAGCAACATTGAGTTAAGGTGGGAAGCAGGACATGTCCTCCAACCACTGGCGGCTATCACTCACAAAACTGAACTGCACGTTTGGTGTTTGCTGCAACAAATGTAGGAAATGGAACCATTTTGTGAAATGTTGCAGATCCAAGCCACAGCAATCTTGCTATGCTACCA
Organism: Mustelus asterias; assembly: GCF_964213995.1. Lineage (NCBI taxonomy): Eukaryota > Metazoa > Chordata > Chondrichthyes > Carcharhiniformes > Triakidae > Mustelus > Mustelus asterias. Next base: position 80,867,248 of record NC_135820.1, on the reverse strand, counting down.
GCCACATCTTGGCCAGTCACTCCTCCAGGGTTCGGAGCATGAACAAGGCAAATGAACTGGAGCTCAATCAGAATAACCAAGCCACTGAGCCCACAACAACACTATCATGTCAGAGTGTTGACTCCATCTCAGAGAAGGGTGAGATTTCATCACCTCGAACTTGTCTGCAGCAACGCAAAACTAAAGGTAAAGATCGACACTGAAGCAAAGTTGAAATGTCTAATACCCAGCTAGACCTCGTGATGTGTGGTGGACAAACCATCCATATGGAAGGTGTAGCCGCTCTCTATTGCACACAAGGCAGCTTCCAGTTTAAATTATCGACCAAAATGTAAAGTCACTATTGGGTCTTTGGGACAACTTCGCACTGGAGTTAATCCACCTTGTCCAGATGTATACACTCTGCAACACCAGAAATGGTAGAATATAAAGACCTATTCAACTGCACCGTCATTGGGAAGCTACCTGTAATGTATCACATAAGGCTAGATGCCTCAGTACCACCCGCACAGTCTGTACTCTGAGAAGTGAACCCCTAGCTATGAAGCAGAAGGTAGTTGATGAATTGGACTGGATGACAACACTGGGTATTATAGCCCCATAGACAAGGCCACAGAATAGGTTTCAGCAATGGTGGCTGCAGTAAAGAAAGATGGTGTGGTCAGGATTTACACTGACCCAGTGCAGTTAAACAGGGTGCTGCTCAGACCTCATCAGCCGATGAGAACAGTTAAAGAATAAAGAACAGTACAGCACAGGAAACAGGCCCTTTGGCCCTCCAAGCCTGTGCTGCTCATTGGTCCAACTAGACCATTCGTTTGTATCCCTCCATTCCCAGACTGCTCATGTGACTATCCAGGTAAGTCTTAATAGATGCCAGCGTGTCTGCCTCCACCATCCTACTTGGCAGCGCATTCCAGGCCCCCACCATTCTCTGTGTAAAAAACGTCCCTCTGATATCTGAGTTATACCTCGCCCCTCTCACCTTGAGCCCGTGACCCCTCGTGATTGCCACCTCCGACCTGGGAAAAAGCTTCCCACTGTTCACCCTATCTATACCCTTCATAATTTTGTACACCTCTATTAGGTCTCCCCTCATTCTCCGTCTTTCAAGGGAGAACAAGCCCAGTTTACCCAATCTCTCCTCATAGCTAAGACACTCCATACCAGGCAACATCCTGGTAAACCTTCTCTACACTCTGTCTAAAGCCTCCACATCCTTCTGGTAGTGCGGCGACCAGAACTGGGCGCAGTACTCCAAATGTGGCCTAACCAGCGTTCTATACAGCTGCAACATCAGACTCCAGCTTTTATACTCTATACCCCATCCTATAAAGGCAAGCATACCATATGCCTTCTTCACCACCTTCTCCACCTGTGCTGCCACCTTCAAGGATTTGTGGACTTGCACACCTAGGTCCCTCTGTGTTTCTATACTCTTGGTGGCTCTGCCATTTATTGTATAACTCCCCCCTACATTAGTTCTTCCAAAATGCATCACTTCGCATTTATCTGGATTAAATTCCATCTGCCATTTCTCCGCCCAATTTTCCAGCCTATCTATATCCTGCTGTATTGTCCGACAATGTTCATCGCTATTCGCAAGTCCAACCATCTTCGTGTCATCCGCAAACTTGCTGATAATACCAGTTACACCTTCTTCCAAATCATTTATATATATCACAAATAGCAGAGGTCCCAGTACAGAGCCCTGCGGAACACCACTGGTCACAGACCTCCAGCCAGAAAAAGACCCTTCGACTGCTACCCTCTGTCTCCTGTGGCCAAGCCAGTTTTCTACCCATCTAGCCACCTCTCCTTGTATCCCATGAGCCTTAACCTTCTTAACCAACCTGCCATGAGGGACTTTGTCAAATGCCTTACTGAAATCCATATATACGACATCCACGGCCCTTCCTTCATCAACCGTTTTTGTCACTTCCTCAAAAAACTTCACCAAATTTGTAAGGCACGACCTCCCTCTTACAAAACTATGCTGTCTGTCACTAATGAGATTGTTCCGTTGAACAGGTTATAGCAGACATGCCCCTTTGTCAGCTCCTTCACCAAGAGCACCATATTGGTGTTTTCAACAAGCTCAGGAAGGTACTCTGAGCTCCTCCAGTGCTACACATGATGTTCAAACACCAGCATCTCCTACTGCAGGTATCTGACCCAGCATTTTCAACCACCACAGCGCCCCAGGCATGCAGCCAACGGAAATGGAGGCTCTCCCAAAGGCCAATGCAGCAAACCCTGCAGCCATCGGATACACCACAAGGGCACCTGATGCCACCCAGACTGAGGACTCCAACCCGAGAGCATCTCCAACACAGCCACATGCTCAGAGCAATGACAAAACCAAATACAAGGTTCCAGGAATAGATCATGGACTAGTCTACAATTGGCCTTTGTTTTTTAAAAAAGGAGACGCAATAGACTATGCATCAGTGCCAGCAGCTCAATCCATGTTTTACACAATGTAAATAGTTATGTATTGTTAGCCTGCTCAATCTGAATGTGCGAAACAGAGAAACAGAGAAAATGAGATAGAGAATCTGGTGAACTGGTGCGGCAACAATAATCTCTCCCTCAATGTCAACAAAATGAAGGAGATTGTCATCGACTTCAGGAAGCATAAAGGAGAACATGCCCCTGTCTACATCAACTGGGACGAAGTAGAAACGGTCGAAAGCTTCAAGTTTTTGGGTGTCCAGATCACCGACAACCTGTCCTGGTCCCCCCATGCCGACACTATAGTTAAGAAAGCCCACCAACGCCTCTACTTTCTCAGAAGACTAAGGAAATTTGGCATGTCAGCTACGACTCTCTCCAACTTTTACAGATGCACCATAGAAAGCATTCTTTCTGGTTGTATCACAGCTTGGTATGGCTCCTGCTCTGCCCAAGACCGCAAGGAACTACAAAAAGTCGTGAATGTAGCCCAATCCATCACGCAAACCAGCCTCCCATCCATTGACTCTGTCTACACTTCCCGCTACCTCGGCAAAGCAGCCAGCATAATTAAGGACCCCACACACCCTGGACATTCTCTCTTCCACCTTCGGGAAAAAGATACAGAAGTCTGAGGTCCCGTACCAACCGACTCAAGAACAGCTTCTTCCCTGCTGCTGTCAGACTTTTGAATGGACTTACCTTGCATTAAGTTGATCTTTCTCTACACTCTAGCTACAACTGTAGCACTACATTCTGCACTCTCTCATTTCCTTCTTTATGAACGGTATGTTTTTGTCTGTATAGTGCACAAGAAACAATACTTTTCACTACGTTAATAGATGTGGCAGCAATAAATCAAATCAAATCAAAAAGTTTGAATCCAGTGACTCTTCTTGTACAATGTTACACCTCAGTATCACCAATTGTCCCAACTTAAATGAGGAAGATGTAGACCAGCAGTCACATGGACGCTGGGACAACACGGGTACATAGGGGTTATATGTAGGTAGTGCAGGAACCCTCCCTGGAGCATCGAAAGACACACAGCATATAAGAGCTGCTCAGAGTCCGCAATAGACTGGTGTTGTTATAAGTCCATGTGGCTATTGGAACTCAGCACTTCTCCAAGTAGAACATCTTTTTATTGGTTATCATGTCAAATCCTTTCATAATTTTGAGAATTTCCAGCAGATTCTCATTTACAATTCTCAGCTTCACTAGTTTATCAATTCTCCTATCGTAACTCTGACCTTTTCCAATCCTTTCTATAATGGAGTTCCTACACCTGGCACTTCAACCATGTGCTCACCAATAGACACTTCCATCATCACCACAATAATAAAACAATATGCTGTGGATGCAGCAGATCTGAAATTAAAAAAACAGAAAATTCTGGAAAGACTCAGCAGGTTTGGCAGAGAGAGAACCAGAGTTAAGATTTTGAGTTCAATATGACTCTTGTGTGGAAGAATTGTTAACTCTGTTTCTTCTCCACGGATGCTGTTAGACTTGCTGAGTTTTTCCAGCACTTTCTGTTTATATTTCATCATCACCATGTTGCTTCTGCATTTACTGCCTCATATGTAAAATTCAGAATATCATTTGTCCTATTTGACGGCTTTTTCCAAATCCAGTCCTGCTCTAACTCTGTTAGATCTCTTTGATCTCTTTGTTCCATTGACATTTTGCTTACTCTGCCCAAATGTTAATAGTTTACATTTATGTTTGTTGTTCTGTGTTCTTGGTTTTGTGGTGTAATGGTGAGCAACCTGAACTCTGAATCCAGCAACTCAGATTCAAATCTTGGCAGAGCCTTGCTTTGTGGGCCAGTTAGCTCAGATGGTTAGAGCGTGGTGCAAATAACGCCAAGGTCCTGGGTTCAATCCCTGTACCGAGATACATGTGGTTACCTGTATCTTTGGAGCATGGCTAATGGTCTGCTCAGTGGAAATCCCTTTTCGTGGGCGGCACGGTGGCACAGTGGTTAGCACTGCTGCTTTACAGCGCCAGAGACCCGGCTTGGGTCACTGTCTGTGTGAAGTTTGCACGTTCTCTCCATGTCTACATGGGTTTCCTCCGGGTGCTCTGATTTCCTCCCACAGTCTGAAAGACGTGCTGGTTAGGTGCGTTGACCCGAACAGGTGCCGGACTGGGGGAATTTCACAGTAACTTCATTGCAGTAAGCTTTACTTGTAACTAATAAATAAACTTTACTTTTGTTGGACCACATTTGCAACATGTCTCCTCTCTTTAATCTGTCTCGATGTTCCTGCAGTCTGCACAGGCACCCATGTCCTCAATGTCATTGACAAATTTTAATATTAGCCCCTGTATTCCCATGTTTATATTATTGATGTGTACAGAGAATAAGAGATCCCGATACAGATCCTTGGGGCACATGTGTTTAGCAATTTAAGAAACATCCACTTATTGCTACTCTGCTATTTTCCTTTCAGCTAACCTTCCACCCCTGCTGCCACCAATCATTATTTTTACCACCATGAATTAGAATCGTCATGCGTCTGTTATGTGGCACTGTCTCACGCAATGTTTAAAAATCCTAATATAGAACTTGTTTTATACCCTTTGATAAACTCAGCAATTTTCTCAGAAAATCAGTTAAATTAGTGCCGGTAGGAAGCATAATTACTTTAACTGGTATTCCTTGTGAATGGTAAAGATCATTTGCTTCTCTTTCCTTTATGAAAAGCTTATTTGACATTTTGAGTAAATATTACACTCTCTCTACACTTGTTTCTGAACCTGGACATCAGTTGTTGGCATTTTGAGTTAACGCCACCTTATCTGTAGGTCAGTCTTGTTCCACCTCTCCATCCTCCTTTAAACCATGTCTTAAAACATATGTCTTTGGTCAAGGGTTTGCTTTGTTATGAGGTAATACTGATGGAATATAGGATTAACAAACTGCTGATCTGCTGAGCTTCAATCAGGGAAGGCTGGGAAACCTCAGGGCATTGATCACAGCACCATGCAGGAGGGAGAGGCAGTGACAGTGATGAGGGAGCAGGGGAGGGGGGGGAAAGGTTGGGCTGGGTAGGCTGGAGCCTTTCCTCTGAGGGCCACCTTGAGAGTAATGCTCCAGCTTTTGGGCAGAATGGGCATATCAACGTTTCCACGTTAAGTAGGTGTTTTCAGCGTGAACCTTGTCCATTTCCTGATTTGCCATTAATGAGAGGCCTTGTGGAACAATGCAGCACCCCTACCGCTGGACCAGGAGCTCTGGATTCAAGTCAACACCAAGACTTGTGGCCACAGAAAGAGCGCTGAACACAACTCAATGAGTTGATCATCAGCTTGGAAATCCTTCCACCACTTCTCCACTATTCCCCAAAGGGTAAAAAACACAGTATGGGTGTAAAAACTAAACAACAAACAAACATTGCCATTAATATTTGGCACCTTGCTATGTTACTTACACACATGCACCTACTATCATTTTAACTGCTTAGTATTGGGCAGCATTGCAGTCACCTGCCTCAGATAAGACTGTGTCTCACCAATATTAAACTGTCAGTATCCAATACTGTATTGTTCAGGATCTGAATCAGAGCTAGATGTTGTACATGGCAGTGATCCCAGTACCAAGGCCATGTGTGGACCCTGGCAGCAGGTTCGGGCCAGATAAGATTTAATGCAAGTTTTCACTCTTACTTTCTGAAGATTGGACCAGGTGGAACAGGAGGTGTTCCTCTGAGCTCCACAAGGAAACCTTCCACCTCCCCAGTCCTGAAGTTCTTTTCCCCAACCAAGATCACCTCCAGGCCTGCCTCATCTCTAACCTTCAAGTTGGGGTGGGTTCTCTCGTGTGACTGGTGGTGGTCTCCTACTGCATACTGTCTTCCCCCTCTCTCCTGGTCATTTAGGAGAGAGTTTCTGTTGGATGGTGAGTTCTGGGAGTTGAAGTCAGCACGGTCTGAATGGGAACACTGTCAGTTTGTACTCACTCTGATCTCTGCGTTGTACAATCCAGAATTAGCTTCAACCTTTTAAACTTGGTTTGGTTATGTGTTTATCTGTGATGCATTTCCACAGTGCCTTTGCAACCTCGGCTCATCTCAAAATGTTCCCTAGCCAATGAAGTACTTTTGAAGTGAGTACACGGTTATAATATTATCTTCATTAGTTAACTCATTAAACCAGAGCTGATTTACAGTAACCGCCTAATGGTTCTTACAAGAAATTAATCTGCAGATAAACTTCAAAAATTGTTGAAATTCCATTCATCACATCTTGCTGTTAGGATGATTGTGCAGCAGAGGAAAGAGATGTACTTTAGATCTGTGACTGTGGTGGAGCATTTTGACTTGTGTCCTCAGGCAGAGGTTGACATGGATTAACTGTTAACTGCCCTTTTTCACAAGATGACTAAGAATAAAAATTACACTTTCCATTTTATCAGATCATGTAGGTTGTGTCACTATGATTTTGAATTCTCTAGTCTCATTTACAGAACCACAATTATTTTGAAATAGTCACACCACCTTTTCTTGCTGTTTTTTTTTCTCTTTTCTTTTTGGTTGCCTGTTTAACACAGATTTCAAACTGAAAACACACTTGAAATCATCAGAAAAGTCACTGGATGTCTGCGGAGGACTGGCGTCTGGACTGAGGTATGTTTGATTTTTGATTAACAGCCTTCTGGTGAAACTCTGAAAATTTCAAATTTTATCAAATGTGGAATGTGTTCTTTGTTTGCCAGTTCTGATCCTGATAGGTTTGTGTGGTGTCGAATTCGAACCAAGATTTGTGAAAGTGTGGCAGAAACAAGAATGTTTCACTTGGAACTGAAACTGCCGTGCCCCCAGTGTGTGTGTGTTTTTTGTGTTGACACCCACGGTTCTCGCAGTGTTGGGAAAGAGAGTTTTCAAAAGCAACAGTAAACATGAGCTCGTGCTAAATTACTTTTGAGTATTGTGTAGCACTGCATACATAATATATCTTATAAATGACAGTGTTGACACTTAAATAAATAAATGAGATCAGGGGATGCCAAAACATTTAGTGAGGTGCAAACATTTGAGAATTCCCTGAACAGCTTGTAGTACTGGACTCCTGATACTTTCTGCTGAAGAGATGTGTAAACAGGAAAGGGGATTAACCTTGAATATTTATGAAACTATGGTTTAGGAATTGGGTGAAAGATAAAATTACACACAACTATTCTGTTTCGATGGGTTTTTATCTTTCTCAACACTCATTTCAGGAGGCAGTGATTAATGTAATTTGCAGCCTCATGAGGGCATTGGGTAACTAATGGGAAACAGAGGCCTGAACCTTGCATGTGTCAGGCCCGCGCGATTGGCAGGCCCAGAAGCGGACATGATTTCATTGTAGTTGGCCAATTAACTGGCAGCTAGAGTGAAGCACATACTGAGAAGGGCTCAACACTGCCATGGAAAGGGCGGGTGCCTGAGTGAGGGCCAGGGAGGGCGTTTCAAGCCAGCTCTATGAAGGCTGACCGTTGCTGTGTAGCTGCCTCAGGAGCTGTGGTACTGTAGAAAGCAGCTCAAATAAACCTTGCAAACTGGGGGCAGAATTTCCCTGAATATCGGCAGAGGTTGAAAGTGTGCAGGAAAAGCGGAGTTGAAGCCGTCGGTACCAATGGCGGATTTTCTACTGTATTGTTTGGGACATGGTGCAAAAACGTAAAGAGGCAGCACCGCTCGTGCTGGCGGAGTGAGCTTCGATTGAGCATGCCCCACCAGCAACTTCACTTTTTGGAGATTGGATGCCATTCTTATAGGCCACCCAGGGCACAAAAAAGTTCCCATGCAACACTCATCCCCCCACCACACCCCTCCCCCCTCCCCCGGCCCTGCTAGGACACTGCCCCCAGTGCTTCCCCCTGGCAATGCCCGCTGACCACAATGTTGTATGTGAACACGATGATGCTGGGAGGCGTGCCCGATGTCTTTGTGCATGATTTCAGATGTTCCAGGTGAGGTGCACACCCACTCAATCAGTGTAATGTTGTGGCCAGAGAATTGGGATAAATGGGTGATTTTCTTGTTGGAAAACATATCAATGCCGTGGCCTCAGCTATTTGCAATATATATTGATGAATTGGATGACAGGACTGTGTAGTGCAGCCAGATTTGCTAACGATGCAAAGAGAGGTGGGAAAGTAAGTTGTGAGGGGGATACAAAGAGTCTGCAAAGTGATAGATAAAGGTTAAGTGAGAACACAAAAAATTCAGCAGATGCAGTATTATATGGGAAAAGGTGAGCTTGTCTATTTGGTGGGAGGAATAAAAAAACAGAATGCTATTTATATTGAGAGACTGCAGAATACCACGGTACAGAGGGACCTGGGTGTCCTTGTACATGAATCACAAAATTGTATCAAAGAACAAAGAAAAGAACAAAGAAAATTACAGCACAGGAACAGGCCCTTTGGCCCGCCAAGCCTGCACTGACCATCCTGCAAGCAAATGGTTAGTTTTTATGCAGATTATTTCCTTATAATCAGCATCAGATAGTTACCTTAAACTCGTTCCAGTTTAATGAACTAACTGGGTGTCCTGGTACATGAATCGTCGAAAGGTAACATGCAGGTGCAGCAAATGATTGGGGAGGAATGTTGGTGTCTATTCCAAGAGGAATTGAAGTAGGGGCTCAGTTGGCTGGACAGCTGGTTAGCAATTCAGAGCGAAATTAAACAGCGTGGATTCAATTTCTGAGATTATTCATGAATGCTCTGTATTCTCAAACTTGCCCCTCACTTGAGGTGTGGTGACCCTCAGGTTCAATCACCAGTTAGGGGGAGAATAGCCTATGGTCATCTGGCATTATGGCAACTTTACCTTTAGGGAAGTGTTTGTACAGTGGTTGTACAGAGCAGGAGCCATACCAAGCTGTGATACAAACAGGATGCTTTCTGGTTGAATCATAGCTTGATATTGCTCATGCTCTGTCCAAGACCGCAAGAAACTACAAAGGGTCGTGAACGAAGCCCAGTCCATTACTCAAACCAGCCTCCCATCCATTGACTCTGTCCAACACATCCGGCTGCCTCAGCCAGCAGAATCAAGGACCCCACGCACCTCGGACATTCTCTCTTCCACCTTTTTCCGTCGGGAAAAAGATACAAAAGGGGTGATCCTCCACTTTCAACATCCCAGGAAAGCAACTGGCAAATTATTTTAGAAATTGTGACATAAATTCGGTTGATTACATTCTTCTGAAGTTGCTATTCTTGTGAAAACTCACAGAATTCCACCTCACAGCACGGTGACACAGTGGTTAGCACTGCTGCCTCACTGCGCCAGGGACCCAGATTTGATTCCCAGCTCGGGTCACTGTCTGCGCAGAGTCTGCACGTTCTCCCCATGTCTGCATGGGTTCCCTTTGGGTGCTCTGGTTTCATCCTGCACGCTGAAAGACGTGCTGGTTAGCTGCTTTGGCCATGCTAAATTCTCCCTCAGTGTACCCGAACAGGCACCGGAGTGCGGTGACTAGGGGATTTTCACAGTAATTTCATTGCAGTGTTAATGTAAGTCTACTTGTAACACTAATAAGTAAACTTTAAAAAAAACTAAAGCCTGTCCTTTAAGAAAAACTTGATAAACTTATTAAAAATCAACTGTACACCCTGAAGTCGGATTTCCCCGCAGAGAGCCAGCACTGACTCAATTGGCCAAATGGCCTTTTCTCAGCTGTAACCATACTCTAATTCAGTGGCTGGGATTTTCAGTTCTGAATTGGGAGTCTTGTTGCTGGTTCAGTTCTGGATCTCAATCCGATGTGGCGTGTTCCAGACATGCCCATTTTAATGGGCCATGCCAACTAGTGGCAGGGACTGGGCTATCTGTCCAATTATGGACAGCGGGCATAATCCTGAGGCTGGAGGACCAATGGGAGGCCCTCTGATACTGACCCATCCACAAATCCATTGGCTGAGATGGGAACTGCAGATTGTTAGTGATTGTTAGTGGAGAAAGTGAGGACACTTCAAAATGGCTGCTACTGCCTGGTTGTGATCATGGTGGGGAAAACGCTCCACCGGACAATCAGTGGCTACAACTGTAGTCCAGCATCTGTTATGGGATGGTGGAGGATCTCTTGTGTGATCCGTCACCTAATCGCAGCACTCCCCCCCCCCCAACCGCCACCCAACCTCTTTCCGTCCTGAATCCAGCAAGCTGGCTTGAACATGGTCCAGGCCAATATGGAGGAGCATCTGCAGTTGCCGCAGGAACATAGTGTTAATAGGCCCCAAGATTGACGATAATTGATCTGTGTTGTTTGCCCCTGGGAAGTGGACAGTAAACATTCAGTCCTGGAGTAGCCCTGATTAATAATTGGCTCATGTTCAGTAGTGGTAGGAAGTGGCACAGAGTCTATGCCAGCCTGTCTACAGTCTCGACTCTGACCCATTTGAAAATGTGGCTTTATGATTCTATAGTTTGAGTGCTCGGTGTGAAACTAACCATTCAGTCTTTGAAGGGTTCAGGGTTAATCTCTGGCCTGTTCTGAGGTAGCTAATCTCATCAAAATTGGTGGTATGAGAGGTAAATTCAATCCTGGGTATTCAGTTGGAGAAGGGGAGAATCAGATAAGATTGCCTTTTTGGTTGCTAACTCTTGGTCTCTTTTGCTGCAGTTGTTGTTGTAAAGTGTCTATAAGTGAATGTCACATGAAGCCCTGATCCCTCATGAATATATAATCCCTCGACCCATATTGTCTCGACTCAGATGTGAATAATGGTCACATTGGTAAGAGTGGAGTCCTGCCTGCATTTATGTGGCACCGAACACAGCCCTCAGGGAGAGAGGGGAGAAATGAAAATGAAATGAATGCAATTTACAGACTATTACACCACCAATGGGTACGTTAGCCACTCTGAGCTGGGCCAACACATCTTCAAGCACTGGACTGCAATATTCTGTCTTTGTCACAAGATGGTGCTGGGAAAATATTTGTGAAGTGAAATCCAACACTGGTTGGGACAATATGAGGAAGTAATCCTTTGGTATCGTCAAGCAGCTTGCCAGGGGGATGACAAGGGCCCACGCTGAGTTTGAGACGCTTTTTAATCTCTTCAAGGATTCAGGACAAAGTGTGAAACCTTTAGGAAATTTAAAATTCTTCCTTCTGTGCCATTGACAGACTGGCAAACTGCCATTCACTCGGAGGAAAAGATCAGTTTTGTGTTAAAAATGAAACTATTTTGAAATATATAATTCTTAATTAGGTCCTGGTGGGTAAAGGGGCTATGATCAGTTCAAAAGGATTTATAATGTGGCACTCAGAATTTTTTAAAGAAGTTAAGTCGTGCTGTGAAAAAATAAATCAAGTGATCTGAGATGTTCTTCAATCCTTCAAAACTACTTTCAATTCAGATTTTACAAGTTTGTTCAATGTTAGGCTTGGGTTAAGTAAAATCAAACACCGGGGTAGCATGGTGGCACAGTGGTTAGCACTGCTGCCCCACAGCGCCAGGGACGATTCCCGGCTTGGATCACTGTCTGTGTGGGGTTTGCACGTTCTCCCTGTGTCTGTGTGGGTTTCCTCCGGGTGCTCCGGTTTCTTCCCACACTCCAAAGATGTGCGGGTTAGGGGATTGGCCATGCTAAATTGCCCCTTAGTGTCAGGGGGACTAGCTAGGGTAAATGCATGGGGTTATGGGGATAGGGCCTGGGTGGGATTGTGGTTGGTGCAGACTCGATGGGCCGAATGGCCTCCTTCTGCACTGTAGGATTCTATTCATTATATTACATTCTGCAAATCAAACTTTTAAATGCAGCGTGTGAGAGGGATGCCACCAAACTGCGCCACGTAGGTACTGCTGCACCTGATTTTCAATCATCCTTTGTATTGTGAACTGGGAAATATCAGGGAGGTGGCGGCCACAATGGGCACGTTAGCCACTCTGAGCCGAGCCTACACATCTTCAAGCAGCATTGCCCTGGACCTGGTTGTGGGACTGCCTGTCCATGCCGTGACTTGGTGTGTGCAAAGGCTTAGGGGAGAAAAACATTCATGCAACAAACATTTTTTAAAAAGTTGATTTGATATTTTATAGGCGGCTGTTATTGTGTTTACTGCAATCCTGTGGTTGAAAAGTAAAATGTGACATTTTTAATTTTCATTATATATCCTTCGTTTTTAAAAAAAACGTAAGATCGTATTCTCCAGAATTTTACCATCCGGTTGACGTAATTGCATTGAGGCCGCAATTTTTATCTCAGTGTCTCATCAGCGACTTGGTACAAAACAAAGCTTAGTGCGTAAAATGGTGAAGTTACCGTTAAATACTCTAGATTAATAAAAACACACGCCTTCTCTGTTACACAAAACATACATAATTAATGAAGGAAAATGGAAATGACCAGTGTGAAAATCCCTGTTTTTAAATTAATTAACATATGTTCCACACGAGTACAGAAATGAACAATAAGGTTGTGGCTGAACTAACAAAAGCCGTTACATACATTTCTGAAGTGTCAAATGAGAAAATGTTAAGCATAGATTCTCTATATTTTACTCTGCATCTAAATTTTAACAAAAATGTAGACGCATATAAATAGCAGACAAAGCCTAAAGAAATTGGTAATAGGATTTTATTTTCATTTCAAACTAATCTGAATTTGCTCTCACTGTTAAAATGTGTTGACAAAGTAAGTAGAAATTGCTCTGCAGAATGCATTATGTATGAATGCATCAGCAACGCTTTTTTATTTTCAGAATGAAAAATGAGATAGTTTTAAATTATTGTCTTGTCACTTTTTCGGCCTGAGTTGTTTACGGGTTATATAATTCTGGAGGAGTGCTGGAAAAATGCCATAAATTGTTTCCTGGGAGGGCAGGGCAATTTGTAATGGCCCAGATTTTGTGATCGACCCCAAAAGAATGATCCCCACCACTGACCTCAGAAAACACTGCCCACAAAGATTTGATGAAGAGCCGCAGAGTGCAGCTTAGCATTTTTCTGATGTCAGTTCCAAGTTGGTGCCTTAAACCATAAGACATAGGATCAGAAGTAGGCCATTCGGCCCATCAAGTCTGATTCGCCATTCAGTGAGATTATGACTGATCTGATATGATAATCCTCAACTACACTTTCCTGCCTTATCTCCATAACCCTTGATTCCCTCACTGATTAAAAATCTATCTATCTCAGCCTTGAACATACTTAATGACCCAGCCTCCAAAGCCCTCTGCGGTAAAGAATTCCACAGAATCACTACCCTCTGAGAGAAGAAATTCCTCCTCATCTCTGTTTTAAATGAGTGACTCCTTACTCTGAGATTATGCCCTCCTAGACTCCTAGACAAGGCGAAACAACCTTTCAGCATCTACCCTGTCAAGCCCCCTGAGAATCCTATATGTTTCAATGACATGGCCTCTCATTCTTCTAAACTCCAATGAGCACAGGCCCAACCTACTCGACCTCTCCTTATAAGAAAATCCCTCCATACTGATTGGGGACCAGATCACAGCTGTGTTGAGGGAGGACACATTAGATGGATCTTGTAGTGAGGCATTATGGGTGAAGCTCAGGAATAAGAAGGGTGAAATCACAATGTTGGGAGTGGGATCTCCAAACAGCCCGCAGGAGTCAGAGCAGCAGTTGTGTAGTCAGATACTGAAAAGGTGTGAAAAAAGCAGTCATTGTGGTGGGTGACTTTAACTTCCCCCATATTGACTGAGAATCCCTTACAACCAGGGGCTTGGATGGAGAGCAATTTGTTAGATCTGTCCAGGGGGGGCTTTTTGATACAGTATGTTGAGAATTCAACCATTGAGGGGGCCATACTAGACTGGGTATTGAGCCGGGCCAGGTGATTGATGTTTCAGTGGGGGAGCATTTTGGGCTTAGCGACCATAGTTCCATAAGATTTTGGGTCGTCGTGGAAAAGGACAAGAGTGGGTGCTTAATTGGGTGAGGACCAATTACATCCAAATTAGACAGAAACTGGGGAATGTAGTTTGGGAGCAGCTATTTGAGGGTAAATCCAGTTCTGGCATGTGGGAAGCTTTTAAAGGCTAATTGATTGAAGTGCAGGACAGGTATGTGCCTGTAAAAATGAAGGATAGAAATGGCAGGATTCGGGAACCATGGATGACAAGGAAAATTGTAAGCTTAGTCAAAAGAGAAAAGGATGCATATGATAGGTCTAGGCATCTAAAAATCGATGAAGCCCTTGAGGAGTACAATGAAAGTAGGAAGGAACTTAAACATGGAATTAGGAGGGCTAAAAGGGACCATGAAATATCTTTAGCAAACAGGGTCAGGGAGAATCCCAGGGCTTTTTATGCATACATTAGGAGCAAGAGGGTAGCAAGAGAAAGAGTGGGCCCACTCAAGGACAATGGAGGGAAGTTATGCGTGGAGCCACAGGGAGTGGGTGAGATCCTTAATGAGTACTTTGTATCGGTATTCACCAAAGGAGAAGGACATGATGGATGTTGAGGTCAGGGATGGGTGTGTGAATGCTCTAGAGAATGTCAATATATCAAAAGAGGAAGTGTTGAATTTCCTAAATTGCATTAAGGTAGACAAGTCCCCGGGGGCGGATAGGATCTATTCCAGGTTACTGTGGGAGGCAAGAGAAGAAAGGGCCTTAACAGATATCTTCACATCCTCTTTGACCACAGGCGATGTTCCAGAGGACTGGAAAATAACCGATGTTGTTCCCTTGTTTAAGAAAGGAAGCAGGGATAATCCAGCAAATTATAGGCCGGTGAGCCTGACATCAGTGGTGGGGAAGCTTTTGGAGAGATATTGAGGATATATGCACATTAGGAGGAAAATGGACTAGTTAGTGATAGGCAACATGGTTTTGTACAGGGAAGGTCGCGTCTCACCAACTTGATGGATTTTTTTGAAGAGGTGACAAAGAAAATTGATGGGGAAGGGCTGTGGATGTGGTTTATATGGACTTCAGTAAGGCACTTAACAAGATGCCACATAGCAGACTGGTACAAAAACTAAAATCACATGGGATTCGAGGTGGGCTGGCTAGATGGATACCGAACTGGCTTGGTTAAAGAAGATAGAGAGTAGCGATGGAAGGGTATTTTTAAGAATGGAGATCTGTAGCCAGTGGTGTTCCGCAAGGATCCGTGCTGGGACCTTTGTTGCTTGCAGTATATATAAATGATCTGGAGGAAAATGCGGATGGTCTGATTAGTAAGTTTGTGGATGACACGAAGGGGATTGTCAGAGGATACAACAGGATATAGATTGATTGGAGACTTGGGCACAGAAATGGTAGATCGAGTTTAATTTGGACAAATGCAAGGTAATACATTTTGGAGGATCAAATTTAGGCAGAACCCTTAGGAACATTAACATATTGAGAGATCTGGGCATGCAGGTCCCCAGGTGCCTAAAAGTGGCAACACAGATGGCCAGGTGATTAAGAAGGCATATGGCATACTTGCCTTCATCAGCCCAGACATTGAGTGTAGGAGTTGGGAAATTATGTTGCAGTTATATGAAACCTTTGTTAGGCTGCATTTGGAGTACTGTGTGCAGTTCTGTTCACCACACTACCAGAAGGATGTGGAAGCTTTGGAGAGAGTGCAAAGAAGGTTCACCAAGATGTTGCCTGGTCTCGAGGGTGTTGGCTATGAGGAGAGGTTGAATAAACTGGGATTGTTTTCACTGGAAAGATGGAGATGAGGGGAGACCTGATAGAGGTCTACAAAATTGTGAGATGCATAGACAGGGTAGATAGTCAGAGGCTTTTTCCCAGGGTGGAAGTGTCAATTACAAGGGGGCACAGATTCAAGGTGAGAGGGGGAAAGTTTAAGGGAGATATACGGGGCACATTTTTCACACAGAGAGTGGTGGGTGCCTGGAACGCGCTGCCAGAGGATGTGGTGGAAGCAGACACATTAGCAACATTTAAGAAGCTTCTGGATGGGTACATGAATAGGGAGGAAATAGAGGGATACGGACCGAGTAAGAGCAGAAGGTTTTTTTTAGTTAGGGCATCATAATCGGCACAGGCCGATAATGGGCCTATTCCTGTGCTGTACTTTTATTTGTTCTTTGTTCTTTTTTCTATACCTGGGATCAACCTCGTGAACCTTCTCAGGACTGCCTCCAATGCCAGGATATCTTTCCTTAGATAACAGGACCAGCTCTGTTCACAGTGTTCCAAGGATCTGTGGAATCCAGCAACAGGACAGGCATTAGGCAGGCTGATCAGCTAATCAGATTTAAACATTCTCACAGATAGCAAAGCATCAAGAAATAGTATCAATCTCATTGCATCATTTATATAGAGAGCAAAATAAAGAATTGGGCATATATATATGATATATATATCAGAAACAAAACTTTAAAACCAATTTTTTATTTTATTAAATTCTTCAATTTTAAAAGTTTCCCTGATGGAATAAAACCCCACACTTGTAAAATTAATTCATGCGGACCTGAGATGTTGCTCAAAGTTACAAACTTGTTGAACCAGTCTTAACATTTTGATTGTTTTTCTTGTGAGAATAGTGTGCAAACAATTACCTATTGTTTCCACTGGTGACGATCACGAAAGCACATGCTATGGAGGAGCGGGGCACAACTGACATAACATCTTGATTTCAGAATTTAACTATCCACGTGTAGCCCCCAGAAATTGTCAGTTATAACGAGCTAACAGCCATGCTGTTATTATTACCACAAACTCTGGGCCGCTGTCTGCTTAAAGAATGTTTGCACTCACCAAGAGTCAGAGTTGTTCCATTCACATGGAGTTTGATCTGCTGCTAGGGCCAGACTATGCAACAACAGGTCTACTTTATCCGTTGTGTGATATGAATTTGTTACAGATTCGAATCAAGTCCGTAGCTGTGAACCAGCTACAATTCGTCACAGAATTAGAAATCTCACACAGGCAAGTTTGACCAGTGTGAATAATTGAAGGGTTTGTACTAGAAGTTTACTTTAGAGCTTGGAGCCAAGGAACATTGATGAAGTAATATAAAGGGAGCTTTAGATTGAGCCTGTGGCCATGCTATATCCAATATGGGGCAGTCAATGTGGTCTCTGTCCCAGGTATGCAAATGAGAACACTTGATTCCTGACACCAACATCCTCAACTTTATGAACACAAAAGTATAATTTTAAAAATGCTGCTAATGGAAGTGCAAGATAAATTGCTACAATGCTGTTCCAAAAATCCCCATTTAAATGTCATTGCACCAAATACCCCAGGGATCCCTGTGCAGACAGGAAAATCTTTCTCATCATTTATTAAGATTTTTCCTGTGGGCCAGCCTTGCCTTAAAATACACGCAAACACACACACACTCACACACACACTCACACTCACTCACTCACACTCACACTCACACACATGTCAAGTACAAACTTGTGTTTTTTTTGAATGTAGTAATTAGTCAGGAACTCCATTTGTGTTGTATCATGTTTCAGCAGAGTGGTAGGAAATGAACTAGATGGGGTGGCACAGTGGCACAGTGGTTAGCACTGCTGCTTCACAGCGCCAGGGACCTGGGTTCAATTCCGGCCTCGGGTCACTGTCTGTGTGGAGTTTCCACATTCTCCCCGTGTCTGCGTGGGTTTCCTCCGGGCACTCCGGTTTCCTCCCACACTCAAGATGTGCGGGTTAGGTGGATTGGCCATGCTAAATTGACCCTTAGTGTCAGGGGATTAACAGGATAAATATGTGGGGTTATGGGGATAGGACCTGGGTGGGATTGTGGTCGGTGCAGACTCGATGGGCTGAATGGCCTCCTTCTGCACTGCAGGGATTCTATGATCTATGATTGTGGTGAAAACAGAAAATGCTGGAAAAACTCAGCAGATCTGGCAGCGTCTGTGGAGAGAGAAACGTGAGTTAATGTTTCTGGACGATGAGCTTTCACCTGACTCCTGATGAAGGATCACAGGCCTGAGATGTTGGGCTGGATTTTCATCCCCGCAGCGGGAATTGGGAAATTTCCTGGTTCGGCACACCCGCCTCAGGAGTGACTATCAACAAAGTAGGGACTTTTGTCCCGGGGCTGGAGGGGCGGCTCTTAACTGGAGGCAGTCCTGAATCCGGAGGCAGACATGGGCTGTCGATTGCTGAGGCAGTCTGTTTAAACAGTGCTCCGTGACTTTATCCCAGTTGTTACATTTTACCTCCACAAAGCCACCCTGATTCCATGAAAATTCAGGCCATTATCACTGTTTCTGTCTCTACAGATGATGTCTGGGCTGCTGGCTATTTCCAGCCTCTTCTGTGTTGATTTCAGATTCCTAACATGCAGAGTTTCTGCTTTTCGATGTGAATTCTTTCATCCTGCTGTTCCTATGTAATTATCACTCATTCTGAAGTAGTTAGTGTTTATTTATAATTTATAGAAATAAGCTAAATTACAATGCACCCAGATTTTCTTTCAGGCTGTACACATGGTTATTGACAGTACATTGGGAGGGAGAGAGGGAAGGAGGGAGGGAGAGCGCTTTGTGCCTCGAATGAAATTTCTGCTTTTTGAATGTATTCGTCTTACTCTTTGTCAGGTTTCAGTTAAAGTTTTGCACAAACTATAACAGGAACCTCACAGAAATCTTGTTCTATTGGGAAATCTAAATTAAGATACAGAGAACACCTATACACCTATGACTGTGTGGCCAAATTCCCCTCCAACTTGATTTTCAAGTTTGCTGACGACACCACCATAGTGGTCTCAAACAATGAGGAGACAGAGTACAGGAATGAGATAGGGAACCTGGTGAACTGGTGCGGTGACAATAATCTCTTCCTCAATGTCAGTAAAATGAAGGAGATTGTCATCGACTTCAGGAAGCGTAAAGGAGAACATGCCCTTGTCTACATCGATGGGGACGAAGTAGAAACATCGAGAGCTTCTAGTTTTTAGATCACCAACAACCTGTCCTGGTCCCCCCATGCCAACACTCTAGTTAAGAAAGCCTACTAACACCTCTACTTTCTCAGAAGACTAAGGAAATTTGGCATTTCAGCTACGACTCACCAACCTTTACAGATGCACCATAGAAAGCATTCTTTCTGGTGGTATCACAGCTTGGTATGGCTCCTGCTCTGCCCAAACTGCAAGAAACTACAAAAGGTCGTGAATGTAACCCAATCCATCACACAAACCAGTCTCCCATCCATTGACTCTGTCTACACTTCCCGCTGCCTCGGCAAAGCAGCCAGCATAATTAAGGACCCCACGCACCCAGACATACTCTCTTCCACCTTCTTCCATCAGGAAAAAGATACAGAAGTCTGAGGTCACGTAGCAACCGACTCAGGAACAGCTTCTTCCCTGCTGCCGTCAGACTTTTGAATGGACATATCTCACATTAAGTTGATATGTCTCTCCACCCCAGCTATGACTGTAATCTACATTCTGCACTCTCTTGTTTCCTTCTCTATGAACGGTGTGCTTTGTCTCGCGTGCAAGAAATAATACTTTTCACTGTATGATAATAATGTGACAATAATAAATCAATAATCAAATCAAACATAGGACAGAGACCATAATGTTGTACAGAGATTGATTCATTTACAGGATCTGGGCATCACTGGCTAGGTCAGCATTTATTGCCCATCCATAATAGCCCCTTGAGAAGATGGTGGTGAGCTACCTTCTTGGACCTTTGCAGTCCATGGGGTGTGGGTAAACCCACAGTGCTGTTAGGGAGAAAGTTCCAGGATTACACATGGTTATTGACAGTACCTCTCTTCTGATGTACTAGGCCAGCATTTATTGCTCATCCCCGAGGGTATTTATGTGTCTACCACATTGCTGTGGCTCTGGAGTAGCATGTAGCCCAGACTAGGTAAGGTGGGCACATATCCTTCCCTAAAAGGACATTAGTGAACCAGATGGGTTTTTACGACAATCAACAATGGTTTCATGGTCGTCATTAGACTTTTAATTCAAGATTTTTATTGAATTCAGATTTCACCATCTGCAGTGGTGGGGTTCAAACCCGGGTCCCCATTACCCTGCTTCTCTGTATTCATAGTCCAATGACAATACCATTGCGCCGGTGCTTCTCCTACCCAACCCAGTGACAGTGAAGGATTGGAGATATGTTTCCAAGTCAGGATGGTGAGTGACCTGGAGGGAACTGGCCGGTGGTGGCAACATAAGAGAGAAGATGAAACAAATCACAAAGTGGTGTGAGCAAAATTGAGGTTCAAGGTCTGTGGATTATAGATGGAAGGAAGGTTTTTGGGAGATGAGATGCCAAATTTTTGAGTTTTGTGCAAGAATACAGTGCAATAGGAGATTGGTGCGAATTGTGGAGGGTATCTCTCTCTCTCCTACTTTAGTTCCAGTATAATTTTACATTCAGTTGGTTAAAGCAGATAATTGTATCAGGTAAAACTGAGTTTCACTGTGATGCCTCCTGCTTATTTGTTAATTTGGCATTGAGTTCTTATATTTTCCATGGTTTGTTCTGGGTGATGCCAAATCGACACTGGAGAGATTTGATTTTCTCGTTGTGTATCGAGTATCTGAAGCTGCCTCAGGTTGTGTGACTGTGGTTTAGTGTTAGCCACGAGCTTCAGGGAAGATTGAAGCCAGAGGCCTTTTGTATTGGATCTTTCACAAGGTGTATGTTTGTGACTTCCTGTTTTTGGGAGGAGTGAACCATTTATATGGCAAGCCATTAAACAAGGGGGAGCTGCTTACTGCAGCTGTGAAAGATCAGATTCCGAAGGAATCAAAGGGAAACATTGAAGGAGCAGAGATTGGGAAACACACAGGAGGATCCATTGCAGGAGGATCTGTTCCGGGACGATCTGGTACAGGAGGATGCGGAACATAAGAATCCGTTACAGGAGGATCTATTACAAATTAGTTTTCCCAGGGGCTCTCCTGGTTGAATTAAGCTTAAATCACTGCAGTATTACCTGCACTATAACTGCGCCCAGTTCTGGTCGCCACACTACCAGAAGGACGTGGAGGCTTTAGAGAGAGTGCAGAGGAGGTTTACCAGGATGTTGCCTGGTATGGAAGGGCTTAGTTATGAGGAGAGATTGGGTAATCTGGGGTTGTTCTCACTGGAAAGACGGAGGATGAGGGGTGACCTAAAAGAGGTGTATAAAATTATGAAAGGCATAGATAGGGTGAACGGTGGGAAGCTTTTTCCCAGATCGGTGGTGATGTTCACAAGGGGTCATAAGTTCAAGGTGGGGGGGGGAGGTTTAACACGGATATCAGAAGGACGTATTTTACACAGAGGGTGGTGGGGGCCTGGAATGCGCTGCCGGGCAAGGTGGTGGAGGCAGACACACTGGGAATGTTTAAGACTTATCTAGATAGCCACATGAACGGAGTGGGAATGGAGGGATACAAAAGAATGGTCTAGTTTTGACCAGGGAGCGGCGTGGGCTTGGAGGGCCGAAGGGCCTGTTCCTGTGCTGTATTGTTCGTTGTTCTTTGTTATTACTGGTTTGGGTTGTAGCGTGCTTTCGTCAATTTAACTATCTCAGTGAATGACTTGGAGTCAGGCGTGCTTGGGTATGTGAGGCTGCTTATTAAATTGTAGACCTGGGCCCCATACGTGCTCAAAAGGATTACCTTTCTCTTCTGCTCCTCCTCCAATCCGTTGGCTGGATTGTTAGGCGGATTAGCCATGATCAATGCACGGGGTTACAGGATTAGGCAGGGCATTGGGCCTAGGTAGGATGCTCAGAGGGTTAGTGCAGACTTAATGGGCCAAATGGTCTCTTTTTCACTGTAGGGATTCTATGAAACCAACAGGCTGTCAAATTCAAATGCACCCAATGGAACAGAAATGAAATCAAAACCCTGGAACATATACACCTCTGCCTCAACAATAATGTGGTTACCAACAACAGAAAAATAAATGTCACTGAGTGGATGCAGGTTGAAAGAGGGAGACATTTTTATGGTAGCCAGTGGCAGTCAGTTGAAGCAGAACCTTGAGTGTTGCTTTTTTTCCCCACATTCCTCTTTTGTTCTGCCAACTCTCTAGGCAACTTTATAGTGACCTCACTTCTGGTCACATGTTTGTCACAAGACTCACTAAATAGATAATAAAAACACCCCGGTTTGTTACAATTGGAAGAGTTCTACAAACACCATTCAGATCAATGGACAGATAATCAGTTTTAGTGGTGTTTGATAGGGGAATAAACACTGGCTGTAGGACACCAAGAGAATTGCCATGCCATGGGACTATATATTATGGGTGGAGAGGGTCTGTCTTTTCGCCTGGCTTGTTCCGCACCCATTTTCTGGCTGCTGGGCTGCTAATTGGCTTGAGGCAAGCCTTCCACTCCCACCTTCTGAGGAAGCCCCACCTCCTGGAGCTGCCAACCAGCTGGGAATGGTGGCCATAACTGGAACTGCAGCCAGACCCGAAAAAGGCGTTTAGTGATGGAGCCTGGAGTTTAAGATAAGTATGAAGTTTTAGTGGGGCCAGGAGGTCGGTCCTAGCAAGGGGGTTGGGGCGGGGGGCAATTAAGGGCCTCAGTTGGCCCATAGGCAGGCAGACAGGCCTCCTGGTACCCCACACCCCTGTTGCTGATACATTTGTGGCAGGGCAGGAGTGGGCGGGAGCTGCCTGGAATGGTCCACCCATGGCATTGCACCCTATTTTATTGTTGTGTCTGACTGCCAACTGCACCCAGGAGGCTGTAAAATCCAGCCCATGGTGTCTTTTACATCCACCTGGGGGATTCCCAAATTGCATCCCTTTCTGATTCTTTATTGTGTCCAGCTTTAAGACATTCAGCACTCAAGGCATTCGACTCAAATGTCAGTGATCTGAATGATGAGAAGAGACTGGACAAACATTCCAGTCTAGAACAAGGTTGTTTAAACATAATCTTCTAGGGGTAGAAGGTTGTTAAATTAATCAAAATAATAAAACTGGAATACTATAAATTGAAGTGCAAGAGTAGTATAAATTGTCACAAGTTCAAGCGAGTTAAAAGTGCATTCTGAACAGAAAAATGGTCAAAGCACAGAATAGAATTCCAGAGTCCAGGCCGCAAAAACCGGAGAATTGCTTATGAAGCAATTTAATGCTGAAGTTGGGAGTTTTCTGGATGGATAAATTGAAATTTATAGCAGTGTGGACTATCTACAAGATGCACTGCAGGAATTCACCAAAGATCCTGAGACAGCACCTTCCAAACCCATGACCACTTCCATCGAGAAGGACAACAGAGCAGATACATGGGAACACCACCACCTGCAAGTTCCCCTCCAAGTAAATCACCATCCTGACTTGGAAATATATCGCTGTTCCTTCACTGTCGCTGGGTCAAAATTCTGGAATTCCCTCCCTAACGGCATTGTGGGTCAACCCACAGCACATGGACTGCAGCGATTTAAGAAGGCAGCTCACCACCACCTTCTCAAGGGCAACTAGGGATGGGCAATATGTGCTGGCCAGCCAGCGACCCCCATGTCCCACAAATGAATAAAAGAAATGATTGAAGAAACCTCCTATAGCTATCTTGCGATAATCTCTGTTCCCTTACTGCCCAGATATGAACAATATGAAGAAAGCGTACAGTTAGTGACGAGTTCATGCTGGCACTTTGATTTGATATGTTTTCTTCAATTGTCATCTGACTTTTCATCCTGTTGACATTTTCAGGGTTATATTCTCAGGATGTGGGCAAAGCTGGCACAGCCTCAGTCATTGCCCCTCCCTGGTTACCCTGACTGGCTCCCTAGGCTTCAGAGGATAATAAGAGTGAACTATGTTGATGCACACTAGCACCTAGCTTTTTATTTTGCAATTTTGAGAATGTGCCATTGACAGCCTGGTGCAGATCATGTAAGTACTGACTTGTGTACACAGTGCTCAACATTTTCTGAAGGCATGTTACCAAGGAGAAAATGAGCAAACAGGATTGCGAGCAGATCAACACAAAATATGTAATAGCTGTTTTCCCAGGCTGTCGAAAGTTCTGATGACAAGTGAGAATTCTCTCTCTGTTTACACACTGATGTTTGGAATAGTTGCTTGGCAGCGCAGAGCTGTAGTAGTGCGGAAAAAAGAGAATCCCACCACGGCAGCTGGTGGAATTTAAATTCAATTAATAAATCTGGAACGTAAAGCTAGTTTCGGTCATGGTGAACATGACACTTTCGTTGATTGTTGTAAAACCCTATCGGGTTCACTAATGTCCTTTAGGGAAGGAAATCTGTTGTCCTTACCTGGTCTGGCCTACATGTGACTCCAGACCCACAGCAATGGGGTTAACTCTTAACTGTCCTCTGAAATGGCCTCGCAAACCACTCAGTTCAAGGGTAATTAGGGATGGGCGATAAATTCTGGTTCAGCCAGCGATGTCCACATCCCATGAAAGTTTTAAGAAAAAAGTAACAAATGCTTCATCTTGTCCATAAAATATCTCAGCCAATGAGCCTCAAGATGAAGATTAAACCTTTAGTCTGTTGAAATATGCTCGCTTTTCTTACCTAACTAATGATTACATGACACTGAGTAAACAATTAAGTAGAACAGGAATGACACACTTAGATGACAGTATTCCATCTAACTTCATGTCATCAGAAACAATTAAAGCTCCAATGTATTTGAAGATCTCTCCTGGAGCTTGGTCTGTGATGATGAGTTTTATTTGGAACGGAACTTTAATGGAATTCCTCCCTGCTCCTGCTCCTAGAATGAGAAAGCAAAGTAGCAACATCGTGAAGTGGTCATCACCAACTGTCATATTTCTGTTTAGTTTTGGATAGCTTTTAGCTCCAGAAACCATCAGTCTGAAAGGCAAAGTAAGACACGGAATTGGGCAGGGTAAACCTGAAAGCTCTTGAAACCAGGCATGGGATTGCTGAATGTTATGAACCAGGTCTGTTGGGTGTGATGTCGGCAGTGGTGCCATCTCGCTACTGCCTGTTCGTCTGCATGCTCTCTATGTGCCGTCAGTGCTAAATGCACTGATGATTGACAGCAGGCATCAGCAAGGGGCACAAGGTTAAGCTCTGCTGGCTGACCTGCTAGTCTGCATCCTGGAGAGGAGAGGTAGCTGGAGCAGGGATTGGAAGTGGGAACGGATTCTGACCTGGGCACGACAGACGATTGTCTGAAGATAGGCGAGTGTTTTGTGATGCTGTGCCGGTGGAAAGGAAAGGCCTCACATTCGTAAGAGACAAGGAGGTCCACGAGAACTAGGAGCAGGAGTGGACCATCTCCCCATCAAGCCCCCTCCTCCATTCAACATGGTAATGGTTTAAACATAAAAACCAGAAGCAGGAGGAGGCCATTCCGCCCTTCAAGTCTGCTCCACCATTCATTTTGATCGTGGCAGATCATCAAATTCAACATCCTGATCCCCCTTCCCCCCATATCCCTGATCCCTTTAGCCCCGAGAGCTTTTTCTAATTTCTTCTTGAAATCAGACGTTTTGGCCTCAACTACTTTTTGTGGTAGTGAATTCCACACATTCACCACCCTCTGGGTGAAAACATTTCTCCTCACCTCTGATCTAAAAGGTTTACCCCTTATCCTCCAACTATGACCAAAACTGCACACAATTCTCCAGGTGTGGCCTCACCAACACCTTATATAATTGCAGCAAAACATCACTATCCCAATACTCAAATCCTCTCGCTATGAAGGCCAACATACCATTTGCCTTCTTTACTGTCTGCCGTACCTATGTGCTTACTTTCAGTGACTGATGCACGAGGACTCCAAGGTCTCGTTGAGTATCCAACTCTCTCAATTTACACCCATTCAAGTAATAATCTGTCTTCCTATTATTGTTACCAAAGTGGATAACCTCACATTTATCCACATTATACTGCATCTGCCATGCACATGGCCACACACTCAGCCTGTCCAAATCACGCTGAAACATCTCTGCATCCTCCTCACAGCTCGCCCTCCCACCCAACTTTGTTCATTTGCAAATTTGGAGATAATACATTCAGTTCCCTCTTCCAAATCATTAATATATGATGTGAACAGTTGGAGTCCTGCAGATACCTGCAGAACCCCACTAGTCACTGAAAAAGACCCATTTATGCGATCTCTTTGCTTCCTATCTGCTAACCAGCTTTCTATTCATCTCAAGACATTACCTGCAATCCCATGTGCTTTAACTTTACATAGCAGTCTGTTATGTGAGACGTTGTTGAAAGCCTTCTGAAAGTCTAAATAAACCACATCCACTGGTTCTTCTCAGTCTATAGCTACATCCTCAAAAAATTCCAATAGATTCATCAGGTATGATTTTCCTATTGTCAGTCCATGCTGACTTTGTCTGATTATACCACTGCCTTCCAAAAGCTGAGTTATGAAATCCTTGATAGACTCTAGCAACTTCCCCGATACCGATTTAGGCTCACTGGTCGATAGTTTCATGTTTTCTCTCTACCTCCCTTTTTGAATAGTGGGCTTACATTAGCTACTCTCCAATCTGCAGGAACTATTCCAGAGTCCAAAGAATTTTGGAAAATAACCACCAATGGATCTGCTATTTCCAGGGCCACTTCCTTCAGTTACTCTGGGATGAAGATTATCAGGACCTGGAGATTTATCCACCTTCAATCCCATCAATTTCCACAAAACCATTTCTCTACTAATGCTGATTTCCTTCAACTCCTCAACTCCTCACTAAGCAGGGATGTACTTCTGAGGCTTTATAAAGCACTGGTTAGGCCCCATTTGGAGTACTGTGAGCAATTTTGGGCCCCACACCTCAGGAAGGACATACTGGCACTGGAGCGGGTCCAGCGGAGATTCACACGGATGATCCCAGGAATGGTAGGCCTGACATACGATGAACGTCTGAGGATCGTGGGATTATATTCATTGGAGTTTAGGAGGTTGAGGGGAGATCTAATAGAAACTTACAAGATAATGAACGGCTTAGATAGGATGGACGTAGGGAAGTTGTTTCCATTAGCAGGGGAGACTAGGACGCGAAGGCACAGCCTTAGAATAAAAGGGAGTCACTTTAGAACAGAGATGAGGAGAAATTTCTTCAGCCAGAGAGTGGTAGGTCTGTGGAATTCATTGCCACAGAGGACTGTGGAGGCCGAGACGTTGAGCGTCTTCAAGACAGAAATTGATAAATTCTTGATTTCTCGAGGAATTAAGGGCTATGGGGAGAGAGCGGGTAAATGGAGTTGAAATCAACCATGATTGAATGGTGGAGTGGACTCGATGGGCCGAATGGCCTTACTTCCGCTCCTATGTCTTATGGTCTTATGGTCTTAAAACATGTTTCTCTCAGAACTTCAAATTTGACCTTGCGTTTCAACACCACTTTACCACTCACTCCCCAAATCCCTTAATTCCCTCAGAGACCAAAGATCTGACAGTCCCAGTCCTAAATATATTCAATGACGGAGCATTCACAAACCTTTGGGGTGGAGAATTCCATCAATTCACAATAGTGAATTGGGTATAGATGGGTCTTTTTCTAAATGGAGGTCGGTCACCAGTGGTGTGCCCCAGGGATCTGTTCTGGGACCCTTGCTGTTTGTCATTTTCATAAATGACCTGGATGAGGAAGTGGAGGGATGGGTTGGTAAGTTTGCCGATGACACGAAGGTTGGTGAGGTTGTGGATAGTCTGGAGGGATGTGAGAAGTTACAGAGGGACATAGATAGGATGCAAGACTGGGCGGACAAGTGGCAGATGGACTTCAACCCAGATAAATGCGTCGTGGTCCATTTGGGTAGGTCAAATGGGATGAACAAAGAACAAAGAACAGTACAGCACAGGAAACAGGCCCTTCGGCCCTCCAAGCCTGTGCCGCTCCTTGGTCCAACTAGACCAATTGTTTGTATCCCTCCATTCCCAGGCTGCTCATGTGACTATCCAGGTAAGTCTTAAACGATGTCAGCGTGCCTGCCTCCACCACCCTACTTTGCAGCGCATTCCAGGCCCCCACCACCCTCTGTGTAAAAAACGTCCCTCTGATGTCTGAGTTATACTTCGCCCCTCTCACCTTGAGCCCGTGACCTCTCGTGATCGTCACCTCCGACCTGGGAAAAAGCTTCCCACTGTTCACCCTATCTATACCCTTCATAATCTTGTACACCTCTATTAGATCTCCCCTCATTCTCCGTCTTTCCAAGGAGAACAACCCCAGTCTACCCAATCTCTCCTCATAGCTAAGACCCTCCATACCAGGCAACATCCTGGTAAACCTTCTCTGCATTCTCTCTAACGCCTCCACGTCCTTCTGGTAGTGCGGCGACCAGAACTGGACGCAGTATTCCAAATGCGGCCGAACCAACGTTCTATACATCTGCAACATCAGACCCCAACTTTTATACTCTATGCCCCGTCCTATAAAGGCAAGCATGCCATATGCCTTATTCACTACCTTCTCCACCTGTGACGTCACCTTCAAGGATCTGTGGACTTGCACACCCAGGTCCCTCTGCGTATCTACACCCTTTATGGTTCTGCCATTTATCGTATAGCTCCTCCCTACATTATTTCTACCAAAATGCATCACTTTGCATTTATCAGGATTGAACTCCATCTGCCATTTTTTTGCCCAAATTTCCAGCCTATCTATATCCTTCTGTAGCTTCTGACAATGCTCCTCACTATCTGCAAGTCCTGCCAATTTTGTGTCGTCCGCAACGTTACTGATCATCCCAGTTACACCTTCTTCCAGATTGTTTATATAAATCACAAACAGCAGAGGTCCCAATACAGAGCCCTGCGGAACACCACTAGTCACAGGCCTCCAGCCGGAAAAAGACCCTTCCACTACCACCCTCTGTCTTCTGTGACCAAGCCAGTTCTCCACCCATCTAGCCACCTCCCCCTTTATCCCATGAGATCCAACCTTTTTCACCAGCCTACCATGAGGGACTTTGTCAAACGCTTTACTAAATTCCATATAGACGACATCCACGGCCCTTCCCTCGTCAACCATTCTGGTCACTTCTTCAAAAAACTCCACCAGGTTAGTGAGGCATGACCTCCCTCTCACAAAACCATGCTGACTATCGTTAATGAGTTTATTCCTTTCTAAATGCGCATACATCCTATCTCTAAGAATCTTCTCCAACAACTTCCCCACCACAAACGTCAAGCTCACCGGCCTATAATTACCCGGGTTATCCTTCCTACCCTTCTTAAATAACGGGACCACATTAGCTATCCTCCAATAGGAAGGATGTGGAAAAGATTGAAAGGGTGCAGAGGAGATTTACAAGGATGTTGCCTGGATTGAGTGGCATGCCTTATGAGGATAGGCAGAGGGAGCTCGGTCTTTTCTCCTTGGAGAGACGAAGGATGAGAGGAGACCTAATAGAGGTGTGTAAGATGTTGAGAGGCATAGATCGGGTGGACTCTCAGAGGCTTTTTCCCAGGGTGGAAATGTCTGCTACGAGAGGACACAGGTTTAAGGTGCTGGGGGGTAGGTACAGGGGAGATGTTAGGGGTAAGTTTTTCACACAGAGGGTGATGGGCGAGTGGAATCGGCTGCCGTCAGTGGTGGTGGAGGCGAACTCAATAGGGTCTTTTAAGAGACTCCTGGATGAGTACATGGAGCTTAATAGGATGGAGGGTTATAGGTAGGTCTAGAAGGTA
The DNA here is from genome assembly GCF_964213995.1 of Mustelus asterias. Lineage (NCBI taxonomy): Eukaryota > Metazoa > Chordata > Chondrichthyes > Carcharhiniformes > Triakidae > Mustelus > Mustelus asterias. The sequence goes on along the minus strand of NC_135820.1, from coordinate 80,837,262 downwards.
GGGATGTGTTCGGCACAACTTGTGGGCCGAAGGGCCTGTTTGTGCTGTAGTTTTTCTATGTTTCTATAGTGAGGGGAGGTATTTCCCCTCCAGGATGGAAGTGGTGACAAACTCCATTAACCCTTTGGACCCAGCCATAGTGTGGCAGCTGACATCTCAATTTGCAGAACATCACAGCTTTCAGTAGAAGGTCAGATTTAGACTATGAAAAATTAGCTTGTTCTCATACTTACTCAGATTGATTTCAGTCCAATTGGCCTGGGATAAATGCTGGAAATGTAAAGTCGCCATAGTCCCAAAGGCTGCTCTTCCCCTCTTTGAGAGAGAGAGAGCTGACTGGTGGTGATTGAACTCGAGGAGCATCAAGGTTGAGAACACAGGGCCTTCATGAATAGCCACAGCCGGTATGAGAATTGAACCCACACTGTAAGCGTCGCTCCACTTCACAAACCAGCTGTCCAGCCAACTGAGTTAAACGGAAATAGTCAGCAAGTTTTGCAGCATCTGTGGAGAAAGCAAAGAGTTAATGTTTCAGGTGAATGGCCTTTTGTAAGAACATAAAAACTTAAGAACTAGGAGCAGGAGTAGGCCATCTGGCCCCTCGAGCCTGCTCCGCCATTCAATAAGATCATGGCTGATCTTTTCGTGGACTCAGCTCCACTTACCCGCCCGCTCACCATAACCCTTAATTCCTTTACTGTTCAAAAATTTATCTATCCTTGCCTTAAAAACATTCAGTGAGGTAGCCTCAACTGCTTCACTGAGCAGGGAATTCCACAGATTCACAACCCTTTGTGTGAAGAAGTCCCTCCTCAACTCAGTCCTAAATCTGCTTCCCCTTATTTTGAGGCCGTGCCCCCTAGTTCTAGTTTCACCTGCCAGTGGAAACAACTTCCCTGCTTCTATCTTATCTATTCTCTTCATAATCTTATATATTTCTGTAAGATTCCCCTCATTCTTTTGAATTCCAATGAGCATAGCCCCACTCTACTCAGTCTCTCCTCATAAGCCCGTGACTGCTGAAGTGTTCCCCGACTGGAAGGGAGCACTCCTGTCTGGTGATTGACGAGCGGTGTCCATTCATCCATTGTCGTAGCGTCTGCATGGTCTCGCTAATGTACCATGCCTCGGGACATTCTTTCCTGCAGTGTATCAGGCAGACAACGTTGGCCAAGTCGCAAGAGTATGTATCATGTACCTGGTGGATGGTGTTCTCACGTGAGATGATGGCATCCATGTCGATGATCCGGCACGTCTTGCAGAGGTTGCTGTGGCAGGATTGTGTGGCGTCGTGGTCACTGTTCTGAAGGCTGGGTAGTTTGCTGCGGACAATGGTCTGTTTGAGGTTGTGCAGTTGTTTGAAGGCAAGAAGTGGGGATGTGGGGATGGCCTTGGCGAGATGTTCGTCTTCATCGATGACATGTTGAAGGCTCCAGAGAAGATGTCGTAGCTTCTCTGCTCTGGGGAATTACTGGACGACAAAGGATACTCTGTCCGCCGTGTCCCGTGTTTATCTTCTGAGGAGGTCAGTGCGGTTTTTCGCTGTGGCACGTCGGAACTGTCGATCGATGAGTCGAGCGCCATATCCTGTTCTTATGAGGGCGTCTTTCAGTGTCTGTAGATGTCTGTTGCGACCCTCCTCATCTGAGCAGATCCTGTGTATACGGAGGGCTTGGCCGTAGGCAGTCCCATCGTATCAGGCAATGGGACCCTGTGCGAGAACCTCTCCGGCTACGTCGAGGGCATCCTGAAACCCATTGTACAAAGAACCCTCAGCCTCTGTCGCGACACTACGGACTTCCTACAGAAACTCAGCACATATGGAGCAGTTGAACCAGGAGCACTTCTTGTCACAATGGATGTCTCGGCACTTTACACCAGAATCCTCCACGACAACGGCATTGCTGCAACGGCCTCAGTACTCAACGCCGACAACTGCCAATCTCCAGATGCAATTCTACAACTCATCCGCTTCATCCTGGACCACAACGTCTTCACCTTTAACAACCAGTTCTTCATCCAGACACACGGAACAACCATAGGGACCAAATTCGCACCTCAATATGCCAACATCTTTATGCACAGTTTCGAACAAGACCTCTTCACCGCACAGGACCTTTAACTGATGCTATCCACTAGATACATCAATGACATTGTCTTCCTTTGGACTCATGGCGAACAATCACTGAAACAACTATATGATGACATCAACAAGTTCCATCCCACCATCAGACTCACCATGGACTACTCTCCTGAATCAGTGGCATTCTTGGACACACGCATCTCCATCAAGGACGGTCACCTCATCACTTCACTGTAACCCAAGCCCACGGATAACCTCACAATGCTCCACTGCTCCAGCTTCCATCCTAAACACATTAAAGAAGCCATCATAAGAACATAAGAAATAGGAGCAGGAGTAGGCCATCTGGCCCTTCGAGCCTGCCCCGCCATTCAACAAGATCATGGCTGATCTGAAGCGAATCAGTTCCACTTACCCGCCTGCTCCCCATATCCCCTAATTCCCTTTTCGATCAGAAAACTATCTACCCGTGATTTAAACATATTCAATGAGGAAGCCTCCACCACTTCAATGGGCAGAGAATTCCAGAGATTCACTACCCTCTGAGAGAAGAAGTTCCCCCTCAACTCTGTTCTGAACCGGCCCCCCCTTATTTTGAGGCTGTGCCCTCTAGTTCTGGTTTCCCTTCTAAGTGGAAAGAATCTCTCCACCTCTACCCTATCCAGCCCCTTCATTATCTTATATGTCTCTATAAGATCACCCCTCATCCTTCTAAACTCCAACGAGTACAGACCCAATCTGTTTAATCTCTCCTCATAAGCTATACCCCTCATCTCCGGCATCAACCTGGTGAACCTTCTCTGCACTCCCTCCAAGGCCAATATATCCTTTCGCAAATAAGGGGATCAAAACTGCACACAGTACTCCAGTTGAGGCCTCACCAGTGCCTTGTACAGTTGCAGCAAGACCTCCCTGCTTTTATATTCTATCCCCTTCGCGATAAAGGCCAACATTCCATTCGCCTTCTTGATCACCTGCTGCACCTGCAGACTGAGTTTTTGCGATTCGTGCACAAGGACCCCCAGGTCCCTCTGCACAGTCGCACGATGTAATTTTTCTCCATTTAAATAATATTCCAATTTACTATTATTTCTTCCAAAGTGGATAACCTCACATTTGCTAACGTTATATTCCATCTGCCAGATCCTCGCTCACTCGCTCAGCCTATCCAAATCTCTCTTCAGACTTTCCGCGTCCTCCACGCAATTTGCTTTCCCACTCACCTTCGTGTCATCAGCAAACTTGAATACCCTAGATTCAGTCCCCTCCTCCAGATCATCTATGTAAATTGAGGCCCCAGCACCGATCCCTGCGGCACGCCACTGGTCACCAACTGCCAACCAGAAAAGCACCCATTTATCTCAACTCTCTGCTTCCTGTTAGATAGCCAATCCCCAATCCACGCCAACACCTTACCCCTAACTCCGTGTACCCCAATCTTCTGCAGCAACCTTTTGTGAGGCACCTTATCGAACGCCTTCTGGAAATCTAAAAACACCACATCCACCGGTTCCCCTCTGTCAACCGCACTAGTGACATCTTTATAAAAGTCCAGTAGATTCGTCAAACACGACTTTCCCTTCATGAATCCATGCTGCGTCTGCTTGATCGAACCATTCTTATTCAGGTGCTCTGTTATTTCCTCTTTAATAATGGACTCTAGCATCTTCCCAACTACGGACGTTAAGCTAACCGGCCTGTAGTTACCTGCCTTTTGTCTACTTCCTTTTTTAAACAGCGGCGTAACAGTAGCTGTTTTCCAGTCAGCCGGCACTACCCCAGAGTCCAGCGAATTTTGATAAATTGCTACTAACGCATCTGCTATTACCTCAGCCATTTCTTTCAGTACCCTGGGATGCATTCCATCCGGGCCCGGGGACTTGTCTACCTTCAGTCCTATTAGTCTACCAAGCACCACCTCCTTAGTAACAGTAATTGTATTAAGGACCTCCCCTCCCACCAACTCTCGATCTCTATTATTCGGCAAACTATTTGTGTCTTCCACCGTGAAGACCGACACAAAGAACTTATTTAAAGTCTCAGCCATTTCCTCGTTTTCCACTATTAAATCCCCCCTCTCATCTTCCAAGGGTCCAACATTCACTCTAGCCACTCTATTCCTTTTTATATACTTGTAAAAACTTTTACTATCATATTCCTTTTTATATACTTGTAAAAACTTTTACTATCATCCCCTACAGCCAAGCCCTCCGTACACACAGGATCTACTCCGATGAGGAGGATCGCAACAGACATCTACAGACGCTGAAAGACTCATAAGAGCAGGATATGGCGCTCGACTCATCGATCGGCAGTTCCGACGCGCCACAGCGAGAAACCGCACCGACCTCCTGAGAAGACAAACACAGGACATGGCGGACAGAGTATCCTTCGTCCATAGAACCATAGAACCATAGAAAATTACAGCTCAGAAACAGGCCTTTTGGCCCTTCTTGTCTGTGCTGAACCATTTTTTGCCTAGTCCCACTGACCAGCACTTGGACCATATCCCTCCACACCCCTCTCATCCATGACCCCGTCCAAGTTTTTCTTAAATGTTAAAAGTGACCCCGCATTTACCACTTTATCCGGCAGCTCATTCCACACTCCCACCACTCTCTGCGTGAAGAAGCCCCCCCTAATATTCCCTTTAAACTTTTCTCCTTTCACCCTTAACCCATGCCCTCTGGTTTTTTTCTCCCCTAGCCTCAGTGGAAAAAGCCTGCTTGCATTCACTCTATCTATACCCATCAAAATCTTATACACCTCTATGAAATCTCCCCTCAATCTTCTACGCTCCAGGGAATAAAGTCCCAACCTATTCAATCTCTCTCTGTAACTCAGCTTCTCAAGTCCCGGCAACATCCTTGTGAACCTTCTCTGCACTCTTTCAATCTTATTTACATCCTTCCTGTAACTAGGTGATCAAAACTGTACACAATACTCCAAATTCGGCCTCACCAATGCCTTATATAACCTTACCATAACACTCCAACTTTTATACTCGATACTCCGATTTATAAAGGCCAATGTACCAAAGGCACTCTTTACGACCCTATCCACCTGTGACGTCACTTTTAGGGAATTCTGTACCTGTATTCCCAGATCCCTCTGTTCAACTGCACTCTTCAGAGTCCTACCATTTACCCTGTACGTTCTTCTTTGGTTTGTCCTTCCAAAGTGCAATATCTCACACTTGTCTGCGTTAAATTCCATTTGCCATTTTTCAGCCCATTTTTCGAGTTGGTCCAAATCCCTCTGCAAGCTTTGAAAACCTTCCTCACTGTCCACTACACCTTCAATCTTTGTATCATCAGCAAACTTGCTGATCCAATTGACCACATTATCATCCAGATCATTGATATAGATGCCAAACAACAATGGACCCAACACCGATCCCTGCGGCACACCACTAGTCACAGGCCTCCACTCAGAGAAGCAATCCTCCACAACCACTCTCTGGCTTCTTCCATTGAGCCAGTGTCTTATCCAATTTACTACCTCCCCATGTATACCTAGCGACTGAACCTTCCTAACTAACCTCCCATGAGGGACCTTGTCAAAGGCCTTGCTGAAATCCAGGTAGACAACATCCACCGCCTTCCCTTCATCCACTTTCCTGGTAACCTCCTCGAAAAACTCTAATAGATTGGTCAAACATGACCTACCACGCACAAAGCCATGTTGACTCTCCCTAATAAGTCCCTGTCTATCCAAATATTTGTAGATCCTATCCCTTATCACACCTTCCAATAACTTGCCCACCACCGACGTCAAACTTACTGGCCGATAATTTCCCGGATTTCTTTTGGAACCTTTTTTAAACAACGGAACAACATGAGCCACCCTCCAATCATCCGGCACCTCCCCCGTGAATACTGACATTTTAAATATGTCTGCCAGGGCCCCTGCAAGTTCAACACTAGCTTCCCTCAGGTCCGTGGGAATACCCTGTCCGGTCCTGGGGATTTATCCACTCTGATTTGCCTCAAGACAGCGAGCACCTCCTCCCCTTTAATCTGTAAAGGTTCCATGGCCTCCCTACCAGTTTGCCCTATTTCCGTAGACTCCATGCCCGTTTCCTCAGTAAATACGGATGCAAAAAAACCATTTAGTATCTCCCCCATCTCTTTTGGTTCCATACACAGTGTACCACTCTGGTCTTCAAGAGGACCAATTTTATCCCTCACTATCCTTTTGCTCCTAACATACCTATAGAAGCTCTTTGGATTTTCCTTCACTCTGTCTGCCAAAGCAACCTCATGTCTTCTTTTAGCCCTCCTGATTTCCCTCTTAAGTAGCTTCTTGCACTTTTTATACTCCTTGAGCATCTGATGTGTTCCTTGCTGCCTGTACATTTCATACAACTCTCTCTTCCTCTTAATCAGTGTTACAATCTCCCTCGAGAACCAAGGTTCCTTATTCCTATTTACTTTGCCTTTAATCCTGACAGGAACATACAAACTCTGCACTCTCAAAATTTCTCCTTTGAAGGCCTCCCACTTTCCATTTACATCCTTACCAGAGAACAGCCTGTGCCAATCCACACTTCCCAGATCCCTTCTCATTTCATCAAATTTGGCCTTTATCCAGTTCAGAACTTCAACCCGAGGACCAGATCTATCCTTATCCACGATCAGGTTGAAACTAATGGCATTATGATCACTGGATCCAAAGTGTTCCCTCACACTCACATCCACCACCTGCCCTAACTCATTTCCCAATAGGAGATCCAATATCGCATCCTCTCTAGTTGGCACCTCTATATACTGATGTAGAAAATTCTCCTGAACACATTTTACAAACTCTACCCCGTCTAAACCTTTAACAGTATGCGAGTCCCAATCTATATGTGGAAAATTAAAATCACCTACTATCACAACTTTGTGTTTCTTGCAGTTGTCAGCTATCTCTCCGCTGATTTGCTCCTCCAATTCTCGTTGACTATTGGGTGGTCTATAATACAAGCCCATTAATGTGGTCATACCTTTCCTGTTTCTCAGCTCCACCCATAGGGCCTCTGTAGACAAGCTCCCTAATCTATCCTGCCTGAGTACCGCTGTAACATTTTCCCTGACCAACAATGCCACCCCCCCACCTTTTATCCCTCTGCCTCTATCCCGCCTGAAACATTGGAACCCTGGAACATTGAGCTGCCAGTCCTGCCCCTCCTGTAGCCAAGTTTCACTAATGGCTATAATGTCATATTTCCACGTGTCTATCCACGCCTTCAGCTCATCTGCCTTCCCCACAATACTCCTGGCATTGAAATAGACACACCTCAAAAAATTATTTCCACCACACTCTACCCTTCCATTTGTGATTTCGTCGTCCAGTACTTTCCCGGAGCAGAGAAGCTACAACATCTTCTCCGGAGCCTTCAACATGTCATCGATGAAGATGAACATCTCGCCAAGGCCATCCCCACATCCCCACTTCTTGCCTTCAAATAACCGCACAACCTCAAACAGACCATTGTCCGCAGCAAACTACTCAGCCTTCAGGAGAACAGTGACCACGGCACCACACAACCCTGCCACAGCAACCTCTGCAAGACGTGCCGGATCATTGACACGAATGCCATCACCTCGCGTGAAAACACCATCTACCAGGTTCACGGTACCTACTCTTGTAACTCGGCCAACGTCTGCCTGATACGCTGCAGGAAAGGATGTCCCGAGGCATGGTACATTGGGGAGACCATGCAGACGCTACGACAACGGATGAATGAACACCGCTCGACAATCACCAGGCAGGAGTGTTCCCTTCCTGTCTTGGAACATTCAGCAGTCACGGGCATTCAGCCTCTGATCTTCGGGTAAGCATTCTCCAAGGCGGCCTTCACGACACACGATAACGCAGAATCGCTAAGCAGAAACTGATAGCCAAGTTCTGCACACATGAGGACGGCCTCAACCGGGATCTTGGGTTCATGTCACACTATCTGTAAGCCCCACGACTTGCCTGAGCTTGCAAAATCTCACTAATTGTCCTGGCTGGAGACAATACACATCTCTTTAACCTGTGCTTAACCCTCTCTCCACTCGCATTGTCTGTACCTTTAAGATTTGATTACCTGTAAACACTCGCATTCCAACCATTATCTTGTAAATTGAGTTTGTGTATGTATATGCCCTGTTTGTGAACACAACTCCCACTCACCTGAAGAAGGAGCCTGAGACTCCGAAAGCTTTTGCTGCCAAATAAACCTGTTGGACTTTAACCTGGTGTTGTGAAACTTCTTATTCATCTTAGTGACATCAGTGAATTTTGACACACTACAGTTGGCCCCCAACTCCAAATTATCTATGTAACTTGTAAACAATCAGAACTAGTCATGCTGTATTCCAAGAAAAAAACCTACTTGTCCTGAACAGAATTGCATTTTGGGATACAAATGAAAAATGCTTCTGAGGGACACGTCTGTTGGCAGGGAAATGTGATCTACTTCGAAACTATCTGTGTTCACTTGTCAGCTCACTGACCGCTCCGTGCTTCAAGCTCACCATCGTCATCTGTGTGCTGAAAATGGTTCAGCAACACGCACATTATTCTTTACCACCTTTTTAACCCTCTCATTGACTTCCTGCCATGGTGACGCGGCTTTGTTGTTTCGCTGCCTTCCCTGCTCCCATCAGGAATCCTCGCTGTCCGCTCCCATCATCAGGAATCCTCGCTGTCCGGTCCCATCGGAAATCCTCGCCGACTGTTCCCATCGGGAATCCCTGCTGTCTGTTCCCATCGGGAATCCTCGCTCTCTGTTCCTATCGGGAATCCTCACTGTCTGCTCCCATCATCGGGAATCCTCACTATCTGCTCCCATTGGAAATGCTCACTGTCCATTCCCATCGGGAATCCTCGCTGTCTGTTCCCATCGGGAATCCTCACTGTCTGCTCCCATCGGGAATCCTCACTGTCTGCTCCCATCGGGAATCCTCACTGTCCGTTCCCATCAGGAATCCTCGCTGTCCGCTCCCATCGGGAATCCTCACTGTCTGCTCCCATCGGGAATCCTCACTGTCTGCTCCCATCGGGAATCCTCGCTGTCTGCTCTCATCGGGAATCCTCGCTGTCTGTTCCCATGTGGGATCGCGGGGCTGGCCAGCGATCGCGAGGCCGGCAGTGCGGGGCTACTGCGCGTGTGTCGATCTCGGCACTGACAGATCAGTGCATGCGCAGTGGCTCGCTCAGCGTTATGGTGCCTGTCTCTCCAGCGGGAATAGGCCCCACCCACTGAATTCCAATGGGATTCACGCTGAGGCACTCTGCAGTGCACAGAGTGCGGGAGATTCATTTTGAAACTCCCGCTGAAAAACCAGCGGGATTTACTCCGGTTTTTACGCAAATTTAACACTAAAATCTTTTGTGGAGAATCGCCTCCTACATTTTGACTTGGCCAAGTTGCCCTTGTGCCTGCCTCGGTAGGTTGTGTGTGTTTTTGCATTATTGCGAAATAGGATGTTTTTGAATATTTTAAACCTCTTTGCTAACAATTTCTGTATCTTTACCTCAGTGAATTTTAGTAATAAAATTAACTCCTCACTTGTTAACAGGAACAATCAGGCTGGTTTAATTATTACACTGTCCAGTATATATTGAGTTGGCAATACCACATTTTTTAGAAATTCAGATACTTTTAGAATTCCCCCTTGGGAGTGGGAGCCAAAGGCTGTGATTTTCTGGGCTCGCTTGTCCCAAAACCGGAAAATCCTGCCTGAGGCCAACGGAGATGAAGACAGACATTAATTTTCTAACAAAGGATAAATGATTTGTGCAATTAATCATAATGAGATTGGATGTGTGAACTGGAGTGTGCAAAAATATTTGTCTTATCATCTGTATGTAGATTAGTCATTGTTGTAAATCCCCATTTCATTCTGTAATTGATGATGTTAAACACAAATGCAGGAAGAAAAAAACATTTTAAAGCACGTCTTCTGTGTTCTGTGGAAGTGTATGAAGTTGAGTTTGGAGCTGCAGATGCAATGTGCTGATTAGAAACGTTTAGGGCAGAATTTTACTCTCTGCCCCCAAGACAGGTTCTGAGGGTGGGGAGGGGGGGCGGTGCGATGGAGGGGGAAAATTGAATGGATGGGATTCACCCCAGGACCCCACCTGCCCTGACCCAGACACAATTTCACGCTTGGGTGGACAGGGGCTTGGGTGGGAAACCCGGGCTTGGGTGGGAAACCCGTCCTTTTGCCTATTGGCCCTTAAGTGGCAGTTGAATGGCCTTGTCCTGCCCAGTCTCAATTTTTCGGCTGGTGGGAGTGGTTGCGGGTAAAGTGGGAAACAGAGAAATAAACTTTTCTCCATTTTGGGCCAGAAAGGGCTGTCGTGGGTGGGAGGGGCGGGGGGAGGGGGGGAGGGGGGGGCAGAAGGGGCTGTCGTGGGTGGGAGGGGGCTCAATCTGAAGGATCATTCCGGTTTGGGGAGTTCTCCCCGCCAGGACCTTAGAGCTCTGGCCCTCTCCCCCCCCTCCCGACCTCGCAGGGCATCCCCTAACCTCCCTCCCCTGGGACCCCAGACCTTACCTTGAGAAGGGTCCCAGGACTTGGTCTCAGCAGAGCACTGCAGTACCTCTTCTTGCCACTGCAGCGCTGTGGAGAGTCAAGGGTGGACAGAGGTCCCACCCATTGCCAATTAATGGCCAGCTGAGCGGGAAATGGCAGTGTGCTTCCACGAGCTGGTGGTAAGGTGTTACACACGGACTCTCGGCTGGAGTGTGCCGAGTGCTCACTGTCATTAAAATTCAATCCATAGTTTGGTTGAGTTCTCAGTTATAGTTGGGTTGCAGTGGCAAAGCACTCATTGGTCCAGTACTCCCTCTGCAGAAATTTTTTACAAGTTGGAGGAGTAAACAATAACTGAGGATGCTCCTTTCCAGCCTCAGTTCCTTCATCATTCTGGCTGCCGCCTTCAGATCATCCGACATTATCAAGAAACGGTTGGAGACACTGGATACTGAAAGGCAATGGGCTCTGATAACATTCCGGCAATAGTACTGAAGACTTGTGCTCCAGAACTTGCCGCTCCCCTGGCCAAGCTCTTCCAGTACAGTTACAACACTGGCATCTACCCAACAATGTAGAAAATTGCCCAGGTATGTCCTGTACACAAAAAGCAGGACAAATCCAACCCGGCCAATTACCACCTAATCAATCTACTCTCAATCATCAGTAAAGTGATGGGAGGGGTCATCGACAGCGCTATCAAGCAGCACCTGCTCAGCAATAACCTGCTCACTGACACTGAGTTAGGGTTCCACCAGGGTCACTCAGCTCCTCATCACAGCTTATGGACAAAAGAGCTGAATGCCAGAGATGAGGTGAGAGTGACAGCCCTCGACATCAAGGCCGCATTTGACCGAGTGTGGCATCAAGGAGCCCTAGCGAAACTGGAATCAATGGGTATCGGGGACAAACACTCCACTGGTTGGAGTCACACTTGGCACAAAGGAAGATGGTTGACATCTGCAGACATCTCTGCAGGAGTCCCTCAGGGTAGTGTCCTGGGCCCAACAATCTTCAGCTGCTTCATCAATGACCTCCCTTCCATCATAAGGTCAGAAGTGGAGATGTTTGCCGATGATTGCACAATGTTCAGCACCATTCGCGACTCCTCAGATACTGAAGCAGTCCATGTCCAAATGCAGAAAGATCTGGACAATACCCAGGCTCGGGCTGACAAATGGCAAGTGACATTCGCACCACACAAATGTCCGGCAATGACCATCTGCAACAAGAGAGAATTCAGCCATCTCTGCTTGACATTCAATGACATTGCCATCTCTGAATCCAGCGAGTAACTCACCTCCTGACCCCCACAAAGCCTGTCCACCATCTACAAGGCACAAGTCAGGAGTGTGGTGGAATACCCTCCACTTGCCTGGATGAGTGCAACTCCAACAACATTCCAGAAGCTCAACACGATCCAGGACAAAACAGTTGATTGACATCCCATCCGCAAATGTCCACTACTCTTCATCACTGCCACACAGTGGCAGCACTGTGTACCATCTACAAGATGCACTGCTGAAACTCACTGTGTACCATCTACAAGATGCACTGCTGAAACTCACCAAGAATCCTCTGACAGCACCTTCCAAACCTATGCCTTCTACCATCTAGAAGGACAAGGACATGGGATGTATGGGATCACTACCACCTGCAAGTTCCCCTCCAAGTTCTTGAGAGAGGACAGCAGGTTCACGTACCACAGAGCTTCTGGCACTCTGCCAGGATTTTGCATCAGAAACCCTTGTAATCTGGCAGAGGGTCACTTGCTGGACTGCATTGAGAGCCTGTGAGCATTGTTATCCACTGTTATGACTGCGGCAATCTGAACTTGCATGGCGCTAAACCGAGTTTGTTTGGTGACAAGCCATCACCTCTCCTGTGTGCTGTATGATGCCGAGTTAAGCCACTCACCATCCTGACTTGGAAATATATCACCGTTCCTTCACTGTCGCTGGGTCAAAATCCTGGAACTCCCTCCCTAACAGCACTGTGGGTGTACCTACACCACATGGACTGCAATGGTTCAAGAAGGCAGCTCACCACCATCTTCTCAAGGGCAATTAGGTAGGGATGGGCAATAATGATGCCCCCATCCCATGAAAGAATAAATAAAAAAGCCAATCCCAGAAGTGGAGAAACTTGCTTTATTATTCAAAGCCAAATTTAGATTTCTTCCTCATTGCCAGATTGTGGTTACCTCCAATTTATTGTGTGTCTCAGTTCCTATCTCCCAGACTCTAATACTGAACCATGTCTCCTTCAGCTTTTCCAAACAGCTCGCACAATACCATTCTGTAAAGAGTAAACTATCTCCGATATTGAATTGGTATTCGCCTGCACAAACATTCTTGCCACAATTGTGACCAGGGGTATTTAATCCGGTGGGGAGGCACTGATTGCAAACACTGCCACCTTTCCACCAATTAATGTCCACCTCGGGTTTCATCCTGCTGCCACTGGTATTCCCCCACTCCCTGTGAGGAGAGCCCAAATAGCAAACCCTCTCAGGGTCTCTGCTGCTTGCAGGCTCCCGAGAGAAGTGGGGTGGGGTGGGGTGCATCTCATTCAAATTCACTCAGTGCCCGATCAAGGGACCTGGCATTGGGGGCTGTTGAGTCTGGAGTATCACCCCATGATCTCCCTACACCCTGTTCCCCCCTCTCCCCCCGCCTCCCACTCACAATCTGCCCCCTCCCTCTGCTTTATCATTGGTGACTATATTTCAGCCATTTTGTGCTTTAACCCTTCGTCTTTACTTCCTCTTTCAGTACTTCCACTTCAGCGCCTTGACACAGCTCTAGCTGTGTTAGAATTGCCATGGAATTGTTACATAAAGAAAGGAATATGCTCCATGAAGCTGTGATCAAAACCAAGGGTTCAATAGTGTATTGCTTACTGGGCCATGAAACTATTAGATTGTTGTAAAAATCTATCTGGTTTAGTAATATCCTTTAGGGAGTGAAATCTGCCGAGTCTGGACTCCCACGCTGTGATTCTCCCATCCCGCTGCGCTAGAAGATGAGCACAGCGGGCCGGGAGATTGTCGCGTAGGCCGATGTGCAAGGTTCACGCTAGCGTCTCCCAGTGCCGCATTTCCACTGGCATCTGCTCCGCACCAGAAATTGGCAGGGAGGCGCAAAGACCATTAACATGGTCATTTTAATCTCATTTAAATGCGATTAGCGGGCCCGGGACTGATGTCTCCAGGCCACTTGCATCTCCCCCCCCCCCCTCTCCCAGCAGAGTGATTCACTCCAGCGGGGATTACAGTAGCTTCCCACCTTCAGGGAACTAGCGGCCCGACCCTGCTGGAGTGAAGTGGGGGGGCACTTGGGGCTTCCCAAAGGGTCGGGCGGTGGTAGGGGTGCCCCTGGGAATTGGCAACCTGGCAGTGCCAGTCTGTGCCCCGGCATTGCTCCCAATGTGCCAATGCCCAGGGGGCACCTTCTCATTGCCCAATGGGCATGGGACAGTGCCAAGGGGCAGAGCATATGGGGGTGGGTAAAGCGGGTGATTGGTGGGGGTAGGCTGGAGATTGGGGCGGGTGGGAGGGGAGCAGGGGGGGGGGGTCAGGGCTGGGCCCAGGAATGATCGGGGGGCCAGCGATCGGGCCGTGGGTGGGCGGAGAGCCAGCGTTGCCTGGGTCGCGGGGCTGGCCAGTGATTGAGCTGGTCAGCAATCGGGAGGCCATTAGTGCGGGGTCACTGCACATGCGCTGATCTCGGCACTGACAGATTTCAGCCTCTTCAGTGGGAGTAGGGCCTGCCCCCTGAAGTGTAATGATATTCACGCTTGTGACCTCTGCATTGCACAGAGTGTGGGAGATTCTTCTCTGAACTCCCACTGAAAAAACCAGCATGAATTACTCCAGTTTTCACGCAAATTTGGCACTTGGAATTTTTTGGGGAGAATTCTGCCCTCGGTGTATTCAATCCAACACCAAAGTAAAGTTTATTTATTAGTCACAAGTAGGCTTATATTCACACTGCAATGAAGTTACTGTGTAGTCAACTCAAACTGCACTCTGAATTGGTTTATGAAGCCAATCAGTTACATTAAACCCGGACAGCTAAGGGGACGGACAATAAATACTCACATCCTGAAAACAAAGTTATAAAATATTTTCACAGCCAAACATCAATAACAGATTATAAATGAATGAAGGATTTGTTGGCATCAAACTGAGGTAAATCAGGATAGTAATCTGAAATATTTCAGTGTGATGTTTATCCAAGTTACGAGATTAGAAATTTGAAGACATTCTAAATTCTATGCTAATTTTGATAATGTAACATGTAGTTTAAAGAGATTTTTCTGGAAAAGGATGTGTGATCCCTAGATTTTGTATTAAATTGTTTTTCTCTTCAATCTATTATGTGATAATATATAGGCTTTAAAATGAGCTTGCATAATTAAAAGTTGTGATTAAAAGGTTATGAAACATTCCTGTTTCAACTCTTCCTCAATAACTGAAGTTATTCAAATTCAAGTTTTGGAAAACTGCTGTCCTAATTATTTGTGAGCATTCTTTGTGCTCTCACCTCAGTGAAGTGTTGGGGCATCTTCCTCGTTTAATCAACAGGCTGGGTGAGCCTTTGCATGGACTCTGTCAATTCCCCACAACTGCTGAACTGAGATAATGAGGTGGAGATGCCGGCATTGTACTGGGGTGGGCATAGTAAGAAGTCTCACAACTTACTGTGAGCTATAGCCAAGTTCTGCGCACAGTTCCTTCGGAAAGAAGATACAAAAGTCTGAGGTCCTGTACCAACCGACTCAAAAACGGCTTCTTCCCTGCTGCTGTCAGACTTTTGAATGGACTTACCTTGCATTAAGTTGATCTTTCTCTACACCCTAGCTATAACTGTAACACTACATTCTGCACTCTCTCCTTCTCTATGAACGGTATGCTTTGTCTGTATAGCGTGCAAGAAACAATACTTTTCACTGTATGTTAATACATGTGACAATAAATCAAATCAAAAATATCAACACGAGGACAGCCTCAACCGGGATCTTGGATTCATGTCACACTACTTGTAATCCCCACCATACTGCCTGGGCTTGCAAAATCCTACAAACTGTCCTGCCTTGAGACAATTCACACCTCTTTAACCTGTGATTATACCTCTCTCCACTCACACTGTTCGTACCTGTAAAGACTCACATTCCAACCACTCTTCACATTCCAATCTGTAATTATCTTGCAATTATGTCTTTGTCTATATATGTCGTGTTTGTGAACTAACCTCCACTCACCTGATAAAGGAGCAGTGCTCCGAAAGCTCGTGATTCCAAATAAACTTGTTGGACTTTAACCTGGTGTTGTGAGACTTCTTACTGAACTGAGATAGGGCAGCACGGTGGCACAGTGGTTAGCACTGCTGCCTCACAGCGGTTAGCACTGCTGCCTCACAGCGCCAGGGACCCGGGTTTGATTCCCAGCTTGGGTCACTGTCTGTGTGGAGTCTGCACGTTCTTCCCGTCTCTGCGTGGGTTTCCTCTGGGTGCTCTGGTTTCCTCCCGCAGTCTGAAAGACGTGCTGGTTAGGTGCGCTTACCCGAGCAGACGTCGGAGTGTGGCAACTAAGGGAATTTCCCAGTAACTTAATTGCAATGTAATGTAAGCCTTACTCGTGATTCACTAATAATAAAATAAGTAATTCAGGGAGTAGTGAATCATGGGCACTCACTACCAATATTTCCTAGTCCAGATAAGCTAAACCTTTTGTTAAAACATGAATGAAATTAGGCTGAAATGATGCCACTGGTTCATTCACCATTTTATTGTATCTCTCGCTTACGTTCCTGCTAAAGTGATAAACAAGTGACTTTTTAGTGACACCCGCCCTTTAAGAATACTCTGATATCATCGGTAAGTAGTCTCACAACACCAGGTTAAAGTCCAACAGGTTTATTTGGCAGCACAAGCTTTCGGAGTCTCGCTCCTTCATCAGGCGATGAAGGTGATCACTTGATGAAGGGGCAGCGCTCTGAAAGCTCAGGCTACCAAATAAGCCTGTTGGACTTTAACCTGGTGTTGTGAGACTACTTACTGTGCTTACCCCAGTTCAACGCCGGCAACTCCACATCACTGACATCATCAGACACAGCAAAATCTTTCAATCAACAAGTTTTTAATTTAAACTAAACAATAAAAACATCATCTGCCGACCAGAAGTCACGCTGAGCACCCTTTTAAATCCTAAACTTTGCCTATCTTGCATTGATATTGCAAGAAATGCATTTGTAACATCTCTTGAAAGATATGACAATGCAAACGGACCAAAACATCTCCACAAAATGGACATTTTCCAGAAACTGAAGCAATAGGTGGTTCTCAAATTGGTGCAATTAAATTTCCAGTAACAGATATTTTGCCATTATCAAAGAAAACATGTTGCATAATACAAAAGCAATCATGTATTTGTCATTTGTTGACTTCTATCTAACCATAGTGTTGGACAGGTGAAGTTTGCTTGGTACTTGCATCTGATTCTGTTGTAACATGTGGCACAATGGTTAGCGCTGCTGCCTCACAGTGCCAGGGACCTGGGTTTGATTCCGACCTTGGGTCACTGCCTGTGTGGAGTTTCACAATACCAGGTTAAAGTCCAATAGGTTTATTTGGTAGCACAAGCTTTCGGAGCGCTGCTCCTTCATCAGGTGAGTGAAGGATTGGGTTCACAAACAGGGCATAGATGGGTTTGTGAACCCGATCCTTCGCTCATAGCGCTCCGAAAGCTCATGATACCAAATAAACCTGTTGGACTTTAACCTGGTGTTGTGAGACTTCTTACTGTGCCCACCCCAGTCCAACGCCGGCACCTCCACATCATGTGTGGAGTTTGCACATTCTCCCAGTACCTGCATGGGTTTCCTCTGGGTGCTCTGATTTCCTCCTACACTCCAAAGATGTACAGGTTAGTGGGATTGGTCAGGCTAAATTGCCCCTTAGTGTCCAAAGGTCTGTAGTTATAGTTTCTTTTGAAGGCTTTAATTACTGGACATAGACAGTTCACAAATGGAGGCTTCATTTCTACTTGACTTAACATCAGCTAAACTCCTTTTGGTTTCACTGTTGGCCGGGTTTGTCTGTGACAAAGCATTGACTTGTTTCCATTCTGCAATTCTCTCGTCCTTCAGTGTCTTTCAGTGTCCCCCTTCTGGGGCCTTCCAGTTTCCTCTTTCTAGGATTTGTATTCTGTGATTTGTATGCTGGCATTTGTATACACTGTGATTTGTATACAGAGTTGGATCTTACGGCCCCGTCTGCAGGTGGGATCTTCTGTTCCAACTGAAGTCAGCAGAGTTCTGAACAGTTCTCCTGTTTTATGATCCACACCCCCCCCCCCCCCCCCCCCCGCCGCCCCCACTCCTCCATCCCTACAAAATGGTTGTGAATCCCACCCTCAGAGTGGTCAAAATGCTAGAATTTATGATTAGGCACAGTGTAACTGGCCACTCAGGAAAACATAATATAAATGAGCAGAATCAACATAGATTGACAAAAATGTGAACAGGTTTTTGAGGGCATAGCCAGTAAGACGTGAACCAGTGGACAAAGAGAGGCAGACTCACAGTTGTGAAAACTCGATAGATACTCTGAAATGGCGGTGTCATCAGGGAGGAAATTAGACGGGTAAATTGGAAGGAGGCATTCTTGGGGAAAAGTACCGAAGGAAAGTGGAGGATTTTCAAGGAATGTTTGTCTGGAGCTCTGCATGACAACGTTCCGATGAGACAGGGGGGTGTTGGTAGGGTACGGGAACCGTGGTGCACGAAGGTTGTGATGAACCTGGTAAATAAGAAAAGAGAGGCGTACAGAAGGTTCAGAGAGCTAGGAGGTGTTAAGGATTTAGAGGAGTATACGCGATGTAGGAAGGAGCTTAAGAAGGAAATTAGGAGAGCGAGAAGGGGTCATGAGAAGACCTTGGCGGGTAAGATTAAGGAGAATCCCAAGGCTTTCTACAAATATGTCAAGAGTAAAAGGATGAGATGTGAAGGCATAGGACCCTTAAAAGGTGAAGGGGGAAAAGTTTGTGCGGAACCGTTAGAAATGGCGGAGCTGCTTAATGAATACTTTACCTCGGTATTCACGGTGGAAAGGGATCTGGGTGGTTGTACTGCTGGATTGCGGAGGACAGAAAGGATCGAGCATGTGGACATAAAGAAAGAGGATGTGTTGGAACTATTGAATGGCATCAAGGTTGGTAAGTCGCCGGGACCGGATGGGATGTACCCCAGGTTACTGTGGGAGGCGAGGGAGGAGATTGCGGAGCCTTTGGCGATGATCTTTGCATCGTCGATGGAGACGGGAGAGGTTCCGGAGGATTGGAGGATTGCGGATGTGGTCCCTATATTCAAGAAAGGGAACAGGGACAGCCCGGGAAATTACCGACCGGTGAGTCTAACCTCAGTGGTTGGTAAGTTGATGGAGAGGATCCTGAGAGACAGGATTTATGATCATCTAGAGAAGTTTAGTATGATCAAAAGTAGTCAGCACGGCTTTGTCAGGGGCAGGTCGTGCCTTACGAGCCTGGTTGAGTTCTTTGAAAATGTGACCAAGCACATTGACGAAGGAAGAGCGGTGGATGTGGTCTATATGGACTTCAGCAAAGCGTTCGATAAGGTCCCCCATGCAAGACTTCTTGAGAAAGTGAGAGGGCATGGGATCCAAGGGGCTGTTGCCTTGTGGATCCAGAACTGGCTTGCCTGCAGAAGGCAGAGAGTGGCTGTGGAGGGGTCTTTCTCTGCATGGAGGTCAGTGACCAGTGGAGTGCCCCAGGGATCTGTTCTGGGACCCTTGCTGTTTGTCATTTTCATAAATGACCTGGATGAGGAAGTGGAGGGATGGGTTGGTAAGTTTGCTGACGACACCAAGGTAGGTGGTGTTGTGGATAGTTTGGAGGGATGTCAGAAGTTGCAGCGAGACATAGATAGAATGCAAGACTGGGCGGAGAAGTGGCAGATGGACTTCAACCCGGATAAGTGTGTAGTGATCCATTTTGGCAGATCCAATGGGATGAAGCAGCAGTATAAAATGAAGGGTACCATTCTTAGCAGTGTAGAGGATCAGAAGGACCTTGGGGTCCGGGTCCATAGGACTCTTAAATCGGCCTCGCAGGTGGAGGATGCGGTCAAGAAGGCGTATGGCGTACTAGCCTTCATTAATCGAGGGATTGAGTTTAGGAGTCGGGAGATAATGCTGCAGCTTTATAGGACCCTGGTTAGACCCCACTTGGAGTACTGCGCGCAGTTCTGGTCACCTCATTACAGGAAAGATGTTGAAGCCATTGAAAGGGTGCAGAGGAGATTTACAAGGATGTTGCCTGGATTGGGGGGCATGCCTTATGAGGATAGGTTGAGGGAGCTTGGTCTCTTCTCCCTGGAGAGACGAAGGATGAGAGGTGACCTGATAGAGGTTTACAAGATGTTGAGGGGTCTGGATAGGGTGGACTCTCAGAGGCTATTTCCAAGGGCTGAAATGGTTGCTACGAGAGGACACAGGTTTAAGGTGCTGGGGGGTAGGTACAGGGGGGATGTCAGGGGTAAGTTTTTCACTCAGAGGGTGGTGGGTGAGTGGAATCGGCTGACGTCGGTGGTGGTGGAGGCAAACTCGTTGGGGTCTTTTAAGAGACTTCTGGATGAGTACATGGGATTTAATGGGATTGAGGGCTATAGATAGGCCTAGAGGTGGGGATGTGATCGGCGCAACTTGTGGGCCGAAGGGCCTGTTTGTGCTGTGGCTTTCTATGTTCTATGTTCTATGTTCTATGATCCCAGTTCAAGCAGTCACTCGTCCATTTCCAACAGATCCCAAGACAGAATCCAATAATTGTTTGAAAATACAAAAATTGCAGGACAATGGGGTAAAGGTGTGGGAGTAGGAGTAAGTGAGTTGTTCTTGCAGAGCACAGATGGGCTGAATGGTCTCATCCTGTGCTGTAACAATTCTATTTGTCCACAATCCTTTTGCCATATTTTTGATCATATTTTTGCATCGACATTTATCATTATGAATTTCTTTGTGAATTGTCCCCAATCAATGTTGCTGTGTCACTTGTCACTGGGTTACCCTGTGGAACAGATTTCAGAACCATCCCTCCCAGTCTTGTCTCTATTCACTAAGGACTGTGCACAGAGCCACCAGGAGAATAGAACAATCTTGTAAAATCCATCATTGTTCAGATATCACATTTCAAAGTGTCATGTTTTAATATTGATGAGTTCTTTTAAAAGAAGTTAATCAAGAGAAAAGAATTCTCATTTCCTTTTTTTCCCTATCCTTGATAACTAAGCCTTTCCCCAAATGTAATCTCTGCGAATTTATAATATTGTGAACAAAAAGGTCAACATAACTGACATCATGCTTTATAAATCTATTTGGGCTATTTATCCATTGGGAGATACTGCACAATAGCCTATAGACACATCACACAGTGATCCTATAGGGACATCGCACAGTGATCCTATAGACACATCGCACAATAGCCTATAGACACATCACACAGTGATCCTATAGGGACATTGCACAGTGATCCTATAGACACATCGCACAGTGATCCTATAGACACATCACACAGTGACCCTATAGACACATCGCACAGTGATCCTATAGACACATCGCACAGTGATCCTATAGACACATCGCACAGTGACCCTATAGACACATCGCACAGTGATCCTATAGGGACATTGCACAGTGATCCTATAGACACATCGCACAGTGATCCTATTGACACATCACACAGTGATCCTATAGGGACACCGCACAATGATCCTATAGGGACATTGCCCAGTGATCCTATAGGGACATTGCACAGTGATCCTATAGACACATCACACAGTGATCCTATAGGGACATTGCACAGAATTCCTCTAGACACATCACACAGTGATCCTATAGACACATCGCACAGTGATCCTATAGGGACATTGCACAGAATTCCTCTAGACACATCACACAGTGATCCTATTGACACATCGCACAGTGAACCTATGGGGCATTGCACAGTGATCCTATAGACACATCGCACAATGATCCTATAGACACATCGCACAGTGATTCTATAGACACATTGCACAGTGATCCTATAGACACATCGCACAGTGATCCTATAGGGACATTGCACAATGATCCTATAGACACATCGCACAGTGATCCTATAGACACATCGCACAGTGATCCTACAGAGACATCACACAGTGATCCTATAGGGACATTGCACAGTGATCCTATAGACACATCGCACAATGATCCTATAGACACATCACACAGTGATCCTATAGACACATTGCACAGTGATCCTATAGACACATCGCACAATGATCCTATAGACACATCGCACAGTGATCCTATAGGGACATTGCACAGTGATCCTATAGACACATCGCACAGTGATCCTATAGGGATATTGCACAATGATCCTATAGACACATCGCACAGTGATCCTATAGACACATCGCACAGTGATCCTATAGGGACATTGCACAATGATCCTATAGACACATCGCACAGTGATCCTATAGACACATCGCACAGTGATCCTACAGAGACATCACACAGTGATCCTATAGGGACATTGCACAGTGATCCTATAGACACATCGCACAGTGATCCTATAGACACATCGCACAGTGATCCTATAGACACATCGCACAGTGATCCTATAGACACATCACACAGTGATCCTATTGATACATCACACAGTGATCCTATAGGGACATTGCACAGTGATCCTATAGACACATCACACAGTGATCCTATAGACACATCACACAGTGATCCTGTAGGGACATTGCACAGTGATCCTATAGGGACATCGCACAGTGATCCTATAGACACATCGCACAGTGATCCTGTAGGGACATCGCACAGTGATCCTATAGGGACATTGCACAGTGATCCTATAGGTACATTGCACAGTAATCCTATAGACACATCGCACAGTGATCCTATAGGGACATCGCACAGTGATCCTATAGGGACATCGTTCAGTGATCCTATTGACACATCACACAGTGACCCTATAGACACATCGCACAGTGACCCTATAGACACATCGCACAGTGATCCTATAGACACATCACACAGTGATCCTGTAGGGACATCGCACAGTGATCCTCTAGGGACATCGCACAGTGATCCTATAGGGACATCGCACAGTGATCCTATAGACACATCGCACAGTGATCCTATAGACACATCACACCGCGATCCTATAGATACATCACACAGTGACCCTATAGACACATCGCACAGTGATCCTATAGGGACATTGCACAGTGATCCTATAGACACATCGCACAGTGATCCTATTGACACATCACACAGTGATCCTATAGGGACACCGCACAATGATCCTATAGGGACATTGCCCATTGATCCTATAGACACATCACACAGTGTTCCTATAGACACATCGCACAGTGATCCTATAGGGACATTGCACAGAATTCCTCTAGACACATCACACAGTGAACCTATTGACACATCGCACAGTGATCCTATGGGGCATTGCACAGTGATCCTATAGACACATCGCACAATGATCCTATAGACACATCGCACAGTGATCCTATAGACACATTGCACAGTGATCCTATAGACACATCGCACAGTGATCCTATAGGGACATTGCACAATGATCCTATAGACACATCGCACAGTGATCCTATAGACACATCACACAGTGATCCTACAGAGACATCACACAGTGATCCTATAGGGACATTGCACAGTGATCCTATAGACACATCGCACAGTGATCCTATAGACAGATCGCACAATGATCCTACAGAGACATCACACAGTGATCCTATAGGGACATTGCACAGTGATCCTATAGGGACATCGCACAGTGATCCTATTGACACATCACACAGTGATCCTATAGGGACATTGCACAATGATCCTATAGACACATCGCACAGTGATCCTATAGAACATCGCACAGTGATCCTGTGGGGACATTGCACAATGATTCTATAGGGACATCGCACAATGATCCCATCCATTTAGCCAACAATACAACCACAACTATATTGAATTATTCATAGAAACATAGAAGACAGGTGCAGGAGGAGGCCATTTGGGACATTCATTACGATCATGTCTGATCATCCAACTCAACAGCCTAATCCTGCTTTCTCCCTATAACCTTTGACACCATTTGCCCCAAATGCTATATCCAGCCGCCTCTTGAATACATTAATGTCACAGTCTACGTAAATACAACTTGCTGCTGCTTTGGCATTTTGATGTAGGCACCAGGCAGTGCCAGGAGCAGTGCCGGGCGAAGTGCCGGGTGAAGTGCTGGGGGCAGTGCCAGGGGAACAGGGCTGGGTGCAGTGCTGGGGCCAGTTTTGGGGGGGCAGTTGGGGGGGGGCAATGCTGGGGGGACAGTGCTGGGAGGGCATTGCTGGGGGAGCAGTGCTGGGGGCAGTGCCGGGGGACAGTGCCGGGTGGCATGACCCTCTTCGCCCTGGGGGCTGTACTCAGCTATGGTTCTGCTCACCAAGTGCATGGGTGGATCTATCGTGATTGCTGTTGATGTGTCCTCACCCCAACGGGAATGGGCAATCTAACAGGGGAGGGAGCGACTCAGGTATAGAGGGCCTGATAATGATACTGAAATGGGGATCCTAACATTCAGTGTCGGGATTCCCTTTATGCCTGGGGGGTGGGGAGGGGGCACAATCGGGAAATTGCACCGTCGTAAACCACGTTTTGGGACTCCCCTGGGATTTCCCACTCCTACCGCCAATCCCACCCCTGGAAACAGGAGCAGAATATCCCCTGTTATATTCTATTTTATGAGGGGGCGATTCTCCCAAAATAGCTCTGAGTCTGTTGTGGGAAAGTTGCCACTTCGGAGTCAGACTTGGAGGTTTCAACAATACAGTTTTATTTGACGAAGCTTCGTGGAGAAAAGGCAGTGGCACTCCGCAGTACACCAGGCAGCTCCCTTCTCTCAATGATACAATAGGAGTGCTTCATTTTTATACTTTTCAGACAATGGATAGTCCGGACATTAGCCATTTAACACATTGTTACAGTTGAGTAGGATCGATAGTTAACACATCGTAACAGCCAGGCATATACAGACATTAGCTTTTAACATCGTGTTGTTTCATAGAATGGATACATTTCCTCTTTCAGTGATTTATCAATGATTTAGTTTCGGTCTATATATACAGTAATTGGTTTTCCTGCATTTATGTATTCCCGTTCCCATCTGTGGCTAATCTCTTTATCAGACCCTATTGTCCTTATCTTAAAGTGCCTCAAGCCCATGCTGTTTCCTGTAGTATTTGTTCCCTGCATGTTTAACTTTAAATAACTGTATGTTTCAATTTCAAGTAGCTGTCTGCACTAAAAGTCAGTGCCTGCTTAATGTCTCTCTCCCAGGTGAGTGTTTATGTGCCAGGCAGACATTTTATGTGTCAGGTCCCCATCTTTATGTTTTTCCCACTTCAAGTCGAATTCACTTAAAAACTGGAGTAAATCGCACTGGTTTTTTCAGCGGGAGTTTAAAAAAGATTCTCCCACACTCTGTGCACTGCCGTTAAAAATCAGTGGGTGGGGCCTATTCCCGCTGGAGAGCCGGCAGCGTAGCGCTGAGTGGGCCACTGCGCATGTGCTGATCTGTCAGTGCCAAGATCGGCCCATGCACAGTGTTCCCGCACTGCCGGCCTCCCGATCACTGGCCAGCACCATGACCCCGGCAACGCCGGCCGTGCAACCCCTCCCCATCCCCCGATTGCTGCCCTCCCAAACATGTCCCAGCCAACCTCGAACACCCCCCCCACCCCACAGCCCAGATCCCCCAATCCCCGCCCCCTCCTGATCCACCCCCCCCCCCACTGCCCGTCCCGACTGTGCCCCCCACCTGCAGTCCCAACCGCCCCCTCCCCCACCGATCCTGACTGCAGAGTGGCAGCGGGACCCCCATCCCCAGCGATCGCCCCCACAGAGGCCCTGCCCCATCAGGCCATGCCCCCATTAGGCCTTGCCCTTGGCACTGCCCTATGCCCAATGGGCAGTATCAAAGTGTCCCCGGGGCATTGGCATTTTGCCCCTTGGGCAGTGCCAGGGGCGCAGACTGACACTGCCAAGGTGCCAATGCCCAGGGGGCACTCTCTGCAGCACCCGACCATCTGGGGGGTCTTGATTGCCCCCCTTCACTCCAACTTGGTCGGGCTGCCAGCTCCCCGCAAGTGGGGAGCTACTGTAAACTCCGCTGGAGTGAAATACGTCTAGTGGGAGCGAGATGCTAGCGGGCACCAGAGATTTCAGTCCCGGACTCGCTAATGACATTTAAATTATATTAAAATTAGGGGGTGCATAATTTATTCAGCTCCACCCCTATTTCTGGCGCTCAGGCTCAGATGCCCAGCGGGGAGTCTGCGAAATGGTTCCCGCTAGAGTCTCCCGGCCCGCTGCACTAACAAAGCAGCACAGCAGGAGGTGAGAATCACTCCCATTGTCTTTTGCAGATTATTTTGTGATAAGAATCAAATGAATTGACGTATTATAGATCAGAAATTATATGTAATACACATGAAAAGACTCATGTTCACCTAACACCAAATCAGCTTTCACATGCAGCACATAAACTTGGAAAAGGGCTTGTTTTATTGGCAAATGTAGCAGCCATTTCTCACACAGCAAGATCATCTAGAACAGAAATGAAATGAGTGTGCAGTCAATCAGATTGGTGTTGGTGGATTGAGGAATGTTGGCCAGGGCATTGGGAGAACATCCTGAATAATGTGAGATCTCCAACGTGGAACTGTTGCATAGCTCTGCAGCTCAGTGTCTGATGTGAACGTCCAGCAATGCATAAACTGACAAAGTATCATCCTGTCATCATGTACTCTACTGGGCCAAGCTGAAACTTCAACTAGAAGATGGCAATCAGAAATTCAAATTCAAATGTAACGGTCACATTAAACAAATGCAGCGCTGGTCTTTCACCAGATCCTGTGGTCACTTGTTTCCTCTCTTGACTTAAAGTTAAAGTTCAAAGTTTATTTATTAGTCAAAGTAAGGCTTATATTAACACTGCAATGAAGTTACTGTGAAATTCCCCTAGTTGCCACAGTCCGGCGCCTGTTTGGGTCAATGCACCTAACCAGCACGTCTTTCAGAATGTGGAAGGAAACCGGAGCACTCGGAGGAAACCCACGCAGACACGGGGAGGATGTGCAAACTCCACACAGGCAGTGACCCAAGCTGGGAATCGAACCCGGGTCCCTGGCGCTGTGAGGCAGCAGTGCTAACTACTGTGCCACCGTGCCACTCATGGCTTCATGGTACATACAAGCTGTTTCTCTACCTGGGAAAGCTGGTTTCTTGGTGGCTCACCAGTTGGATGTTAAAAACTTGTGAACAATGAGGAAAGTTGCATTCATCACCAAATGTTAATTTTTCTAATTTGTTTAAAGTGTACTTTATCAATGGGAATTTAGAGGTGAATGTAATCAACCAATGAGAGTGAAGTCAAGTAGGTGGAAAAGTACAAGCTTTGCGTTTCTTTAACAAACAATATTTGTTGTTGAGGTAATCAATTGTGGTTGCCCTAGTTCAGTCATATTCGTTCTATATGCTGAGCATTCTATAAACAGAATCATCATAACGAAACAATTATGTAATAAAACACCTGCAGATTATTATTAATGCAAAATATTTAAACAGCATGTTTACTATTAAAGGTTAGCCTGTTTTGAAATGAATAAACTCTACACGAGAAACAAAGTTTAATTTTAAAATGGAGCATTTTAATGAGCGGGATGGTACTTTGGAAGCTGATGCATTAAAATCAAAGCTTTGTTCAGGCCAGACATCTGGTCGCTGTAATGAGAAAGTGTACATGAAGCCACAACATAGGCCTCTTCACTGAGCGCTGGCAGGTAACTGCAGTAATCAGCTGTTTAACAAACTTTTGGAGATTATTCTTCGGACATTCCTCAACTTCTTTACCAAGGCAGCAGAGATAGGAGAAAAAACTGGTGTTTCAGCCTAAAGACATTTTTCCTTAGGGAATACAGAACAGGAACAGGAGGAAGAAGGGCAGTTGTTGCCAGACAGACTGCTTATATTTCTGTTAGGGTTACACGAATATAGCTGCAGCTCAGCTAATACGAAACTTAACAACTGGGCTCCAGCACACTGCTTCCACCACTGGCATCAACTCTCCCCCATTACCCTTTGCTCTAAGTTTAACACTATCATTAACATTCGCTTTGTCCTGTGCCCATGGATTCTTTCTCAAGGTTAGACAAGCCTGTATGAAACAGTTCTTCAGCCTTTCATCCATCTGTTGCACATCTTTCCAATGGGCCCTGGCATCTGCTGCCAGTCACCGTGAAACTAGTGAAAAAGGAAGTTTGCCCTCAGGATGCAGTAATGGGCAAGCTATGCTGAGAGATGATGCACATGTACCTTTAGGGAAATGTATCTTAAACTGATGTAAATTACTAGCCCCAAGAAAGGATGTGATGCATGTATGTCTGTAACGCTGCACGTATGTAATGTTGTCTTCAAATAAAGAGATCACATTATTGTTTTATGAATCCTTGTCTACGATTGCTGCATTTACATCAAATAGAGAAAAGGAACAGGATGTGCACATTATGCAAACTACATTTTTTGTGGTATTTAAAAGAAGAAGCTCAACAAAACATTTTGTTAAGTTTCCCTGTGGATACAGGTCTGGGGTTTTGTCTTTGATGTGAGTAGCAGGAGTCAGGAAATTTCCTGGCTTGACCCATCTGCCTCCAGAGACAGTACCCACCAAGCCGGGATTTTCACTGTGAGGGGGTGTCCGGGGTGGATGTGAGATGCAGTCAGGCCTGTCAATTGTGGAAGGAATTTGCAAGCACAGGGACTGTTGGGTGCCATGGTGGAAGGGAAAGGCCAGACTCTGTGCTATCTGAATTAAAACAGTATGATTCTCTACCCTTTATACCTCACCACGACCCCCGCCCCCCCACCGTAAATGTTAATGTTCAGAGCCACTGGGTGTATTTGTACAAGGAACACATAATACATAAGAATGACGGAAATACTCAGCAGGTCAAAATTCTGAGAAAAGGTTGTTGACCTGAAACATTGGGTGGGATTTTACGGCGTCGCTCGGGCAAGACTGGAAATTCCCACCCGAGGTCCACAGACATTTCTGTTCTCGGACCCTCACCCGCTCCGATTCTGTGGGGGGCGAGGTGGTAGAGTTCCGGCCATTAATTCCGTTTCTCTCTCTAGATGCTGTCTGATTTGCTGAATATTTCCAGTATTTTTGTTTTTATTTCAGATCTCCATTACCTGCAGTATTTTGCTTTAGTGTTGTTGCAAAGGTTACTGTGCAGGTAAAACAAGTAATGATGAAGGCAACTGATACATTAGCTGTTACTGCAAGGGATAGCCGGCTTGGCAGGGCCAATGGTCGACTCCTGCTCCTATTTCTTATGTTCTTATTCTAATGGAAATGAAATGAAACTGATTTTCAAAGCCCAGACCAGATAGTCATTGGGAAATACTAATGATTGCACCTTGAAGAATAGGAACAAAATTCAGTGCATGAAATACCCACACAAACAGGATAATAGTTGTGGGGCTGAGGTGGATTTGTGGATTAATGTGAAGAATGCCCCCGTTGTGTTATTTCTAAGGTTGATATATTTCCCTTGGTAAATAATTCTTACCCTTCCACCAGATGCAAGTGGTTGAATCAGAAACCTATTCTGGATCTCTGACAGTGCCGAGTCCATTATTGTGGAGGTGAAAGGGGGACTGAATGATTTCCCATACACTGCCTGTGTGCAGAATTACTGATCAAAACTTCCTTGTGATTCATGTTTCCAATTTCAACATAATAGCCCATGCAGTTTTCCATCCCCTTTTCATTGTATAAAACATAAATCCTGAAGATTACGGGTGTTTGAAGAGTTGTGTCACACATTGCTGCAGCCAGATGGTCTCTGAGGCTGTGACTCACAGCTCACTCTATGTTTCACTAAAGGAGCTATATTGATGCAGAAGTTGTAGAACTTTCAATTTTTTTCAGTAAAAACAGGTTTTCTTTCTGTGGCAATTTTCTTAAAACCACAGTTGGTGGAGACATTGCAACAGGTTGTGACTAGCAAGGTGCAGGTTTGATTGTTCACTGGATTGTTGAGTTACTGATTACAGTCTCATTCCTCCTGGCAGATCTTCAATGGTGAGGGAAGGGGGCATGGGAAATAAAGTAGACCCTGAACTGGTTCTGCTCAATAAGACCGTTTCCTGGAATGTGAGAATTGCCCAATGAGGAGGGATTGAGTAGACTAGGCTGCTATTCCCTGTAGTTTATAAGGACAAGGGGCGATCTCATTGAAATATATAAAATTCGTTAAAGGTTTTAATAGGATAGGTGCTGAGAAAATGTTTCTCCTGGCTGGGGAATCTCAAACATGGGGTCAGTCCTAGAAACATATTTGGCCATTTTACTAAGATAAAAAAGAGAAGAAGTACTTAATAGAACATGGAACATAGAACAGTACAGCACAGAACAGGTCCTTCGGCCCACGATGTTGTGCCGAGTTTTATCTGAAACCAAGATCAAGCTATCCCACTCCCTATCATCCTGGTGTGCTCCATGTGCCTATCCAATAACCGCTTAAATGTTCCTAAAGTGTCTGACTCCACTATCACTGCAGCCAGTCCATTCCACACCCCAACCACTCTCTGAGTAAAGAAATTTACTTGCATCTAAATAGCATCTTTCATGACCACTGAATATCCCCTTACAACCAATGAAGTACTTGTGAATTGTAGTTACTGTTGAAATGTGGCAACCAATTTGCACACAGCCAACTCACACAATAATAATGTGATAATGACCAGATAACCTGCTTTTGGGAGCATGATTGAGGGATAAATATTCATAAAATCACAGAAAGGTTACAGCACAGTGCAAAGAAGGCTCACCAGGATGTTGCCTGGTCTCGAGGCCATTGACTATGAGGAGAGTTTGAATAAACTAGATCTGACAGCATCTGTGGAGAGAGAATAGAGCTAACCTTTCAAGTCTGGACGACCCTTCATCAGGTCCAACAAAGGGTCATCTAGACTCGAAACGTTGGCTCTATTCTCTCTCCACAGATGCTGTCAGATCTGCTGAGATTTTCCAGCATTTTCTGTTTTTGTTTCAGATTCCAGCATCTTCTGTATTTTGCTTTTATCTTGAATAAACTAGGATTGTTTTCACTGGAAAGACAGAGGCTGAGGGAAGACCGGATAGAGGTCTACAAAATTAGGAAA
Organism: Mustelus asterias; assembly: GCF_964213995.1. Lineage (NCBI taxonomy): Eukaryota > Metazoa > Chordata > Chondrichthyes > Carcharhiniformes > Triakidae > Mustelus > Mustelus asterias. The sequence goes on along the minus strand of NC_135820.1, from coordinate 80,806,356 downwards.
GGCACAGTCAGGGTGGATAATCAGAGGCTTTTTACCAAGGTGGAAGTGCCAATTACAAGGGGGCACAGGTTCAAGGTGAGAGGGGGAAGTTTAAGGGAGATATGTGGGGGCATTTTTCACGCAGAGAGTGGTGGGTGCTTGGAATGTGCTATCAAAGGAGGTGGTGGAAGCAGGCACATTGGCAACATTTAAGAGGCATCTGGATGGGTACATGAATAGGGAGGGAATAGAGGGATACGGACTGAGTAAGGGCAGAAGGTGTTTTTAGTTTAGTTGTGGGGAATGAAGCTGGACAGGTGGCTGAGGTGGTGGTGGGGGAGCATTTTAGTGATAGCGATCACAACATGGTACAATTTAAGCTTGTTATGAACAAGAATAGACAAGTTGCAAAAAAAAGTTTTGGATTGGGGGAGAGCGGATTTTAGTAAAATAAGACAGATAGACTGGGAGCAGCTACGAATGGGAAAGTTTACAGAAGAGCAGTGGGGGCATTCAAAAAGGAAATGGGGAGGGTGCAAGCCCAGCATGTTCCCTCTGGGGTGATAGATTAGGAATAACAAGCTCAGAATGGATGACCAGAGATATTCAGGATACAATGAGAAGGAAAAGAAAGGGTTTTGAAAAATACAAAGGGAGCAAATCAGTGGAGGCATTAGTGAGGTACAGAAAGTGCTGGATGGAGCTTAGAAAGCAATTAGGAACGCAAAGAGGGGATATGAGAAAGCTCAGGCTGGTAAAAGTAGGGAAAATCCCAGGATATTCTAAAAGTATATCAATGGGAAGAGGATAACCAGGGAAAGAGTAGGGGCCATTAGGGACCAAGGGGACAATCTATGGATGGAGCCAGAGGACATTGGTAGAGTGTTGAATGAATCCTTCACATCTGTCTTCACCCAAGAGAATGAGGGTGATGGTATGGAATTCAGGGAGAGAGACTGTGAGGTTATTGAGCAAATTCACATCGGGAAGGACAAGGTATTGGTATTGGAGGTGTTGGCAGCCTTAAAAGTGGATAAATCTCCAGGTCCAGATGAATTGTGTCCCAGGCTGCTGTGGGAGACAAGGGAGGAGATTGCAGGGGCTCTGACACAAATTTTCAATTCCTCTCTGGCCACGGGGTAGGTACCAGACGACTGGAGAACAGCTAATGTGGTTCCACTATTTAAGAAGGGTTGTAGAGATAAACCAGGGAACTACAGACCAGTGAGTCTCACATCAGTGGTAGGGAAGCTATTAGAGAAACTTCTGAAGGAGAGCATCTATCTCCACTTGCAGAGGCAAAGCTTGATCAGGGATAGTCAGCATGGCTTCATCAGAGGGAGGTCATGCCTAACAAATTTGATTGAATTTTTTGAGGAGGTGACCAGGTGTGTAGACGAGGATAGTGCAGTTGATGTAGTTTATATGGATTTCAGTAAAACCTTCGACAAAGTACCACATAGGAGACTTGTAAAGAAGGTAAATTCACATGCAGTACAGGGTAATTTGATAAAGTGGATTCAAAATTGGCTCAGTTGTAGGAGACAGAGGGTGATGACACTATGCCGACGCTATAGTTAAGAAAGCCCACCAACGCCTCTACTTTCTCAGAAGACTAAGGAAATTTGGCATGTCCGCTACGACTCTCTCCAACTTTACAGATGTACCATAGAAAGCATTCTTTCTGGTTGTATCACAACTTGGTATGGCTCCTGCTCTGCCCAAGACCACAAGAAACTACAAAAAGATGTGAATATAGCCCAATCCATCACGCAAACCAGCCTCCCATCCATTAACTCTGTCTACACTTCCTGCTGCCTCAGCAAAGCAGCAGCATAATTAAGGACTCCATGCACCCCGGACATTCTCTCTTTGGGAAAAAGATACAAAAGTCTGAGGTCACGTACCAACCGACTTAAGAACAGCTTCTTCCCTTCTGCCGTCAGACTTTTGAATGGACCTACCTCGCACTAAGTTGATCTTTCTCTGCACCCTAGCTATGACTGTACCACTAAATTCTGCACTTTCCCGTTTCCTTCTCTACGAACGGTATGCTTTGTGTAGCGCGCAAGAAACAATACTTTTCACTGTGTGTTAATACATGTGACAATAATAAATCAAATCAAATCAAATCAAATGACAGAAGGCTGCTTTAGTGACTGGTAAGAAGTCTAACAACACCAGGTTAAAGTCCAACAGGTTTATTTGGTAGCAAATGCCACTAGCTTTCGGAGCGCTGCCCCTTCGTCAGGTGGAGTGGGAGATGTGCTCACAAACAGGGCATACAGAGACACAAACTCAATTTATAGAATAATGATTGGAATGCTAATCAAGCTAATCAATGCTAATACAGCTAATCAAGTCTTAAAGGTACAGACAATGTGAGTGGAAGACTACCATTAGTGACTGGTAACCAGTGTCCAGTGGCATACCACAGGTTTCTGTGTTGGGTCCCCGATTATTCGTCATGTGGAACATGTGGCAAATAGTGACCACAATTCTGTTAGCTTTAGGATAGTGATGGAAAAGGATGAGTGGTGTCCCAAGGGTAAGGTGTTGGATTGGGGAAGGCTAACTTTAGTGGGATTAGGCAGAAATTGGCAGCTCTTGATTGGGAGAGGCTGTTTGAGGGTAAATCCACATCTGGCATGTGGGAGTCTTTTAAGGAACAGTTGTTAGGGCTACAGGACAGGCATGTGCCTGTAAAAAAGAAGGATAGGAAGGGTAGGATTAGAGAACCGTGGATAACCAGGGAAATTGAGGGACTGGTCAAAAAGAAAAGAGAGGCTTATGTTAGGTCCAGGAAGCGAAAAACGGAGGGAGCTCTGGAGGAGTACAAAGAAAGTAGGAAAGAACTCAAACGGGGAATTAGAAGGGCAAAAAGGGGTCACGAAATGTCCTTGGCAGACAGGATTAAGGAGAATCCCAAGGCATTTTATTCATACGTTAGGAACAAAAGGGTTGTCAGGGAAAAAATCGGACCTCTCAGGGACAAAAGTGGGGAATTATGCTTGGAGCCCAAAGAAGTAGGGGAGATCCTAAATGAATACTTTGCGTCGGTATTCACAAAGGAGAGGGATGTGTTGACTGGGAGTGTCTTGGAGGGGAGTGTTGAACCGTTGGAGAAAATCTCCATTACAAGGGAGGAAGTGTTAGGTTTGCTAGAGAATATAAAGACTGACAAATCCCCAGGGCCTGATGGAATCTATCCAGGAGACGAGAGATGAAATCGCTGGGCCTCTGACGCAGATCTTTGTCTCGTCACTGGACACAGGTGAGGTCCCAGAGGATTGGAGGATAGCTAATGTGGTCCCGTTATTTAAGAAGGGTAGGAAGGATAACCCTTCGGGCGGCACGGTAGCACAGTGGTTAGCACTGCTGCTTCACAGCTCCAGGGACCTGGGTTCGATTCCCGGCTTGGGTCACTGTCTGTGTGGAGTTTGCACATTCTCCCCGTGTCTGCGTGGGTTTCCTCCGGGTGCTCCGGTTTCCTCCCACAGTCCAAAGATGTGCGGGTTAGGTTGATTGGCTATGCTAAAATTGCCCTTAGTGTCCTGGGATGCGTAGGTTAGAGGGATTAGTGGGTAAATATGTAGGGATATGGGGATAGGGCCTGGGTGGGATTGTGGTCAGTGCAGACTCGATGGGCCGAATGGCCTCTTTCTGTGCTGTAGGGTTTCTAAGATTTCTAAGAATCCGGGTAATTATAGGCCGGTGAGCTTGACGTCCGTGGTCGGAAAGTTGTTGGAGAAGATTCTTAGAGATAGGATGTATGTGCATTTAGAAAGGAATAAACTCATTAACGAAAGTCAGCATGGTTTTGTGAGAGGGAGGTCATGCCTCACTAACCTGGTGGAGTTTTTTGAAGAAGTGACTAGAGTGGTTGACGAGGGAAGGGCCGTGGATGTCGTCTATATGGACTTTAGTAAAGCGTTTGACAAAGTCCCTCATGGTAGGCTGGTGAAAAAGGTTGGATCTCATGGGATAAAGGGGGAGGTGGCTAGATGGGTGGAGAACTGGCTTGGTCATAGAAGGCAGAGGGTGGTAGTGGAAGGGTCTTTTTCCGGCTGGAGGCCTGTGACTAGTGGTGTTCCGCAGGGCTCTGTATTGGGACCTCTGCTGTTTGTGATTTATATAAACGATCTGGAAGAAGGTGTAACTGGGGTGATCAGTAAGTTTGCGGACGACACAAAATTGGCAGGACTTGCAGATAGTGAGGCGCATTGTCAGAGGCTACAGAAGGATATAGATAGGCTGGAAATTTGGGCAAAGAAATGGCAGATGGAGTTCAAACCTGATAAATGCGAAGTGATGCATTTTGGTAGAAATAATGTAGGGAGGAGCTATATGATAAATGGCAGAACCATAAAGGGTGTAGATACGCAGAAGTCCACAGATCCTTGAAGGTGACGTCACAGGTGGAGAAGGTGGTGAAGAAGTCATATGGCATGCTTGTCTTTATAGAACGGGGCATAGAGTATAAAAGTTGGGGTCTGATGTTGCAGATGTATAGAACATTGGTTCGGCCGCATTTGGAATACTGCGTCCAGTTCTGGTCGCCACACTACCAGAAGGACGTGGAGGCTTTGGAGAGAGTACAGAGGAGGTTTACCAGGATGTTGCCTGGTATGGAGGGGCTTAGTTATGAGGAGAGATTGGGTAAACTGGGGTTGTTCTCTCTGGAAAGACGGAGGATGAGGGGAGACTTAATAGAGGTGTATAAAATTATGAAAGGCATAGATAGGGTGAACGGTGGGAAGCTTTTCCCCAGGTCGGTGGTGACGTTCACGAGGGGTCATAGGTTCAAGGTGAAGGGGGGGAGGTTTAACACAGATATCAAAAGGACATATTTTACATAGAGGGTGGTGGGGGCCTGGAATGCGCTGCCAGGCAAGGTGGTGGAGGCGGACACACTGGGAACGTTTCAGACTTATCTAGACAGCCATATGAACGGAGTGGGAATGGAGGGATACAAAAGAATGGTCTAGTTTGAACCAGGGAGCGGCACGGGCTTGGAGGCCGAAGGGCCTGTTCCTGAGCTGTATTGTTCTTTGTTCTTTGTATGTATATAAATGACATTGATGGCTATGTGGGGGATAGGATTAGTAAGTTTGCGGATGACACAAAGATTGCATGGGTGGTTAACAGTGAGGCGGAGTATCTTGGGCTACAAGAAGATATAGACGGAATGGTCAAATGGGCAGATAAGTGGAATTTAACCCTGAAAAGTGTGAGGTGCTGCAGTTTGGAAAGAGTAATTTGACAAGGAAGTATTCAATGAATGGTAGGACACTAGGAAGTTCTGTGGAACAAAGGGACCTTGGTGTGTTTGTCCACAGATCTCTGAAAACGGAAGGGCAGGTTAGTAGGGTGGTGATAAAGGCTTAGATTACAAAAGCAGGGAAGCCATGTTGGAGTTGTATGGAACTTTGGTGAGGCCACAGCTGGAGTACTGTGTGCAGTTCTGGTCGCCACATTATCAGAAGGACGTGATTGCACTGGAGGGGCTGCAGAGGAGATTCACCAGGATGCTGCCTGGAATGGAAAATTTAAGTTATAAAGAGAGGTTGGATAGGCTTGGGTTGTTTTCTTTGTTGCAGAGAAGACTGAGAGGCGACCTGTTCGAGATGTACAATATTATGAGAGCCATAGACAGAGTGAATAAGGAGCAGTTTGTCCCCTTAGTTGAAGGGTCAGGACATAGGTTCAAGGTGAGGAGCAGGAGGTTTAAAGGGGATGTGAGGAAAATATTTTTTACCCAGAGGGTGGTGACGGTCTGGAATGTGCTGCCTGGGAGGGTGGTAGAGGCAGGTTGCCTCACATCCTTTAAAAAGTATCTGGATGCGCACTGGGCACATCATAACATTCAGGGCTATGGGCCAAGTGCTTCAACATAGAAACCCTACAGTACAGAAAGAGGCCATTCGGCCTATCGAGTCTGCACCGACCACAAACCCACCCAGGCCCTGCCCCATATCCCTACATATTTACCCACTAATCCCTCTAACCTACGCATCTCAGGACACTAAGGGGCAATTTTTAGCATGGCCAATCAACCTAACTCGCACATCTTTGGACTGTGGGAGGAAACCGGAGCACCCGGAGGAAACCCACGCAGACACGAGGAGAATGTGCAAACTCCACACAGACAGTGACCCAAGCCGGGAATCGAACTCAGGTCCCTGGAGCTGTGAAGCAGCAGTGCTAACCATTGTGCTACCGTGCCGCCCCGTGCTGGCAGATGGGATTAGGTAGGAGTTCAAGTGTTTCTAATGTGTCAGTACAGAGTTGATGAGCCAAAGGGCCTCGTCTGAAATGTATGATTCTATGATTCTAGTTAGGGCATCATGATCGGCATGGCTTGGAGGGCCGAAGGGCCTGTCCCTGTGCTGTACTGTTCTTTGGTCTCTTTGTTCTTTGTATAACTCCTCTACTCTTTTTCCAGTTTGGGTTGTGGGATCTTTTATATCCACCTGAGAGAGCAGGCAAGGCCTTGTTTAATAGACGATCCAAAAGACAGCATCTCCAACAATACAGCACTCCCTCATACTTTTAGCCATGAGCCAGGTGCTCAAATGTTCAGAGTCATGTGGTGAACTTGGAAGAATTGTCCCCGTGGTGGAACTTGGTTGGAAATAAGATTCAAGGAGATTACTAAATCTGGGAAACCAACCATAGTGAAAAGAAGTTTGTATTGGCAACTCTTCTCTCACATTCCATGGCAGATGTGCCCCTACTTATGAATGTGATTTGCATGGGCAACGTTGGGTGCAGTGAATCTGCCTCTGGAGCAGCCTTGGATCCTTTCTTTCATCTTATTTTCATCTGAACATTGCACAGAATTAGAGGAATTCCCTTTGGAAGATAATGTCAAAATTATAATCGCATGAACTAAAAATCTGACAGTCAAACATTTGGGAAAATATTTCAAAATATGGATGGGGGGATATATATTTTAGACTCCAAATGGTAAAATCGGGCCCTATGTCTATTTAAGAGATACTGTTTGGGCACTAATGGATAGGGGAAAGTGCGGGAATGTGGGAGATAGATCAGCCATGAACTTGCTTAATCTCTAAATATGCAGATAAAACTAAGGTGGTGAATTGTGAGGATGACGCTGAGTGACTCCAGAGCGGCGTTGACAAGTTGGTCAAATGGGCAGACACCTGGCAGATGAATTTCAATGCAGCGAAATGTGAGGTCATGTATTTTGGCAGAAGAAACATGGGGAGACAATCCAGGCACAGTGGTACGACTTTGAGGGGATTACAGGAGTAGAGGGTCCTCGGGGTTAAAGTGCATCATTCTCTGAATGTTGAAACAGTTGTTAAGAAGGCTTTTAAGAAGGTTTATGGGGTGGTACGGTGGTCTCACAGGGACATGGGTTCGATTCCCGGCTTGGGTCACTGTCTGTGTGGAGTTTGCATGTTCTGCCCGTATCTGTGTGGGTTTCCTCCAGGTGCTCCGGTTTCCTCTCTCAGTCTGAAAGACGTGCTGGTTAGGGTGCATTGACCCGAACAGGTGCCGTAGTGTGGCGACTAGGGAAATTTCACAGTAACTTCATTGCAGTGTTAATGTAAGCCTTATTGTGACTAATAAATAAACTCTAAACTTTACTTTTAGGATCCTCAGGTTTATTAATAGAGGCATGGAGTATAAAAGTGATGAAGTGATGCCACACCGCTGCACATCATTGGCCAGACCACATTTGGAGTATTGTGTTCACTTCTGAGCACCTTGTATAAGGAAGAATGTTAAAGCCCTCAAGCAAGTGCAAAGGAGATTTACTAGAATGATACCAGGAATGAAGAATTTTAGATACAAGGATTGATTAAAGAGATTGAGCTTATTCTCCTTGGAACAGAGAAGGTTGAGGTGACCTCATTGAGATGTTCAAAATGATGAACAATTTTGACAGAGTAAAGGAGGATATGCTGTTTCCACCAGTTGGTGTGTCAGTGACTCTGGGTCACAATTTCAAGATGGTCAGCAAGCAAGCTAGGAGTGAGGTGAGTAGAAACTTTACTCAGAGTTGTTGGGATTTGGAATGTGCTGCCTGGGAGAGTGGTGGAGGCAGATTCCATCGGAGGTTTCAAAACAGCTGGATACATATTGAAAGTGATGAATTTATAGGACTACATTGGCAGGGCTGCAGAATGGGACTAGCTGGGTGGCTCTTTGGGGAGCTGGTGCAGACACAATGGGCCAAATGGCCACCCTCTGTGCTGTATGATTCTAAGAAAGGTGGAGCAAGCTCAGGATGCTGATGACCTCCTGCCCCTGATCCTCATTCCTTGCTGATTAGCTCAGAACTGGATTGGAATTGGAGTGGAGTTTCCTTTGACTGTGGACACAGGTTGCAGGGGGACAGCAGGATTACTGACTGGCTGGAAAATAGAAATGTCCAAATGATTGCTTGGCAAACTGGTTTTACGTTTATTAATTTATAATGGCACCAGACTGCGCTTACCAAACAGTCATTAACATATTTTAAAATGTTAAAAGTCTGAATGTGTAGTGAGGGGGTGGCTGGGAAGGATGTGGGTGAAGTACTTTACTGAGAAACAACTGAAAATCAGAATGAAATGAAACAGTCGTAAAACCACTGAAATCTCGAGGTGGAGCTGATGGGGACGCTCCTGCTCAGACCCTGCCCGTTCACTCACAGACACACACACACACACTCACATACACAGACCCAGACACACACACACATACACACCCAGACACACACACACACACACACACTCGCTCACACACACAGACACTCACACAGACACTCACACACACATACACACACACACACAATCACACACACACACTCATACACACACACACAGACACACACACCCATACATGCACCCACACACACACGCACTCACACACACACACTCACACTCACACACACTGACACACACACACACGCACGCACACACACACACACACACACTGACACACACAGATACACACACTCATACACCCACACACACACGCACTCACACACACACACTCACACACACTGACACACACACTCACACACACACACACGCACACACTGACACACACAGATACACACACTCACACACACACACACACACACATGGACACACACACACACATACACACTGACACACACACACAGACAGACACACACACACACTAACACACACACACACACTCACACTCACACACACACTCGCACACACACTCGCACACAGACACTCACACACACACACACACGCACACACCCACACTTGCTCACACACACAGACACTCACACACACACACACAATCACACACACACACTCATACACACACACACTCACACACATGCACACACACAGACACGCACACACATCCATACACGCACACACACACACGCACTCACATACACACTCACATACACACACACTCACACCCACACACACACTCACACACACTCACACACACACACATGCACACACACACACAGACACAGCACACACACAGCACACACACATGGACACACACATATACACACTGACACACACACACACAGACAGACACACACTAACACACACACACACTGACACACACACAGACACAACACACACGGACACACACTCACACACATTGACACACACACACACTCACACTCACACATTGACACACACACACACTCACACACACATGCACACTGACACATACACACACACGCAGATAGACACACACAGACACACACACACATACTCAGGCACATACACACACGCACACAGACAAATAGATAGACACACACACACACATAAATACACACACATAGACACACACACACGCAGACACAGTAACACACACACATATACAGTAACACACACACATATACACAAACAGACAAACACACACACACACACTAATACATACACAGACACACACAGACACACATGCACATGCACATGCACTCACACACACTCTCACACACATACTTACAGACACACACACACACTCTCTCACACACACACACACACTCACACAGATACACACACACACACTCACACACACGGACAGACATACACACACACCAACAGACACACATATACACAGACACATACACACACATATAAATACACACACACATAGACACACACACAGACAGTGTAACACCCACATACACACACACATACACACACACATAGTGACCACAACTCTGTTAACTTTAGGATAGTAATGGACAAGGATGAGTGCTGTCCTACGGGCAGGGTGCTAAATTGGGGGAAGGCTGACTATAGCCAGATTAGGCAGGAATTGGTGGATGTTGATTGGGAGAGGATGTTCGAGGGTAAGTCCGCGTCTGGCATGTGGGAGTCTTTTAAGGAACTATTGATAAGGCTGCAGGATAGGCATGTGCCTGTAAAAAGGAAAGATAGGAAAGGTAGGATTCGAGAGCTGTGGATAACCAGGGAAATTGAGGATCTGATTAAAATGAAAAGGGAGGCGTACGTTAAGTCCAAGCAACTGAAAACAGATGGAGCTCTGGAGGAATACAGAGAGAGTAGGAAAGAACTCAAACGGGGAGTTAGAAGGGCAAAAAGAGGTCACGAGATGTTCTTGGCAGGCAGGATTAAGGAGAGTCCTAAGGCATTCTATTCATACGTTAGGAACAAAAGAGTTGTCAGGGAGAAAATCGGACCTCTCAGGGACAAAGGAGGGGAATTATGCTTAGAACCCAAGGGAATATGGGAGATCCTAAATGAATACTTTGCATCGGTATTCACGAAGGAGAGGGGCGTGTTAACCGGGAGTGTCTCGGAGGGAGGTGTTGACCCGTTAGAGAAAATCTCCATTTCAAGAGAGGAAGTGTTAGGTTTTTTAGGGAACATTAAAACTGACAAAGCCCCAGGGCCTGATGGCATCTATCCTCGACTGCTCAGGGAGACGAGAGATGAAATTGCTGGGCCTCTGACGGAAGTCTTTGTCGCTTCTTTGGACACGGGTGAGGTCCCTGAGGATTGGAGGATAGCGAATGTGGTCCCGTTGTTTAAGAAGGGTAGCAGGGATAACCCAGGAAATTATAGGCCGGTGAGCTTGACGTCCGTGGTAGGGAAGTTGTTGGAGAGGATTCTTAGAGACAGGATGTATGTGCATTTAGAACGGAACAATCTCATTAGTGACAGACAGCATGGTTTTGTAAGAGGGAGGTTGTGCCTTACAAATTTGGTGGAGTTTTTTGAGGAAGTGACAAAAACGGTTGATGAAGGAAGGGCCGTGGATGTCGTCTATATGGATTTCAGTAAGGCATTTGACAAAGTCCCACATGGCAGGTTGGTTAAGAAGGTTAAGGCTCATGGGATACAAGGAGAAGTGGCTAGATGGGTGGAGAACTGGCTTGGCCATAAGAGACAGAGGGTAGTGGTCGAAGGGTCTTTTTCCGGCTGGAGGTCTGTGACCAGTGGTGTTCCGCAGGGCTCTGTACTGGGACCTCTGCTATTTGTGATATATATAAATGATTTGGAAGAAGGTGTAACTGGTGTAATCAGCAAGTTTGCGGATGACACGAAGATGGCTGGACTTGCGGATAGCGAAGAGCATTGTCGGGCAATACAGCAGGATATAGATAGGCTGGAAAATTGGGCGGAGAGGTGGCAGATGGAGTTTAATCCGGATAAATGCGAAGTGATGCATTTTGGAAGAAATAATGTAGGGAGGAGTTATACAATAAATGGCAGAGTCATCAGGAGTATAGAAACACAGAGGGACCTAGGTGTGCAAGTCCACAAATCCTTGAAGGTGGCATATGGTATGCTTGCCTTTATAGGACGGGGTATAGAGTATAAAAGCTGGAGTCTGATGATGCAGCTGTATAGAACGCTGGTTAGGCCACATTTGGAGTACTGCGTCCAGTTCTGGTCGCCGCACTACCAGAAGGACGTGGAGGTGTTAGAGAGAGAGTGCAGAGAAGGTTTACCAGGATGTTGCCTGGTATGGAGGGTCTTAGCTATGAGGAGAGATTGAGTAGACTGGGGTTGTTCTCCTTGGAAAGACGGAGAATGAGGGGAGATCTAATAGAGGTGTACAAGATTATGAAGGGTATAGAACAGTGGGAAGCTTTTTCCCAGGTCGGAGGTGACGATCACGAGGGGTCACGGGCTCAAGCTGAGAGGGGCGAAGTATAACTCAGATATCAGAGGGATGTTTTTTACACAGAGGGTGGTGGGGGCCTGGAATGCGCTGCCAAGTAGGGTGGTGGAGGCAGGCACGCTGACATCGTTTAAGACTTACCTGGATAGTCACATGAGCAGCCTGGGAATGGAGGGATACAAACGATTGGTCTAGTTGGACCAAGGAGCGGCACAGGCTTGGAGGGCCGAAGGGCCTGTTTCCTGTGCTGTACTGTTCTTTGTTCTTTGTTCACACAGACAAACACATAGATACACACACAGAGACAAACGGACACACACACAGATGCATACACACACACACACATGCACACAAACTCACACATACACACACGCATACACACACACACAGGTAAATACATAGACTCACATACAGACACATACACACACACATAGACACACACACAGACACACACACACACAAACACAGTAATACACACGCATACACACACACAAACACATAGACACACACAAAGACAAACAGACTCAGACACAGACACACACACAGACAAACACATAGACACACACAGACATACACACAGATGCACACACACACACACACACAGACACACTCACACACAGTCACACACACACAGCCATACACACACTGACACACATACAGACACACACACACACCCAGATACACACACATGCACAGACACACAGACACACACTCACAGACACACACATACTCACAGACACATGCACAGACACACACACACTCACAGACACATGCACAGACACACACACACACACACACAGTCACACACATAGGCATACATGCTAAAAACGCATACACACACAAAAAAACACACATGCACAGACACACACACACACCCAGACACATACGCACAGACACACATGCACAGACACAGTCACACACAAAAAAACCACAGACAAAAAACACACACTAAAACATACACAAAAACACACAGACTAAAACATATACACTCCAAGACATCAAGCAGACAATAACTACAATGTTATGGGTTTATTAGAGTCTCCACAATCAGCCTTTTTCCACAGTTCTCCTAATCTTGACTTTACTCATCCTGAAACAATTGTATTATTTATACAAAATGCTGGATCCACACAGCAGGCCAACCACTACCCATGGAGAAAATAGACTGATCAATATTCTCTCTACAGGCGTTGATTGACTTGTTACGAGTACCAACCATTTGCTGTTTTTCCCTTTGCATTATTTAAACACAGCTAACGTAAATTTAATTTAAAAATTCTTGGTCTGAAACAACTGTAATTATCGTGCTTAAGAGAATCTCTCGCTACATGACTGTGAAAGGAGGACTGTAGCTGTATTGAGGAGGAACAGAGCTGTGCACATTCTCATTGTGATGGGGCCATACACAGCACTGTGCATTTCCAGACATGCCATTACTGTATGGACATTAAGTCAGGCATTACTGAAACATTCCTTGCTGACAGCACTGCTGCTTTTAAAAGATTAGAAATCATCCTTTGACAACTGCACTTTTCTTTATAGCACAGAATGTCTGTGTTTCTAGAACATTCTAAATGCAGACAGTATTCAAAGATTCAGCAGTCTGTGTATTAATAGTCCTTTTGCAGCTTTCAAAACTTAGCTACCTGTTTGATTTGCCGTTCCAATTTACTGTACAGATGTAACGTATGTCTATGAAACATATGGGACAATTTCTACATTAAATATGCCAAATACATGCAAGTTATTAAGCAGTACAAAATGTAATTTGACAAAATATAAGGAACCAGCCTTTAAAGGAACTATTCTATCAATTACGAGCTTAAAGTGGTATGTGAGGTGAGCGGGAAGGAGTCAGAGTTTAAGGTCGGTGTATAAATAATAATCTTCACTTGACAAGCTTAACATGCAGCACATTCAGCCTTCTGAAACCTCAGTGGTCTCTGCTCTGGGCCGCCAACTGCACACAAGCTTTAACCAAATCTCTGTAAAATGTTTCACAAGGTGTTTTCCACTGTGCACCTGTTCTATGTAACATTTTTATTGCTTGGTGCCATTTTTTACTGGTGGTGTTGTTAGAACAAAGAACAAAGAAAATTACAGCACAGGAACAGGCCCTTCGGCCCTCCAAGCCTGCACTGACCATTAAAATCTTGCGATTTTAATATCCTCCCTCACAGAAATAGTGTGGGATAGTGGAGGATATTCAGGCTGAAGAAGAGTCTGACATCTTGTCTCAGCCGTGACCATTTTCATATTCGATGAGAATATGATTCATTCTAAACTGCGAGTGAGTTTGTTGGGGTGGGGTTTATGAGGTGCAACCAGCACCTAGAGCACTCACACACACATACACAAATTACAGACATACACAATGACACGCAAACACGTTGCACACGACACACAACACAAATATCCAGCTGAGAGTCAACTGCAAATTCTGAGCTAAAGTTGCAGTGTCCACTTGCAGGGCCAATGTGGAGCAGAGTTTGATTCTCACTGGTCGGAAAGTTACCAATGAGCCAAAGGTTCTTTCCAGCTCGTTCACAGAATAAGAGTGTAAGGAGGAAGCAACTCAGAAAATAAATGCAGTTTTGCTGCAACAAATTGGAAAGATGTAATTGGAACAAACATTGTGCTTGGGCCCGTAAGATGGCTAGTCTACTAAGCACATTCACCACATTCATGTGGCTTGAAGAACTATTTTAATTTAAATACAACATTAGTATCACTAGCTGACCCCAAGTATATCAAACTCTTGGATATTTCTGGCTATCAACCTCTTCAATTTATATGCAATTTGAGATGCAGATTTTTCATTAATTCTTCTGAAATGATTAATACAAGTGTAATGTTATGACCTGTACATTTGCAGGTTATAGCATCCCTACAGTGCAGAAGGAGGCCATTCAGCCCTTTGAGTCTGCACTGACTCTCCAAAAGAGCATCTTACCCAGGCCCATCTCCCCAGCATATCCCTGTGACCCGGCACATTTAACATAGCTGAAGTAGACAATCAACTATCATCTTACTGAGTGGTAGAGCATAGGCTCAAGGGGCTGAATGGCCTCCTCCTGCTTCTATTCTATGGTCTTGCTCATGACTGACATCCACCAAACTGTACTTTCCATAAGGGGCAAGTGAATAGTAATCAGGAGCGGGAACCTGCAGAGAATATTTCAGCCCGCTAGCCCAGCATTGCCATCCTGCTGGGATCAGGTTCAAGCACAGAGAGGGGGGATACACCTGAGACTATTCTAGTCTGGTGTTCCCAACCCGCCAGGATTGTCCTAGAGTTTCCAGAAACTGAGGGTTAATCTTTTGGATGATATTGCTGCAAGTAATCTCCGAGAGAAATCATGGGGACAGTAAAAACATTAGCATTTCCCTTGGACATTTTTATCTTCTCATCACAAAGATACTCCAGATGTGAGGGAGGCTGCTCTGATTGGATGAGACAGTTTGGGGAATGTGATGGCTGGACCCTTCAGGAATCTGTCTGGTGTGAGTTGATAACCGGAATATTGGCCTTTATAGAACCATAGAAAATTACAGCTCAGAAACAGGCCTTTTGGCCCTTCTTGTCTGTGCCGAACCATTTTATGCCTAGTCCCACTGACCTGCACTTGGACCATATCCCTCCACACCCCTCTCATCCATGAACCCGTCCAAGTTTTTCTTAAATGTTAAAAGTGACCCCGCATTTACCACTTTATCCGGCAGCTCATTCCACACTCCCACCACTCTCTGCATGAAGAAGCCCCCCCTAATATTCCCTTTAAACTTTTCTCCTTTCACCCTTAACCCATGCCCTCTGGTTTTTTTCTCCCCTAGCCTCAGTGGAAAAAGCCTGCTTGCATTCACTCTATCTATACCCATCAAAATCTTATACACCTCTATCAAATCTCCCCTCAATCTTCTACGCTCCAGGGAATAAAGTCCCAACCTATTCAATCTCTCTCTGTAACTCAGCTTCTCAAGTCCCGGCAACATCCTTGTGAACCTTCTCTGCACTCTTTCAATCTTATTTACATCCTTCCTGTAACTAGGTGACCAAAACTGTACACAATACTCCAAATTCGGCCTCATCAATGCCTTATATAACCTTACCATAACACTCCAACTTTTATACTCGATACTCCGATTTATAAAGGCCAATACCAATGGCACTCTTTACGACCCTATCCACCTGTGACGTCACTTTTAGGGAATTCTGTACCTGTATTCCCAGATCCCTCTGTTCAACTGCACTCTTCAGAGTCCTACCATTTACCCTGTACGTTCTTCTTTGGTTTGTCCCTCCAAAGTGCAATATCTCACACTTGTCCGCGTTAGACTCCATTTGCCATTTTTCAGCCCATTTTTCTAGTTGGTCCAAATCCCTCTGCAAGCTTTGAAAACCTTCCTCACTGTCCACTACACCTCCAATCTTTATATCATCAGCAAACTTGCTGATCCAATTTACCACATTATCATCCAGATCATTGATTATAACTCAGTGCCAACCCATTCATCCGCATGGTGGGTTCTGGAATTGTATCTTTGATTTGATTTGATTTATTATTGTCACATGTATTGGGATCTATGAACCTTCTTGCGCGCTATACAGACAAAGCATGCTGTTCATAGAGAAGGCAAGGAGAGTGTGCAGAATGTCGTGTTACAGTCATAGCTAGGGTGTAGAGAAAGATCAATTCACTTGTATATTGAACTGAAACAGCTCAAACCAACCTTTTTAAATTAGTCTGAAACTAAAGAAAACACTATACTTTAGCTATTTAAACATTTTTAGAATTTTCCTTCATTTTTTCAGGTAAAAGTGATATTCAGGTATATAAACCTGGATAGAATATAAAGGAGGCGAAATCTTCAAAGGCCGGCAGCTTTACTCAGAGACAATGGCCGCTGACCTTTGAGGTCATTAATAATTGTAAGATGTCCTTTAAGTGCAGGCATTAAAAACTTTATGACATTTACAGAGAAATGCTCAGGAGGAGCCACAGTGGTGTAGGCAACAGCCTGCAGAAATTTGACCCTGTTTTAACTGTTCACTGGCTGAAGTATTTCTTTAATTTATTGAGTGCAGGAAGAACCTGTATTTGGGTTCAAACTTTTTTTTAAAAATAAAAAATCTTGCGCAATGGAATTTTCTTCTTCATTTTCAATGCATATATTTGCCTTTTTATTGCTAGGGTAGGGCTTCAAGGTAGTTGGTTTGCTTTGTGACACTTGGATCTTTGGCAAGCTGTTGTCAAAGTGCATTGTGCTGAGAAACAGCAACATTTTAAGCGTTCTTACAGGTTGCTTGAGGGAGAATTTGCGTGTAGCAAGAAAGAAATAATTTCCTGTCTTTTAATTTGCGCTCTTTCCTTTAAAGTATTTATATATTGTAGTTTTGCATGAGCTTTTGTGGTGGTTAAGAAACAGGATGTCAGTTCTTTGCACCTATTGTCACCAGCAAGGACCCCAAAACTCAGTTCAGCATTTTTCAAACACAATAAATTTACGTACATTGTGCTTTAACACATTTCCCATTTTTCAGCAATTCTCCAAAATATGTGGCTGAGGTTGCTAATTACTGTGAAAATAAGGCAGTTCTGTGCTGTGAATGAAGTAGTGACAGTCTCAGCTGATTGCAAGACGAACCCTTACAACCAATCATCCCAATAGTCTGAAGAGGATTTCCAAATCCAGGTCCAAGGTGTGAGAAGAACAATGCGCTCAGGGCAATGTAACACAATCACAACGCCGTAGAGTCATGCAGTGCAGAAAAGGCCCTTCGGCCATCACTCCAGCTATAGTTCTTTTATTTAAAAAGTAGTGTTGGATTTAAACTTCAAAACGTCTGTCATTATGAATTAAATAAATGGAAGACCACAGCTCTGATGAAGGGTCATCCAGACTCGAAACGTTGGCTCTATTCTCTCTCTCCACAGGTGCGGTCAGACCTGCTGAGATTTTCCAGCATTTTCTGTTTTGTGTTTCAGATTCCAGCATCTGCAATAATTTGCTTCTATTTTGCCAAAGTGAGGGAATTGCTATAGTTTCATGCAGTGATTAGGGTTTGTGAGCTAGCATCCATGGTAATGTGGTCTGTGGGTGTACCAGACACTGTAATATCTGTTACTCATATATATTTGAGATAGCCTTTCTGTGTCATAGTTTGTTCATTTAACTCCAATTTTTTGGCACCACTCTTTATGAACTGGCATTCAGCCACAGATGAGAGTGATAGCAACTGTGTCATACTTGGTCACCTCATGTTGCTGAAATAAGTCATGTTTTGAAAAAGTGGTCTCACAAGTGCTCTGTTAGAGAGTTGGTGCAGACTCGATGGGCTGAATGGCCTTCTTCTGCACTGTAAGGATTTAATGATTTTATTAGTATTATTCAAAGCTGTAGGGGCCACAGTCATTGTATAAAATCTCTCTATCATTTATTAAGTTCAGATATAGCACTGGTCACATGCAACTCTGTCTCAACTCTGCCTCAATTCGGATTTTTAATTCCAGGGCAGAATTTTCCCGTCCCACCCACCATGGGAATCGTAGCGGGCCGGGGGTGGACCATGCAAAGATCCGTTGACCTTGGGTGGGATTTTCTGGCCTTGGGGTGAGTTCAACCAGAAATTCCTGCCTCCTGTCTTGTACACCTTTATACATAAAGATGACATGTCCTTTTCTCCTATCAGTTTGTTATAGCTCTTGAAGGACATCTCCTCAGTATGGAGCTGATTCAAGCCTAGGTTCTAAGTTAAATCATTCAGACTGTATGTGTATTTCTTTGTTCTTGTTATGTGAGCTTCTAGACAGGTTGTTTAAAAGAAATGAACTTTTAAATTGATATAGCACCTTTTTTGTTTCAAATATCTTAACATGATTCCTATTATTTTGAAATGTACTGATTGTTTTGATGTAGAGATACTGAAAATAATTTACTTGCTTTCAGAGAAAGTCATGAGGTAAATGATCAATGAATGTAATTTTGCTTAAGGGACAAATGTTGACAGGACACCAGGACAAATCCTTCTCTTCAACTCGAAT
This sequence comes from Mustelus asterias, assembly GCF_964213995.1. Classification (NCBI taxonomy): domain Eukaryota; kingdom Metazoa; phylum Chordata; class Chondrichthyes; order Carcharhiniformes; family Triakidae; genus Mustelus; species Mustelus asterias. Next base: position 80,787,220 of record NC_135820.1, on the reverse strand, counting down.
CACTAAAGCTTTAAAATCACTTTGAACGGACTAACTGGACATTAATTCATCTTATTAAAAAGACAGCACTCCTCTGAACAGTAAACCTTGAAGATCTACACTGAAACATTAGCCACGTTTACATGCTTAACTTCTCAAAGAGGACCATGAACCTATTGTAATCAGAATCAAGAGAGCTACTATAATAGTAAAAGCAAAACCCTGCGGATGCTGGAATCTGAAACAAAAACAGAAAATGCTGGAAAAACTCAGCAGGTCTGACAGCATCTGTGGAGAGAGAAACGTTTTGAGTCCAACGTAATTCTTCAAAACCAACTGCTACCAACTGTGCTGAGAAACATTTCAAAATTCTAAACTAAATAGCATCGAGGTAAAGGGTGGAATTTCATCAATTTTTAACTTCCACAGGGTATTATCAAATAACAAAAACCATAACCAGCGAACTCCACATCTACTTGAAAAGTGCCATTAGCACAATACTGTTACTGCAGCTAGTTGGCTCCTTTAGGGCACAAGTTAATATTTTATTTAATTGAGTGTTTCAGTAGCACGTGGAACCTCTCCTCCCAGCTATGTTGTTTATGTGTTAATGCCGTTTACGTCCCTTTTGTCTTTGCGTGTCACCAGTGGAAAATAAGACACAGCATTTAAAGATGTAACAGGTCAGTTTGAGTTGTTATTTCATTATTTTTCATATTGCCTCGAATGGTTTAATATAGCTCCTGTAAACGATTTGCAAAACAATGACATTTATACAGTTGAGTAATAATTGTGTGTGATGAATGATAAGGTCAGTTCTGACCAGTGATTCAAACAGAGATTGGCCAGGACAAGTTTCCTATTGAAAAGATGTTTGGTTATTTATTCCTACACATTATTGTCATTGGATTAAAACTTTCCCTGTAGCAGTGAGACTTGTATTTCAGTCAGTGTTTGAACTCAAGTCATTTACTTGATCATACAAGCACATATCTGATCTGATTGGTAGGCAGTGTGTAGCCTTTTTGCATCAATCATGGAGCAGTGTTTAGCAGACCCCCAGAAGATTTCCATTTGAAGAGCGTTATGTGAGCAGCAGAAGATCTTGATGGTGCCAGAATTGATGGGTATAGAGATAACATTACCCCAGTCCAACGCCGGCATCTCCACAACAGACTCAAAGACAGGGAAGGCAGGGGGTAATAGCATCTGTGGGAGTGGAGAATCAGCAATGAAGAGTAGCAGTGGAGAAGACCAGGATGGGTCAGAAAGTGATAAATAGATAAATGAGATACAGGCAGCTGGGAGGTTTGAACTTTTGTTTGTTAAATCATGGTTGATCCATATCGCAAACTGTAAACAGACCCAAGGCAATACCGGCAGAGTATTTCTCTCTTCCATTTCTCCTGAATCCTGACCCCTTAAAGACATGACATTGACCATAAGAATTGGAAATGTCTGACGAGTTATCAGTAATCCAATAATGAGGTTGCTTTACAAATAAACCTTTGTATGTGGGTTATTCAGGATACAATATAAGCATATTAGTGACATTAAGTATTTCATAGAATCATAGAATGATTAAAGCACAGAAGAAGGTCATTCAGTTTACTGTGTGTGTGCTGGCCCTCTGAAGAAGGGCAGCAATGAGCCACTTCTCTGCTTTTTCTGAGGAACACATGCAAATATTTCCCTTTTTAGACAATGATCCAATTTCTTTTTGAAAGTCTTGATTTAATCTGCCTCCACCACACTCTCAGACAGTACATTCCAGATCCTAATGATTCACTGTGTGAATCTGTCTCCACCACACTCTCAGACAGTACATTCCAGATCCTAACCACTCGCTGGGTGAATCTGTCTCCACCACACTCTCAGACAGTACATTCCAGATCCTAACCACTCGCTGTGTGAATCTGTCTCCACCACACTCTCAGACAGTACATTCCAGATCCTAACCACTTGCTTCAGGGAAATGTTCCTCCTCATGTAGCCATTGCTTCTTTTACTAATTACAAAGAACAAAGAAAATTACAGCACAGGAACAGGCCCTTCGGCCCTCCAAGCCTGCACCAACCATGCTGCCCGACTTAACTAAAACCCCCTACCCTTCCGGGGACCATATCCCTCTATTCCCATCCTATTCATGTACTTGTCAAGATGCCCCTTAAAGGTTATTACCATATCCGCTTCCACTACCTCCCCCAGCAACGAGTTCCAGGCACCCGCTACTCTACCCACTACATTACCTTAAACCTATGCCCTCTGGTTCTCAATCCTTCCACCATTGGGAACTGTTTCTCCTGATCTACTCTGTCCAGACTCCAGACTGAGATGAGGAGGAATTTCTTCACTCAGAGGGGGATAAATCTTTTGAATTCCCTCTCCCAAAGGGCTGTGGAAGCTCAGTTACTGAGCATGTTCAAGACAGGGATGTTAAATTTCTGGATGCTAATTACATCAAGGGTATGGGAATAATAGGGAAAAATGAGGTGGAGGTAGGGATCAGCCAAGATTTGTTTGAATGATGGAGCAGGCTCGATGGGCTAAATGGCCTACTCCAATGCTGTTAGAACACCTCTATCGAGTCTCAATCATCTTTTCTCTGAGAAGAACAGTCCCAACTTCTGCAATTTAGCTACTTAACTGAAGCTCCTCATCCCTGGAACTATTCCTGTGAATCTTTTCTTCACCCAATCTAATTCCTTCACATCCTCCTGAAGTGTGGTGCCCAGAATTGGACACAATACCCCAGCTGAGGGCAAGCCAGTGTTTTATAAAAGTTTAACATAACTTCCTTGTCTTTGTACTCTATGCCTCTATTTATAAAGTCTGCTTATATGCTTTATTGTCCACTCCCCCAACCTGTCCCACCCCTCAATGATTTATGCACATATACACAGTTATCTTGATTCCAAGCCAGTTGGTGAAGTATGGAACTAGACATTAATACTTTTCTTTAAAGTTGGTTTATTCACAGAGTGCAGCATTGCATTATGTCCATTTCCTACCTACTAACTGTGTAGGAAAGCTGTGTCCCTGCAGTCTCTCTTTATAAGTACTCTAAGTACTTAATTAAACAATGCCCTTTACCTGCATATCCTAACAAGATAATTAACACACCATCAACATACATACTCTGCTCCTGCACTCCCTTTAAAATTGTACCCGTTATTTTATTTTGGCTCTTTGCGTTCTTCATACCAAAATGACTCACCTCACATTTCTCGCATTTAACTTCATGTGCCACTTATCCTCCCATTGGACCAAGGTTGGGATATAAATATTCCAGGATACCCAATGGGCAGAATTTTCCCATCACACCCTCCACGGGAATTGTAGTGGGCGGGGGCAGACTATAACAAAGGTCCATTGACCTCAGGTGGGAATTTCTGGCCTTGGGGTGAGCGCGGCTGGAAAATCCCACCCAATATTTTAGAAAGTTAGAAATAGTGACTAAGGATGCGGGTTAGCCCCGATAGTAAAGGATGGCCTAAGGACATTAGTGAGAATGGATTCAGACTCAGACGATCATGGTCGTCAGTCTGGATGGAAATCTGGAATAGCAAGAGTCAGGAAACACTGATCACACTAGTTTACAGGGCACCTAACAATAGCTATACTGTTAGAAAGAGCATTAAACAAGAAATTGCTTGTAGCCAAGGGAATGCAAAAATTATGGGTGAACTTTAATCTTCATATAGACTGGAGCAATGTAATTGGCAAGTCATGTAGAAGATGCATTTGTACAATGTTTTCATGACATTTTTCTTGGGGCAATATGTTGTGGAGCTGACTAGCAATAAAGTGATCTTACATCTAGTATTGTGTCATGAAGCAAGGTTTGTTAGTAACATCATCGTAAAAGATCCACTTGGAATTAGTGATCATAATACCACTGAATTCCATGTTAAGTCAGAACATTGAAGACGTTGGGACGTCCTGTTGAAGTTGTACAAGACATTGGTAAGGCCACACTTGGAATACTGTGTGCAATTCTGGTCACCCTATTATAGAAAGGATATTATTAAACTAGAAAGAGTGCAGAAAAGATTTACTAGGATGCTACCAGGACTTGATGGATTGAGTTATAAGGAGAGGCTGAATAGACTGGGACTTTTTTCTCTGGAGTGTAGGAGGCTGAGGGGTGACCTCATAGAGGTCTATAAAATAATGAGGGGCATAGACAAGGTAGATAGTCATTATCTTTTCCTAAAAGTAGGGGAGTCTAAAACTAGAGGGCATAGGTTTAAGGTGAGAGGGGAGAGATACAAAAGTGTCCATAGGGGCAATTTTTTCACACAGAGGGTGGTGAGTGTCTGGAACAAGCTGCCAGAGGTAGTAGTAGAGGCGGGTACAATTTTATCTTTTAAAAAGCATTTAGATAGTTACATGGGTACGATGGGTACAGAGGGATATGGGCCAAATGCAGGCAATTGGGATTAGCTTAGGGATTTAAAAAAGAAAGAAGGGCAGCATGGACAAGTTGGGCCGAAGGGCCTGTTTCCATTCTGTAAACCTCTATGACTCTATGACTCTAAGTTTGACAATGACATACTCTAATCACAAAGAAGAACCTAAACTTCTACCAAACCAATTACAGAGGTATGAGGGGAGAACTGGCTAATTGGGTAAATAGACTAAAAAGTATGATGGCAAATGAGCAGTGGGAAACATTTAAAGAAACAATTCAAAATGTTCAACAAAAATACATTAACCCGTCCAATGTGGTTGACTCTCAACTGCCCTTGGGCAAATAGGGATGGGCAATAAAGACTGGCCAGCCAATGATGCCCATGTCCCACAAATGAATTAAAAAAACATTTAATTGAAAAGCTCAGCGAGAAAGACCCATCCGTGGCCCACAGGATGTTAAGGATATTATTAAATTAAAAGAAGAGGTTTACAATGTTGCAGAAAATAAGAGCAAGTCTGAGGATTGAGAATGTTTTAGAAACAAGTAAAAAGGGAAAAAATAGAACATGAGACTAAACTAGCCAGCAATATCAAAACAGATGGTAAGAGCTTTTATAAACACATAAAAAAGGAGAAGACCCTTCGAATCAGTGAGAGGAGAAATGATCTTTGAGAATGAGGATGTAGCAGAGACATTGAACAATTATTTAGTACCTGGTTTCACAGAGAAGACACAAGTTACACACCAGAAATTGAAGGTAATTTAGGGGCTAAAAAGAATGAGAAAATTAGTGAAATTGATATTCGCAGAGGAAAAAGGGACTAAAATCTGACCAATCTCTGGGATAGTATGAAAGCATAGTATGATTAGAACAAGTCAACATAATTTTACTAAAAGGGAAATTCTGTAGTGATGGGTAGTGATGGGCAATAAATGCTGACCTAGCCAGCAATGTGCACATCCCATAAACGAGTGTTTAAAAAATTATTACATTATTTGAAGATGTAACTAGTTGGATGGATAAAGGGGAACCAGTGGATGTATTACACCTGGATTTCCAAAAGGCACTTGATAAGGTACCACACAAGAGGCTAATAGGCTAGATAAGGGCTCATGGATTGGGGGGGGGGGAGGGTAATATATTAGCATCGGTAGAGGATTGGCTAATGAACAGGAAGGAGGGAGTGGGCATAGGTGGCACATCTTCAAGTTGGCATACTTTGGATAGTGGGCTGCCTCAAGGAACAATCTGGTGCCTCAGCTATTTACAATCAATATTAATGACTTAGATGAAGTGACAGAGAGTAACATATCAAAGTTTGCTGACGATACCAAGCTAGGTTGGAATGTAAGCTGTGGGAAGGACACAGGGAGGCTGCAAAAAGATGTAGACAGGTTAAGTGAGTGGGCAACAAGATGGCAGATGAAATATAATGTGGGGAAGTGTGAAGTTATTCACTTTTGTCATTAGAATAGAAAAACAGAATATTTTTTAAAAGGTGAGAAACCCACAGATGTTGATACTCAGGGAGATTTGTGTGTGCTTGTACAAGGAACGCAGAAAGTCAGCATGCAGGTGCAGCAAGTAATTAAGAATGCAAATTACATGCTAGCCTTTATTGCGAGGGGATTGGAGTACAGGAATAAAGAAGTCTTGCTACATTTGTGCAGGGTTTTGGTGAGACCACATCTGGAACACTGTGTGCAGTTTTTGATTTCCATATTTAAGAAAGGATATACTTGTATTGGAGACAATACAAGGAGGATTCACAAAGTTAGTCCCTGGGCTGAAAGAGTTGTCCTGTGATGAGAGACTGAGTAAATTATGTCCAATTCTGTGCGGTGGCACAATGTTGAATAACCAAAGAATATAATTTAAGATGATTGGCAAAGGAATGAGTGATGATATGAAGAAGGGTTTTTTATGTAACATGCTGCAATTTGGAATGCGCTGCCTGAAAGGGTGATGGAAGCAGATTCAATAATAACTTTCAAAAGGACATTGAACTACTTGAAGGGGTAATATTTGAAGAGCTGGGGGGCGTGCAAATTAAAGGAGTGGAAAAAATTGAATGACAACGGGCTGAATGGCTTGTGCTTCAAGGTGCTATGGCACCTACGTTCATTCAGTTTGTGAGCCATTACAGAAGTAACCATTCTCTAAGATGTAGTTGCCAGGCTGTCCTGTGGCGCATTGTAGAAGGCTGAATAATCTGGCCTCATGTGCTCCCTAGAACTGAATTGGGGATGAAGACCACTGGACCTGAATCACTTTGTCAACTTTTTCTGAAACTAGCTTGCCTCCCATCATGTCGTTAATCATGAGTTAGAAGCAAACAGTTTTATAGAAATACAGTGTTATTAACAAAGTGTGATTGAAAGTGTGTGAGAGAAAGGATGACAGGAAGTAATTGCAATAGGAAATGTGCGCAGTATGCAAGACTTTTAAGATACATATTTCTATTTTGGAATAATAATAACAGCATAAGGTTTAATTTCCTCTTCTAGCATGCTGGTTAACCTCCTTATTTTGTGTTATTTTAGTATAGTTACCTGTTTTATTTTAACTTGTTCAATGATGAAATTTTATGTGAATGAGTGGAACACCTGTGGAATTTAAATTCCTACAAAGGTCTTTTGTTACAGAAGTGCTTGAATGATATGTTTGGATGTTTCTAATCTGTGTATTCAGTTATAATATGTTTTACTTGCTTCTTGTATTCTTACTGGAAAGGGTTTAGGATGATGTGTGTACAGAAGTTTTGCATTGTTTTCCATAGGTCACTTTCACCTCAATGATGCAGCTACAAGTTCCCGTTAACTAACATATGGTTAATATGTGCAGCCGTTAACAAAATTGCTCTGACGGAAGAAACCTGGATTTCTACTGCTTTAATTTGATATTATTATCCATGAGTATGTTTAAAATAAAACTAATTTAGAATTTTTAAAGCTCTTATTAAAGGTCATTTGCTATTTTAAGAAATAAGAAATTACATATTTTATACATTCAAAAGTATTGACTTGTTTTGTATTGTACGAGAACATTAACTATCCACCACCTCAAATATCCATTCTACAAATGCAGCCAGACTGTACACAGATGATTGGCCATTTCAAAGCAATGTTGAAGGTCACACAACCTCTGATCTATTTAGACCCAAGAGTTGTAATCTCCTCCTTTTGCAGGGTTGATTGCTATTTTGCAGAGGTTGCTTTGAACTGTTCTATTTTTACATTTGTCTGCTGCTGTCAACGTTTCAGCAGCATGAATGTTCCCTGGCCGGAGGATGTGCGCAACAGTTGAAGATTAACAACAGAGTTCAACAGAATTATTTTAAATATTTGAGTGCACATTACTCTGTGGGCAATTGTTTTTACTGAGAATCAAACTGCAGGCACATTGCAATGAGTAATAGTATTGAGCATTGCTGGTAAAATTATTTACAGTGAGGTTTGAGGGTAAACTAAGATAAAGGTGAATTTTCTCTGCTAAACACTGCAGATGGTTTGTATTGTTAGCTTTCACATGCTTTACGAAAGTATCCTTTCAGAATAAAGGGTAAATTACCCAACTCCCTTTCTAGGTTCCAAATGGTGCTTTTTTAAAATTTGCGTTCTTTGAAGTACGACAAATTCTGTTTGACTGCAATGACAGAATTGATCATGTTTGTGGGATTAAATCCCTCAGATGAATACAATTTGAGTTAATTTAAGATCTAAGGGTTCGATTTTAAGTGCTGTTGCTTCACCGAAGCATCTAGGATGTCTAATTAAGATGGGAAAAGCGCGACTAGATTTTAGAGTACATTGTTTGATCAGCTCCACTGATTATACATGCACAGAATACGTAAAGGGCTCTGAAAAATTGAATGAGCAAATGTTCAGTAAGTTTCACACCAGTTTGAGCCCAAAAATAAAGGCTGACAACTCAGCGTCAGGTACTGAGGAATTGCTGAACTGTTGGGAGGGCTGGCTGGAATTCTCCAATCTCGTTCATGCCCCGCTGCTGCTGCCACTGAAAATGGACAATTTGACACTCAGCCAAAACCCCATTCGCTGCAGCGGGACTGGAGAATCCCAGCTGCGGGCGAGGTTGGAGAATTCCGGCTGCTGTCTTTCCAACTAAATGTTAAACCGAGGATCGGTTCCTTCCAAAGGGATGCAAAAGATACAATGGCACTGATTTTACTTGCACGCCCGCCCTGGTTTTGGGGCGGGTGAGGCTTGCAGAACAGCATTCTCTGTTGGCCTTGGGCGCGATTTTATGAGCTTCGGGCAGGTGTGCTGATAAAACTCCAGCCAATGAAATGATTTTGAAGTAGAGCGGGAGTTACCCTTGCTGTCCTGGGCAACATTTATTCCTCAGCCAACATCATTTAAATCAGATCATTTAGTCATTGTCACATTGCTGTTTGTGGGAGCTTGCTGTGCACAAATTGGCTGCTGTGTTTCCTATATTTTCACAATAGCAACGACACTTCATTGGCTGTAGAGAGCTTTGAGATGTCCTGTGGTTGTGAGAGCGCTATAGAAATACATTTCTTTTTTCCAATTCCTTCTGTCTGTGATGTCTCTGGCAAATTTCATTCTGTGTATTAAGCAATAGATGTACCATTACCGTTACTTTTTAAGGTTCAGTATTTGCAAAATATCCGATGCATACTAAACACAATTTCCTACCTGTCAGGCTGGGACTGTCCTTGCATTGAAATGTGATTGAATGCTGGACTGCAGCAATGTTTACCAACTGTTGGTAGCAACAAGTTTTTTCAATACTCCTGACGTTGTTATTGATGATGTGCACTTTTGGGGACAATTTTGATTTGTTTATTACAATAAGGTTGATTTTAATATCTGTAAATCAATGTTCTGTTAAATCATTGGAAAATTAAGTGCTGGAAACCCAACAGAACAAGGGAAAATAACTCAACCCAGTTTGTCATAAATCTGGGGGCACTTTGTGGCTATATAGCTAGTTCCTAATTCCATGAGGTTGTTTTTAGAAATTGCTTTTCAACCTGCCTGGAAATATCATGCCTGTTTCAGCTCTTAAAGTGTTTGACAGTTTCAAGGGAAGAGTAAGTGGTGATGAAGATTTCTCGATGAGGAATACTCTGCATGAGAAGCTGGAGATTAGGTTGAAAGGTCTTTCAGAATTCCATCTGCTATCCAACAATGTAGAATCAGCTATGAGCATGTGTTAGATCCACATGCACAATTGAAACTAAGAGGTACCAAGAGTAGCCTGGATTTGGACCAACTAGAAAAATGGGCTGAAAAATGGCAAATGGAATTTAACGCAGACAAGTGTGAGATATTGCACTTTGGAAGGACAAACCAAAGTAGAACGTACAGGGTAAATGGTAGGACTCTGAAGAGTGCAGTTGAACAGAGGGATCTGGGAATACAGGTACAGAATTCCCTAAAAGTGACGTCACAGGTGGATAGGGTCGTAAAGAGTGCCTTTGGTACATTGGCCTTTATAAATCGGAGTATCGAGTATAAAAGTTGGAGTGTTATGGTAAGGTTATATAAGGCATTGGTGAGGCCGAATTTAGAGTATTGTGTACAGTTTTGGTCACCTAGTTACAGGAAGGATGTAAATAAGGTTGAAAGAGCGCAGAGAAGGTTCACAAGGATGTTGCCGGGACTTGAGAAGCTGAGTTACAGAGAGAGATTGAATAGGTTGGGACTTTATTCCCTGGAGCGTAGAAGATTGAGGGGAGATTTGATAGAGGTGTATAAGATTTTGATGGGTATAGATAGAGTGAATGCAAGCAGGCTTTTTCCACTGAGGCTAGGGGAGAAAAATACCAGAGGGCATGGGTTAAGGGTGAAAGGAGAACAGTTTAAAGGGAATATTAGGGGGGGCTTCTTCATGCAGAGAGTGGTGGGAGTGTGGAATGAGCTGCCAGATGAAGTGGTAAATGCGGGGTCACTTTTAGCATTTAAGAAAAACTTGGACGGGTTCATGGATGAGAGGGGTGTGGAGGGATATGGTCCAAGTGCAGGTCAGTGGGACTAGGCATAAAATGGTTCGGCACAGACAAGAAGGGCCAAAAGACCTGTTTCTGAGCTGTAATTTTCTATGGTTTCTATGGTTTGTACTGGGCCTTTAGAAGGCTCTAAACATCAGAGGTATATGATCCTAGGTGATTATTTCATGGGATCGAAACACACGAGTGTCAGGATCAGTTCAGCAGTCCTTTATCATTCCATGTTTGCTTGTTTTGTCATTTGTTTCGATTGGCTCTGATTGAGGTCTCAAATGTAAAAGGACATCATGTGCTGTGAAGTCTCCTGTGATAACTCCCTTACGCTGTTACTCGCATCAGCACGTTCATCTTAATTGAGAGCTATACTGTACATTTTATTACTGTTGAAGTAGTAATGCTCACGTGAAAAGCCGATTGTGTTTCAATGAGAAATGATCGATTGTGACAACTTTATTACATGTTACACGCACATATCAAAAAGCTTCACTTTCTATCTGAAATCAATGTATGTCATTAAACAGCCTCATCAGAGAAATGGCAGCACTCACTTACATATGTCTTTTAAAAATGAACCTTGTTATTCAGTAATTTCCATAATTGTGGAGGCTTTGAGACTCATTCTGCTAATACAATACAACCAACTCACTTTAATCTTCAGTAAAATTATAATGAGTAGACTAATAGTGCATTCTTTCATTTTCACATTTGTTTGCTGCCTGTATCAAATGCTTAAAATACTTTTTAGAATAATTAATTGACAAAATTATAAAGCATAATGATTATTTATTAAAATTTCCATGATTTACTTCATTCTGGCTAAATTTTAATTAGCTACATTTTTCTTTAATCTTTGAAGTATTCAATAGCTCCTCCTAAAATAATGGGGCTAATAATTAAATTTGCAAATCAAAAAAATCTGAAATGACTATGGTTTCAGATACTTGAATTAGTGGACAATGATGTGATGATTTGTGTTGAAGTCTAACAGATTGGGATGATTCATATTTCTACTTCTTTCTGCCCTGTTCCTTTTTGAGTTGATTTGGGTGGAAGCTGTAATGTCTTCTTGTAAAGTGGAGATAAAATCAAAAATGAAGAGTGTGTTGCCGCAGAACCGTTACATGCGACCCAGTTGGGACTGAGAAACATTCAACATTGGAAGGTAAATAACCTCCGCAAAAAAAACTGGAACTGTGGTTGAATCAACGTAAAACGTAAAAGATTGTAGAAACTTCAAAGGAAGCTTGCTTTTTCTACAACTGAGGAAGCTCAGGAAGAACAATAGGGTGTGTGACTGCTCTGTTCAACCAATCCACTGCTGGGATCAACTTGATAGAAAAGTACATGGGATCTGCAGAGTCGTAAATAAATCAAACATTTGTAAAAGTAAAATAGTGCGGATGCTGGAGATCTGAAATAAAAACAGAAAATGCTGGAAAAACTTGGCAGGTCTGGCAGTGCCTGTGGAGAGAGAAACAGAGTTAATCTTTCAAGCTAAATTAAAAAGCAGAACGAAAAAGGTAATAATCTCTGGATTACTACCTGAGCCACGAGCGAATTGGCGCAGGGTCAATAAGATTAAGGAGGTAAATGCGTGGCTCAAAGGTTGGTGTGGCTGGAATGGGTTTGAATTCATGGGACATTGGCACCAATATTGGGGAAGAGGGGACCTGTTCCGATGGGACGTCTTCATCTGAATCATGCTGGGACCAAATTGTATAACTAGGGCTGTAGATAGGGCTTTAAACTAAATAGTGGGAGGAAGGGTTCAGTTGTATGGAAAATCAGAAAATCAAGGTTAAAGAAGAGGGTAGAAGTGCAGGTTAATGGAGCTGAGGGCTCAGGAGAGGTTAGTAAAGTTTCAAGTCCACGAAATAGAAGAGAGAACATAAGAACATAAGAAATAGGAGCAGGAGTAGGCCACCTAGCTCCTCGAGCCTGCCCTGCCATTCAATAAGATCATGGCTGATCCGAAGTGGATCAGTTCCACTTACCCGCCTGATCCCTATAACCCCTAATTCCCTTACCGATCAGGAATCCATCTATCCGTGATTTAAACATATTCAACGAGGTAGCCTCCACCACTTCAGTGGGCAGAGAATTCCAGAGATTCACCACCCTCTGAGAGAAGAAGTTCCTCCTCAACTCTGTCCTAAACCGACCCCCCTTTATTTTGAGGCTGTGCCCTCTAGTTCTAGTTTCCTTTTTAAGTGGAAAGAATCTCTCCACCTCTACCCTATCCAGCCCCTTCATTATCTTATAGGTCTCTGTAAGATCCCCCCTCAGCCTTCTAAATTCCAACGAATACAAGAGAGTACAGAAGGTGGCAGGAATCTAACCTCAGGCAGAGCAAAAAAGATGACAAGTATGAGAAGGGAGGTGGTCAATGCAGGACTGAGGGTGTTGGACCTAAATACGCGCAGTATACGGAACAAGGTAAATGAGCTTGTTGCGCACATTGAAATTGGCCGGTACGATGTTGTGGGCATCACAGAGACGTGGCTGCAAGGGGATCAGGGCTGGGATCTAAATACCCAAGGATATGTGTCCTATCGAAAGGACAGGCAGATGGGCAAAGGGGGCCGGGTTGCATTGTTAGTAAGGAATGAAGTTAACTCAATAGCAAGAAGCGATAATAGATCAGAAGGCATAGAATCTCTGTGAGTAGAGTTGAGGAATCGCAAAGATAAAAAGACCCTAATGGGAGTTATGTACAGACCCCCGAGCAGTAGTCAGGATGTGGGGCAGAAAATAAATCAGGAGATAGAAAAGGCAATAATACAATAATCATGGGGGACTTCAATATGCAGGTGGACTGGGAAAATCAGGTGGTAGTGGATCCCAAGAAAAGGAATTTGTGGAATGTCTAAGAGATAGTTTTTTGGAGTAGCTTGTGACAGAGCCTACTAGGAAACAGGCAATTCTGGATTTGGTGATGTGTAATGAGGCAGACTTGATCAGGGAGCTTAAGGTGAAGGAACCCTTAGGGAGCAGTGACCACAATATGATAGAATTTACCCTGCAGTTTGAGAGGGAGAAGCTGGAATCAGATGTAACGGTATTACAATTAAATAAAGGTATCTACAAAGACATGAGGGAGGAGCTGGCCAGAGTTGATTGGAAAGGGAGCCTAGCAGGGAAGACAGTGGAACAGCAATGGCAGGAGTTTGAGAGAGTTATTCAGGAGGCACAAGAGAAATTCATCCCAAGGAGGAGGAAACATGCCAAGGGGAGGACGAGGCATCCATGGCTGACGAGGGAAGTCAAGGACAGCATAAAAGAAAAAGAAAAAGCTGACAAAGTGGCGAGGATTAGTGGGAAGCCAGAGGATTGGGAAGCCTCCAAAAGCGAGCAGAGGACAACTAAAAAAGCAATAATGGGGGGAGAAGATGAAACACGCGTGTAAGCCAGCTAGTAAAATAAAGGAGATAGGAAGAGTTTTTCTCAATATATAAAAGGTAAGAGAGAGGCAAAAATAGACATTGGACCACTGGAAAATGAGGCCGGAGAAGTAATAATAGGAAACAAAGCAATGGCAGAGGAACTGAATAGTTACTTTGCATCAGTCTTCACGTGGAAGACACCAGTGGGATGCCAGAGCTCCAGGAGAGCCAGGGGGCACATGTGAGTGTAATGGCCATCACTAAGGAGAAGGTTCTGGGGAAACTGAAAGGTCTGAAGGTGGATAAGTCACCTGGACCGGATGGACTACACCCCAGGATTCTAAAAGAGATAGTTGAGGAAATTGTGGAGGCATTGGTGGTGATCTTTCATGAATCACTGGAGGCTGGGAGGGTCCCAGAGGACTGGAAAGTAGCTAATGTAACATTGCTGTTTCAGAAGGGAGGGAGGCAGCAGACAGGAAATTATAGGCAGGTTAGCCTGCCTTCGATCATTGGCAAGATTTTAGAGTCCATTATTAAAGATGAGATCGCAGAGTACTTGGAAATGCATGATAAAGTAGGACTGAGTCAGCACAACTTCGTCAAGGGGAGATCATGTCTGACACATCTGTTAGAGTGCTTTGAGGAGGTAAAAGGAAGTTAAATAAAGGAGAACCAGTGGATGTGATTTATTTAGATTTCCAGGAGGCCTTTGACAAGGTGCCACATATGAGACTGTTAAATAAGTTAAGAGCCCATGGTGTTTAGGGTAAGATCCTGGCATGGATAGAGGATTGGTTGACTGGCAGAATGTAGAGAGTGGGGATAAAAGGGTCCTTTTCAGAATGACAGCCGGTGACTAGTGGTGTGCCTCAGGGGTCGGTGCTGGGACCATAACGTTTCACAATATGCATTTACGATTTGGAAGAAGGAGCTGAAGGCACTGTTGCTAAGTGTGCAGATGATACAAAGATATGTAGAGGGACAGGTAGTATTGAGGAAGCAGGGGGGCTGCAGAAGGACTTGGACAGGTTAGGAGAGTGGACAAAAAAGAGGCAGATGGAATATAATGTGGAAAAGTGTGAGGTTATGCACTTTGGAAGGAGGCATGAAGACATAGACTATTTTCTAAATGGGGAAATGCTTAGGAAATCAGAAACACAAAGGGACTTGGGAGTCCTTGTTCAAGATACTCTTAAGGTTAACGTGCAGGTTCAGTTGGCAGTTAGGAAGGCAAATACAATGTTAGCATTCATGCCAAGAGGACTAGAATACAAGAGCAGGGATGTATTTCTGAGGCTGTATAAGGCTCTGGTCAGACCCCATTTGGAGTATTGTGAGCAGTTTTGGGCCCCATTTCTAAGGAAGGATGTGCTGGCCTTGGAAAGGGTCCAGAGGAGGTGCACAAGAATGATCCTTGGAATGAAGAGCTTGTCGAATGACGAATGGATGAGGACTCTGGGTCTGTACTCATTGGAGTTTAGAAGGATGAGGGGCGATCTTATTGAAACTTACAGGATACTGTGAGGCCTGGATAGAGTGGACATGGAGAGGATGTTTCCACTAGTAGGAAAAACTAGAACCAGAGGGCACAACCTCAGGCTGAAGGGACGATCCTTTAAAACCGAGATGAGGAGGAATTTCTTCAGCCAGAGAGTGGTGAATCTGTGGAACTCTTTGCCGCAGAAGGCCGTAGAGGCCAGGTCATTGTGTCTTTAAGACAGAGATAGATAGGTTCTTGATTAATAAGGGGATCAGGGGTTATGGGGAAAAGGCAGGAGAATGGGGATGAGAAAAATATCAGCCATGATCGAATGGCGGAGCAGACTCGACGGGCTGAGTGGCCTAATTCTGCTCCTATATCTTATGGTCTTATGGTCTAAGTTCGCTATCACTCTTGTTTTGAAATTGAACCGAAAAGAAACATTGGGTGGGATTTCCCAACCATCCCCATGGCATGTTGTTCAGCAGCAGGGCAGCTCGCCATTGAACGTCAGTGGGCAGGATCTTCTAGTTACGCTGAAATCGACAGCGTTTTGCATTGCTCGCCCATCCCACCATGGGGAACCTGCCGTGGGAGGGGTGGGGGAGAGTTACAATCAGTGGGACTGGAAGAGCCTGCTGGTGGGAAAGACCTCCCCATAATGTCTCCTAACTGATCAGTGATGATAGATATATTCATCCAAATTACCATTTGGCAGTCCTAGAAAGAAAATGAAGATTAAATAACGAAAAGCAGAATGCAAGGTCTCTTTAATTTTGCAATAATAGTTTCTTGGGATAATTTCAAGGTTGAAAACAGTTGACAAGTGAAGGTTATGCTGGCAGTATAATCCTGAATGCTCGTATGAAAAAGAAGTTTGGCCAAAATTCCCCACATTTTTCTTCTCATTGTTCATCAAACCACAGCAGTCCTGAGGCAGTGAGCTGCCCTGAAGTGTCCTCTGGTTTCAGACCCACTTGGTCTCTCAGAAGCATGGAAGCGTGTCGCAGTGATACAGCGACCATACCGTGTGCCTGTTACATAATGAAAGAATACACGAGTTATTTTTGATGTATTAAGAAAATGCAGCAATTGTAAAGTTACACAAATAATAATGAGATCAATGATCAATTTCTCTGCTTCGGGGAGTGTATTGATTGAGGGAGTAATACAGGTTATGTTTTGGAGAACTAACTTTTTCTTTGACTCATTCCTTGAGTCATGAATGTAGACACTGGAGTAGGCAGGTCAGACTTTACTATCTTAGTTCTGATAATATATCATACCATAACAATCAGCTCCTGAAGTGGTGCTTCAACCCAATTCTATTCCTTTTCACCTTCAACCTTCAAGCTTGGTAAGTTTGGACCTGATGTCATAGTTATTAATATTTTGAATGACCTTCCAGTAATGGAGGCAGAAGCTCATTCCTCAACCTTTCCATCAATGATTGGAAGTTGTGAAGTTGGATCATTGACAGTTCTCAAAGTTATTTGTTTCTGGGGATGAAAACTACATTTGCTGGTGATTGTTTTAAGTTAAGTATGTGAACTATTTTGCTGCATGATATAAGTGAGCTATAACCCTCTGGTGCTTAGAGCTCATGTTAGTGAATTCTGAAAAAAATGGTCTTAAGTATTTTGAAATTATTGATTTTATTGGACTCAGAGAACAGAGGCCTGTGAAAATTAAATGAAATATTTCTACCTAAACTGTTTACCTATTCTTTCTTTAGATAATCTTACTCCTGAATAATTCTAATTTATAACCTTTCACCAGGTGAGACTCGCACCATTTCCAGTTTGTACCTCAAAGCTAAAAGGATGTATTGTTTGTCCAGTGGGATTGTCGTTAATATTACATTTCAGTTCATCAATAAACCTCAAATTACCCAGGGAAGCTGTTTTTTGCAAGAAGTCTGATTGTAAAGCATTGTGAAGAATCAAGGTGGAAACTCTCAGTGCAGTGAGATACTTGAATCAGTGAATTTGGGTGCAAATGTTTTGGTGGTCCAATACTCATGTCACAGTATCCTTCAAATAGTACACTCTTTTAAAGAAAGAATTTTCTTAGTAACACCCATTTTAAAATACTGTAAAGGGGATTTTAAATTCTTTGGCTTAGTTTAATTTTTCTGAAAAGGCTGCTTGTCTAAACAGATGTTAATCTCATTTGTATCTTGTCAACCGTAGTTAACAATAAAAACATACGGAATAGGAGCTTGAGTAGACCATACTGCTCCTTCAGCCTACTCGACCATTTAATAAGGTCATGGCTGACCTCAGGTCTGCTTCCCTGCACTATCCCCATATCCTTAATTCCCTTAATCCCCAAAAATCAGTAATCCTCAATTACTGAGAATGACAGCTCTCTGGGCTGGAGAATTCCAAAGATTCGTAACCCTGAGTAAAGACATTTATCATCACCTCAGTCCAAAATGGCCGCCCCCTAGTCCTGAGAACTTTTGGGGGAATTTTCCCATCCCGCCTGTGGCGGGGGCGGACTATGCAAAGGTCCATTGACCTTGGGCGGGATTTTCCGGTTTTCGGGTGAGCGTGGCTGGAAAATCCCGCCCTCTGTCTCTACACGTTCCATGATGTGGAGATGCCGGCGTTGGACTGGGGTAAACACAGTAAGAAGTTTAACAACACCAGGTTAAAGTCCAACAGGTTTAAACCTGTTGGACTTTAACCTGGTGTTGTTAAACTTCCTACACGTTCCAGTCAGAGGAAAGAGGATCTCAGCATCTATGAACACAATCAAACAGAGCTACTGAAAGAATTGATGCCATACAATCACTGTCTATTTGGGCTGATTTCCTCTGTTTTTAAGATAAGCAGAGCACATGTGAGCTTTATAATACAGGAATTCCCCATTGTGAGTGTGACTGGGGGAGTGCGAATGATAAATCGGAGTTTGTACTGGTGTAAAGATTCAGTTTTCACAGAATTGCAACTGCCCCTGACTCATTGATCCGACCACAACTGTTAAAAAAACAAATGTTTACAATTTCATCACTGAATACTGAAAACAGGTAAAGCACCTCTTTGTGACACATGATGATGTGATGTTCACCTTTCAGAGATATGCCCTGTTCCTAATTTATTCAATAAAGGGGTAGACTAACAGGTAAGTAAGAAGGTCCCAGCTCATGGCTGTGATAGATGAGCCCACTGATCTCACTGTCAGAGTCTGTGCCTTCAGCAGGACATGTCCCCACGAGCGCCCATGCTTTTTTAAAATTCATTCGTGGGACATGGGTGTCACTGGTTGGCCAGCATTTATTGCCCATCTCTAGTTGCCCTTAAAAGGCAGTTGAGAGTCAACCACATTGCTGTGGCTCTGGAGTCACATGTAGGCCAGACTGGGTAAGGACATCAGATTTACTTCCTTAAAGGACATTAGTGTCGGTTTTTCCGACAATCGACAATGGTTTCATGGTCATCGGTAGATTCTCAATTCCAGATATTTTTAATTGAATTCAAATTCCACCATCTGCCGTGATGGGATTGGAACCCAGGTCCCAGAGCATTGATAATGCCACTAGGCCATCGCCTCCCTGACAATGCAATAATAGGCTGCAGTGTTCTCCTGTTTCTTTCTGGGGAAATCCGGTTTCTACAGGTCATGATATCATGGGTAACACCTAATAGTTCAATTGGTATCACCCAAGAGGCGATTCTTCATTTGTGAGTTTAGGGACTGATGGGTACATCACATTTAATAGAAAATTGAATTTAATATTGAGGAATATGGGTTATGATGACATTGAGTTTTGTTCCAGCAATGTTAATGTATCATTCAAATGTGAAATCTTCATGACTCATAATGCTTCGAATATCTTTCGGTTCCTGCAGTGAGAGTGGTCTGCCTTTCCATTTACATAGGATTACATTGAGGTGTAGTGATCATGTCACTGGACAGTAACCCAGAGCCCTAGGCTAATGCTCTGGGGACACAGATTCAAACCCCACCATGACAGCTGGTGGAATTTAAATTCAATTCATAAAAATCTGGAACTGAAAGCTAGTCTCAGTAATGGTGACCACAAAACCATTGCTGATTGTTGTAAAAATCCATCACTAATGCCCTTCAGAGAAAATCTGCTGTTCTTACCAACATGTGACTCCAGACCCACAGCAATGGTGTTGACTCTAAAATGCCCTCTGAAATGGCCCAGCAAGTCACTCAGTTGTACCAAATTGCTATGAATTCTAAAAGGAATGAAATCAGACAGACCACCCGGCATTGAAAATGGCAACAGCAAGCCCAGTGCTGTTGACTCTGCAAAGCCCTCCTTACTAACATCTGGGGGCTTGTGCCAAAATTGGAAGAGCTGTGTCACAGACCAGTCAAGCAACAGCCTGACATAGTCATAATCATGGAATCATACCTTACAGATAATGTCCCAGAGACCACCATCACCATTCCTGGGTATGCGATGTCCCACCGGCACGACAGACCCAGCAGAAGTGGCAACACAGTAGAGGCAAGTAACATTCGTGTCACACGAGTGCCAGGTAATGACCATCTTTAACAAGAGAGGATCAAACCGTCATCCCTTGACATTCAATTACATTATCATTGCTGACTCCCTAATTATCAACAACCTGAGGGTTACCATTGACCAGAAACTGAACTGGACTAGCCATATAAATACTGTGGCTATCAGAGCAGGTCAGAGGCTAAGAATCCTATGGAGAGTAACTCATTCGCTGACTCTCGCAAAGCCTGTCCACTATCTACAAGGCATGAATCAGGAGTGTGACGGAATATGCTCCAGTTGCCTCGATGAGTGCAGCTCCAACAACACTTAAGAAGCTTGACACCATCCAGGACAAAGCAGTCCTGCTTGATTGCTACACCTTCTGCCACCTTAAACAATCACTCCCTCCACCACCAATGCATAGTGGCAGCAGTGTGCACCATCTACAAGATTCACTACAGCAACTCACCAAGACTTCTACAACAGCACCTTCCAAACCCACAACCTCAGTCACCCAGCAAGACAAGAGCAGCAGATACCTGGGAACACCACCACCTGCAAGTTCCACTCCAAGTCACTCACCATCCTGACTTTGAAATATATCACCGTTCCTTCACTGTCACTGGGTCAAAATCCTGGAACTTACTCCCTGACAGCACAGTGGGTGTACCTCCAGGAAGGCAGCTCACCACCACTTTCTCAAAGCAACTAGGGTTGGACAATAAACCCTGGCCAGGCTGGCAATGCCTGCATACGATGAACACATTACAAGAAATCATAGGATACATAGCACATGACCAGCCATTTGGCCCATATAGCAGTTGCTATTTTTCCATCTCCACTTGTGTCGTTCCTCAGCTGCATCTGTCAGCAGAACCCTCTACTCCCTCTCCCAGACGTGTTTGTCCAACATCCCCTTAGTGCACTGAAACTATCCACTCCAACCACTCCCTGTGGTAGTGAGTCCCTGGACAGGGTGTTTGAAAAGCAGTAAGAAAAACATTGATCTGGGAGCAGAGTAGCAATTTTCATAAACATAAGCAGAGTAAGTCAAGGAAGCACAGGGAGCTGAACAAAGGTTTGGGGCCATTAGAGACAGTGGTGGCAGAAGGGAAATGGAAGAAAAAAGCTCCACTCTGTCCAAATGTGAAATATAGTTGGATTAACAGCACAAATAGAAATTAATGGGTTTGATCCAATAGCCATTTCAGAGACGAGATGTAAATTTAAATTAAAAAACACGAAACACTCATTGTCTTCACACATTAGTTCACCCTTTCCTGTTTGAGTGAATGTCTGTGGCTGTTTACTTCTAGTAAATGAACACTTTTTGGGCCGTAACATGCATCTAGCCCTGTTTACAGGCCAATTTAACCACAATCTACTTTTGTAGATCATAGCTGCAAAACTCCTATTACTTAAACATTGGCTAAACCATGCTCAAAGTGATAAGCAATGAAAAGATATGAAACAGACTCGAAGAAAAGCAGAATATTGTTGATGCTGGAAATCGGAACCCTGCCAGAAATGGCTGGAAGTAGTCAGGAGGTCAGGCAGCATCTGCGGATTAATTGCCCACTGAAGGGTCTGAATTGACAGTGGGGCAGTAGAGCTTTACATTGGCCTTCCTGCCGTAGACTTAATAGAGCCGGAGGTGGGAAGGTGGAACAATCCTGCCTGATTAAATGAACCCCCGCCCCCCCCCCCCCCCGGGTGGCCATCACTCCCCCACACACCAAGAGCATTAAACATTGAAGTAACTGGACTTGATAATGCTTTGTGAGTACCAGTTAGTAATACAATCTAACTGATCTAACTGCATATTGAATACCAGCTTGTCCAGGACTATCGATTGATGGTATCACACTTACTGTTGGTGTACTTAGTTTTACATTCTCTGCCCCAGTTAATTTAACCTGGGTGTTGGTTAGTGTAAATGTCAGAGCTCTACCTTCCATTATTTGTGAAGATCTTTGGCGATAGTAAGTGGTGGTTTGTTGGCTGTTGTCATTGCTGGGATTAGTGATGAATTCCAGGAAATTAAATGGGTAAAACAGATCAATGGCTGATGTGAAAATACATCGCGACAGCAAGAATAATGGAAAATATTACTCACTCCATGGGCTTCTGCAGTCAGTAACTGCATGGGTCAAAGGGGGAGACACTACACCACTGTCTCCCTGTCCACAAGTTCCATTGTCCCAAAGTCAATTCCCCTCAGGATTTTAGGCCGCACATTCTGAACCAGCGCCTAAGCTATTGGAAATTGTGGCACTGAAGATCCGAGAGAACAAATATCCTTTTTCATCAGCATGGTCAGACTGAGGGGTAAAAGCTAACCCTGCCAAGCACACCTAACACACTGAGACAAATGAGAATAAATGTTTCTGACGCCAAAATGCCAGTTTACTGTGTGTTCCAAGTATTCAATATGAAGCCTCTGTCATTGATACTCTAATAACGCGGTTTAACACTGTTACAGAGATGTAGGAGCAGCAGTTCTTTTTCAAATAACATCTGTGAATGGGTGTTTTTTTTCTCAGCAGTTCCACACTGGCCATTGTTATTATGTGACACATTGGTCATGTACAAAATGTATCCTGGTGGATGGGCATGGGAATGAGGAGCCGTTGGGAGTGGCTGGAGGCATGAGTTGACATTGAGTTGGGATGGAGGTATGAGGGAAAATGGGGAGTAGGTGTGCGGGTTCCTGAGGTGGTGTCAAGGGTGAAGACCAGAGGGTCTAACTGCTTTTGTTACAACTCAGCCACAGTCCCAGTCCTGGAGAACCAAGGTGGGCCTTCTAACCCAGGCACCCAGCTGCCTGGGATCCACAGGCCCAATTCCATTTTGTACCATCTTCTCCCACCCCAAGTGTGACTGGGCACTTTAAACCCAGATGGGTCTCCCAGGTCACAATACCTCCCAATTCCACCTGCCCATCCAGTAGCGTAAATCTGGCCCTATATGTGTAAAAATATTACTAATAACCACAGGTCTCTGAATTTAAATTTGGATTGTACTTTTGAAGTCTTTGATTTCTGAGTCATACTCTGTCGCTAACTTCCTGAAGTTCCTGAACTATTACCAACACATTCAAACATAACTGAGCTGAACAGAATTTCCAGATAGTCAGATTGAAGATGTGAACAAATCTCAATAAATCTGACCTGCAGAAACTTTTAAACTAATCTCAACGGCAAGCACAGAAATTGTCTTTTGTGAGGATCCATACCTATTCAATTTAAACCGGTAAGTTATTCATGGTTAGTATTTATGTTGAAATGGAAGATCAGAATGAAATGACGGGGACAAGAGGTTGAGATAATTGTAACTGATAAATTGCTCTATTTATTTATTTGAATATTTAAAGAACAAAGAACAAAGAACAATACAGCACAGGAACAGGTCCTTCGGCCCTCCAAGCCCGCGCCGCTCCCCGGTCCAGGATTGAATCCTGAATCCAGGATCCCCGCCCAATCTTCCAGCCTATCTACATACCAATATCCTATCCACCGAGCTGTCCCTCACAGCTACGATGCTTTGTTTATTACAACCTATTAACTCACCCCCACCCCCCTATTCCAGACCATGTGATCCCCAGGGAGAGGCGAAAACCCAGAGTGAAAAACCCCAGGGCCAATATGGGGAAAAAAAAATCTGGGAAATTCCTCTCCGACCCCCTGAGGCGATCGAAACGAGTCCAGGAGATCACAATGGCCCTGATCAGAAAATGCTTCCCAACCCTAGTCATTTCCACTTCCATGAACACCATATGAATTCCCTGCCCCCGAGACAGGTTCCCAACTATCCGCAGTCTCGCTCTGTACTGGCACCAGCAAGATGATCATAGAATGAAGCCTTGAAACGAGAAACAAGGAACAATTAGCCCGCGCCGCTCCCTGGTCCAAACTAGAATGGTTTATTTATTCAGGAGATGTGGGCATTACTGGTGACGATGACATTTAGGGCCCAATTTTACCATTTTCATTCTAAGTGCTGAATCTGGGCGTGATTCAGATCCGACTTGGAAATCTGCTTTCAGGCGCCCCCCCATACGCACTCAGCCTGAAAAAAAATCGTGGCTCCCATTCGCGCTGTGGGCGGGGCTTAGCACGTCCCAAACGATCGGAGCTCTGCACTGCGCATGCGCAGTTAGAAAAAAATTCAAAAAAGCGCGCCCGTGTCAGATCGCTCCCGGGCCACAGGAGTGAAAAGCTGGAGCGATGGCCCCCACAGACATCACTGTCCCCCTTATCCACCCCCCCCCGCCGCCCCCCCCACTACCCACAGACATCGCTGTCCACCTCATCAACGCCACCCCCCCCATTACCCACACGCATCACTGTCCCCCTCATCAACGCCACCCCCCCCACTACCCACACACATCACTGTCCCCCTCATCAACGCCGCCCCCCCCACTACCCACACGCATCACTGTCGCCCTCATCAACGCCGCCCCCCCCACTACCCACACGCATCACTGTCTCCCTTATCCAACCACCCCACTACCCACACACATCACTGTCCCCCTTATCAACCCCCCCACTACCCACACACATCACTGTCCCCCTTATCAACCCCCCCACTACCCACACACATCACTGTCCCCCTTATCCACCCCCCCACTACCCACACACGTCACTGTCCCCCTTATCAACCGCCCCTCACTACCCACACACATCACTGTCCCCCTTATCAACCCCCCCACTACCCACACACATCACTGTCCCCCTTATCCACCCCCCCACTACCCACACATGTCACTGTCCCCCTTATCAACCGCCCCTCACTACCCACACACATCACTGTTCCCCTTGTCAACCCCCCCCAACTACCCACAAACATCACTGTTCCCCTTATCCACCTCCCCCACTACCCCAACACATCACTGTCCCCCTTATCCAACCACCCCACTGCCCACACACATCACTGTCCCCCTTATCAACCCCCCCACCACTACCCACACACATCACTGTCCCCCTTATCCACCCCCCCACTACCCAGACAGATCACTGTCCCCCTTACCAACCCCCCCCACTACCCAGACACATCACTGTCCCCCTTATCCACCCCCCCCGCTACCCACACACATCACTGTCCCCCTTATCCACCCCCCCAACTACCCACACACATCACTGTCCCCCTTATCCACCCCCCCACTACCCACACACATCGCTGTCCCCTTATCCACCCTCCCCACTACCCACACACATCACTGTCCCCCTTAGTAGATCTAATGCAGGGGGGAACTATACAATAAATGGCAGAACCATCAGGAGTATAGACACACAGAGGGATCTGGGTGTGCAAGTGCACAGATCCTTAAAGGTGGCAGCACAGGTGGAAAAGGTGGTGAAGAAGGCATATGGCATGCTTGCCTTTATTGGACGGGGCATAGAGTATAAAAGTTGGCATATAATGTTGTAGTTATATAGAACGTTGGTTAGGCCACATTTGGAATACTGCATCCAGTTCTGGTCGCCACATTACCAGAAGGACATGGAGGCTTTGGAGAGAGTGCAGAAAAGATTTACCAGGATGTTGCCTGGTATGGAGGGTATTAGCTATGAGGTGAGATTGAGTAAACTAGGGTTGTTCTCCCTGGAAAGACGGAGGTTGAGGGGCGACCTAATAGAAGTTTATAAAATTATGAAGGGCATAGATAGGGTGAACAGTGGGAAGCTTTTTCCCAGGTCGGAAATGACAAACACAAGGGGCCACAAGTTCAAGGTAAGGGGAGCAAGGTTCAATACAGATATGCGGGGGACGTATTTTACACAGAGGGTGGTGGGGGCCTGGAATGCACTACCAAGCAAGGTGGTTTAGGCAGACACGCTAGGATTATTTAAGACTTATCTAGATAGCCACATGAACAGACCGGGAATAGAGGGATACAAACGGATGGAGCTCCTAACGGATGGAGTTAGGAACACATGATCGGTGCAGGCTTGGAGGGCTGGAGGGCCTGTTCCTGTGCGGTATTGTTCTTTGTTCTTATCTACCCCCCCACAACGCATACACATCACTGTCTCCCTTATCCACCCCCCCACTACCCACACGCATCGCTGTCCCCCTTATCCAGCCCCCGACTACCCACACACATCGCTGTCCCCCTTATTCACCCACCCCCCTGCTACCAAGACCGATCACCACACCTGCCCCCCTCTCCCCCACCGATCGCCCGCAGAGTGGCAGCGGACCCCCCTGCCCCCCCCACATCCCCACCAGAGATCCATCTGACCCCCCCACCAGAGATCCATTGGCCCCCCCCCTCACCCCCACCAGAGATCCATCTGCCTCCTCCCCCCCACCAGTGAGCGATCGGGCCCCCCCCCCCCCCCGCCGCCCCCCCCCCCCCCCCCCCCCCCCCACCACCACCACCACCAGAGGTACATCTTACCCGGCTCCATCCTCCGCCCACCCCCAGACAACGAATTGGCCTCACCCCCCCCCCCCCCCCCGCCACCTCCAGACAACGGTCTGGCCTTACTCATCCCCCCCCACCCCCCCACCAGAGGAACATCTGACCCGCCCCACCAGACAACGATCAGCCCCCCCCCCCACCACCAGAGAACAATCGGCCTCCCCCCCTTTCCCACCAGAGATACATCTGACCCGCCTCCTCCTCCTCCCCCCGCAACCAGACAACGATCTGGCCTCACTCCCCTCCACCCCCCCCCCCCCCCCCAACCAGAGAATGATCTGACCCTCCTCCCTCCCACCACTGATCTGAGTCAGAGAGCCGTTGGAAACACTGAATGTGCTCTTCAGCAGCTGGAGCGCCCGATTCAGACTTTTATTTAGCAGGTCCATTATGGCGCGGTTCCGGTTCGGCAAACGCGGTGGTAAAGGGGGAAATGCTGATGAAGTTCGGCGGGCAGTTCATTAATTCAATTTAAATGCATGCAAATGCATTTAAATCGCCGTTGCGCCTGTTTTGGGCGTGAAGCGGATCGCCACCATTCCCAGGTTTCAGTAAAGTGGCAATCTGCGCAGACGCGGGCGCGGATCGCGTTAATGGCCTCACACCCGACTTTACCACGTTTTCACGCCCGAATGGTAAAATCGGGCCCTTAGAGGCATAGAGTCAGAGAGGTTTACAGCATGGAAACAGGTCCTTCGGCCCAACTTGTCCATGGCGCCCAGTCTGTAACACTAAGCTAGTCCCAATTTCCCACATTTGGCCCATATCCCTCTATACCCATCTTACATAAGAACATAACAACTAGGAGCAGGAGTAGGCCATCTGGCCCCTCGAGCCTGCTCCGCCATTCAATAAGATCATGGCTGATCTTTTTGTGGACTCAGCTCCACTTACCCACCCGCCCACCACAACCCTTAATTCCTTTACTGTTCAAAAATTTATCTATCCTTGCCTTAAAAACATTCAATGAGGTAGCCTCAACTGCTTCACTGGGCAGGGAATTCCACAGATTCACAACCCTTTGTGTGAAGAAGTTCCTCCTCAACTCAGTCCTAAATCTGCTTCCCCTTATTTTGAGGCTATGTCCCCTAGCTCGAGTATGTTTTTGGACAGTTACCCATGTAACTGTCTAAATGCTTTTTAAAAGACAAAATTGTACCTGCCTCTAATACTACCTCTGGCAGCTCATTCCACTCACCACCCTCTGTGCGAAAAAATTGCCCCTCTGGACCCTTTTGTATCTCTCCCTTCTCACTTTAAACCTATGCCCTCTAGTTTAGACTCCCCTGCCTTTGGGAAAAGATGGTGACTATCTAGCTGACCTATGCCCCCATTATTTTATAAATTTCTATAAGATCACCCCTCAGCCTCCTACGCTCCAGGGAAAAAAGTCCCAGTCTATCCAGCCTCTCATAACTCCAACTATCAAGTCCCAATAGCATCCTAGTAAATTTTTTCTGCACTCTTTCTAGTTTAATAATATTCTTTGTATAATACGGTGACCAGAACTGTACACATTACTCCAACTGTAGCCTTACCAATGTCTTGTGGAAATTTAACAAGACGTCCCACTTCCTGTATTCAGTGTTCTGACCAATGAAACCAAGCATGCAGAATGTCTTCTTCACCACTCTGTCCACCTGTGACTCCACTTTCAAGGAGCTATGAACCTGTAACCCTGGATCTCTTTGTTCTATAACTCTTCCCAACGCCCTACCATTAACTGAGTAAGTCCTGGCCATCACCTCACATTTATCTAAATTAAACTCCATCTGCCATTCATCAGCCCACTGGCCCAATTGATCAAGATCTTGTTGCAATCCGAGATAACCTTCTTCACTATCCACTATGCCACCAATCTTGGTGTCATCTGCAAACTTACTAACCATGCCTCCTAAATTTTCATCCAAATCATTAATGTAAATGACAAATAAAATGGACCCAGCACTGATCCCTGAGGCACACTGCTGTCACAGGCCTCCAGTTTGAAAAACCACCCTCTACAACCACCCTCTGTCTCCTGTCATCAAGCCAATTATGTATTCAATTAGCTACCTCAGCCTGGATCCCGTGAGATTTAACCTTATGCAACAACCATGCGGTACCTTGTCAAAGGCCTTGCCAAAGTCCATGTAGACAACGTCGACTGCACTGCCCTCATCTACCTTCTTGGTTACCCCTTCAGAAAACTTCAAATTCGCGAGACATGATTTTCCACTCACAAAGCCATGCTGACTGACCCTAATCAGTCCTTGCATCTCTAAATGCCTGTAGATCCTGTCTCTCAGAATACCTTCCAGCAACTTACCCACTAAAGATGTGAGGCTCACCGGCCTGCAGTTCCCAGGCCTTTGCCTGCAGCCCTTCTTAAACAAAGGCACAACATTTTCCACCCACCAATCTTCAGGCACCTCACCTGTGGCTGTCAATGATTCAAATATCTCTGCTAGGGGACCCGCAATTTTCTCCCCAGCCTCCCACAACATCCTGGAATGCACTTCATCAGGTCCCGGGTAAGTGGGAGACTTTCAAAAGTGTGTTAACCAGGATTCAGGGTAAGCACATTCCTTTTAGAGTGAAGGGCAAGGCTGGTAGATGGAGGGAACCCTGGATGACTCGGGATATTGAGGCCCTGGTCAAGAAGAAGAAGGAGGCACATGACATGCATAGGCAGCTGGGATCAAGTGGATCCCTTGAAGAGTATAGAGGGTGAAGGAGTAGAATTAAGAGAGAAATCAGGAGCGCAAAAAGAGGACACGAGATTGTTTTGGCAGATAAGGCAAAGGAGAATCCAAAGAGCTTCTACAAATACATTAAAGGCAAAAGAGTAACAAGGGAGAGAGTAAGACCTCTTAAGAATCAACAAGGCCATCTATGTGCGGATCCACAAGGGATGGGTGAGATCCTAAATGAATATTTCTCATCAGTGTTTACTGTTGAGAAAAGTATGGATGTTAGGGAACTTGAAGAAATAAATGGTGATGTCTTGAGAAGTGTACATATTACAGACAAGGAGATGCTGGAAGTCTTAAAGCGCATCAAGGTAGATAAATTCCCAGGATCTGATGAAGTGTATCCCAGGACACTGTGAGAGGCTAAGGAGGAAATTGCGGGTCTCTAGCAGAGATCTTGATCAATTGGGCCAGTGGGCTGTCGAATGACAGATGGCGTCTAATTTAGATAAATGTGAGGTGATGCATTTTGGTTAATTGAACCAGGGCAGGACTTACTCACTTAATGGTAGGGCGTTGGGGAGAGTTATAGAACAAAGAGATCTGCGGGTACAGGTTCATAGCTCCTTGAAAGTGGAGTCACAGGTGGGCAGAGTGGTGAAGAAGCCATTGGTTTCATTGGTCAGAACATTGAATACAGGAGGTGGAACGTCTTGTTGAAGTTGTACAAGACATTGGTAAGGCCACACTTGGAATACTGTGTACAGTTCTGGTCACCCTATTATAGAAAGGATATTATTAAACTAGAAAGAGTGCAGAAAAGATTTACTAGGATGCTACTGGGATGTGATGGTTTGAGTTATAAGGAGAATCTGGATAGACTGGGACTTTTCTCTCTGGAGCATAGGAGGCTGAGGGGTAATCTTATAGAGGTCTATAAAATAGTGGGGGGCATAGATCAGCTAGATAGTCAATATCTTTTCCCAAAGGTAGGGGAGTCTAAAACTAGAGGCATGGGTTTAAGGTGAGAGGGGAGAGATACAAAAGGGTTCAGAGGAGGCAATATTTTCACACAGAGGATGGTGAATGTCTGGAACCAGCTGCCAGAGGTAATAGTAGAGGCGGGTACAATTTTGTCTTTTAACAAGTATTTAGACAGTTACATGGGTAAGATGGGTATAGAGGGATATGGGCCAAACATGGGCAAATGGGATTAGTTTAGGGGTTAAAAAAATGGGTGGCATGGACAAGTTGGGCCGAAGGGCCTGTTTCCTGTAAACCTCTATGACTGTATGACTGTCGCCTGCCCTTCCTTATTTCCCAAGAGGAGGTCAGGTTTTGCCCCCTCACTAGTCGGGCTATCCACATACTGAATGAGAAATTCCTCCTGAATACATTCAACAAATTTCTCTCCATCCAAGCCCCTAATACTGTGGCTGTCCCAGTCAATGCTGGGAAAGTTAAAATCCCCTACTATTACTATCTTATATTTTTTGGAGCTATCTATAATCACCTTACATTTTGCTCCTCAATTTCCTGCTGATTATTTGGGGGCCTATAGTACAACCCTATCAACGTGATCGCTCCCTTCTTATTTATCAGTTCTACCCATATAGACTCAGTGGGCGAATCCTCAGAAATATCCCCTCTCAGAACTGCCACGATGTTTTCATTAATCAAAAGTGTAACTCCCTCTCCTCTCTTACCTCCTGTTCTATCTCTCCTATGGCACCTGTACCCTGGAACATTGAGCTGCCAGTCCTGTCCCTCCCTTAGCCATGTTTCAGTAATTGCTATAATATCCCAGTCCCACGTACCCATCCATGCCCTGACTTCATCTGCCTTGCCCCTCAGGCCTCTTGCACTGAAATAAATGCAGTTTAATCTAGAATTCCCTTGCTCTCTGCTCTGCTTTTGCCTGATCAGTCTGGTACTAGGATTACTGACACTGCCTTTACTACTTAATGTACTCTCTTTAACTTCTGTGCTGTTCTCAACCTTCTTTTCTGTATCCCTACTGCTTTGGGTCCCACCCACCACCGCCAAACTCATTTAAACCTTCTCAAGTGGCTCTAGCAAATCTCCCCGCCAGGATGTTAGTCCCCCTCCAGTTCAGATGTAACCCATCCCTCTTGAACAGGTCACCCCTTCCCCCGAAGAGATCCCAATGATCCACAAATCTAAATCCTTGCCTCCGCACCAGCTCTCAAGCCACGCATTCATCTGCCTAATCTTCCTATTCCTACTCTCACCAGCACGTGGCAGCGTTACTAGTCCAGAAATTACTACCCTCGAGGTTCTGCACTTTACTTTCTGCCTAACTCTCTATATTCACACTTCAGGACCTCATCCCTTTTCCTACCTATGTCATTGGTACCAATATGTACAACGATCTCTGGCTGCTCACCCTCCTCCTTAAGAATGTCCAGCAACCGCTCAGAGACGTCCTTGACCCTGGCAACAGAGAGGCAACACACCATCCTGGAGTCTTGATCGCAGCCACAGAAACATTTGTTTGTTGCCCATCCCTATTTCTCCCATCTCTCCCATCCCTCATTGCGTCTTGGAAGTGCAGCAGAGAGGGAGAGATTCGCGAGAGGAGTGCTGCGGGTAAGCGCTGTTATTTTTAACTTACTTTTTCGCGGGTTTTTTCTTTAAAAATATCTAAACCCGGAAGTGGTCGCGCAGGGAGGTCTGGGAGAGAGAGATTTTTTTTTCCCCAATAAATTGGAACAGAGAGGAATCCCGATACTCTACACTTGTAGAGTATCCCACCCTCCCTCCTCCTCTAACCTAAAAAAAAAGACCCAGTGAGAGCAGGGCTTTGGAGAAAACAGGAGGAGGAAAGGTAAGTTTAAAATTTTCATTCACTTTTTTTTTTCCCTGTGTGTTTAAAGGGGCAATTATGAGTGTGAGGCCAGTATGTTGTTCCCAATGTAGGATGTGGGAGGTCCTGGAGGCTCCTAGCCTCCCGGACGACCATATCTGTGCTGGGTGTGTTGAGCTGCGGTTCCTAAGGGACCATGTTAGGGAACTGGAATTGCAGCTCGAGGACCTTCGCCGGGTTAGGGATAGTGAGGAGGTCATTGACAGGAGCTATCAGCAGGTGGTCACACCGGGACCACGGGAGGAGGGTAACTGGGTAACAGTGAGGAAGGAGAAAGCTCAGTTGATGGTGAGCACCCCGGTGGATGTGCCCCTTAATAATAAGTACTCCTGTCTGAGTACTACTGGGGTGGACAGCCCACCTGGGGGAAGCAGCGGTGGCAGTGTCTCTGGAGCTGAGCCTGGCCCAGTAGTGCAAAAGGGTAAGGAAAGGAGGGTAGTGCTAATTGGGGACTCTACGGTGAGGGGGTCAGATAGGCGTTTTTGCGGACACAGACGGGACTCTCGGATGGTGGTTTGTCTCCCTGGTGCAGGGGTCCGGGATGTCTCTGGTCGAGTCCCAGAAATCCTGAAGGGGGAGGGAGAGGAGCCGAAGGTCGTGATGCATATAGGTACTGCTGACATAGGTAGGAAGAGGGAAGGGGTCATGAAAAGAGAATATAGGGAGTTAGGTAGACAGCTGAGAAAGAGGAATGCAAAGGTAGTAATCTCGGGATTGCTGCCTGTGCCGCGGGAGAGTGAGAACAGGAATCGGTGGAGAATGAATGCGTGGCTGAGGGACTGGAGCAAGGGACAAGGATTTGGGTACTTGGATCATTGGGACCTCTTTAGGGGCAGGTGTGACCTGTTTAAAAAAGACGGGTGGCACTTGAATCCCAGGGGGACCAATATCCTGGCGGGAAGGTTGGCTAAGGCTACTGGAGAGACTTTAAACTAGAAAGGTTGGGGGGAGGGAATCGAAATGAGGGGACTGAGAGCGAGGAGGTTAGCTCGCAAATAGATAAGGAATGTAAACAGGGTAAGAGGGAGGTTAGACGAGTGATGGAGAAGGGAAGTGCTCAGGCTGAAGGTCTGAGATGTGTCTATTTTAATGCCAGGAGTGTAGTGAATAAAGTGGATGAGCTTAGAGCGTGGATTGCTGCTTCGAATTGTGATGTGGTGGCCATTACGGAGACTTGGATGTCTCAGGGACAGGACTGGGTGCTTCAGGTGCCGGGTTTTAGATGTTTCAGGAAGGACAGGGAGGGAGGCAAGAGAGGGGGGGGAGTGGCACTGTTGATCAGGGATAGTGTCACGGCTGTAGAGAAGGTGGACGCCGTGGAGGGATTGACTACGGAGTCTCTGTGGGTGGAGGTTAGGAACAGGAAGGGGTCGGTAACGTTGCTGGGTGTTTTCTATAGGCCGCCCAATAGTAACAGAGATGTTGAGGAGCAGATGGGGAAACAGATCCTGGAGAGATGTAGGAATAACAGAGTTGTCATGATGGGAGATTTTAATTTCCCAAACATAGATTGGAATATCCCTAGGGCTAGGGGTTTGGATGGAGAGGAGTTTGTTAGGTGTGTCCAGGAGAGTTTCCTGACACAGTATGTGGATAAGCCTACTAGAGGAGAGGCTGTACTTGATCTGGTGCTGGCTAATGAACCTGGACAGGTGGAGGATCTCTCGGTGGGTGAGCATCTTGGGGATTGCGATCATAATTCTATCTCCTTCACGATAGCATTGGAAAGAGATAGGATCAGGCAGGCTAGGAAAGTGTTTCTCTGGAGTAAAGGGAAATACAGTGTCATCAGGGAGGAAATTAGACGGGTAAATTGGAAGGAGGCATTCTTGGGGAAAAGTACCGAAGGAAAGTGGAGGATTTTCAAGGAATGTTTGTCTGGAGCTCTGCATGACAACGTTCCGATGAGACAGGGGGGTGTTGGTAGGGTACGGGAACCGTGGTGCACGAAGGTTGTGATGAACCTGGTGAATAAGAAAAGAGAGGCGTACAGAAGGTTCAGAGAGCTAGGAGGTGTTAAGGATTTAGAGGAGTATACGGGATGTAGGAAGGAGCTTAAGAAGGAAATTAGGAGAGCGAGAAGGGGTCATGAGAAGGCCTTGGCGGGTAAGATTAAGGAGAATCCCAAGGCTTTCTACAAATATGTCAAGAGTAAAAGGATGAGATGTGAAGGCATAGGACCCTTAAAAGGTGAAGGGGGAAAAGTTTGTGCGGAACCGTTAGAAATGGCGGAGCTGCTTAATGAATACTTTACCTCGGTATTCACGGTGGAAAGGGATCTGGGTGGTTGTACTGCTGGTTTGCAGTGGACAGAAAGGATCGAGCATGTGGACATAAAGAAAGAGGATGTGTTGGAACTATTGAATGGCATCAAGGTTGGTAAGTCGCCGGGACCGGATGGGATGTACCCCAGGTTACTGTGGGAGGCGAGGGAGGAGATTGCGGAGCCTTTGGCGATGATCTTTGCATCGTCGATGGAGACGGGAGAGGTTCCGGAGGATTGGAGGATTGCAGATGTGGTCCCTATATTCAAGAAAGGGAACAGGGACAGCCCGGGAAATTACCGACCGGTGAGTCTAACCTCAGTGGTTGGTAAGTTGATGGAGAGGATCCTGAGAGACAGGATTTATGATCATCTAGAGAAGTTTAGTATGATCAAAAGTAGTCAGCACGGCTTTGTCAAGGGCAGGTCGTGCCTTACGAGCCTGGTTGAGTTCTTTGAAAATGTGACCAAACACATTGACGAAGGAAGAGCGGTGGATGTGGTCTATATGGACTTCAGCAAGGCGTTCGATAAGGTCCCCCATGCAAGACTTCTTGAGAAAGTGAGAGGGCATGGGATCCAAGGGGCTGTTGCCTTGTGGATCCAGAACTGGCTTGCCTGCAGAAGGCAGAGAGTGGCTGTGGAGGGGTCTTTCTCTGCATGGAGGTCAGTGACCAGTGGAGTGCCCCAGGGATCTGTTCTGGGACCCTTGCTGTTTGTCATTTTCATAAATGACCTGGATGAGGAAGTGGAGGGATGGGTTGGTAAGTTTGCTGACGACACCAAGGTAGGTGGTGTTGTGGATAGTTTGGAGGGATGTCAGAAGTTGCAGCGAGACATAGATAGAATGCAAGACTGGGCGGAGAAGTGGCAGATGGACTTCAACCCGGATAAGTGTGTGGTGATCCATTTTGGCAGATCCAATGGGATGAAGCAGCAGTATAATATGAAGGGTACCATTCTTAGCAGTGTAGAGGATCAGAAGGACCTTGGGGTCCGGGTCCATAGGACTCTTAAATCGGCCTCGCAGGTGGAGGATGCGGTCAAGAAGGCGTACGGCGTACTGGCCTTCATTAATCGAGGGATTGAGTTTAGGAGTCGGGAGATAATGCTGCAGCTTTATAGGACCCTGGTTAGACCCCACTTGGAGTACTGCGCGCAGTTCTGGTCACCTCATTACAGGAAAGATGTTGAAGCCATTGAAAGGGTGCAGAGGAGATTTACAAGGATGTTGCCTGGATTGGGGGGCATGCCTTATGAGGATAGGTTGAGGGAGCTTGGTCTCTTCTCCCTGGAGAGACGAAGGATGAGAGGTGACCTGATAGAGGTTTACAAGATGTTGAGAGGTCTGGATAGGGTAGACTCTCAGAGGCTATTTCCAAGGGCTGAAATGGTTGCTACGAGAGGACACAGGTTTAAGGTGCTGGGGGGTAGGTACAGAGGAGATGTCAGGGGTAAGTTTTTCACTCAGAGGGTGGTGGGTGAGTGGAATCGGCTGACGTCGGTGGTGGTGGAGGCAAACTCGTTGGGGTCTTTTAAGAGACTTCTGGATGAGTACATGGGATTTAATGGGATTGAGGGCTATAGATAGGCCTAGAGGTGGGGATGTGATCGGCGCAACTTGTGGGCCGAAGGGCCTGTTTGTGCTGTGGCTTTCTATGTTCTATGTTCTATGTTCTAATTGCCCTTGGACTGAGTGGCTTGTTGAGCCATCTTCAGAGCGGCAGTTAAGAGTCAGCCTCATTGCTGTGTGTCTGGAATCACCTGTAGGCCAGACCGGGTAAGGATGGCAGATTTCCATCCCTGAAGGACATTAGTGAATTAACTGAGTTTTTATGACAATCAGTGATAGCTACATTACTGAGACCAGTTTTCAATGCCAGATTTATTCATTAAATTTAAATTCCACCAGCTGCTATGATGGGATTTGAACCTGGGTCCTCTTAGCATTAACCTGGGCCTCTGGATTACCGTCCAGTGACATTACCACTATGCCACTGACCTCCTAATTTACAGCAATTATACTTTGAATTCTATCGACTTTGCACAGATTTGAGAATACCACACAGAAGTAGCATATCTGATCTCCCCCTTAAAAAGCACAAAAATATGGCACGTAAAGATCCAGATATGTAAATATTATGCAGTAGGAGGCTTGTCTTTTCTACTGAAGTGTCAGTAACTGGGTTACCAAGGCGTTTTCTGGATGTAATTAAAATTATAGAGATATGTTTGCATTTCATGGACTTGTTCAATTTGTTACTCACCATACATTTATTTTCCAAGGATACTGAACAAATTAAAACAGCATAAAGGGCAAGTCACTCTGTGGCTTCCGAAGGAATCCATTTACCCACAGAATTATAAGCTTTTGCTGCAATTGCTGCTGGGGTAATGTCATATAACCTTTAAAAGGTGGATGTAAAATGACTCACCAACCACTATAAATAGCAGCATCCTGTCAGCTATTGGTTTTCATGTACAGATTGTTTCTTTTTAAATATACAGCATTTTGGTTTTGCTGTAGTTACAATGAAGGAGAGGGAAAATGATTTGCTGGGCCGACAGAGTTCCATTTCCCAGAGCTTTAGTAGGCCAGAATACGAGAGAGTTTATTCACTGTAATGTTCGTAGTATTAAAGAGGTTTTCATTGGCAATAAAACCCAAAGCTGGGAAAATGATATTTCTCATAACTGCAAGTTCTGTGGTAACATGAGCCACCAGTGAGATACTTGATCATTTGTGGGTTTTAAACACTTTTATCAGCTGTGTGATTATTTAAAGGGAAATTCCACTCTCAGACACATTCTATGTTAAAAACTCAATTCTGCTGATTCCCACTTCCTAAACTAAGTTATAATTTTACCCACAAAGCTAACATAATTGCCAATGTCGATCTTTTTCATTTACCTGCTTTGCAACCATCATTAAAGATAAGGGTGAACCAGTGGATGTGGTATACTTGGATTTCCAGAAAGCTTTTGATAAGGTCTCACATAAGAGGTTAGTGTGCAAAATTTAAGTGTATGGGATTGAGGGCAATATATTGGCATGGATTGAGAATTGGTTAGCAGGCAGGAAACAGCGAGTAGGAATAAATGGGTCTTTTTTGAAAGGGCAGACAGAGACTAGTGGGGTCCCACAGGGGTCAGTGCTTGAGCCCCGGCTATTCACAATATACATTAATGGTTTGGATGAGGGAACCAAATGTAATATTTCCAAGTTTTCTGGTGATGGAAAGCTTGGTGGGATGTGAGTAGTGAAGAAGAAGTTAAGAAGTTTCAAGATGATTTAGACAAGTTGAGCGAGTCGGCAAATACGTGGCAGGTCCAGTATAACGTGGATAAGTGTGAAGTTATCCATCTCAGTGGGAATGGCAGTGTATTACTTAAATGGTGATAGATTGGGAAATGTTGATGTGCAAAGAGATCTGGGTGTCCTTGTACACCAGTCACTGAAAGTAAGCATGCAGGTACAGCAAGCAGTTAGGGAGGCAAATAGTATGTTGGCCTTCATTACAAGAGGACTTGAATACAGGAGCAAGAATATCTTAATGCAGCCATACAGGGTCTCGGTGAGACCACTCCTGGAGTATTGTGTGCAATTTTGGTCTCTGAATCGAAGAAAGGATATATTTGCCATAGAGGGAGTGCAGCAAAGATTCACCAGACTGATTCCTGGGATGGCAGGATTGTCGTGTGAGGAGAGATAGGGCCTGTATTCACTGGAGTTTAGAAGAATAAGAGGGGATCTAATTGAAACATATAAAATTCTGACAGGGTTGGACAGATTGGATGCAGGGATGTTGTTTCCTATGGCCGGGGGATTCTAGAACGAGGGGGTCACAGTCTCAGGATACAGGGTAGGACATTTAGGACTGAGGTGAGGAGAAATTCTTTCACTCAGAGGACAGTGAGCCTGTGGAATTCTCTACCACAGAAAGCTGTGGAGGTCAAATCAGTGAATCTATTTAAGAAGGAAATGGATTTCTAGACTCTAAAGGTGTCAATGGTTATGGGGCGAATGTGGGAGTATGGTGATAGAGAATCAGCCATGTTCATATTGAATGGTGGAGCAGGCTCGAAGGGCTGAATGGCCTAACTCCTGCTCCTATTTTCTATGTTTCTATTAGGAAGAATAGCAGAAAATTTATTGTCATTTAAGGATGGTCAGACTGCAAATTCCTCATTTAAACCCCTGGAACATGAGAAATGTTCTATTCCAGATAGTCAGCAGGTGAAGAATAAAACTGGAATCTCAACTTTACTTGTAAGCTTTTATTTACAAAGACAGAGGAGATGGGCGAGGTATTAAATGAGTACTTTGCGTCAGTATTCACCAAAGAGAAGGACTTGGTGGATGATGAGTCTGGGAAAGGATGTGTAGATAGTTTGAGTCATGTTGAGATCAAAAAGGAGGAGGTATTGGGGTTCTTGAGAAACATTAATGCAGACAAGTCCCCAGGGCCTGATGGGATATACCCCAGAATACTGAGAGAAGCAAGGGAGGAAATTGCTGGGGCCTTGAGAGAAATCTTTGTATCCTCACTGGCTACAAGGGAGGTCCCAGGGGATTGGAGAATAGCCAATGTTGTTCCTTTGTTTAAGAAGGGTAGCAAGAATAATCCAGGTAATTACAGGCTGGTGAGTCTTACATCAGTAGTAGGGAAATTATTGGAGAGGATTCTTCGAGACAGGCTTTATTCCCACTTGGAAATAAGTGGACGTATTAGTGAGAGGCAACATGGTTTTGTGAAGGGGAGGTCGTGTCTCACAAGCTTGATCAAGTTTTTCAAGGAAGTGACGAAGATGATTGATGAGGGTAGGGCAGTGGATGTTGTCTTCATGGACTTCAGTAAGGCCTTTGACAAGGTCCCTCATGGCAGACTGGTGCAGAAGGTGAAGTCGCATGGGATCAGAGGTGAGCTGGCAAGTTGGATACAAAACTGGCTTAGTCAAAGAAGACAGAGGGTAGAAGTGGAAGGGTGTGTTTCTGAATGGAGGGCTGTGACAAGTGGCGTTCCTCAGGGCTCAGTGCTGGGACCTTTGCTGTTTGTAATATATATAAATGATTTGGAGGAAAATGTAACTGGATTGATTAGTAAGTTTGCGGACGACACAAAGGTTGGTGGATTTGCGGATAGCGATGAGGACCAGCAGAGGATACAGCAGGATTTAGATCAGTTGGAGACTTGGGCGAAGAGATGGCAGATGGAGTTTAATCCGGACAAATGTGAGGTAATGCATTTTGGAAGGTCTAATACAGATAGGAAATATACAGTAAATGGCAGAACCCTTAAGAGTATTGATAGGCAAAGGGATCTGGGTGTACAGGTACACAGGTCACTGAAAGTGGCAATGCAGGTGGAGAAGGTAATCAAGAAGGCATACGGCATGCTTGCCTTCATCGGCTGGGGTATTGAGTTTAAAAATTGGCAAGTCATGTTGCAGCTTTATAGAACCTTAGTTAGGCTGCACTTGGAATATAGTGTTCAATTCTGGTCGCCACACTACCAGAAGGATGTGGAGGCTTTGAAGAGGGTACAGAAAAGATTTACCAGGGTGTTGCCTGGTATGGAGGGCATTAGCTATGAGGAGAGGTTGGAGAAACTTGGTTTGTTCTCACTGGAACGACGGAGGTTGAGGGGAGACCTGATAGAAGTCTACAAGATTATGAGAGGCATGGACAGAGTGGATAGTCAGCAGCTTTTTCCCAGGGTGGAAGAGTCAATTACTAGGGGGCACAGGTTTAACGTGCGAGGGGCAAGGTTTAAAAGAGATGTACGAGGCAGATTTTTTACACAGAGAGTGGTGGGGGCCTGGAACTCGTTGCCGGGGGAAGTAGTGGAAGCGGATACGGTAGTGACTTTTAAGTGGCGTCTTGACAAGTACATAAATGGGATGGGAATAGATGGATATGGTCCCCAGAAGGGTAGGGGGTTTTAGTTAAGTCGGGCAGCATGGTTGGTGCAGGCTTGGAGGGCCGAAGGGCCTGTTCCTGTGCTGTAATTTTCTTTGTTCTTTGTACATGTGTTACAAACATGCACCTCTATGCCCAACAACCAATTTGGCTCTGCTCCTGTGTACATTGGATAATATGCACCACCCTCACCCCCACCCCCTCCCCCACCCACACCCCCACCTCCACCCATACCCCCATCCCCATGCAATGGGTGGGTATCCAGATGGGTGCCTGGGTGGGTGCTCAGTTAGGTGTCTGGGTGGGTGTCCGGGTGGGTGCCTGGGTAGGTGCCCACCGTGCCCACCCTCTATTACAGGCCTCCGTGTGGGAGGCATACCCACTGGAGGACACTTGAAATGCAGCCTAGGAGCACAAGTGACTCCCCTGTTAATATCCATCCCCTAAATACAACCAAATATTCAATTAATATGCAAGTATAGGGTTCCTAAAAATCACCCTCTGTAAAACTTCCTTCCTTTGCAAGGCAGCGAAGAACATTAATTT
Organism: Mustelus asterias; assembly: GCF_964213995.1. NCBI lineage: Eukaryota > Metazoa > Chordata > Chondrichthyes > Carcharhiniformes > Triakidae > Mustelus > Mustelus asterias. The sequence continues at coordinate 80,746,758 of NC_135820.1, read as the reverse complement.
CTGTGTTGATTAGAATCCTGTGCACTACTTGAAAACAAAACATTTGTAAAGATGCTGAATATTTTGTCTGTTTATACCGCAGTTACTGAGAGATGTCCGGGTGGAAGCTCGCTGGCAGTATCACACTTGCTGCTGGAATTAGAATAGGCCAGAGTAACACTGGGTACATTCCTGGCCTCACTTGACACTGTCTCTCACCCACTGCTTAAATACCTGAACGTTTATAAAGTTTCAATTGAATTGAGCTGGCTTACAGAATGCTGGGACCCAATGAGTGGAGGCTCTGCTCCAAGCCCTTCCCTGCTTATCATTCTGGAGGGGAGGGAGAGAAACATTCCTCCTATCTGCAACAGTAACTGCACTAAAAGGCCATAGCTCCTAGAGATGGCAGTATGGTGCCTGTGTTTATTTAGACTAAAAGCCACAATAGACTGGATCAAGGATCAGGTTACCCTGTTTATCGAGGTCCCTAAATAAACTGACTAACAATGCATCTGGCTGCCTGTCTCTGTTCTCAGTATCTATTGTAAGAAGTCTCACAACACCAGGTTAAAGTCCAACAGGTTTATTTGGTAGCAAATACCTTCTTACTGTATTCTTACTTCTTACTGTGTTCACCCCAGTCCAACGCCGGCATCTCCACATCATGACTACCTCAGTATCTATGACAGACAGGTGGCATTGTAGGTTTTTTCAGGCAGAAGGAGAAAAAATGCCATCAGAATGTTGCTGTATTGATCAGTAAACTGCTGCGATACTCGCGATTTACACTCTGGGCAGCTGGCAGCTGTGTGAGTTTGCTCCTCTTGTGACTGTTTCATTGCATTAGCAATTCAGATACCAAGACGAATACTCCAGAGAATTTGATTATAAATTCCTCCCTGCAGCTTCAGTTAAAAAACTGATTACTAAGCTGTAAAAGTGACCGTGAAACTTTCAAGTATTGTTGCAACCCACCATGTTGACATGACGGGCTGAATGGCCTCCTTCTGCACTGTAAAGGGCCTGTGATTTTGTCTTATAATGTCCTTTTTGGAAGGAAGCTGCAACGCTTCCCCTGCCTGGGTCAATATGTAACCCCACCTCAGCATCAGTGTGAAGTGATGCAACATTGCCACTGGATTTTACCCAATGTCAGATTGACTAGGGACTAGGGAGCCAGCCACCCTCCTCCATCCCTAATACGATTCAAAAATACTGCTACTTCCCCAGCCACAGTGCTTGCACCTCACTCTTGAATTGCTGACCTGTTCAAGAGGGATGGGTTACATCTAAACTGGAGGGGCACTAACATTCTGACGGGGAGATTTGCTAGAGCCACTCGGGAGGGTTTAAACTAGTTTGGCAGGGGGGTGGGATCCAAAGCAGTAGGGAGTCAGAAGAGAAGGTTGAGGACAGCACAGAAGTTAAGGAGAGCACATTAAGTAGTAAAGGCACTGTTAGTAATCCTAGTACTAGACAGATCAGGCAAAAACAGGACAGAGAGCAAGGGAAGTCCAGATTAAACTGCATTTATTCCAATGCAAGAGGCCTGACGGGCAAGCAGATGAACTCAGGGCATGGATGGGTACATGGGACTGGGATATTATAGCAATTACTGAAACATGGCAAAGGGAGGGACAGGACTGGCAGCTTAATGTTCCAGGGTACAGATGCTTTAGGAAAGATAGAACAGGAGATAAGAGAGGAGGGGGAGTTACACTTTTGATTAGGGAAAGCATCACAGCCGTACTGAGAGGGGATATATCCGAGGGTTCGGCCACTGAGTCTATATGGGTAAAACTGAGAAATAACAAAGGGGGAAATCACTTTGATAGGGTTGTACTGTAGGCCCCCAAATAGTCGGCGGGCAATTGAGGAGCAAATATGTAAGGAGATTACAGATAGCTCCAAGAAAAATAGGGTGGTAATAGTAGGAGATTTTAACTTTCCCAACATTGACTGGGGAAGCCATAGTATTAGAGGGTTGGATGGCGAAAAATTTGTTGAGTGTATTCAGGAGGAATTTCTCATTCAGTATGTGGATGGCCCGCCTAGAGAGGGGGCAAAACTTGACCTCCTCTTGGGAAATAAGGAAGGGCAGGTGACAGAAGTGTTAGTGAGGGATCACTTTGGACCAGTGACCATAACTCTATTGATTTTAAGATAGCTATGGAGAATGATAGGTCTGGCCCAAAAGTCAAAATTCTAAATTGGGGCAAGGCCAATTTTGATGGTATCAGGCAAGAACTTTCAAAAGTTAATTGGGGGAGTCTGCGGGAAGGCAAAGGGACGTATGGTAAGTGGCACGCTTTCAAAAGTGTGTTATCCTGGGTTCAGGGTAAACACATTCCTCTTAGAGTGAAGGGCAAGGCTGGCAGAAGTCGGGAACCCTGGATGACTCGGGATAAAGAGGCCCTGGTCAAGAAGAAGAAAGAGGCACATGACATGCAAAGGCAGCTGGGATCAAGTGAATCCCTCGAAGGGCATAGTAGAGTTAAGAGAGAAATCAGGAGGGCAAAAAGGGGACACAAGATTGTTCTGGCAGATAAGGCAAAGGAGAATCCAAAGAGCTTCTACAAATACATAAAGGGCAAAAGAGTAACAAGGGAGAGAGTCGGGCCCCTTGAGGATCAAAAAGGTAATCTATTTGCAGATCCACAAGAGATGGGTGAGATCCTAAATGAATATTTCTCATCAGCATTTACTGTTGAGAAAAGCATGGATGTTAGAGAACTTGGCAAAATAAATACTGATGTCTTGAGGAGTGTACATATTACAGAGAAGGAGGTGCTGGAAGTCTTAAAGCGCATCAAGGTAGATAAATCCCCGGGACCTGATGAAGTGTATCCCAGGACACTGTGGGAGGCTAGGGAGGAAATTGCGGGTCCGCTAGCACAGATATTTGAATCATTGATAGCCACGGGTGAGGTGCCTGAAGATTGGAGAGTGGCAAATGTTGTGCCTTTGTTTAAAAAGGGCTGAAGGGAAAAGCCTGGGAACTACAGGCCAGTGAGTCTCACATCTGTGGTGGGTAAATTGTTGGAAGGTATTTTGAGAGACAGGATCTACAGGCATTTAGAGACGGAAGGACTGATTAGGGACAGTCAGCATGGCTTTGTGAGTGGAAAATCATGTCTCACAAATTTGATTGAGTTTTTTGAAGGGGTAACCAAGAAGGTAGATGAGGGCAGTGCAGTTGATGTTGTCTACATGGACTTTAGCAAGGCCTTTGACAGGGTACCGCATGGTAGGTTGTTGCATAAAGTTAAATCTCACAGGATCCAGGGGGAGGTATCTAAATGGATACAAAATTGGCTTCTTGACAGAAGCCAGAGGGTGGTTGTAGAGGGTTGTTTTTCAAACTGGAGGCCTGTGACCAGCGGTGTGCCTCAGGGATCAGTGCTGGGTCCACTGTTATTTGTCATTTATATTAATGATTTGGATGAGAATATAGGAGGCATGGTTAGTAAGTTTGCAGATGACACCAAGATTGGTGGCATAGTGGACAGTGAAGAAAGTTATCTCCAATTGCAACGGGATCTTGATCAATTGGGCCAGTGGGCTGACGAATGGCAGATGGAGTTTAATTTAGACAAATGCGAGGTAATGCATTTTGGTAGATTGAACCAGGGCAGGACTTACTCAGTTAATGGTAGGGCGTTGGGGAGAGTTACAGAACAAAGGGATCTAGGGGTACATGTTCATAGCTCCTTGAAAGTGGAGTCACAGGTGGACAGAGTGGTGAAGAAGGCATTCGGCATGCTTGGTTTCATCGGTCAGAACATTGAATACAGGAGTTGGGACGTCTTGTTGAAGTTGTACAAGACATTGGTGAGGCCACAGTTGGAATACTGTGTGCAATTCTGGTCACCCTATTATAGAAAGGATATTATTAAACTAGAAAGAGTGCAGAAAAGATTTACTAGGATGCTACCAGGACTTGATGGATTGAGTTATAAAGAGAGGTTGGATAGACTGGGACTTTTTTCTCTGGAGCATAGGAGGCTGAGGGGTGATCTTATGGAGGTCTATAAAATAATAAGGGGCATAGACAAGGTAGATAGTCAATATCTTTTCCCAAAGGCAGGGGAGTCTAAAACTAGAGGGCATAGGTTTAAGGTGAGAGGGGAGAGATACAAAAGTGTCCAGAGGGGCAATTTTTTCACACAGAGGGTGGTGAGTGTCTGGAACAAGCTGCCAGAGGTAGTAGTAGAGGCGGGTACAATTTTGTCTTTTAAAAAGCATTTAGACAGTTACATGGGTACGATGGGTATAGAGGGATATGGGCCAAATGCGGGCAATTGGGATTAGCTTAGAGGTTTTAAAAAAAAAGGGCAGCATGGACAAGTTGGGCCGAAGGGCCTGTTCCCATGCTGTAAACCTCTATGACTCTATGACTCATTCAGAAAATTATATATTTCATAAACTTTTATTGTCTGTGTATGGGTCAGAGCTTTGGAGCATTTTCATTGGATGATGCCGCACACCAACTGATGCCATAATGTTGATGCCATTGATTTGATTTTCTGTGTTTTTGAAACAAGCGAAACGTTGTCTGTAAGTCAGCAGCCTTATGAACACTTGTAATAACCGTAAGAATTGGAGTTATGATCAGCACCTTTCGATGAGCAAGTGCAGCTGAGAGCCAGCTCCAGTCACAGACATCGATTGCAAGCTTTGCAGTCCTGAATGTCTCAATGACTTTTCAAATTTATCTTCTGGCCTCAGTGTGTCTCCTTGGAATTATATTAAATACAATCGGACCCGGGTCAGAGGGAGAGCTAAAAGTGAAAAATAAATATTTCTACAATATTTAAATATGTAATAACAATGTAAAATGATCTGTGAACAGTGTCAATAAATTCTCGAGTCATAGAGTTTTACATCCCAGAAAGAGGCCCTTTGCCCCACGTGTCTGCGCTGGTTATCAAGCTCCAATCTATTCTAATGCCATTTTCCAGCCTTGCACGCTTTGGCATTTCAAATGCTTCTTAAATGTGAGGGTTCCCGTCGCTACCACCCTTTCAGGCAGCGAGTTCCAGATTCCCACCACCCTCTGGGGGAAAAAGCTTTTCCTCACATCTCCAATAAACCTCCTGCTCCTTAACTGAAATCTATGCCCCCTGGTTATTGACCGCTCTAATAAAGGGAAACGTTTCTTTCTATCTACCCTATCTATATCCCTCATAATTCTGCACACCTCAATCCGGTCCCCCCTCAGCCTTCTCTGCTCTAAGGAAAACAGCCCCAGCCCAACCAGCCTCTCTTCATAGCTGAAACACTCCAGCCCAGGCAGCACCCTGGTGAATCCATTTAAGAACGGCAATCACATCCTTCCCTTAGTGTGGTGACCAGAATAGCACACAGTACTCTTGCTGTGGCCTCACCAGCATTTTATACAGCTCCATCATAACCACCCCGCTCTTATATTCTCTGCTTGGCTGACAAAGGCAAGTATCCCGTATGCCTTCTTATCATTCTCTTAGTAGGAATTGTTAACTGAAATATTTTGGCTGCAACATTCCCTCTTCAGGGTATCAGAATTTGACAAATGCAGCAAGTCCCTGCTCCACTTTAAAGGAGCAGTGTCCTGTAGCACCAGCCCCTGGTGACACTGGACTCTGTTAATACTGGGCTAAGATAATACTAGATTGAGATAACACTGGACTCTGTGAGCACTGGACTCTGTTAACACTGGGCTGAGATAACACTGGGCTGAGTTAACACTGGGTTGAGTTAACACTGGACTCTGTTAACACTGGGCTGAGTTAACACTGGGTTGAGTTAACACTGGACTCTGTTAACACTGGGCTGAGATAACACTGGACTGAGATAACACTGGGCTGAGATAACACTGGACTCTGTTAACACTGGACTCTGTTAACACTGGGCTCTGTTAACACTGGGCTCTGTTAACACTGGGCTGAGATAACACTGGGCTGAGATAACACTGGGCTGAGATAACACTGGACTCTGTTAACACTGGACTCTGTTAACACTGGGCTGAGATAACACTGGACTCTGATAACACTGGGCTGAGATAACACTGGGCTGAGATAACACTGGACTCTGTTAACACTGGGCTGAGATAACACTGGGCTGAGATAACACTGGGCTGAGATAACACTGGGCTGAGATAACACTGGGCTGAGTTAACACTGGACTCTGTTAACACTGGGCTGAGATAACACTGGGCTGAGATAACATTGGGCTGAGATAACACTGGACTCTGTTAACACTGGACTCTGTTAACACTGGGCTGAGAGATAACACTGGGCTGAGATAACACTGGACTCTGTTAACACTGGGCTGAGATAACACTGGACTGAGATAACACTGGGCTGAGATAACACTGGACTCTGTTAACACTGGACTCTGTTAACACTGGGCTCTGTTAACACTGGGCTCTGTTAACACTGGGCTGAGATAACACTGGGCTGAAATAACACTGGGCTGAGATAACATTGTTGCTGAGATAACACTGGGCTGAGATAACACTGGACTCTGATAACACTGGGCTGAGATAACACTGGGCTGAGATAACACTGGACTCTGTTAACACTGGGCTGAGATAACACTGGACTCTGTTAACACTGGGCTGAGATAACACTGGACTCTGTTAACACTGGGCTGAGATAACACTGGGCTGAGATAACACTGGGCTGAGATAACACTGGGCTGAGATAACACTGGACTCTGATAACACTGGGCTGAGATAACACTGGGCTGAGATAACATTGGGCTGAGATAACACTGGGCTGAGATAACACTGGACTCTGATAACACTGGGCTGAGATAACACTGGGCTGAGATAACACTGGACTCTGTTAACACTGGGCTGAGATAACATTGGGCTGAGATAACACTGGACTCTGATAACACTGGGCTGAGATAACACTGGGCTGAGATAACACTGGACTCTGTTAACACTGGGCTGAGATAACACTGGGCTGAGATAACACTGGGCTGAGATAACACTGGACTCTGTTAACACTGGACTCTGTTAACACTGGGCTGAGATAACACTGGACTCTGTTAACACTGGGCTGAGATAACACTGGGCTGAGATAACACTGGACTCTGTTAACACTGGGCTGGGATAACACTGGGCTGAGATAACACTGGACTCTGTTAACACTGGGCTGAGATAACACTGGGCTCTGTTAACACTGGGCTGAGATAACACTTGGCTGAGATAACACTTGGCTGAGATAACACTGGACTGAGTTAACACTGGACTCTGTTAACACTGGGCTGAGATAACATTGGGCTGAGATAACACTGGGCTGAGATAACACTGGGCTGAGATAACACTGGGCTCTGTTAACACTGGGCTGAGATAACACTGGGCTGAGATAACATTGTTGCTGAGATAACACTGGGCTGAGATAACACTGGACTCTGATAACACTGGACTCTGTTAACACTGGACTCTGTTAACACTGGGCTGAGATAACACTGGGCTGAGATAACACTGGGCAGAGATAACACTGGGCTGAGATAACATTGGGCTGAGATAACACTTGGCTGAGATAACACTTGGCTGAGATAACACTGGGCTGAGATAACACTGGGCTGAGATAACACTGGGCTGAGATAACATTGGGCTGAGATAACACTTGGCTGAGATAACACTTGGCTGAGATAACACTGGGCTGAGATAACACTGGACTCTGTTAACACTGGGCTGAGATAACACTGGACTCTGTTAACACTGGGCTGAGATAACACTGGACTCTGTTAACACTGGGCTGAGATAACACTGGGCTGAGATAACACTGGGCTGAGATAACACTGGGCAGAGATAACACTGGGCTGAGATAACATTGGGCTGAGATAACACTGGGCTGAGATAACACTGGGCTGAGATAACACTGGGCTGAGATAACACTGGGCTGAGATAACACTGGGCAGAGATAACACTGGGCTGAGATAACATTGGGCTGAGATAACACTGGGCTGAGATAACACTGGGCTGAGTTAACACTGGGCTGAGATAACACTGGGCTGAGATAACACTGGGCTGGGATAACACTGGGCTGAGATAACACTGGGCTGAGATAACACTGGACTGAGTTAACACTGGGCTGAGATAACACTGGACTGAGTTAACACTGGACTGAGTTAACACTGGGCTGAGATAACACTGGACTGAGTTAACACTGGGCTGAGATAACACTGGACTGAGTTAACACTGGGCTGAGATAACACTGGGCTCTGTTAACACTGGGCTGAGATAACACTGGGCTGAGATAACACTGGACTGAGTTAACACTGGGCTGAGATAACACTGGGCTGAGATAACACTGGACTCTGTTAACACTGGGCTGAGTTAACACTGGGCTGAGATAACACTGGGCTCTGCCTATACCTGTGCAGTCCATTTTAATCAGAAATTTTTGAAGAATTCATTGAGTCAAAATTGAGCATTTAAACATTTTTGGATTGGTTGATGTTTCTTGAGTACCACTTAAATTGTGATAAGTGTTTTGACTGTAGCATTATCATATCAATGATCTGTTTGACATTAGCATCAAGTTATTTCAACATCCCAGCTGCCAAATTCACTGCTGAATAAAATTGATGTCTCATTTTGACATTAACTTCCTGTGAATGCTTGTGGGAGATTCCTGTAATTATAAGGCCAAGACTTTCCTCCATATTTATTGAAAAGCATTATCTATTATACAATAACTGTAAAATGGTCATAAATTAATGACATATTTAGAGGTTTTGGATCAGAATGAGCTGGTTAAAGGATTATGGACACATTGAGAGACCTTTATAATGACCTTTCTGCTGTTCAGCCACAAGTCAATGTTTCACGAAGCCAAATCGGGATTTTGAGCACTATCTGTCAAACCTTTATCAACCTGACCTTTTAATAAGATTCCTGGGATCCTCGAGGATGGCTAAGAGAATTTTTTTAATGAATTTTACAATAAATGCCAAAATAGCTCCAAGCAACCCCTCTGTCTGCCAGAGAGTCCCTGTATTTGGGAAATGGACAACACTGTTATTCATTGGCCATTCCCCATTGCTCAGAGGAGGTGGGGATGGACCTTGTCCTTGGCTAACTGCAGATGGAGTTCCCATGATGATAAGGAATCCCAGGACAGTGGCCCAGTGACGATGAAGCATGGTGATATACACTCGAATCAGATGTTATGTGACTTGGAAAGGAACCGTAGGTGCTGGTGCTCCGAGCTGTGACCTGGTCCTTCTTGTCCTTCGCAATGGTAGAGATCACTGGTCGAGTTGAAGTGGTGAGTTGCTGCTTTGCATCTTGTAGATTATTCTTCAGCTGTAGGGTGCTGGTGACAGCTGAAGGGAATATCCAGGCATTAAAAGGGCGCTGTTGAACAGTGTTAGTTACAGCTCATTGGTCTGGAGACGTCTTCATAATCATATGTAGGTTAACTGTAAGTCTTTATTGACTTGGTCAGCTGTTTTCTAAGTGGCCAAAATAATCTATTTAGGCTACTGAGTAGATGGCAAGTGATTACATCCAGTAGGGGATAAAGTAAAAGCCATCAAGGAAGCATCAACCCCGAGGAACAACACAGAGTTAAAATCCTTCTTGGGATTCTTCAACTATTATGGAAAATGTATCCTGAATTAGGCTCCCATGCTGGCCTCCTTGCAATGCCCTACCATGAAAATGCCAGAGATGGTCCTGGGAAGCTCAGAGTTTGTACATCTGTAATAATAATGTTCCTGAGTTCCTCCCTCTCTTTACTTGCCATTATTAATCGAGGCATAGAGTATACAAGCAGGGAGGTTACGATGCAGCAGTACAAAACACCCGTTAAGCCACAGCTAGAATACTGTGTGCAGTTCTGGTCGCCACATTAAAGGAAGGATGTGATTGCACTGGAGAGAGTGCAGAGGAGATTCACCAGGATGCTGCCTGGGCTGGAGTGTTTCAGCTATGAAGAGAGGCTGGTTAGGCTGAGGCTGTTTTCCTTAGAGCAGAGAAAGCTGAGGGGGGCCCTGATTGAGGTGTACAGAATTATGAGGGATTTGGATAGGATAGATAGGAAGAAACATTTCCCCTTATTAGAGGGGTCAATAACCAGGGGGCATAGATTGAAGGTAAGGAGCTGGAGATTTAGAGGAGATTGAAAGAAAAACCTTTTCCCCCAGAGGGTGGTGGGAATCTGGAACTCGCTGCCTGAAAGGGTGATAGAGGCGGGAACCCTCACAACATTTAAGAAGCATTTAGATGAGCACTTGAAACGCAATAGAATACAAGGCTATGAAAAATGGGATTAGAATAGATAGGTCTTTGATGGCCAACACAGACATGATGGGCCGAAGGGTCTCATTTTGTGCTGTAGACCTCTATGACTTTATGACTTAACTGAATTTGTGAGTTCATGTGAGCCAGTTCAGATTTCAATGCCCTCATAATTGGCCTCATTTAACTTCTGTCCCTCAAACTGATTCTGAAATTCAGTCACAATTTAGTCTCTGCTATCTAGGAGCTCCTTCACTCTGGGATCATTAATTAATCCTATCTCATTGCACAATGCCAGGTCGAGTATGGGCTGCTCTCTGATTGGCTCCAGAACCTGTTGTTCTAAGAAACTATCCCCAAAAACATGCTATGAATTCCTCAGCTAGGCTACCTTTGCGCACCTGACTTTTCCGGTCTATATGCAAATTTAACCCCCCCCCCCGGATTATCGCCGCGCCTTCCTAACAAGTTCCAATGATTTTTTTCCTTTATGCTCCACCTTACCATGTGGGGGATCGATACACGACTCCCAGCTGATTCCTTGTCTTTACCATTTCTCATCTCTACCCAAACTGTTCCCACATCCTGGTTTCCTGAACTTAGGGCAATCTGTTGTATTGTGTTAATACCATCATTAATTAACAGAGCCACTCCTCCACCTTTTCCTTGCTGCCTGTCCTAAATGTCCTTCAATATTCAGGCCCCAATCCATGTCCTCCTGCAGCCATATCTCCATAATCACTATCGAATCATACTTATTTCTATTTGCACTCTCAGTTCAACTGTTTTGTTTTAAATTCTTCATGTATTCAGACACAGAGCTTTTAATTTTATCCTTTTATTCTTTTTGTAACCTCTATTCACATCTGTTGATTTATTGCTAGATTTGTACTCACTATCCCTTCCTGTTACGGTCTGTTTTTCATTTCCTGTATTAATGCCTTTCTCTTTTGAATGTTCTTTGTTCTTTGATTTACCACATCATCCCAATTTAAACCCTTGTCCCCACTATTTAGTTTAAAAGCATTTCTGCTTCCTGGTACAGATCCCACTTTCCCCAGTACTGGTGCCAGCATCTCACAAACTGGAACCCACTTCCCCCACACCAGTTAATCAGCCACACGTTCATCTCTCAAGTCTGATTTGTCCTTTGCCAATTTGCTCGTGACCCAGTTAATAACCCAGAGATTATGACCTTTGAGATTCTGCTTCTTAATTTAGTGCCAAGTTCCTCAAAAGGATTATACAGAACCTCCTTCTTTGTCCTGCCTATGTTGTTGGGAACCTACATGGACCATGGCGATTAGGTCCTCTCTTTCCCACTGCAAGTTTCTCTCCAGCCCGGAGTAGATGTTCCAAATCCTGGCACCGGGCAGGCAACACAGCCGTCTGGACTCTCGCTCCTTGCTATAGAGAACAGTGTCAATCCCCCTCTTTATACCACCTCCTACTACCGCTACATTCTTACGTGCTCCCCCCATTTGAATATCTTCCTGCCCATGGTCAGTTAGTTCATCGACCCTCAGCCCCACTCCCATTCAAACAAGCTGAGAGAACCTCAAAGCTGGTGGACAATTGTAAAGACTAAGGCTCCTGTGCTTCTGCCCTCTGGCTCACTCATAGTCACACTCTCCTGTCCCTGACCACTGACCAAACCAAAAGACCCTGTCCTAAGTGGCGTGACTGCCTCCTGGTCACTTTCTCTCTCCCTCTTAGAACTATTTACAAATACACTAAAGGGTATGAGCTAGGAGCTGTCTCCATGCTGGCATCTACACACGGCTCTGTCCAACACTCAGCTGACCTTGGATGTGGGTCATGTGCTCTCTTACATCATTGTGTTGGGGTTACTGTACTCAGTCCTGCATTAACCCTACATGTGCTAAACTCTTATACTACAGGTACAAACAAGCACAACTGCTCTAAATGTCAGTGGACGTTTTGAGTGTTGTTGTGGCTGTACTCATCCAACCGAATGGAAAATATTCCATCATAGGCTTTAAAGGGTCCAGAGATGATCAGAGGATACCCAGACTCTGCCATTTTCTTCTTGATGTTACTATGTTGATGTGGCTGGTCCACTTGAGATTCAGGTCATTACTGACTCCCCAAGATGTTGATGGTGAGGGAGCTGGCAATGATGATGCAGGGAAAATGGCTGGACCTGTATTTACAATGACAATTATCTGACATTAATACAGAATAAATGCAGCCAATCACTTTTCAGCCCAAATCAGGATGTTTTCCTAGTCCTAGTGTCACGTGGGTAGAGTTGTGAATGGAGCTGAACACCGTGGAGTTTAGTGATCAGCCTTACATCTGACTTTCTGGGATTGAACTGAGCATCATTTCCTGAGAACCTCCTAAACTGACGTGCTGGGACAATGTTGATTCACTTCTAACCATTACAATTACTTTGATCATCTTAATTTATCTGAAACTTGGATTGCCAGTTGAAATTTTGGTGACATTGATTATTATGACATTAGAAAAATGCATGAAGTTTGTTGCACATGGATGTGTTTTACGTTCAAGTTCACTTGATCCTGATACTGAGTGTGCACACTGATTCTGCTGCAACCTGGAAACCAAAGGCAGCAGTAGATCTGAGAATTCACCTCAAATTCACAATCAAACTTGAAACTTCTTGATCTACATGGGCTGGGATTTCCAACACACACTGAATTTCCCAGTGAAATGGAGTTTAGCTATTAAGGTTTATACAATATCATAGAATCATAGAAACCCTACAGTACAGAAAGAGGCCATTCAGCCCATCGAGTCTGCACCAACCACAATCCCACCCAGACCCTACTCCCATATCCCTACATATTTTACCCACTAATCCCTCTAACCTACGCATCTCAGGACACTAAGGGGCAATTTTAGCATGGCCAATCAACCTAACCCACACATCTTTGGACTGTGGGAGGAAACCGGTGTACCTGGAGGAAACCCACGCAGACACGAGGAGAATGTGCAAACTCCACACAGACAGTGACCCAAGCCGGGAATCGAACCCAGATCCCTGGAGCTGTGAAGCAGCAGTGCTAACCACTGTGCTACCGTGCCGCCCGTGATTGTTTTTTTAGTTTGTAATTGATAAAAAGCTCTTGCTAATTTTCTTTCTATACATGTTGACTGTATTCTTAAATAAACTTTGTTTGATAAAAGCTCCTTAGTGGGTCTTTGGAATCATACCTGAAATGAAGCATCTCATTCACACCCTCTAAATACAAGATGCAAAACGTATTATCCAGGCATAAAACACTTTGGAGTTTCTGACCTGAATTATAACACACTAATCCTCACTTCTTAAAATTTTAAACTTTATTTTCTTTCCTGTCTTTTTATATTAATGTAAACCGACTGGTCAGAAAAAGACGGATTGGATCATCCAGCAGGTGGATCTGGTTACACACTCCCCTGCGACTATTCAGCATTGACTAGCTTGCTGTCTAAACAGGAGTTATGTTGTTTTCACTAACAACTCAATAGTAATGAGCACCGGATTTACCACTGGTCCACAGGTGGCCATGGATGCAGAAGTGTTTACAGAATAGGTGGCATTGCCCCTTATTAGCTTCATCAGCAGGTGGTTCTGAGTGCTTTAGCCTGGATGTCACTGAATGGGTTTCTACACTGGAGAGCATGCAGAGATGTTAATGCAGCAACATCACAAGGTGAAACATAAAGGGTGGCTACCACAGAAACATGTAACTCCCCACAGAATGTAGAATAATTTTCCTCAATGCTCAACAACAACAAACTCTTGAATTTCTGTAGCATTCAAATTCAGGAGACAATATAAAATAAGGGTACAACTCTAAAGGGGGTGCGGGAGCAGAGGGACCTGGGTGTATGCATGCTGAAGTCATTGAATGTGGCAGGACAAGTGGAGAGAGAGCAGTTTATAAAGCTTACAATATCCTAGGCTTTATTAAATGGGGCAGAGAGTACAAGATCAAGGAGGTTGTGTTAAACTTGTACAAATCTTTGGTGTGGCCTCAAGCTGGAGTATTGTGTCCAGTTCTGAGCACCACATATTAGGAAGGATTTGAAAACATTGGAGAGAGTGCAGGAAAGATTCACGGGATCCGGAACTTCATTTCCGGATTCAGATTTAGATTTGAAAATCCTGTAGAAGTTGAGAGATTAAATAAGGATGTTCAAAATCATGAGAGGTCTGGATAGAGGAGATAGGGAGAAACTGTCCCCATTGATGTAGGTATCGAGAGCCAGAGGCACAGATATAAGATAATTGGCAACAGAGGCAGTAGCAGCACCAGAAAAAACCTTTTTACACAATGCGTGGTTAAGATCTGGAATGAGTGGGTTGGAGGCAGGCTTAATCAAGGCTTTCAAAAGGGAACCGGACCAATATCTGAAAAGGAAAAATGTGCAGGCTTACGGGATTAAGGTGGGTGAGTGGCACTGAGGGGGGAATTTTACCATTTTGAGTCTAAGTGCCGGATCTGGGGGTCAAATAGATCCGCGCCTGGAATCCTCTTTCCAGCGCGCCCATACGCGTTTTGCCAGCTCCAGCCCGATCCGCGCTGTGTGCGGGGCTTAGCGCTGGCGGACCGATCGGAGCTCTGAACTGCGCATGTACAGTTCGAAAAAAAGCTGACAGAGCGCGCCTGGGCGCGAAAAAAAAAGCAGAAAGCGGAGAGAGTGGTTCTCTGACGTTCATCCTCTGGTCGGGGTGGGGGGGAGTGGGAGGAGGAGAGGGGGTGTGATGTATCACCCCCTGGGGGGGGGGGAGGAGAGGGGGTGTGACCGATAATGCCCTGGGGGAGGGGGTGGAGAGGGGGTGTGATGTATCATCCCCAGGGGATGATATGTCACACCCCCTCCCCTCCCACCTCCCTCCCCCCAACCACCCCCCCAGGAGATGAGACGTCACACCCCCTCCCCTCCTCCCCACCCCCCTCCCGCCCCGACCAGAGGATGACCTGGGTCAGGGAGCCGTTGCAGTCTCTGACCCCGCTCTTCGGAGGCTGCAGCGGCGACTTCAGACTTTTATTTTGCCGGTCGGTAACAGCGCGGACGCGGATCGGGCCAGAAGACGGTAAAGTGGGATTTGGCGGTAGATTTGGGTGCGCGGTTCATTAAGTCGATTTAAATGCATGCAAATGCATTTAAATTGTCGGGCCTCAAAATAAAGGGGGGTCAGTTTAGGACAGAGTTGAGGAGGAACTTCTTCTCTCAGAGAGTGGTGAATCTCTGGAATTCTCTGCCCACTGAAGTGGTGGAGACTACCTCGTTGAATATGTTTAAGTCATGGATAGATGGATTCCTGATCGGTAAGGGAATTCACGGGATCCGGAACTTCAGTTCCGGATTTAGATTTAGATTTAGATAAACTTCAGTTCCGGATTTAGATTTAGATTTGAAAATCCTGTAGAAGTTGAGAGATTAAATAAGGATGTTCAAAATCATGAGAGGTCTGGATAGAGGAGATAGGGAGAAACTGTCCCCATTGATGTAGGTATCGAGAGCCAGAGGCACAGATATAAGATAATTGGCAACAGAGGCAGTAGTAGCACCAGAAAAAACCTTTTTACACAATGCGTGGTTAAGATCTGGAATGAGTGGGTTGGAGGCAGGCTTAATCAAAGCTTTCAAAAGGGAACCGGACCAATATCTGAAAAGGAAAACCCTGGAATGATGTTTAAAGGCAAATGGAAGATGGGAGCACATCTCCTGCACAGTACTGCCACCATTAGTTGTCTGGCCATTTGCCTTAAAGCCCCAAAGAGGTTTTTCTTATTTGTAATGGTGGGTGAAACACGAGGGAGACCCAAGTAGAATCTGTAGAATTTGATCTGTTTTTAAAAGGGATTTCTTTAATGAAGTACAGGGAATAGAGAATGAAGAGACTGCCATAGTAAAGAGATATTTGGCCATCTCTTGGCTAAGTTCCACCTTCCTCCTCTGCTAAACTTCAGATTGTAACTGTGCTCAGAGTCTACATCGGCAAATGGAATTGAAAGCTCAGGAAGTTTTGGAGCACACAGTCAGGTGGTGCCGATCATTGGTAAAAGGATCGCAATCTCTGCACCTTCATCAGTCACATCATTAGGATTTGAGGCCATAACAACTGGACAGAGCTACGGACAAGAAATGTGACTGATGGACATGTAGGTGGCGATAAACCAGTGAAGCATAGAATCCCTACAAGCAAAAGGAGGCCATTTGGCCCATCGAGTCTGCACCAGCTCTCCAAAAGAGCATCTTACCCAAGCCCACCACCCCCCGCCCTATCCCCATAACCCCACGCATTTAAACAAAACACTTTAGTCTTGAAATGGATGTAAATGGTAGGCTGATTGAAGCGTGCTGACTAATGGAAGTGTTGTATGTGCATGATGATGTAATGCAGAACACTCCACATCATAACAAATTGGTTTAACTATTGCTCCTGCATCTTTGGATTGATTTGAATCTTTGTCAGGGAGCACACAAGATTTGTGTGAGATACTAAATACAATGTGCAGCAAATCCCATTTACAATATTGTGAATAGACTTTAAGAAGTAACTTTAACCTTTAGATTAGCAATGCCATTACACTTCATTTGTAGTCATGCTGTGTTCTGTTGCTTCTGCTTGCAAATATAACAGCTTTTATATAAACAACCACATCTCACCAACACAGAAGTCCAAATTCTTGCTGCAGCAAAACATTTAATACTTGAAAGAACTTTTAATAATTTATCATTAATGTGAGAAGCTTCAACATGATTAAATTTCATAAAGGCCCTAATAGCACATACAAATTAAAGCAAGGTCTTTGTTGTGTCAATTAGTTGATTAACTATCAGATGGTCTGTGAGCTGAAGCAATTTGATCTGTTTTTAAAAGGGATTTCTTTAATGAAGTACAGGGAATAGAGAATGAGAGAATTTCAATTAAATATTGGCATGCATTGAATGACAGTATATATTAGATATTAAAGCTTTTAGTCTAATTACATGCATTTTCATTAAGGGATGTATTTAACAAGAGGATTCTACACTTGTCAAACAGCCAACAGTGTATCATCTGCTGGTGCTATCTTTCTCCAGTATTTTTTGGAGAATCGTCGCGCTCATTAATGCAAGTCTTGTCCATCGCAGAGCCGAGCGCAAAGGAAAAATCCACTTCACAGTGTATCCAGAATTCCTCTTTTAATGAAAAATATTGGAATGTATCACTTTCTATGTAGTTATAAAATAAGTCACAGTAACAGGTTGTTTTGAAAAGGGCAATTTCTCAGAGCAGAATTTCATTAGCAAATCAATAAATGCAGAGAAGGTTTGCATTTTCCTGCATCCATGAGAACTTTCACTCTGAATATGTGTTAGTATCACCCCCAAAAGAGAAGCCTCCATTGCGCTCTGTAACATTTCCTGTACACACACCATCTGCCATGTGACTTCTCTGAGTGAGATTGACAACTTGGTGTTCTAGCGCTTTCAACAACACTTAAGAAGTTTGACACCATCTGAGACAAAGCAGCCCGCTCTGTCGGAACTCCACCAACCACACTGAGCATTCACTTCATCCTTCACCGATGCCCAATGGCAGTGGTGTATGCCATCTATAAGATGCACTGCAGCAACTCGCCAACATCCATTGACTGCACTTCCCAAACCCATGACCACCACCAACTAGAAGGACAAGGGCAGCAGATACAGGAACACCACAACCTACACGTTCCCTACAAGTTACTCACCGTTCTCACTTGGAAATACATCGCCGTTCCTTTACTGTCGCAGAATCAAAATCTTTCCTAACAGCACTGTGGATGTACCTACACCACATCGACTGCTGTAGTTCAAGAAGGCAGCTCACCATCACTTCCTGAAGGGTAACTAGGGATGGGCAATAAATCCTGCCTTGCCCCAAATGCTATGAACAAATGAAGAAAACCACTCAAATTATAGGTTCACCAAAATGATGCCAGACCTGGCACCTTGTAGATGGTGCATACAGCTGTCACTGTGCGTTGGTGGTGGAGGGAGTGAGTGTTTCAGGTGGTGAATGGGGTGCCAATCAAGAGGGGCTGCTTTGTCCTGGATGGTGTTGAGCTTCTTGAGAGTTGTTGGAGCTGCACTCATCCGGACAAATGGAGATTATTCCATCACACTCCTGACTTGCGCCTTGTAGATGGTGGACAGACTTTGGGGAGTCAGGAGGTGAGTTACTCACCGCAGTATCCACAGTTTCTGATCTGCTTTTGTAGTCACAGCATTTATGTGGTTAGTCCAGTTCAGTTTCTGGTCAGTGGGTGAATCCCACAATAATGATGATGAGAGATTCAGTGATGGCAATGCCAAGGGGTGATGGTTAGATTCTTTCTTGTTGGAGATGGTCATTGTGTGGCACAAATGTTACTTGCCACTTATCATCTCAAGCCTGGGTGTTGTCCAGGTTTTCCCCAACTCACCCGACCTCCAACACACCAGTTTTTCAGGGTTAATACTGTCCCCAATATCTCAATAATATTCCAAAATTGAAACCATCCTTTCAAAGATAACATTGAAATCCTGACAAACTTTAGTGCGTTCCAACCCCAGTCTTGTTTCCTGTTATCAGTTAACTAATCAAGCTAATTTGCAAAATTATTGTCCTTTTTAAATTTTACGATTAGAAAATCTATGGACGGGGCGGTAAAATTCCAGTCTATTGCTTGCATGTAGGCCTGATCAGAACTCTGCATTAGTGAATGGAGAAATTCGATCTCCACCATCACCATCTACAGCTCCAGGCCATTACAAGTGTGTAAAGGTGCATCTTGCCACAGTAACTCAGACCGCTTGGAGGATTGGTTGATTAATTTGGCTGGACAGCTAGAGTGGGTCAGGTTGATGCTAACGGTACGCGGTTTAATCCCTGTTCTGTCTGGTGGATTCAGGACCTACAGCCTTGCTCGTCTCGGAATGGAGACTGTGATGCTCGGGGTCAGCCCTGACTTCAGGCAGGGACTTCCAGAAGAAATGAGTGGGTTTCCAGTGCATTAAAATCCCGTCCAAGGGGTTCACGAGATGTGAGCGCAGGATTGGCTCTGGCTCTTCTCAGCCTGAAATCCCTTCACTTATCGCATTTACACAGCTCATACTTACCTAATCCTGAAGCGAGAACGCCATATTGTGTCCCTGGAAGATTCCTGGTTCAACGTTGGTGACAAAATGCTGAGAAATATCAAGAAAATTACAAAAATACTAAAATTAAAGTCGACAAAAGAGAGCAGTCAGGAGTAACTGGGGTGGAGCTGACTCCTTCCACATGGTGACTGAGTGAATGAACAGGCTCTCGATCCAGCACTCTCACTCAACTGGCAAAGGCATGGGCATCGATATGCGAACAAGTGGGCTACTTGGATGTTTGAAGAACGCTGCATCAAATTCACCTTCTTCTCCACTCCCCACCAATGCAATACTGGAATTGATTATTGCTTCATTCCAAAAGCAGTATTACACTCACTGAGCAAAGAACAAAGAGCAGTTAAGCACAGGAACAGGTCCTTCGGCCCTCCAAACCTGCGCCGATCATGATGCCCTAACTAAACTAAAACTGTATGCACTTACAGAGTCCGCATCCTTCCATTGCCATCCTATTCATGTATTCCTCTAGATGTCCCTTAAATGCCACTATTGTACCTGCTCCCATTACCTCCCCGGGCAGCGCGTTCCAGACATTCTCCTAGTAAATGGTCTCCTGCTTCGCAGGGAGGATTGTGATCTCTGATTGCACTCCTGTCTTCCTGGAATTTTTATTTGTGGAGATTCATCCTCGATCTAGATCTTGGAGAATTAATGCATCTCTGCTTAAGGATCATAACTTTATCTTGTACTTTAAGACCCATTTTGATCTCTTATACTCAGGCAATTCTCTCTCTGAAGTAAGCCCCTCAATCCTGTGGCAAACCTGCAAAGCTTTTGCAAGGGGTTTGGTCATTTTGTATATGGCCAAAAAATGCGGCGACCAGAACTGTACACAATACTCCAAGTGCGGCCGCACCAGAGTTTTGTACAGCTGCAACATGACCTCATGGCTCCGAAACTCAATCCCTCTACCAATAAAAGCTAACACACTGTACGCTTTTTTAACAACCCTATCAACCTGGGTGCCAACTTTCAGGGATCTATGCACATGGACATCGAGATCTCTCTGCTCATCCACACTACCAAGTATCTTACCATTAGCCCAGTACTCTGTATTCCTGTTACTCCTTCCAAAGTGAATCACCTCATACTTTTCCGTATTAAACTCCATTTGCCACCTCTCAGCCCAGCTCTGCAGCTTATCTATGTCCCTCTGTAACCTGCAACATCCTTCCGCACTGTCCACAACTCCACCGACTTCAGTGTCATTCGCAAATTTACTAAGCCATCCTTCTATGCCCTCATCCAGGTCATTTATAAAAATGACAAACAGCAGTGGCCCCAAAACAGATCCTTGCGGTACACCACTAGTAACTGAACTCCAGGATGAACATTTCCCATCAATCACCACCCTCTGTCTTCTTACAACTTGCCAATTTCTGATCCAAACCGCAAAATCACCCTCAATCCCATGTGTCCGTATTTTCTGCAATAGCCTACCATGGGAAACCTTCTCAAACGCTTTACTGAAATCCATATATAGAACATAGAACAGTACAGCACAGAACAGGCCCTTCGGCCCACGATGTTGTGCCGAGCTTTATCTGAAACCAAGATCAAGCTATCCCACTCCCTATCATCCTGGTGTGCTCCATGTGCCTATCTAATAACCGCTTAAATGTTCCTAAAGTGTCTTGACTCCACTATCACTGCAGGCAGTCCATTCCACACCCCAACCACTCTCTGCGTAAAGAACCTACCTCTGATATCCTTCCTATATCTCCCACCATGAACCCTATAGTTATGCCCCCTTGTAATAGCTCCATCCACCCGAGGAAATAGTCTTTGAACGTTCACTCTATCTATCCCCTTCATCATTTTATAAACCTCTATTAAGTCTCCCCTCAGCCTCCTCCGCTCCAGAGAGAACAGGCCTAGCTCCCTCAACCTTTCCTCATAGGACCTACCCTCCAAACCAGGCAGCATCCTGGTAAATCTCCTCTGCACTCTTTCCAGCGCTTCCACATCCTTCTTATAGTGAGGTGACCAGAACTGCACACAATATTCCAAATGTGGTCTCAGCAAGGTCCTGTACAGTTGCAGCATAACCCCACGGCTCTTAAATTCCAACCCTCTGTTAATAAAAGCTAACACACTATAGGCCTTCTTCACAACTCTATCCACTTGAGTGGCAACCTTTAGAGATCTGTGGATATGGACCCCAAGATCTCTCTGTTCCTCCACAGTCTTCAGAACCCTACCTTTGACCCTGTAATCCACATTTAAATTAGTCCTACCAAAATGAATCACCTCACATTTATCAGGGTTAAACTCCATTTGCCATTTTTCAGCCCAGCTTTGCATCCTATCTATGTCTCTTTGCAGTCTACAACAGCCCTCCACCTCATCCACTACTCCACCAATCTTGGTGTCATCAGCAAATTTACTGATCCACCCTTCAGCCCCCTCCTCTAAGTCATTAATAAAAATCACAAAGAGCAGAGGACCAAGCACTGATCCCTGTGGCACTCCGCTAGCAACCTGCCTCCAATCCGAAAATTTTCCATCCACCACCACCCTCTGTCTTCGATCAGACAGCCAGTTACCTATCCAATCGGCCAACTTTCCCTCTATCCCACACCTCCTCACTTTCATCATAAGCCGACCATGGGGGACCTTATCAAACGCCTTACTAAAATCCATGTATATGACATCAACTGCCCTACCTTCACCAACACACTTAGTTACCTCCTCAAAAAATTCAATCAAATTTGTGAGGCACGACTTGCCCTTCACGAATCCGTGCTGACTATCCCGGATTAATCCGCATCTTTCTAAATGGTCGTAAATCCCATCCCTAAGGACCTTTTCCATCAATTTCCCAACCACCGAAGTAAGACTAACCGGTCTATAATTACCAGGGTCATTTCTATTCCCTTTCTTAAACAGAGGAACAACATTCGCCATTCTCCAGTCCTCTGGCACCATCCCCGTGGACAGCGAGGACCCAAAGATCAAAGCCAAAGGCTCTGCAATCTCATCCCTTGCCTCCCAAAGAATCCTAGGATATATTTCATCAGGCCCAGGGGACTTATCGACCTTCAGTTTATTCAAAACTGCCAGGACATCCTCCCTCCGAACATCTATTTCCTCCAGCCTATTAGCCTGTAACACCTTCTCTTCCTCAAAAACATGGCCCCTCTCCTTGGTGAACACTGAAGAAAAGTATTCATTCATCACCTCGCCTATCTCTACTGACTCCATACACAAGTTCCCACTACTGTCCTTGACCGGCCCTAACCTCACCCTGGTCATCCTTTATTCCTCACATAAGAGTAAAAAGCCTGGGGTTTTCCTTGATCGGACCCGCCAAGGACCTCTCATGTCCCCTCCTAGCTCTCCTAAGCCCCTTTTTCAGTTCGTTCCTTGCTAACTTGTAACCCTCAATCGAGCCATCTGAACCTTGTTTCCTCATCCCTACATAAGCTTCCCTCTTCCTTTTCACAAGACATTCCACATATACACCATATACATATTACACATATACATCCACATATACACCACATCAACTGCTTTACCCTCATCCACCTCTTTGGTCACCTTCTCAAAGAACTCAATCAGGTTTGTGAGGCACGACCTACCCTTCACAAAACTGTATTGACTATCCCTAATCAAATTATTCCTTTCTAGATGATTATAAATCCTATCTCTTATAATCCTTTCCGAAACTTTGCCCACAACAGAAGTAAGGCTCACTGGTCTATAATTATCAGGGTTGTCTCTACTCCCCTTCTTGAACAAGGGGACAACATTTGCTATCCTCCATTCTTCTGGCACTATTCCTGTAGACAATGACAACATAAAGATCAAAGTCAAAGACTCTGCAATCTCCTCCCTAGCTTCCCAGAGAATCCTGGGATAAATCCCATCCGGCCCAGGGGACTTATCTATTTTCACGCTTTCCAGAATTGCTAACACCTCCTCCTTATGAACCTCAATCCCGTCTCTCAGTATTCTCTTCAACAACATTGTCTTTTTCCTGTGTGAATACTGACGAAAAATATTCATTTAGCGCCTCTCCTATCTCTTCGGACTCCACGCACAACTTCCCACTACTGTCCATGACTGGCCTTAATCTTACCCTAGTCATTCTTTTACTCCTAACATACCTATAGAAAGCTTTAGGGTTTTCCTTGATCCTACCTGCCAAAGACTTCTCATGTCCCCTCCTGGCTCTTCTTAACTGTCTCTTTAGGTCCTTCCTGGCTAACTTGTAACTCTCAAGTGCCCTAACTGAGCCTTCACGTCTCATCTTTACATAAGTCTCCCTCTTCCTCTTCACAAGAGATTCAACTTCTTTAGTAAACCACGGTTCCCTCGCTCGACCACTTCCTCCCTGTCTGACAGATACATACTTCTCAAGGACACGCAGTAGTTGTTCCTTGAACAAGCTCTACATTTCAATTGTGCCCATCCTCTGCAGTTTCCTTCCCCATCCTATGCATCCTAAATCTCGCCTAATCACATCATAATTGCCTTTCCCCCAGCTATAACTCTTAATATAAGAAGGCAGACTCTAGCATTATTTCCTAGATTCTAAGGGTAATAGGATGATTAAGACGGAGGATATTAAGGCATTTATTGGCTTCCATGCCGATTTATATCAAACAGATCAGTCTAGAGATGCACTAGTACATATGGAGCATTTCTTATCTTTCTTTAAACTCCCAACAATTTCTAAAGATCAAAGGTTGACCCGAAATGCCTCCATTTCGAAGGAGGAAGTGGTTTTTGCATTGAAGAATCTTCAGTACGGTTCTGGGGCCTGATGGTTTTGGGAGTGAATTTTATAAGGTATTTAAAGACTTGCTAACAGATCCTCTGATTGGTCTGTAAAACCATTCATTCAAAGCAGGTCGGCTGTCTCAGTCACTTTGAGAAGCAAATAGTTCCTTAATTTTGAAGGCAGACAAGAACCCTGAGGAATGTACATCCTATAGGCCAATTTCACTCCTGGATGTAGATCGAAATTGTTGTCTAAAAACTGGCATTATGTCCAGAAAAAACCCTCCCTTTGATTATCCAGGGCCAAAAACAATGGGTTCATAAAGGGCCGGAATTTATTTGTTAAGTGTACATAGGTGCTTTCTAAAAATCGGTTATCGGTCTGATCATTTTAGTCTTCAGCGAGGGATAGGCAGGGTTGCCAGTTATCCCGTTATTGTTTGCAATAGCTATTGAGCCCCTAGTGGAGGCAATTAGACAAGATCCATTAGTATTTAGGTTGTCTATTGGTGGAAAGCAACACAAAATCATGTTACATGCGGATGATGTTGCTATTTGTGAGTAAGCCAGATGCTTCTGTCCCTGCTGTTATTGATACTGTGGCTCTGTTTGGTTCCTTCTCGTGCTATTAAATTAATTTGGCAAAATACGAGGCAATGGCTCTGGGAAGGCTCAGAGGGAGAACACCCCCCTCCCCTCCCACCCCCTTCCCCGATAGATGGTTCCTCTCAGGGTCTACTTATTTGGGTATTTCCGTCCGACAGTTATATAATAGAAATATCCTCCCCCTTTACTTGCGTCTATTAAGTGGGATCTACACTGTTGATCCTCCTTACCAATATCAGGCTAATGTGTCTTTACTTATTCGATTTGAGTTCATCCGTACAATTAGCTTCAATAACTCTGCTGAGACTGTATCTCAATAATAACAGCAATGCTCACTGTTCAACACAAACACCAGCTAAAAGGCAAAGAGCAAAAGCCATGGCCTGTGCTACTATTCTTTCTAATGTTCACTGTTGCTGCCAAACAGGAGAAATGAATCGAAAATATTTCCCGTAAAAAGTTAAATCTTTGTCACTACTTTCCTTGTAATTCCCTCCCTATTTTTAACCTTGTCATTCATTGAGACACGACAAACTGATATTGGGGGATTCCGCTATTCAGATAGCTTCTTTTAATCTGTGGTTATTGCTGAGAGGTGCTAATCATGCACTCATATCCTCTCATTTTCTGGATCTGATTTAACTTTAAATAATACGCTTACATCTGTATTATCTTGTGATTGTGCTGGTAGTTGACTTTTGGAAAGTCCCCAAGTCAATATAAATGACATGGATATAATCAGTTGCAGTGAAGGAATTAGCTCAATGCAAACCTAAAGGGGATGTCCTGTAGCCCTCTCCGAAACAAAGGACATGTTCAAATACTGCAGATGCAATCAAATCCCAAACAGTAACCCTAACTCTAAGACTAACCCTAACCTTACTCCTAATTCGAACTCTTTTCCAAAAAAAGGATATGTTGAAAGACTCGAAATGTAGCCATAACCATAAACCTAACCATAACTCTAACCCTAATCCTACCCCGAATCCTAGCCCTAATCCTAACTCTAACCCGAATCCTAACTCTAATCCTAACCCTAACTCTAACCCTAATCCTAACCCTAACTCTAACCCTTATCCTAACTCTAACTCTAACCCTAATCCTAACCCGAATCCTAATCCTAATCCTAACCCTAACCCCAATCCTAATCTTCCATCCATCATTGATGGAACCACCTATTGATGTAATTGGATAATTTTGGAAGATTATTGGCTGTTTTATTCTTGGCAAACGATTTGACCAGAGGCAAATATCTTTTCTTAAACGTATTTTTATTCACATACCCCACTATTGACAGGATTACAAAGCCTGGGACAGAGCCACTGCTCATCTTTCAGACTCCCCTCACCTGTAGGTAAAGTTCAGGCAGCAAAAGATCTGCTGAGGGTGACTGCGGAGTGATGAATTGGGCCTATCAGATAGTGTGCCAAGTTCACAGCACAAACCAGCAGAGAACACTTAGCCTGATGTCAATAGTGGGGAAAATTCTAGAGTTCATTATCAAAGCAGAGCACCTAGAAAACAGTGTTGGAATCGGATAGACTCAGCATCGATTTACAAAAGGGAAATCATGCTTGACAAATCTACTGGAATTCTTCGAGGGTGTAACTAGTAGAGTTGATGAGGGGGAGCCAGTGGATGTGGTTTATTTCGACTTTCAGAAGGCTTTCAACAAAGTCCCACATAAGAGATTAGTGTGTAAAATTAAAGCCTATGAGATTGGGAGTATATTGAGCTGGATAGAAGACTGGTTGACAGACAGAGAACAAAGGGTGGAATTTTCCTGTCCCACCCACCATGGGAATCATAGTGGGCCGGGGTGAACCATGCAAAGATCCATTGGCCTCGGGCAGGATTTACCTGTCTTGGGGCGAGCGTGGCTGGAAAATCCCATCCAAGAGGAATAAATGAGTATTTTTCCAAATGGCAGGCAGTGACTAGTGGGGTACCGCAGGTACCTGGGATATTAATGATTTAGATGAGGAAACTAAATGTAATATTTCCTCATCACAATGTTGGTGGGAGGGTGAGCTGTGAGGAAGATGCAAAGGTGCTTCAGTGTGATTTGGACAGCTGAGTGAGTGAGTGGGCAAATGCATGACAGATAGGGGCATAGGTTTAAGGTGCGAGGGGCAAAGTTTAAAGGAGATGTACGAGGCAGATTTTTTACACAGTGAGTAGTGGGTGCCTGGAACTCGTTGCCGGGGGAGGTAGTGGAAGCGGATACAGTAGTGACTTTTAAGAGGCGTCTTGACAAGTACGTGAATGAGATGGGAATAGAGGGATATGGTCTCTGGAAGGGTAGCGGGTTTTAGTTAAGTCGGGCAGTGTGGTCGGTGCAGGCTTGGAGGGCCGAAGGGCCTGTTCCTGTGCTGTAATTTTCTTTGTTCTTTGTTCTAGATGCAGTAAAATGTGGAAATATGTGAGGTTACCCACTTTGGTAGCAAAAATGGGAAGGCAGATTATTATCTGAATGGCTATAAATTGAAAGAGGGGAATGTGTGACGAGACCTGGGTGGCCTTGTACACCAGTCATTGAAGATAAGCATGTTTTCAAGAAGCAGTTAGATATAGCTCCTGGGGCAAAGGGGATGAAAGGACATGGGGGGAAGGCGGGATCAAGTTACTGAGTTGGATTATCAGCCATGATCATAATGAATGGTGGAGTAGACTCAAAGGGCCGAACGGCCTCCTCCTGCTCCGAGTTTCTATATTTCTATGCATTGTAATGTTTTGATTTCTGTTCAAAGAGTTTCTAGTTCATTGCTGTAATCAATGTGGGTGGGGTAGGAACTCTTGTGGCTGTACCTCATCTGCTCTTTATAAAACTGTCCTATCCCAGGACCACCATTTATGGTCTCAGTTAAATTCCATGTCAGAGGACATTTGTCTTTTCACCTTCATAGCTATGGTCTCTCCAGAAGGCAACCTGCAGGCAACTTGCCACAACTATACTCATGGGTGCAAATGATTACCACGGCGCTGAGTCTTTACACCACTCAGTCCTTCCAAACTGATGCCAGTGATAAAACTAGGCTGGCAGTCAGCTAGCTGATATATCTGATTTGTGCATCCAGTACATCACGTTCCCTGAGCTATAAATTTGACAGGATGCTGAACATTGCAATGAGCAGTACGCACATTATTGAGCATTTAGTCTGGCCACCAGCATTGTCCTTGGGAGAGAATGCCTGAAGTGCCAAACAGGACAGTGCTCCTTGCTTTCAGTTCAGGTTGCAGAGTGCCCATTGTAATGAGTTTAACACGACCCACCATGTGGACCTCTGACAATATGAAGCTCCCAGATGAAGGCAGTAATGGCTTGTCCAATCAGGGAGCCCTGCATGTGTAGATAATGGGTTACTGGCACTCTGGGTTTATGCTCCACAGCAGGAAGTACCTGTCTGAGTGTTGCTGACTATGTAAATAAATCTAAATTTGGTGAAGGGACACTGGCCTCGGAGGAGTTATTTCACCTGCAATGTGCAAGCTGTCAGAGAATTCAGGTTCTGTGTTTCCCATGGACTGAAATTCTGTGGTGGCTGTTCAGGGTTGGACTGTAACCCCAGGAGGATGTTGATGACCCCTCCCCGAGTCCCCACCCAGACATAAGGCTTAATGTTCACTTTCGGTCATTTATGCGGCACAGTGGCACAGTGGTTAGCACTGCTGCCTCACAGACTCGATGGCCCGAATGGCCTCCTTCAGTACTATCGGGGTTCTATGATTTCCCAGGAACTCTGCTACTGTCAGGGGAGTTATTTTTGGAGACTGTGTGCCGTTTCAATTTTTTACCAGGCAGTATCCTCTCACCTCATCCCCACACAAGCAGGCAAAAGTTGACAGATATTAAACACCTGCTGAAACGTTATAAAAGCTGAAATGATGTCTGTGCCCGTATTTAGTCAGTGACCTTTAAGTGACTGCTAACATGTTTCAACTTCTTATCAGATGCTTTTTCATACTTTACATAAAAGACAACTCTAAGGAAGAACTCTCATTCCCAAAGGTCTCAGATTTGATGGTGTGTAAAGTAAGCTGGCATGAATGAGGAGGAAGAGCAGACCTGCTTACTGTTACTGATGTAGGATTCTACTGTGTTCCTCAATTCTTCCGAGAATGATTAACATCAGTTACGTCACACACGTTAGTATCAGACTGAAAGAGGTTTATTCTTAGGCAATGATGGTCAGATGTAAGCAGCTGTTAAAGACAACTCAAATAACACATTACTTTGGAATGAGTTCATGAAAGAGTTAAACAGTTCCATGAATTGGCAAAAATGAGTTACCAATTGCCTTTCATAACCCCATGATATCTGGGGCTTTACAGCCAATGATGTACTTTCTGAATGTACTGTTGTAATGGAGCAGCCAATTTTAACACAGCAAGCTCCCACAAACCCCAGTGAGATAAATGAGCTGATAATCTAGTTCAGTAATGTTGATGAGGACTAAATGTTGTCAAGGCGACAGGAAAATGTTCCTCTTCAAACACTGCTATAGGGCCATTTGTGCTGACCTAAGAGAGCAGAAATGATCTCAGTTCATCTGTAGGTCAGTAGAAGTTCATTTTAGTGAAATGGTGAATACAGGCGTTGAGTGGTTGCTGTTCTCATGAGAACCGCTTGTTTGAAAGTCTGGAATTTCAGCCAGCAATTCTGGGACTGAATGATGATTCCTGGGGAACTTGCCAGGAAACATTAAAACAAACACTTGCAGAGTTAGTACTCCAGCACTGATTAGATGCAACCCCAGAACATTGCTGCAGGAGTTCCTCAGGGTAGTGTTCTGACCCAGTCATCTTTATCTACTCCATCAGATGTCTCCATCAGAAGGTCAGAAGTGGGGATGTTTATTGATGAATGCACAATGCCCAGCACCATTTGCTACTCTTCAGATAATAAAATAGTCCTTGCCCTCATTCAGCAAGACGCCAAGCAATGAAATGCTTCAAGACACTTTGTAGAAAATTTGATCAAAGCATCCCCAAAATTCATGTTATTGTCCACCCACCTACAAGACTACAAGAGGGCACAGGTTTAATGTGAGAGGTGGTAAGTTTATGGGAGACAAAGAACAAAGCACAGACCCTTCGGCCCTCCAAGCCCGTGCCGAACATGATGCCCTCACTAAACTAAAAAAACAAACCTACTGCCCTTACTCGGTCCGTATCCCTCTATTCCCTCCCTATTCATGTACCCATCCAGATGCCTCTTAAATGTTGCTAATGTGCCTGCTTCCACCACCTCCTCTGGCAGCAGGTTCCAGGCACCCACCACTCTCTGCGTGAAAAACTTCCTCCACACATCTCCCTTAAACCTTGAACCTGTGCCCCCTTGTAATTGACACTTCCACCCTGGGAAAAAGCCTCTGATCATCCACCCTGTCTATGCCTCTCATAATTTTGTAGACCTCTATCAGGTTTCTCCTCAGCCTCCATCTTTCCAGTGAAAACATGTGGGGAATGTTTTTCACGAGAGGGTGCTGAGTGCCTGGAACGCACTGCCAGAGGAGGTGGTGGAATCATACATTAGCAACATTCAATGTGTATCTTTATAGACAGTAAGAAGTTTAACAACACCAGGTTAAAGTCCAACAGGTTTATTTGGTAGCAAAAGCCACACAAGCTTTCGGAGCTCTAAGCCCCTTCTTCAGGTGAGTGGGAATTCTGTTCACAAACAGAGCTTATAAAGACACAAACTCAATTTACATGAATAATGGTTGGAATGCGAATACTTACAACTAATCAAGTCTTTAAGAAACAAAACAATGTGAGTGGAGAGAGCATCAAGACAGGCTAAAAAGATGTGTATTGTCTCCAGACAAGACAGCCAGTGAAACTCTGCAGGTCCAGTCAACTGTGGGGGTTGCAAATAGTGTGACATGAACCCAATATCCCGGTTGAAGCCGTCCTCGTGTGTGCGGAACTTGGCTATCAGTTTCTGCTCAGCGACTCTGCGCTGTCGTGTGTCGCGAAGGCCGCCTTGGAGAATGCTTACCCGAATATCAGAGGCCGAATGCCCGTGACCGCTGAAGTGCTCCCCAACAGGAAGAGAACAGTCTTGCCTGTTGATTGTCGAGCGGTGTTCATTCATCCGTTGTCGCAGCGTCTGCATAGTTTCCCCAATGTACCATGCCTCGGGACATCCTTTCTTGCAGCGTATCAGGTAGACAACGTTGGCCGAATTGCAAGAGTATGTACCGTGTACCTGGTGGATGGTGTTCTCACGTGAGATGATGGCATCTGTGTCGATGATCCAGCACGTCTTGCAGAGGTTGCTGTGGCAGGGTTGTGTGGTGTCATGGTCACTGTTCTCCTGAAGGCTGGGTAGTTTGCTGCGGACAATGGTCTGTTTGAGGTTGTGCGGTTGTTTGAAGGCAAGAAGTGGGGGTGTGGGGATGGCCTTGGCGAGATGTTCGTCTTCATCAATGACATTGGGGAAACTATGCAGACGCTGCGACAACGGATGAATGAATACTGCTCGACAATCACCAGGCAAGACTGTTCTCTTCCTGTTGGGGAGCACTTCAGCAGTCACGGGCATTCGGCCTCTGATATTCGGGTAAGCGTTCTCCAAGGCGGCCTTCGCTACACACGACAGCGCAGAGTCGCTGAGCAGAAACTGATAGCCAAGTTCCGCACACACGAGGACGGCCTCAACCGGGATATTGGGTTCATGTCACACTATTTGTAACCCCCACAGTTGCGTGGACCTGCAGAGTTTCACTGGCTGTCTTGTCTGGAGACAATACACATCTTTTTAGCCTGTCTTGATGCTCTCTCCACTCACATTGTTTTGTTTCTTAAAGACTTGATTAGTTGTAAGTATTCGCATTCCAACCATTATTCATGTAAATTGAGTTTGTGTCTTTATATGCTCTGTTTGTGAACAGAATTCCCACTCACCTGAAGAAGGGGCTTAGAGCTCCGAAAGCTTGTGTGGCTTTTGCTACCAAATAAACCTGTTGGACTTTAACCTGGTGTTGTTAAACTTCTTACTGT
This sequence comes from Mustelus asterias, assembly GCF_964213995.1. Lineage (NCBI taxonomy): Eukaryota > Metazoa > Chordata > Chondrichthyes > Carcharhiniformes > Triakidae > Mustelus > Mustelus asterias. Next base: position 80,715,050 of record NC_135820.1, on the reverse strand, counting down.
GTTTACCCCAGTCCAACACCAGCATCTCCACATCATATCTTTATAGACACATGAACAGGAGGCCAACAGTGGGATAGAAACCACCTATCGGCGCAGGCATGGTGGGCCGAAGGGCCTGTTCCTGTGCTGTATTGTTCTTTGTTCACCTTGACCCATTTGTCTTGTCCCCAAAGGGTCATCACCTGAAAGAGCAATGACCTTCTCTGTAGTTTGACCAAGTTATATTTTCATGAGCTTTTTCAGAAAATCAAGGCACTCTGTAGCTTGCACAACTGCTAGTTGAGATGAGTGAAGTTTCACTATGATCTTCTCTTCCCCTTTGCTGAGAAAACATTAACTTTCTGTCAGATATGTAGCAGCTACAATTTCCTACCCACTATTGGTGAGCTCCCAGTCACAAGTGTTGCTGAAGCATGAAACCCACTCACAAAATGCTAAGCATGTTAAACCTATAACGACAGGACAATTCAAGAAACTAAGATCACACCACTGGATGTGGACTCAACTCCAGAAACGCCACTGAAGTACACCCTGGATGCCTGGAGTCATGTAAACTACTTCCAACAATAAATTCTGTTGCATACAAATGTAATGTTCATTAGTTTACATATTGGAATGGAACATTCCTTTCTGTATCATCAATCCCCTGTGTTGATACAGATGGATAGAAGAGAGAAGGTAGTCTTCAGGGGAATTGAGCTCTGGAATTCCCTCCCTAAACTTCTCCACCTCTCTACCTTCCTCTCCATCTTAAAACCCTCACTCAAATCTACATATCAAACCAAACTTTTGGTCACCAATTTAATTGCTCCACAATGGGTTCATTAATGTCCTTTAGGGAAGGAAATCTGCCGTCCTTACCCGGTCTGGCCTAAATGTGACTCCAGAGCCACAGCAATGTGGTTGACATTTAACTGCCCTGTCAAATGGCCGAGTGAGACACACAGTTCAGGGGCAATTAGGGATGGGCATCTCATGGAAGAATAAATTTTAATAATTTTCAGTTGCCTGCCCTGAACTTTGACATTCTCTCCCCAAATCTTCCTGCGGAAAGAAAAAAGTTCCCCAAATCTTCCTGCCTCTCTGTCTCCTCCTTCTAAAATTCTCCATAAAACCTGCCTTATAACCAAGCTACTGGCTACATAATTACTCTTTACGTGGCTGAATGCTGTTTAAAAATGCACCTGAGAAGGGCTCTGGGATATTTTTCCAGATTAACGGTATATAAATACCAGTCTTTGTGGAGATAATGGGGGATAAATCAATCAAAACCATTAACCCATTTTTTTTTGCATCTACAGCTGGTAGGAAGTAAATTTCAGCAGTTTTATTTTTAATCAAATATCTGCTTGAGGTTTGGTTAATTTAAAGATGTTTCCAAGAGCGACATTAATTGCGGTTTATATTGCTGATTCAATTCGCAGAATGAAGGTTACAACTGCATTATAGCATTTGCTGTACTATTCACATCTTTAAACAACATCGTAGGGTTAATGTACTCGTTGGTAATTCTTATGTAATGACTTTATTCATAAAGACAAAGGTTGAAATCTACAGTATAACAAAACGATTGTAGAAATATCTACCTTCCATTGTGGTCCCATAGAAGCAAGTTGATGGGGGGAAGATGAAAGAGTGCATCATGCACACATCAAGTTATCAAACCAAGAAACAATAAAGCATTTAAACCTGAATTCCCTGCTGCCATCAGACTTTTGAATGGACCTACCTCACACTAAGTTGATCTTTCTCTACACCCTCGCTATGACTGTCACACTACATTCTGCACCCTCTCCTTTTCTTCTCTATGAACGGTATGCTTTGTCTGTATAGCGCACAAGAAACAATGCTTTTCATTGTATGTTAATACATGTGATGATAATAAATCAAATCAATTGAATTTATCTACATTTATTTGGGTCATTCTTTAGTAGTGCCCAAAGAGCAAAAACCATTTAGAAAAATTTTTAACATTCAGGTTCGTCATTTCGACTTTGACAGCAGTGAATCTTACGGTTCAATCCTAATTCTATGGGTCAGTGATTTAACACAACCTGATTCCACTCCTGGTATTGGATTAATTGTTAATCCTCAGATCTGTGTGGTCTGTAGAGTTGAAAGCAGATTTCTGATCCTAAGGAACGTGACCTGCTAATGCAAATTGTTGCCAAATTGTTAAATGGGAAATCGGCGCTAATCGTCCTGGACTGTTCAGATTGGTGGCAGCACAATGACCATCACTTAAAAATAATCACTTCAAAACTGACCAGGTTGTTAAATGTTTAACCAAAGTGAGGAAACAATAATGAAATGAGGACAAATCCACAAAGATTCACAAGGTGAGATTGATAGGTAAGGAGAGACAACATAAGATGTATAAGATGTTGAGAGGCATAGATCGGGTGGACTCTCAGGCTTTTTCCCAGGGTGGAAATGTCTGCTACGAGAGGACACAGGTTTAAGGTGCTGGGGGGTAGGTACAGGGGAGATGTTAGGGGTAAGTTTTTCACACAGAGGGTGGTGAGTGAATGGAATCGGCTGCCGTCAGTGGTGGTGGAGGCGAACTCAATAGGGTCTTTCAAGAGACTCCTGGATGAGTACATGGAGCTTAATAGGATGGAGGGTTATAGGTAGGTCCAGAAGGTAGGGATGTGTTTGGCACAACTTGTGGGCTGAAGGGCCTGTTTGTGCTGTAGTTTTTCTGTGTTCTATGTTCTATAAATGGAAGATGGAAAGTTCCAGATTGTGAAGGGAATGAGTAGATTCCAGGTGGGAGGAAGGATCTGAAAGAGGAGTGTGATGTTAAATTGTGCAAAGTGAAACCAGTGGAAGAAAGGCTGAAATGAAAGCTCAAACTGGTAGCACAATGAGGATCTGGCAAGACCAGTGAGTGATGTCTCACCAATCCATCCCATAATGGAGCGGCATGGTGGCACAGTGGTTAGCACTGCTCCTTACAACGCAAGGGACCCGGGTTCGATTCCTGGCTTGGGTCACTGTCTGTGTGGAGTCTGCATGTTTTTCTGCATGGGTTTCCTCCGGGTGCTCCGGTTTCCTCCCACAGTCCGAAAGACGTGCTGGTTAGGGTGCATTGGCTGTGCTAAACTCTCCCTCAGTGTATCTGAACAGACGCTGGAGTGTGGTGACTAGGGCATTTTCACAGTAACTTCATTGCGGTGTTAATGTAAGCCTACTCGTGACTAATAAATAAACTTTAAACACATAATTCGCTGCTTTTCTCCATAATCACAGGGAAGGGAATAACAAATCGACTCAATCCCACTCATAGGAGCAGATCAGAAGACAGTAATCCTGATAACTAAAAATAAAATACTATGAATGCTGTAAATCTGAAATGAAACAGAAAATGCTGGATAACCTCAGCAGGTCCGGCAGCATCTGTGGAGAGGGGGAAAGTTTCAGGGAGACGTGTGAGGGATGTTTTTCACACAGAGAGTAGTGGGTGCCTGGAATGCACAGCAGTGAGTCTAGGCTGATACTTATGTGCAGTACCAAGGGAATGCTGTACTGTCAGAGGTGCCATCATGTGGATAAGATATTAGACTGAGGATCTGTCTGTCCATTCAGCTGGATGTAAAAGATCCCATCGCAGCATCACTGGAGGAAGGGCAGGGGAATAATCCAAACTAATATGCACCGGCAACAAAGTACAAATATGCTGAGTATTTCCACAAGTTCAGCCATTGGTTGGCATGGGGTTCTGGCAGAAGATCAGTAAAATCCCATTTACATTTTCATTGAAGTTACAGTGACAGAGTGGGAGAGCCCCCCCCCCCCCCCCCCCACCCCCGCCCCCACCCCCGGTAAATATCCGGTCATTTATCTCATTTGATACTGTCTGCCCTTGCTGTCTGCATGGCAGCTATCGCGTTTACCTAGATGTTAACAGCTTTGCGACTAATTCCCAACGCAGCTGTGAGGTGCTTTGGACATGATGGGAACATGTCAGATGCTATATTAAGTAAAAATTTCCACAGAGACGTTAATAAGTTGGGGGTGGAGGGGAAAAGAAAATTGATGGAGAAAAATGTGGTTCAACTGTGACTTGTCAAATTGGGGTTAGATAAGAGAAGCGTGTGGGGTATCGAACAGGTGTCAGCTGTGCCACAGTTGGTAGGTGCTGAGGAGGGGGAGGAATTCTCAGACACAACAGTTCCAACACTCGCAGCTCTCAAGTGCTTTTTGCAGTGACTGAGAGCAATGTCATGGATTTCTCTTCCTTAGGGGAATTTTTTTGACGTGCTACATGTACTCAAGCTGTTTATTTCTAATAATTCACTGGGAGGATGCAGAGAAGGGCTGTCACATTCAGTTAACAGGACAGACCAGCAGGCAGCTACAAAACCCTCAAATTATGATGCAAGGTATGAAACCACGGTGTTCTGTGTGTTCATAGAAAAAGTATTTAGTCAGCAAGTAGAGGAGCGATGTCGCAGAAGAAATAGCGATAGGAATAGATTTAATTAGTGTGGCAACTGTGGCTTTTTCCCGCACAGAACCACACTGCCTGACAAGAACCATTTCCAGATTTAATTAATGGAATGTTTGTGAGGTGTGTCATTATAAAGCTGCCAGAACCAATCAACTGGAGTTGGAATAATAAAGCTGAGTTTGTGATATGAAACCTTGGAGTTTGTGTTCTGTTTTTATACATTTATCTGGGATGATCTTACAGTGGAAGCAGTGATAGGGTCTCAACAGTGTGAGGAGTTCAAATTAATTCAGCCTTCAGATTCGTGAGTTAAGTTTGCAAGTTTCCAATCTTTTCCAGTAACTATGATTTCCAGGATTGTTTCAGGGAATAGGGTGCCCACCTCGATATGTTTTCTATCCATTAAGATCAGGGGAGGGAAGTGCTTAATCTATCAGTATGTTCTCCAGGAAGGAATGCCCCTTTGACTCCAACCTCACAGTGAAAACATTGGCCGGAATTCTCCGGCTGGTCCCACCATTGGTGCACCCCTGCTGTGGGTTTCCCGGCAGTGTCGAGTGCAGGCAACAGGGGCGGCACGGTAGCGCAGTGGTTAGCACTGCTGCTTCACAGCTCCAGGGTCCCGGGTTCGATTCCTGGCTCGGGTCACTTCTGTGTGGAGTTTGCACATTCTCCTCGTGTCTGCATGGGTTTCCTCCGGGTGCTCCGGTTTCCTCCCACAGTCCAAAGATGTGCAGGTTAGGTTGATTGGCCAGGTTAAAAATTGCCCCTTAGAATCCTAAAATGCGTAGGTTAGAGGGGTTAGCAGGTAAAATATGTGGGGGTAGGGCCTGGGTGGGATTGTGGTCGGTGCAGACTCGATGGGCCGAATGGCCTCCTTCTGCACTGTAGGGTTTCTATGAGATCCCATTGACAGCGGCAGGAGCTGAAGATCCCGCTGCCAGCAAACGGCATGCCACCTTCCACCACAAGAAACACGCCACAGGGAGGCCAGAGAATCTCCCCATTATTCCCTTGCTGAAAAAATAGATGAGCTGTTGAAGTTTTCCATCATGCACTCATCAGGGCAAACACAAGAATACCAAATTTCATGGAAAGTCTGCAATGCCTCGAGTCTAGCCAGCGACACCGACATCCTGTGAAAGAATTTTAAAAACTGCCAAAATCAACTGTTCTCACCCAAATAACTGGCTAGCTTGGCAAGGCACCTCATCCACTGAGGCTATGGAGTGGATCATATGTTTCATAGATTTGTTTAATTGAATTAAACCCACACTGATTCTTATAGAGCTCTATGGCTTCGAGACTGAAACTATTCTGGACACCATTTTGTTGCCATGGTGATTGGTAAGACAGTCTCTTTCTGCCACAACTTTCAAATTTCACCCATAACTTTATCCAAGAGTGACCGAGGGATTTTCCTCGATTTACTGAGGCAAATTGATTTAGCATCAGCTCACAGGCTGAAATGGTTCTTGGTCTTTAACCTCCCTAGGCTTGTAAATAATTTTCAAAATTAATTTTGAAATGTTCTCATTGGCAAATTCATCCACTTTATAGATTTTCATTTGTGTTTTAAAAATGCCTTTGTGCTGAGTAGAGAACACTCTTGATTTTGAATGATACAGAACGGTTCTATCTTTATATTTGCACTTTGCCATAAGTTGGCAGCTGCTCCACCAAGCCCTGGGAATTTAATAGATGAGGGTTGTAATCTCACAGAAACCCCTGCTCCTGTATCTAGTTTGAAACTCTGTGCAGTGTCCACTTTGAGTGTAACACTCCATCATTTGATTCCAGTATCATTTATCTCTCCCAGGAGGTACTTGTGGATCTTCCATTTCTTGTATCTGGTTTTGTTTTCAAATGTTCTCTCTTTTCACAGATTGCCAGCATTTTTGAGCGATAAGCACTTTTGTAATGACCTTTTTGTTTATTTTATTTTTTCACGGGATGTTAGCTCCGCTAGTTAGGCCAGCATTTACCCATCACTAATTGTTCTTGAACTGAATGGTTTGTTGGGCTCTTTCAGAGGGCAGTTAAGAGTCAACCACATTGCTGTGGCTCTGGAGTCACACGTAGGCCAGACCAGGTAAGGATGGCAGATTTCCTTCCCTAAAGGATAGTCTCATGATCACCATTACTGAGGCGAGCTTTTAACATTGCAACCCTTTACATCACTCACTCCCTTAATACAAGCAACAGGAAAGGTTTATGCAGCCTGAGGGAGTTAGAAATGACCTTTCGAAGGACAAAATTTGAATAACTAAATGAAGAAGAGTGAATGTTGGAGCGGGAGAGGAGCATGACTTTGCTGACCAGAAACATGTTTGTTTGGATGCAGTTTCTGGGATTTGGGGCAGTGTGGGCCCTGCTGATAAACAGAGATCCCTGACTGAGCATGATCCTATTATGGAGTTATTTAAACTGTGCAGAGTGCCTGCAATGCATAAAAACAACCATTCAGGAGACCAATATCTACAGCTGAGGAAATCTGCAGGAAGCTTCTGTACATTGCAGCTCACCATGGATAGCACACAGTTAATTCCTCACATTAAGTTGCAGTTATGTTCCTGAAAATTGCAACTTTAAGTGGAACAACTTTAAGTGAGTCACATTGTTCCATTTCCTCATCAGAAGAAATAATTATACCCAATAATTATACCCTGTAGATGAAATACTTTATATTGCTAAATTTCTATATTGGTAACTGAAATAACTTTTAATTAAAATACATTTAAAAATACAAAAAGAATACAGTATGGTAACTATCTACTTACCTCCCGCTCTCTTCCTGAATCCCTCGTTCACCACTCATCCATTCTCTCAGCTTCCTGGTCCCTGCAGACACTTCCTCTCACCCACCCTCCAGTTAGTGACCTCTCCCCCTCCCTAACCCAATCTCCCATTGATCCTGAACTGACAGCCAATGGTGAGTGGCCGCCACTGCTGGAAAACCCACTGTGGGTGGGGCTGGGGGGCAGTGTGGGGGTGGGGGGGAATGGTGTGGGGGTGGGGGGGCAGTGTGGGGATGGGGGAATGGTGTGGGGGTGGGGGGGGCAGTGTGGGGATGGGGGTTAAATCCATTTCAGACACTTGATTTCTGGACAATCCTTATTCCTGTTCCATAATGACTTTGAAACATATAGGGTTATGGTCACAATCCCCAAGATGCTGACACTTTGACCATTGCTCGTTTCATTCCCTAAGATTAGGTCCAGCATTGCCCCATCCATGATAGGACTATCTACGCACTAGAACAAAAAGCTCTCATGGATGCACTTTAATCCTTTCACGTGAAGGAGATTCCAGTTAATATTGACAAAGTAGAAACCTCCTCCTACTATAACCCTTTTCCTCTCACACCTCTCTGTGATTTGCCTACATATTTGCTCCTCTATCTCCCTCTGACTGTTGGGAGGCCTGTAATATAATCCCAGCAAAGAGATTGCCCTTTTTTTATTTCTAAGCTCCACCCATATGGCCACATTTGGAGAGCCTTCTAAGACATCCTTCCTCATTACTGCAGTGATGGTCTTTTATCAAGAACACAATGCCCCCTCCTCTCTGACATCCCCTCCCCCCCCCATCATGACTGAAACTTCTATACCCTGAAACATTGAGTTGCCACTCCTGCCCTTCTGTCAGCCCTGTCTCCGTGATTGCAACAAAATCATATTTTCAATGCTCTAAGTTCATCTGCCTGACCAGACAGGCTCCTCGACTAAAATAGCCTTTCAATCCTCCCATGTGCCTTATCATATCCATGTTTTCTTTGCCTGCTGGACTGACCTAGTTTTCCTTCTGTATTTGACTGGATCTCACTCCCAACTGTACATCTACTCTGTGTCCCATCCTCCTGCCAAATTAGTTTAAAACCTCCCTAACAGTATGAGCAAACCTCTCAACAAGGATATTGGGCCTGTTCCAGTTCAGGTGCAATCAGCTTGTGCAGGATCCCACTTATCCCAGAAACTGTCCCAGTGATCCAAAAATCTAAAGCCCTCCCTCCCTCCCTCACCTTTAGCTCTATGCATTGATCCGACCTGTTTTCCTAATCCTATAGCCTAATATGAAAATCCTTAAATCTACTTTCCCGCCTTATCCCCATAAATCTTGATTCTCTTACTGACTAAAAATCTGTCAGTCTCAGCCTTGAACATACAGCCCTCTGTGGTGAGAAAATTCCACAGATTCACTGCCTTCTGAGAGAAGAAATTCCTCCTCATCTCTGTCTTAAATCAGCAACCCCTTAATCTGAGATTATTCCCTCTGGTCCTCGACTCTCCCACAAGGGGTACAACCTCTCAGCATCTACCCTGTCAAGTCCTCTCAGAATCCTCTATGTCTCAATAAGGTCGCCTCTCATTCTTCTAAACTCCAATGAGGACAGGCCCAACTACTCAACTTCTCCTCATAAGAAAATCCCTCCATACCCAGGATCAACCAAGTGAACCTTCTCTGGGCTGCCTCCAATGTCAGGATATCTTTCTTTGGATAAGGGGACCAAAAATGTTCAGTGTTCCAGGTGTGGTCTAACTAGTGCCCTGTTTGGTTTTAGCAAGACTTCCCTATTTTTGCTAATCATTAACAATCATCTCAGCAGGTGTGAACAGGGGTGTGTTTGGAAAGTGACGATGGAAGCCAATTCACTTTCCAAACCCATGGGTGGGATTTTACAGCCGCGCTCGGGCGAGACTGGAAATTCCTGCCTGAGGCCAATGGAGATTTCTGTTGTTAGACTCTCGCCCGCCACAGAATTGGAGCGGGCGAGGTGCTAGAGTTCCAGTCATGATTTCTCCCACCGAGTAGGACAAGGGCAGTGGATGGGGGAGACAGTGGCGTAGTGGTAATGTCACTGGACTAGTAATCCAGAGGTCCAAGTCTGGGCACATGGGTTCAAATCCCACCATGGCAGCTGGTGGAATTTAAATTCAATGAATAAAATGTGGAATTGAAAACTAGTCTTTGTAATGATGACCAGGAATTGTTATAAAAACGCACCTGGACCAATCTGCCATTCTTACCTGATCTGATCCTATATGTGGCTCCAGAACCACAGAAATATGGTTCATCTTGAATACCCTCTGAAATGTCACTCAGTTCAATGGCAAATGGGGATGGGCAACAAATGCTGGCATTGCCAGCGACACCCGCATCTCATGAAACAATAAATAAAAGATGCATGGGAACACTACCCCTGCATGTTCCCGTCCAAGTCACTCACCATCTTGTTAAATCAATTGTTAAATCAATAACTGTTACACAATTCGTACACTATGACAGTGTTAAAGTTATTGATTTTTTGAAAATATTCTTAATTTTTCATCTGCAGCCCCGATATTAATGCTTCTGAGCGCATTGTGTACTAAATAACTGACTTTATGGAAAATATATATTTATCTCTTCCAGTAGTTTGTGCGAGATTGCACAGAGGACAGTTCATCAGAGGAGGTTGCAGGAAAATAATGACCACAAATATAGAACGCAGTGATCTCATAAACAAATGATATTTTGTTGTTTTTAATTGGGTTCGTTTAGCCAAGGTTTATATTTTATTCATTCATGGAATATGGGCATCACTGCCTATAGGTCAGAATTTATCTTTCGGAAGGTCATGGTGAGCTGCCTTCTTGAACCGCTGGAGTCCCTGAGATGTAGGTACATCCACCATGATGTTAGGGAGAGAGTTCCAGGTGACAGTGAAGGAACGGCGATATATTTCCAAGTCAGGATGGTGAGTGACTTGAAGGGGAACTTCCAGGTGGTGGTGTTCCCTTGTATCTGCTGCTCTTGTCTTTCTAGATGGTAGAGGTCGTGGGTTTGGAAGGTGCTGTTGAAGGAACCTTGATGAGTTGCTGCAGTGAATCTTATGGCTGGTAACAAGGCTGCCACTGTGCATCAGTGGTGGAGAGAGTGAATGTTGAAGGTGGTGCATGGGGTGCCAATCCTTTGGGCTGCTTTGTCCTGGATGGTATCAAGTTTCCTGAGTATTGTTGAAGCTGCACTCATCCAGGCAAGTGGGAGTATTCCATCACACTCCTGACTTGTTCCTTGTCGATGGTGGATAGGCTTTGGGGAGTCAGGAGGTGAGTTACTCGCCGCAGTATTCCTAGCCTCTGACCTGCGCTTGTAGCCACTGTGTTTACGTGGTGAGTCCAGTTGAGTTTCTGGTCAATGGTACACAGTTACCACTGTGCATCAGTGCTGGAGGAAGTGAATGTTGAAGGTGGTGGATGGGGTGCCAATCCTTTGGGCTGTTTTGTCCTGGATGGCATCAAGCTTCTTGAGTGTTGTTGAAGCTGCACTCATCCGGAAGGAATCTGCTGACTTCAAAGTCAACTCTTCCAATATTCTTCCTGGTGATCCTAGCTCACGCTGGGAGGGTACCATTTCTCTGGTATTCCCTCAGTCAAATTGCCATTTGTTGCATAAGCTTTGACAGTGAAGTTTGGCAGTTTATCAGATCAAATAGACCATCAAAAGTGAGCACAACCATGTCCTCATGAGACAAACTCAGCATGTGGTCTCCATTGGATGGTTATCAGATGGGGAAAACCTCTGACCCCAAATTGTTCAGTTGGATTCTCAATGCCCCTGATTGACGTTAGTTAACGTGATGGGAAATGGTGAGGATTCCTGAGATCTCCGGATCTGTATTGAGCAGTTTGTATCCTGGCTGCTGTATCTTCAATTGGCACCCAACTAAAGTTCAGGGGTGGTGATGCTCAATTAAGTTTCACTTTCTTATAAAGTGAGTGGAGAGTAAATCAGAAATACATCATTGTACAAATATCTGAAATGTCTTTCTGGGTGAGATGAATCAGAGAGCATCATGGAAAATACCACACTTGCTATTGGATGACAGAGTGTAGGCTGAGAGTGGGGATGGAATGTTGCTGATATAATTGCACTCCCTGTATACGCACTGCCATTAACGCTCATTAATCCTTTCGATGTTTTGTGGATTTTTTCTATCTTTAGATGTTTTGCGATTTTGAAGTACTTTGGGCAGAATTTAGTTCCTGTGACGTAGGAACCTCCACTGGTGGAAGCTCCGTCTCGCTTCTTTGGTGGGAGGTTCAATGTAATTTAATTTCACCGGACAGCACTGGGCCTCCCGGAGATTAACGGCTTTGGTGGGCATTAATCCCACACCCGAGAGCTGGCAGCCCATCAGAGGCCCACAGCTAGCCACTGCCAGCAATGCCACTCAGAGTGGGGGCTGCTGCTGGCACTGCCCTCAGACCCACCCAGGAGATGGAGACAGGTGGGTGGGGTGGGGATTGTTAGGGAGGGGGATTGTCAGGGAGGGGGATTGTTAGGGAGGGGGATTGTTAGGGAGGGGGATTGTCAGGGAGGGGGATTGTCAGGGAGGGGGATTGTTAGGGAGGGGGATTGTTAGGGAGGGGGATTGTCAGGGAGGGGGCCTGGGGAGTTGGAGGTAAGGGCAGGGGGTAGCTTTCAGCAGCTCCCCACTTCCTGGTGTGGGTTCCACAATCAGGCACTGAATGCCAGTGAATGAGGGAATACCCCCCTGCTCCCCTGCAGGAAAAACCCTGACCCAATCTCTGGGAGCCATGGCAGATCTGGGTTAGTCCCATTTAACCCTTGAACCGCCACACGTTCCAGTGGGCTCAGTGACAACTGGCTCTTTAATGAGTTTAACTGACTTCCCACCACCAGCAGGCAGTATTCCTGTCCAACTGGGGTCCTTCCCACTCTTACCTTAACTGGGGAGAGTTTTCCCAAGGCCGAGGTTCAGACACAGGTACACAGCGAGTGGTTAGGATGTGGAATACACTGTCACAGGGTGTGGCAGAGGAACATCCAATCGTGGCATTTAAAACAGAATTGGATCAATATCTGAAAAAGAAAAATGTGCAGGGTTATGGGGGAAAGGCAGGGGATTGGACCAAGTGGATTGGTTATGCAGAATGCTAGCAGAGGTATGATGGGACAAATGACCCCCTCCCACACTGTAACCATTCCGTGAGCAGGGCAGGATTCTACAGCAGCTGGTTATGAAAGGAAAGATTTTTAAGAAAAATTATTTTTTAAAAAGAGTCATAGGTCGGAAGTCTACCTGCCTGCCACGGAATCGGTGCGGGCAAGGGTCCAACAACGGAAATCTCCATTGAACTCGGGCGGGAACTTCCGGTCTCACCTGAGCGAGGTCGTAAAATCCTGCCCATAGAGTCAGAGTTTTACAGAACAAAAAGAGGCCATTTGGCCCATTGCGTCTGTGCCAGCCATTAAGCATTTATCTATTCTATTCCCATTTCCCAGCACTTGGTCCGTAGCCTTGTATGCTGTGGCGTTCCAATTGCTCATCCAAATGCTTCTTAAAAACAAAGAAAAAACTTAAAGAAAATTACAGCACAGGAACAGGCCCTTCGGCCCTCCAAGCCTGCACCGACCATGCTGCCCGACTGAACTAAAGCCTCCTACCCTTCTGGGGACCATATCCCTCTATTCCCATCCTATTCACGTATTTGTCAAGACGCCCCTTAAAGGTCACTGTCGTATCTGCTTCCACTACCTTCCCTGGCAGCGAGTTCCAGGCATCCACACTCTGTGTAGAAAATCTGCCTCGTGCATCTCCTTTAAACCTTGCCCCTCGCACCTTAAACTTTTATGCCCCCCAGTAATTGACTCTTCCACCCTGGGAAAAAGCTTCTGACTATCCACTCTGTCCATGCCCCTCATTATCTTGTAGACTTCTACCAGGTTGCCCCTCAACCTCTGTTGTTCCAATGTTATGAGGATTCCTGCCTCTAACATGCTTTCAGGCAGTGAGTTCCAGATCCCCATCCACCCTCTGGGGGAAAATGTTTTTCCTCAAATCCCCTCTAAATCTCCACCCCCTTACCTTAAATCTCTGTCCCCTGGTTATTGACCCCTCTTCTAAGGGAAAACTTTTTTCCTATCTGGCAGGACTGACATATGAAGAGAGATTGGATCGACTGGACTTGTACTCACTGGAATTTAGAAGAATGGGAGGGGATCTCATAGAACTGTATAAAACCCTGATGGAACTGGACAGGCTAGATGTGGGAAGAATGTTCCCGATGTTGGGGAAGTCCAGAACTAGGGATCACAGTCTAAGAATGAGGGATAAGCCATTCAGGACTGAGATGAGGAAGAACTTCTTCATTCAGAGAATTGTGAACCTGTGGAATTCTCTACCACAGAAAGCTGTTGGGGCCACTTTGTCAAATATTTTCAAGAGGGAGCTGGACGTGGCCCTTGTGGCTAAAGGGATCAAGGGGTATGGAGAGAAAGTGGGAGTGGGATACTGAAAGTGCATGATCAGCCATGATCAGATTGAATGGCGGTGCAGACTCGAAGGGCCGAACGGCCTCCTCCTGCACCTATTTTCACTGTTTCTATGTTTATCCTATCTATATCCCCCATAATTGTGTACACCCTGATTAGGTTCCCTGTCACCTTCTCTGCTGAGAAAAACAACCCCAGCTCTGCACCCTCTTTCAGCAATTGCATTCTTACTGCAGTTACAGGAGCAGTACCTGGTTCCCCAACTTCACAGTCATTGAGATTTCTCCCATAAATCCCTTTCCCCACTCTCCCCACACCAAACCTAGTTTGATTGATGGCCCAACATTCTTCTCAGTAAACCTGTGAGCTGTCACACCTCCAGGTGCTCTGGGAACCCGAGTTCGAATCCCACTCTGGCAGATGGTGAAATTTTAATTCAATAAAAATCTGGAATTAAAAGTTTACTGATGACCATTAAACCATTGTCAATTGTCGTAAAAACCCACCTGGTTCACTAATGTCCTTTAGGGAAGGAAATCTACTGTCCTTACCTGGTCTGACCTACATGTAACTCCAGACACACAAAGCAATGTGACTGACTCTTAATGCCCTCTGAAGTAGCCTAGCAAGCCATTCATTTCAAGGGCAATTAGGGATGGGCAATAAATGCTGGCCTAGTCAGTGATGCCCACATCCCATGAATGGATAACAAAATGTAATTCATTCCAGTGTCAGACCCTAGATCTAGGGGCACATGTTCATAGCTCCTTGAAAGTGGAGTCACAGGTGGACAGAGTGGTGAAGAAGGCATTCGGCATGCTTGGTTTCATCGGTCAGAACATTGAATACAGGAGTTGGAATGTCTTGTTGAAGTTGTACAAGACATTGGTAAGGCCACACTTGGAATACTGTGTGCAATTCTGGTCACCCTATTATAGAAAGGATATTATTAAACTAGAAAGAGTGCAGAAAAGATTTACTAGGATGCTACCGGGACTTGATGGATTGAGTTATAAGGAGAGGCTGGATAGACTGGGACTTTTTTCTCTGGAACATAGAAGGCTGAGGGGTGATCTTACAGAGGTCTATAAAATAATGAGGGGCATAGATCAGCTAGATAGTCAATATCTTTTCCCAAAGGTAGGGGAGTCGAAAACTAGAGGGCATAGGTTTAAGGTGAGAGGGGAGAGATACAAAAGTGTCCAGAGGGGCAATTTTTTTCAATCAGAGGGTGGTGAGTGTCTGGAACAAGCTGCCAGAGGTAGTAGTAGAGGCGGGGGGTAGAATTTTGTCTTTTAAAAAGCATTTAGATAGTTACATGGGTAAGATGAGTATAGAGGGATATGGGCCAAATGCAGGCAATTGGGATTAGCTTAGGGGTTTTTTAAAAAAAGGGCGACATGGACAAGTTGGGCCGAAGGACCTGTTTCCATGCTGTAAACCTCTATGACTCTATGAGACATCCCATAGCTCTTCACAGACAGAAAGTGTCATGGCAACGCAAAATAGATTCAATAATGAGGTAAATTGGGTTAGTAAGAATAGTAAGAAATGATTCAGAAATGTTGTCCAGTGCACTGGGGCATAAGCAAAGGTCTCTTGCACAGTTACTGACCACAGCCATGTTTCTAGGAGTTAGCTGCTTCTCTGTGAAGAGCTGAGAGTTGGTCTGAAGGGGAACTTTCCTGTGGGGGGTCATTGCATTAAGGGAGGGGGCTGGGGGCCTCGTGCTGATTTTTGGAACGGGACATGTTGGATCAACAAGGTTAAAAAATGAGAGGGGAAAATGGGCATTGGTCCCTCATTCAAAATACATTTTAGATATGGGATTAAAACACTAAAATAAAAGCCCTCAGTATGGTGAATATATCAATATTCCACAATGCTTGTGGGAAAATGATGATTTTTGATGAATTCCCTGATTCAGATGGATACTCCTGGTTATTCCCCCTCCAGATTGCCCGTGTATAGCAAGCAGAAATCATGGTGTAGTTCAGGTACTCTTCATATTTCCTTCTGTCTTGTAGCCACTAATTGTATTCAACCTTTGTCTTCCTTTTTTTCAGAAAGCAAGACATCGCTATGGCAACCACACATCTGTAGACTCTAGAAGCTAATTGGTTTGGAGGGATAGCAGGCAGAGTGTGATCACAGAAAGAATATGGAATGGAGATAATATTACTGAACCCTGGGCAGTGATTTCACAGCCAATATTACATTCAGCCAGATTTTTCACACATAATTACTGTCTTCCTGTGAGCACCAACACTGCAGCCCTCAGGGCAAGTATTACTGTAGAGACCGTGGTGCAATAATATTACATCCATTACATTAAAAGAACTGGTTATCATTAGCTTTATTGGAGACTTTGAATAAAGATCATGCGTGAAGCTAGGCTTTCTGTATTTTTCCACTTACAGTAACCCTTTGAGCACCAAATATCATTTCTGTTACAAAACCACTTTTAGTTTAACAACCTTAACGCCAAATAAAGTCATTTTATTTTTGCCATCCATTTATTTTCATCTCACCCACTAATATTTTACACCAGTGAAAGTCAAATGTATTTTAGAAGTGTTTTTTTTTTTGCAATGCAAATTCCTAACATTGACCTGGATTTTCACAGAGTCGGGACGATCCTTTAAAAATGGCAGCCTGATTCCAGGATTGCCGATCTCTTTCCCAGGAATTCTGGTTTTCAGTAGTGCCTTTTAAGAGTGTGAGCTGATTCTGGTCGTGAACCGATGTCCTGTGCTTACAACCTGGCCGGCTCCCACATCTTTATCTTGTGTAAATGGGCATTGTGAAATTGTCAGCATAGATCAGAGTGTCAGAGCTATCAATCAAGCAATGTTTTATCTGGGCTGCAAGTGTTTCAATAAGTGCAATAGATTACTGGCCTCTCAGGAAAATCTCATTGTGTAAGAGCGGAGACATCCATTAAAACACTAAACATCAGCTCCAGGAAAATATTGTTTGATTGACAGCTCTGTCTATCTGATCTATGCTGTCAATTTCACAATGTTTATTTACATAAGACAGAGAGGTCTCAACTGCTTGAAGTTTCAGCTATTGAAACTTTAAAGGGTCTGGATGATTGGCACTTTTATTAGGCTGTAGTAAATAGGAATAGTTTTTAAGTAAAGAGGAAGTTATCAATGAATGACTTTTTAAAGATTGGGCTTAGAGAGAAATGGAATGGATTTCTGGGATCTTTAGAGATAAGCAGCCTTTATCTTTCTCGGATGAATTCTATTGTAGATTTCACTCGGAGGTTTATGCCAGATAATCACTAATGTCACAATGTGTTACCTTTGTTCTCTTCTGCTGTACAGTTCATTCAGCTATTTTTTAAAGAAGTTTATTTTTAATATATTTATTCAAAATGAAAGAGAGATTTTTACTCATTAATGAGACGAAGGGCAGGGTTCTCTGGCCCCCCCGGTGTTGTGTATCTTGACAGTGGGAGGTGGCATGCTGTTGGTCGGTGGCAAGATCTTCTGGTCCCACCGCTATCAATGGGATTTCGCATTGATTCTACCCCTTATCACTGGGAAACTCCTGGTGCGGGTGCACCCTCAGGAGGACCAGAACATTCCGCCGGCATGAAGAGCTGGAATGTTCTGGCCATAGAGCATGAAGTTAGTACCTGTTTCTGCTGACAGTTTCCTGAGCTGGAGTGTGAACTGGAACACACACGGGCTCAGAAAGAAATCCTATCCAATACAGTTGTGAAAGAAATTGGATTTTAATGTTAAAATATCAGAGATTTCATTTTAATTTTGCAAAATACAGCAATGCGTTTTTGGGCTTTGACATTATTTTTGGACTGTTTACAACAACAAAACTCTCAGAGCCTCGGATCAGCTACAGAGTTACTGCGGCATTTTTGTACAAACACAACATTTCATTCCTGAAGTAAACCTGATATAAAAGGAGCTAGTGGATTCGACATGTAGTTTATGATGTGTTCACTCCGGATATCTCGTGTCCACTCGAAGAAAGTTCAAATACCTTTGTTTAGGAAATATATGATGGCGAACTTTGCACCAATCACTGTAGTGATTTCCTTCAGTTATGGTACCGAGTGCAATCGTGACTGGAAATATTTCCTTCCTCTGGGATTTATTTACTCAGTTGCCAAGCAGCGTAACTATGCAAATCGAAAAACAAGGTGTCAGTGCAGAGGATAGAAACATCTGGGCAGAATTCTCCCACTTGGGGACTAAGCCCCGCAGTGGGGGGGGGGGGGGGGGGGGAGTGGGGTGGAGTGGGGGTGTGGAGGGGTGCATGGATGTTTCTTGCTGTGAAGGCTGAAGGGGAAACATGCTAAATCTTCCAGCCCTCATTAATTATGCACAGGGTGTTTTATGTCATATTCCGTGATGGGGCAGGTTTGATGGTGCTTAGTCCAGTGTCCTGTCCAAAATCACTCACCCACTGATGAAGAAACAACTGGAGCCCCTGAGGATTAAGATGGGTATCCAGGGGCAATCTGAGGCTGCAAACCAACCCTCTCCAGGACACCAAGTCTGGAAGACCCACCTGCACATGCTCCCCCTCCAGGGGGGTCCAGGGCTGCTGACAGCCTCCATCCTGAACTCCAGAGACAGCCCAGGTATTGATCAAGTGAATCCCAATATCCAGATGTGTTTCACACCGGTGTGTTTCCCCCTGGCACCGTGGGGAATCGGGCTTGGGTGGGCAGACTGCGATCTGCAACCCATGAGTGGGATGAAAACGAGTTTGCTGCCGGCCTCCAGTGGGTTTCCCGATCTACCTTGACAGCCACCAGCAGAAGATCCCGCTGTAAATCCTCGCCGGCGAATTCTCCCCGCCCCCCCCCCCCCTCATCCTTCACTGAACCCACCGGCAGGCTCCTGAAAAAATTCCACCCATCTATTTCCCGCAATCTGTGCCAGGATCAAATACAGTTAAAGGTCCGTCAGAGGTTGTGCTCAGAGGTCACCCTGCAATTTCTTACACACGCATTTAATTCCTAAATACCCTGACATGGGCCTACATCTAGACCACTTCACAGACAAATTAGGAGTGAAAAGGCTTGGAATCATATCTCGGAGTGAGCAGGTAAAGACATTAACGAGTGAACCGGTTTGGGGTTTAAGGCAATCCGACAGCTTCACACTTGTCCAAATTTTTAAACAGTGTTCACTTTTTCACATTGCTCGGAAAAGATTTGAACTCACCTTCTGTGCATTATTATTCCAGTAATATAACCACTGCACTCGTGTACTCTGAGAGAGAGAGAATGAGAGGGAGAGAGAGAATGAGAGAGAGGGAGAGAGAGAATGAGAGAGAGAGAGAAAATGAGAGGGAGAGAGAGAATGAGAGAGAGAGAGAGAATGAGAGGGAGAGAGAGAATATGAGGGAGAGAGAATGAGAGAAAATGAGAGAGAATGAGAGGGTGAGAGAATGAGAGAGAGAGAATGAGAGAGCGAGAGAAAATGAAAGGGAGAGAGAGAATGAGAGAGAGGGAGAAAGAGAGAGAGACTGGGACAGAGAGAGAAAGAATGAGAGAGGGAGAGAGAATGAGTGAGAGAGTGAATGAGAAGGAGAGAGAGAATGAGAGGGAGAGAGAGAGAATGAGAAAGAGAGAATGAGGGAGAAAGAGAGAAAGAGAATGAGAGGGAGTGAGAGAATGAGGGAGAGAGAATAAGGGAGAGAGAGAGAATGAGAGGGAGTGAGAGAATGAGAGGGAGAGAGAAAATGAGAGGGAGAGAATGAGAGAGAGAGAATGAGAGAGGATGAGAGAGAGAGAATGAGAGGGAGAGAGAGAACGAGAGGATGAGAATGGGAGAGAACGAGAGAGAATGAGAATGAGAGAGACAGAATGAGAGAGAGAGAATGAGAGGGAGTGAGAGGGAGATTTCTCTCTGGGACACCTGTCATTGAGCTTCTCCTTGAGGTTTGTTCTGAAGCAGTAAACCAGAAGTGGTATCTTCTTGGGCTTTTTTCTGTTAAAAATCTATCTCAGGGAGGGGCAATACTTTCGACTTATTATTCCACTTTAATGAATGCCACAGAGGCTATTTCTAGACACTGAACTGATATATTATGGATGTCTGTAGTTGTGAAACTCATCACAACCTGACCAATGTATTGATTTCTCTGTTTCAGAAGCATTGCATACTCAGCCTATCATCTGAATCTATGTTGGAGATGAATGGTTTCCACTGGGTTGTTTATTTTCTTTTTCTGTGAAAAGTTTCATAACTTGAGGCGTTCTAAGCCCAGTTTATTAGACATTTCTGTGCTAAGTTTGAAAACTTTACAGCAATGATATGTGTTGACACTGTTTTATCCTCTATCGCCTTGTGTTGGGGTACAGCGCTTTCCTTTGTGAGTATCGAACGTCACCCTTTCATGATGTGTGGTCTGTAATTGTAACAATACTACAGACTATTCAGTAAAGCTGACCCCCCCTTTACCTATTATCCAATGGGAATTCTTGCAGTAATGACCAGTATTGAGAACTAACCATGGACTTTTCCTCTCTCTATTTCAGGGACCAACTATCTGACAACTGGCTGAGGTCCAGGATTCGCCATGTCCGTGACATCTCCCTTTCATTCCAGGCAGTACAATTACCCGGTGAGTTATTGGAAAACTCAAATGATGGCTTGAGTTATTTATTTTAACTCTGACAATAAAATCTCCCATTGCAGATTCTGAATACTGCCCTTGAATGTTTACTAATTAATCAGCTCCAGCCCTGGATTTGACAGTGAACAGGTTTAGCTCAATTAGCAGATTTACACTCACAGCCCTGGCAGACACGACAACTGCTTAAACTTTCACTGAAATCTTTGAGTGGGATTTTCTGGCCACGCTCACCCCAAAACCGGAAAATCCTGCCCGAGGTCAATGAACCTTTGCATGGTCCGTCCCCTCCCCCTCCCCACCCCCAGCCCGCTACGATTCCCGTGGTGGGCGGGATGGGAAAATTCCCCACTTTGAGTTTAGTAGCTGAGCTTCCCATTTGGCAATCATAGGGAATAGATCAAGATTTCAACTTATTTGTTAAATGTCAGTTTTGGAAGTTGCCAATCATGACTTTTTTAAAAATATAATCTTCCATGGGATGTGTGTATCGCTGGCCGGGCCAGTATTTGTTGCCCATCCCTAATTGTCCTCGAATTGAGGGTCTGCCACTCCCAGAGTACAGGTGAAAACAACCGCATTGCTGTGGCTCTGGAGTCACATGTAGGCCAGACGGGTAAAGACGGCAGATTTCCTTCCCTGAAGAACATTAGTGAACCCATGGGTTTTTACAACAATCAGCAATGCTTTCATGATCACTATTAGTGAGACTAGCTCTTAATTCCAGATTTTTAATTAACTGGATTTAAATTTCACCAGCGACGGTGGTGAGATTTGAATCCGTGTCTCCACAGCGTTAGCTTGGATTCAGTCAAATTATCCGGATTTTGGTGCAAGACAAATTATCAAATAAAATAAATCAAATGAACTGAGAGAAATGTTTTCAGCTCAGCCAATGCGGCCACAGGATGGTTAACCATCTACTGGGGTGGGATTCGAGCCTGGTGCCCAGGGCACTGCCCTAGGTTTGCCAGCTCAGTGACCGATATCACCAGACCCCAGGAGGAACCCTCCAGCCACATTAGCATCAGGCCATTGTTAGCCCCAGCGCTGATATTCAGCATATCTGTTCATTCATTCTCTGCCTGCCCTTTTCCCCAGAGAATGTCAATTCCCTGAGTTCATAGGGGAAGAGGAAGTGGATGGGACCCGGGGCTTTGGTTCCCTTCACATTGCCTCAGTTTTTCTAAGGCTTTTTCACGTGGGTAGTAGTGTCTTCATCTGGAACAGGCTCAGACTAATGTATGAAGAAAAGGCAAGAGATCCTGACCTTGCAGTGCCCTGAGCTTACAATCATGGGTTCTCAGACACACTGCAGCCTCAAAATGGTGAGCCCCTTCTGGAAGAGTATAAGGGGCTCAGCAGTGAGTGGATGCTGCTCTTTAATGCTGGATGGATGATACCTTGGACCCATCTGTCTGCTGTCCTCCGGCAGCAACCAACAACTCCTTAAGATGCTGTCCAAGGCTGCAGTTCCACGAATTCTGTGCTTCTGCTGCCGTTTCCCAGTGCAGGGCTCGATCAGACCTGCACTGGGCAATGTTAATCACATACTGGGAGGCCTGAGCACAGGGCGATCGAAAAATCTGCCTTCCTGTACTTACAAAAGTTATGAAATATTTGAAGCCTGGTCATATCCCTGGTCTGTGCTGAGTAAGGGATGTGTCAGCATTGCGCTACTCTCAGTGAACCTGTTACCTCCAGTTAAACTGTTTGCTGATGCCCATTGTTCAGGCTCACACAAGAAGCATAGTCAGTGGATTGCTGCTGTCCTTGGAGATTCAATCAAATCTCCAATGTTAGGACATTGATTAGAACATAGAACAGTACAGCACAGAACAGGCCCTTTGGCCCACGATGTTGTGCCGATGTATATCTGAAACCAAGATCAAGCTATCCCACTCCCTATCATCCTGGTGTGCTCTATGTGCCTATCCAATAACCGCTTAAATGTTCCTAAAGTGTCTGACTCCACTATCACTGCAGGCAGTCCATTCCACACCCCAACCACTCTCTGCGTAAAGAACCTACCTCTGATATCCTTCCTATATCTCCCACCATCAACCCTATAGTTATGCCCCCTTGTAATGCTCCATCCACCCGAGGAAATAGTCTTTGAACGTTCACTCTATCTATCCCCTTCATCATTTTATAAACCTTTATTAAGTCTCCCCTCAGCCTCCTCCGCTCCAGAGAGAACAGTCCTAGCTCCCTCAACCTTTCCTCATAGGACCTACCCTCCAAACCAGGCAGCATCCTGGTAAATCTCCTCTGCACTCTTTCCAGCGCTTCCACATCCTTCTTATAGTGAGGTGACCAGAACTGCACACAATATTCCAAATGTGGTCTCACCAAGGTCCTGTACAGTTGCAGCATAACCCCACGGCTCTTAAACTCCAACCCTCTGTTAATAAAAGCTAACACACTATAGGCCTTCTTCACAACTCTATCCACTTGAGTGGCAACCTTTAGAGATCTGTGGATATGGACCCCAAGATCTCTCTGTTCCTCCACAGTCTTCAGAACCCTACCTTTGACCCTGTCATCCACATTTAAATTAGTCCTACCAAAATGAATCACCTCACATTTATCAGGGTTAAACTCCATTTGCCATTTTTCAGCCCAGCTTTGCATCCTATCTATGTCTCCTACAACAGCCTACAACAGCCTATGCAGCCTACAACAGCCCTCCACCTCATCCACTCCACCACCAATCTTGGTGTCATCAGCAAATTTACTGATCCACCCTTCAGCCCCCACCTCTAAGTCATTAATAAAAATCACAAAGAGCAGAGGACCAAGCACTGATCCCTGTGGCACTCCGCTAGCAACCTGCCTCCAGTCCGAGAATTTTCCATCCACCACCACCCTGTCTTCGATCAGATAGCCAGTTACCTATCCAATCGGCCAACTTTCCCTCTATCCCACACCTCCTCACTTTCATCATTGTTGGAGAGAATTTCCATGGATTAAGAACAGGGCAGATTTTGTAAGGGGAGAGCTAGTGTTTCACCCCATTGGCACTCAGTCAGTGCAGGTGTAAATCTGTCCCAGAGTCTGCAAAAAAAACCTCAAATCCTCAACAATAAATGCTAAAAAACCATTTTTTAAAAAACAAATGTTCACAATCAGAGGGAGTGGGTCAAGGCCAGAGGAGGACTACCGAACATTAGAATTGTAGGCACTCTGGAAGAGGAGGATGCAGAAATAGCCAGGGGGGAGCAGGACTCTGCCTGTGCTGAAGGAGAGACAAGAACTCCCCCAGGAAGCCAGTGAGGATGTCCCTGAGGCTGTCAAAAAATTCGAGTTGATTGTTTTCCAGACAGAGGGGGAAAAAGAGAACACTGAAATAATCCTAAAAAGGTTTGATAATATCCCAGTAAAAAAACATAATCCCCATTTATCAAAGAGCAGATGGATCAATACAATATTCTAAAACCAACCTGAAAATATTGGCAAAGAAATGTGTGTTTGGAACTCTCACTGACGAACTAATCAGTGATGGAATAGATTGCGGAATTCACTGTAATTTAATCTGTATGAAGTTGCTGCGAGAGACGGATCTAATATTACAAATAGCCATTAGTATCAGCATGCTGAACAAACAATCAGATAAAAGAAGCAGAGATTTCCAACCTGAAACCAAAGTATCAGCAGTGCAGGGTATGTCGTGCTCCAATTGCTCTGGCCACCATCCTCAGAACAGAACAGCTTGTTTTACATATGGTAAAAGATGTGGAAAATTGAATAATTTTGCAAGAGACTGCAGATTTAAACCACAGCGGCCTTTAGCAACATGGCTGGTCAGCCCTCGACAGATAAGAGTGTCAGTAAGGTGAATGAACCAGGACTCAGTTAAAGCAGAGAAACCACTGAGCCTCCAACAACACTCTTATTGTGTGAGTGTCAACATTGTCACAGAAAAGGGTGAAATCTTCACTACTCTCAACTTGGTTTCCAGTAACACAAAATTGAAGGTAAAGATTGACACTGAGCAAAGTGTAATGTATTATCCAGCCGAATGCTACAGGAACTAGACCCATAGTCAGCAATGGACCCCAGTAACCAGGTGGACCTTGTGGCCTACGGTGGACAAACCATCAACACTGAATGTGTGGCCACTCCCCACTGCACACAGGGCAGCTCCAAGTCTCAGAGAGTTGATCAGAACATGAGGCTACTGCTAGGAGTTTGGGACAGCATCACACTGGGGCTCATCCAGCTTGGTCCAGAGCTTCATCCTTTCCAACAGCAGGCCCCAGAAATGAGAGAGTACAAAGACCTCTTCAACCGTGACTCATTAGTAAGCTGTCCGGTGTAAACCACATGAGACTCGTGATTCAGTATCATCAACAGGCTGTGCTTCTAGAAGAGGACCAATAGCCATGAAGCAGAAAGCAGCCAATGAGCTGTATCGGATGATGACATTGGGTGTGATAACTCTGATAGACGAGGCCCCAGGGTTTCAGTAATGGTGGCTGCAGTAAAGAAAGATGGCAGGCTCAGGAGTTACATTGAGCCAGTTCACTCAAACAAGGCACTGCTCAGACCACATCACCCTGTGAAGACAGTGGAACAGGTGATAGCAGACATGCCCAATGGCAAGGTCTTCAGCATCCTCGATGTGAAATGTAGGATCTGGCAGATCCTGTTAGATGGAAAACTCTCAAAACTCACATTCATGTCTCTAATGAGCAGATCTTCTATTCTCCGAAGTTCTACTTCAACCTTGTGATGCAGTGCATACGATACTGAGCGAACCCAAAAATATTTGGTGTTGTCTCTGGATCCAGATAAATTTTGGCTTTGATTCCTTTGATTCATCCCAGTTCCTTTTGAAAGGCCTCCGAATATTTACGCACTAACTCCTCAAAACCTCCAGTCTTTGGTTTAATCTTTTCAATCAATCTAATTCCGACCCATTAGGCAAAGTCTGTGACCCTCAAACTCTACAACAGGTAGTTGTGTTATTTGGTGTCTGTCGGAGACAGTAACTACTGCTGACCCTACTGTCTTCAATGTCTCCCCTATATATGAAGATAAAATGGTTCCTGACTCACTCAATCTCAAGGATTGAAGACCCTTTTGCAGGTAATGAAATGCCTGCTTCCGTATGACTGTGCCCGCGGCTCCTGTGTCAACCTCCATTTTAAAGGATTTTCCATTTACCATCAGAGATATCTCTATAGGAGGCACTTTGTTTAGTTAGACCTGGTTTAGGGTATATGACTCGAGTCCCTTGTCAGGTTCCTCATCCAGTCTTCTTAGCAGAGGTTTACGAACCATTGTTGTTTTTTTTGCATGTTCTGAGATGTACTTTCCTTCTTTGTAGCTTCGACACTCAATCTTCTCCCCCTCTAGCTGCACACCGCAATCTCCGACAACTAACGAAAAGTTTTTCCTCGTGCCAGTGTAATAACTTCAAAGGCAACTTGTTGTGACTTCAAGTTAAGAAGGGTTTATCACCAACAATATATTTAGATATGTACATGTGATGGTCAGAAAAAACTAAAGACATGACTGCACTCTCCATTCCGCAGCCCATCACCTCCCCCCCCCACCCCTTCCACCCGCCCCCCCCCCCCCCCCCCCACCCCCCACCGCCCCCCCACCCCCCACCGCCCCCAACCCCTGCCCCGGCTCCAACTGAGGTTCAACCCCCAGCTCCAGAACTGCGCTCTTGCTCCCGATTGGCTCAGGTTTCCGCGCTGACTCTCCTCAGAGATTTCCCCCTTAAAGGGGCCACACCACCACGCCCTCATTACAATGCATGGCTGAGAACATTCAAACATTGTCACTCGGTAATGGAAGAATGGGTTTTAAAATTCAGAGAAAGATGGGGATGTCAAGCAGGAGGTAGAGAAGGAGGATCTCCAACCCTTCCAGTGGAAAGAAAGGGAAATGAGACAGCTTGATACTAAATTACATCCCACACAAAGCAAGCGGGCAATGTTTCCACTAAAATATTTAAGAAGAGTGGATCTCTGTCAGGTTAAATTAAGACAATTTTCATAATCTACAGAGCTATTCAATTTTGATCAGTGGAGATTAGTCATATTTTAGCAATGAGTATATAATGGGTGTTATTACTGGATTTGTAAGACAAGATGGAATTTAATTCCCACCATACCAAGGTGCCAAATTAATTTAAAAATAAGTGAATAATTTATGTGTCTGAGAATTGAAACAATGGTAGTCCATTCAGTTAGGACATGGCTGATTTCTACCACAACTACAGTAACCTGCCTTTCAACCATAACCCTCAATAATCTTACCTCAAAAACATCTAGCCCTCTTCCGCTCACACATTTCAGATAATCCATAGGCTTTTCTTTTCGGCTGAATCACAGGATTGTTACGGGGCAGAAGGAGTATATTTTGCCATTGTCTCTGCACGAGCTCTCTGAGTGAGCTTTTCACCGAGTGCCATTCCCCTGCTTTCTCCCTGTAACCCTGGAGATTGTTTCTTTTCAAATAATCATTAAATTCCCTCCTGCATGCCTCGATTGAACCTACCTCCACCACACTCTCAGACGGTACATTCCAGATCCTAACCACTCGCTGTGTGAATCTGTCTCCACCACACCCTCAGACTGTACGTTCCTGACCCTAACCACTCACTGGATGAAAATGTTTTTCCCACATTGCATTTTCTTCTTTTATCAATGATTTTAAATCCATCCTCCCTGGTTCTTGATCCTTCCACCAATGAGAACAGGTTCTCCCTGTCTACCTTGTCTAAGCCCCTCATGATCCTCTATCAAATAGCATCAATACCAAATTCATACGTGTATTGTGAAGCTGTCATGTTGTTATTAAAGACCCAATTGGTTTGCTGATGTCCTTTACAGAAAGGAACACAACATCATTACCTTTTCTCTCTTCATGATTCCAGTCCCACAGCAGAACGTGGATGATCAGAAACGCCCTCTTTGGCGGCCTGGCAAATCATTTGACTGCATCAAAACTGCTATAAAGACAAAATAAATAGATAACTGAACAGGAACCAGATACACTGCAGTGTTCAACAAGAAGGTCCAGCACTCATTTCTCAAGCTCCACTTGAGATATTTGACCTATTGAGGCATTTGGTCTTTATCATCACAAAGATTGTGGAATTCACTCCCACAGAATGTAGTTGAGGCCAAAGCGTTGTGTGATTTCAAGTGGAATCAGATATAGCTCTTGGGGCTAAAGGGATCAAGGGTTATTAAGTTTTTTTCAAGTTTAAGTTTATTTATTAGTGTCACAAGTCGGCTTACATTAACACTGCAATGAAGTTACTGTTAAAATCCCCCAGTCGCCACACTCTGGCACCTGTTCAGATACACTGAGGGAGGATTTTTTAGCATGGCCAATCCCCCTAACCAGTACATGTTTGGACTGTGGGAGAAAACTGGAGCACCCGGAGGAAACCCAGGCAGACATGGGGAGAACGTGCAAACTCCACACAGACAGTGACCCAAGCCGGGAATCGAACCTGGGTCTCTGGCGCTGTGAGGCAGCAGTGCTAACCACTGTGCCACCAGGTGGGATCCAGGTATTGCATTTGATGATTAGCCATGACCAAAATGAATGGCGGAGCAGGTTCGAAGGTCTGAATGGCCTCCTCCTGCTTCTAGTTTCTATATACGTTTCTATGTAGAGAGGTAGGTAAGGTATTAGGTAGGGAATTGCAGAGCTTGGAGTCCGAGCAGCTGAAGGTACAGCCACCGATGTTGCAGTGAATGAAATTAGCAATTCGAATTTGATGAGTGCAGATACTTTGGAGGGTGATGAGAGTGAAGGAGATGGAAATATGTGGGATTGCGAAACAAGGATGAGAGTTTTAAAATGGAGATGTTGTTTGACCAGTGGTCAGTGAGCACAGAGGTGTTGGGTGATCGGAACATGGTGCCAGTTCGGACCCAGGTTGCAGAGTTTTGGACAGCCTCCGGTTTCCTCAGGTTAGAATCTGAGAGGTTGCCCAGGAGTGCATTGGATTGGTTAAATCTCAACATAGTGATGCCATTGGATAATGGGTTTGAGCAGCAGATGAACTGAGGCAACATTCTGGAGGTGGAAACGGGCACGGACATTTCAGCAGGAACTGATACTGAGGCCGAATGTGACACAGGGAGATGACAGGAAGAGGTTAGAGAGTGGATTAAATAGATTGGCTGAGGACAACATCAAGCTTCCATGTTGGAATGGTCTCCTCCCATTGACTAGCTCAGTCCACACATCAACACTGGCCGCTGTAGTGAAGAATTAGAGAGAATTTCGCACAAAGAACACAAGAAGAAGACGAGCATCCAGCTATTAATTCTGCCATTAATAACAACATCAACCAACTCTCCGAGACACATCAGATTGGCCTCAATCTATGCATTAACTGTAGTCAGCATGAAGCTATGGCAAGATTATTCATCATATCCCTGTACTGACAGGAACAAAGAAATCCTGTGTCAGGCTATCAAAATCCAATCCCCCCTCATTATCTCCTTGTAAATTAGAAAAAGTCTTCTTGATTCTATTTGTGTTTGTATTTGTTTCTGTGTGATTAATGCTTAGCTCTTGCCAAGAAAATTCATCTTTTTCTCTGTTAATTATAATGAGGGTAATTAATCATTTGCAAACTAATAAGTATGAGTAATGGATGTCAGCTGTGGAATTCACCAGGGATGTAGAAAGGTTTTTACACGAGGCACATTTACAAACATTTATATGTATGTGTGTGTGTTTATAATGTATATCAGTAAATACACAGTATGGATATATATCAGGAAAAGAGCTGGCGCTTACATTATGCATTTCAGAACTTCAGCCACTGAATTACCAGTAAACTCTGTCAGTCATGACACCAGCTCAGCACTTTCACCTGTAGTCGCAACGCTGTGGGTTCAGGTCTCACTCCAGAGACTTGAGTGCAAAAATCCAGGCAGGCGTGCCCCATTGCAGTGCTGAGGGAGTGCTGCACTGTCAGAGGGTCAGTACTGAGGGAGTGCTGCACTGTCAGAGGGTCAGTACTGAGGGAGTGCCGCACTGTCAGAGGGTCAGTACTGGGGGAGGGGGGGGGGGCGCACTGTCAGAGGGTCAGTGCTGAGGGAGTGCCGCACTGTCAGAGGGTTAGTGCTGAGGGAGTGCCGCACTGTCAGAGGGTCAGTACTGAGGGAGTGCCGCACTGTCAGAGGGTCAGTACTGGGGGAGGGGGGGGGGGGCGCACTGTCAGAGGGTCAGTGCTGAGGGAGTGCCGCACTGTCAGAGGGTTAGTGCTGAGGGAGTGCCGCACTGTCAGAGGGTCAGTGCTGAGGGAGTGCCGCACTGTCAGAGGATCAGTACTGAGGGAGTACCGCACTGTCAAAGGGTCAGTACTGAGGGAGTGCCGCACTGTCAGAGGGTCAGTGCTGAGGGAGTGCCGCACTGTCAGGTCAGTGCTGAGGGAGTGCCGCACTGTCAGAGGGTCAGTACTGAGGGAGTGCTGCACTGTCAGAGGCACTGTCCTTTGGATGAAACATTAAACTGATAGCTCAACTGGATATAAAAAGATGACTACTTTGGTGAGTAGAGGCGTTGTTCCCGTGTCCAGGACAATATTTATTCCACAGTCAATGTCACTAAACCATTGTGTGGAATTCTCCAGCTCTCTCCCCCCCCCCCCCCCCCGTGATTGATTTTCCACCGTTGCTGGCAGGCTCCTCCAGTCCTGCCAAAATCGATGATGAATAACATTCCTCCTCCTTGCTGCCATTGGGAGCCTGTGGCGGGGTTTGACAGCTGCACGACCGGTGGGAAAGACCAGAGAATTCTGCCCACTATCTGACCATCATCAGAATACTGTCTGTGGGAGCTTGCTGTGCACAAATTGGCCGCTGTTTTTCCTACATTATTACGGTGACGACACTTCCAACATATTTCATTGGCTGTGAAGCACTTTAGGATGTCCTGAAATAATGAAAGGTTTTAAATAAATAGAAATATTTTTGTCATGAAGACAAGCGAAGTAGCCAATTTGTGCACAGCAAGATTCCACAAACAGCAGTGAGGTGTCTGGCCAGCTCAGCAATGTTAGTGCTGCAAGTTGGGGATAAAAGTCAGTCGAGGAAAATCCTCTGCTGTTCTTGAAGAAATGCCATAGAAATATTTACTTCCACCTGCGAAACTGAGCTGCATCTTCCAGAATGTGCTATATAAAGGAGAACATGTCCCTGTCCACATCAATGGGAACAAAGTAGAAAGGGTCAAGAACTTCAAGTTTCTCTGTGTCCAGATCACCAACAACCTGTCCTGGTCCCCCCATGCCGACACTCTGGTTAAGAAAGCCCACCAACGCCTCTACTTTCTCAGAAGACTAAGGAAATTTGGCATGTCAGCTACGACTCTCACTGACTTTTATAGATGCACGATAGAAAGCATTCTTTCTGTTTGTATCAGAGCTTGGTATGGCTCCTGCTCTGCCCAAGACCACAAGGAACTATAAAAGGTTGTGAATGTAGCCCAATCCATCATGCAAACCAGCCTCCCATCCACTGACTCTGCCTACACTTCCCGCTGAGTCGGGCAAAGCAGCCAGCATAATTAAGGACCCCACGCACCCCGGACATTCTTTCTTCCACCTTCTTCGGTCAGGAAAAAGATACAAAAGTCTGAGATCATGTACCAACTGACTCAAGAACAGCTTCTTCCCTGCTGCTGTCAGACTTTTGAACGGACTTACCTTGCATTAAGTTGATCTTTCTCTGCACCCTAGCTATGACTGTAACACTACATTCTGTACTCTCTCATTTCCTTCTCTATGAATGGTATGCTTTGTTTAGCACGCAAGAAACAATGCTTTTCACTGTATGTTAATACATGTGACAATAATAAATCAAATAAAATCAAATAAATGCAAATAGTTGTTGTTGAATTGATCTAACAAGAGAGCTATCACATGATGCTTGAATCCATCTTAACTGAATAAATAAAAAAGGAAATAACATTTTGTTTTTTTAAAGAGACAAAGCGATGTAATTGGGATTAACATTGACTTAAAATAAGGCAGAAATTATTGGCTAATGGTAACAGCATTAAATTTGCTTTTTTCGGGACAATGCCTGTTCCTTCCGATTGTGGCAGGGATAATATGTCATTAAAATTAATTGGTTACCATTAGCGGTGTGATCAGGAACATCTCACTGTACAGGTCAGGTCAGTGGAGGTTTACCTCCTGACGATTGCCTTGCTGCTGTACAGCAGAAGGTAAACAAGGCTCTGTTCAAACGGATTATTCCTCCACTTTTCAGCGGCACCTGTTAAACGTGGTACCTGATAACCGGAACAGGATAGGTTACAAAAACGCTACAATTACAGAGTATTAATTAGTTTCAGCATGGCGATCGATGGAGGAGGGCTTTGTCTGGAGCAAATCTCTGTCTAAGCTCCTGTCTCAAATACTGTCATTTGTTCTTGTAAGATTTCTGATGAGTCCGTTTTCATGGTATCTGCTGACTTGTGTGTGATCCAGCGCCTCCGACAGAGACTGATAGCAACTTTCTCCCTTAGAAACATCAGCACAATCAATAGACAAATGCACCACTTCAGTCTCACAAGTTCAGTGTCGGGAAAGGAAAGATTGCATTTCGATAAAACATCTTTCATGTCTGCAGGAATTCACTGACCATGCAAGCGTAGCTTGTTTTAGGTTCAGTATGATCCCAAACACGTGAACTCCGGTGTGTGATCAGGTGATTTACAATCGGCTGATGTGTGAGGGAGCATTGCAGACTGATCAATCAAAAGAACTCCCAGTTCTCCTTCGATATTGTGCTGTGGGATCTTTTATGTTCACCTGACGTGACTCAGCTGCGACTCCCATGAGGAACACTCTCACCTCTGCATTGCAAAGTTCTGGCTTCAGCTCCCACTCCCAGTTCCGAAATCTATGTCAGAGATGCTGCCCTTCAGATGAGCTGCTGAACTGAGGCCGCAGTCGGATGGATGTAAACAATCCCATCACATTCTGCTGAAGAAGAGCTGGTGTCCTGGCTCATATTTATTCCTCAAACAACATCACAGAAATACTGATGATCTGGTTATTAACATCTAGCTGCTATTCATGGGAGATGAATACATCCTACATTGTGACAGTAACTACACTTCAAAAGTGTGTCATTGGCTAAAAGGCACTTTGAAATGTCTGATAAAGTGTGATGAAAAGCGCTGTATAAATGCAACTCTGTTTCTCCTGTGCATCAGTTTAGTGCCTCACCTAAAAAATGAAAGAATCTGAGTACAAACTTTAACTTGTTAACCAGGATGTTGCCTGGTATGGAGGGGCTTGGTTATGAGGAGAGATTGGGGAAACTGGGGTTGTTCTCCTTGGAAAGACGGAGGATGAGGGGAGACTTAATAGAGGTGTATAAAATTATGAAAGGCATGGATAGGGTGAACGGTGGGAAGCTTTTCCCCGGGTCGGTGGTGACGTTCACGAGGGGTCATAGGTTCAAGGTGAAGGGGGGGAGGTTTAACACAGATATCAGAAGGACATATTTCACACAGAGGGTCGTGGGGGCCTGGAATGTGTTGCCGGGCAAGGTGGTGGAGGCGGACACACTGGGAACGTTTAAGACTTATCTAGACAGCTATATGAACGGAGTGGGAATGGAGGGATACAAAAGAGTGGTCTAGTTTGGACCAGGGAGCGGCGCGGGCTAATTGTTCCTTGTTTCTCGTTTCAAGGCTTCATTCTATGATCATCTTGCTGGTGCCAGTACAGAGCGAGACTGCGGATAGTTGGGAACCTGTCTCGGGGGCAGGGAATTCATATGGTGTTCGTGGAAGTGGAAATGACTAGGGTTGGGAAGCATTTTCCGATCAGGGCCATTGTGATCTCCTGGACTCGTTTCGATCGCCTCAGGGGGTCGGAGAGGAATTTCCCAGATTTTTTTTTCCCCATATTGGCCCTGGGGTTTTTCACTCTGGGTTTTTGCCTCTCCCTGGAGATCACATGGTCTGGAATGGGGGGGTGGGGGTGAGTTAATAGGTTGTAATGAACAAAGCATCGTAGCTGTGAGGGACAGCTCGGTGGATAGGATATTGGTATGTAGATAGGCTGGAAAATTGGGCGGGGATCCTGGATTCAGGATTCAATCCTGGACCGGGGAGCGGCGCAGGCTTGGGGGGCCGAAGGGCCTGTTCCTGTGCTGTATTGTTCTTTGTTCTTTGTACATTTCTGATGCAGACAGTATCAAATCATACAATTACTTCTCATGCGTGCAGAGCCAAGTTATGAGTTAGTTCAGTGGTTTCCAAACTTTTTTCACTGGGCCGCACTTTCGGAATAAAAATTTGCTCGTGCCACACCGAATTTTTTATTGATAAGAAATACATTCAAAAACAAAAAATAACAACTCCTAGCAGTGCTTGATTCATAACATAGAACACAACTACTTTATAATATGATCATGGGACTTCCAGAAAGTATAAAACAATGCTTGTTTAAACCGTTTAACCCTAACCCTAATGTTTCTTTGATTGTCCTTGAATCTTCCCGCCAACTTGCCATCCTCTCTCGCCGCACCAGTGTGGCACGCCGCACCCTTTGGGAACCACTGAGTTAGTTTAATACGAGACACTAGGCTGTTAGAATGATTCTATACAGCTCCTGTACAATGTGATTGTTTTGCTTAATTAGGGAGGGAGCTTGGAAGCAGTTAGCTGAGCAGATTGCTGGCATTCCTCCCTCGCGCCTCCCCTCAGTTAGCACTGGCACTCGTTCCCTCAGTTAATATGTTAATGTTGGCATCCTCGCCCACTCTGGCACTCTTCCCCTCTTGATTAATGTTGGCAGTTAATAATGGGACTCAACCTCAGCTTATATTGGCCATCTCCACTTCTTCATTTAGGGGATTTCTTCTCGGGGATTTTGACAGTAACGTCATTGCAGTGTTAATGTGACACTAAGAAATAAACTTCTTCATCTGAAGCTGGCTGTCTTTCGTCCAATTGGTAGAACCCACTGACTTGTCCAATCATGTTTCTCTGTTCAGACATCACCTCAGCGTTCATGCTGTCCATGCTATTCATGATAGCATGCATCCTTGCCCACTTTCAAAGTTCCAGCCTCAAGGAAACTCTGCCACCTTATCAAAGCTTTGGATCATGTCTGGCTGATATCTCCTTCACACAGGGAAAGTGAGGTGATCAAAACTCTTCGCTGACACATGAATATACTGCAACCTGCCAGATATCTCCTGTGGTGGTTTGGAGGAATCCGTACCCTGAAATTCTCCCCATGTCTGTGTGGGTTTCTTCGGGGTGCTCCAGTTTCCTCCGACACTCCAAACATGTGTGGGTTACATGGGTTGGCCATGCTAAATTGACCCTCGTGTCAGGGGGATTAGCAGGGTAAATATGTGGGTTTACAGGAATAGGGCCTGGGTGGGATTGTGCAGACTCGATGGGCTGAATGGCCTCCTTCTGCACTGTGGGAATTCTATGAAAGCTTCAGACTGTAATCATCTTCATTTGTTAGGGAAGGGTCCACCCTGCTGCAATTTTTACAGGACATCCCAAAGTAGATGTGAGACCCCTGTGACAACCTGTCTTGTGAAGCAGAGATAGCACTCCCAGCTCAATATCGTCCAGGGCAGTAATGTCTGTAGACAGATTATCTTAGATGTCATTGTACTTACTGACATCTCCTTATCTGAATTGGGCAACACTCTGAACAAACCTCAAGAAATTTCCATTCCAACTGTCTTGACACAAAAGATTGTAGAAATGAGGAATGAATGAAGGAACGAAAAAGGTAAACATTTGAAAATGGAGGCCAATCCAACAAAACCAACCATCGCACACAGCAACATTCAATTCAGAGTGGACAAAACAAAGTGAGTGCATCTCCCCATGGCAACTTCAGTGAAGAGCTGTGCCAAGCTGGTTAAAAGCAGGGAGGCAATTGATATAGCAGGTTGGCTGGGCCACGTTTGGAACGTTGTGTACAGTCCTGGTCTCCATATTACAAAAAATTGAAGTACTGGAGAATGTGCAGGCAATACGGTGAACAGTTTTGGTCTCCTTATCTAAGGAAAGATAAACTGGCATTAGAGGCAGTCCAGAGAAGGTTCACTAGGTTCATCCCAGGGATGGAGGGTTTTTCTTATGAGGAGAGGTTGAGTAGATTCTTCTAAACTCCAATGAGAGGTGACCTTATTGAGGCATATCGGATTCTCAGGGGGCTTGACAGGGGAGATGCTGAGAGGTTGTTTCCCCTTGTGGGAGGGTCTAGGACCAGAGGGAATAATCTCAGAGTAAGGGATCGTTCATTTAAACCAGAGATGAGGAGGAATTTCTTCTCTCAGAGGGGAGTGAATCTGTGGAATTCTTTACCGCAGAGGGCTGTAGAGGCTGGGTCGTTAAGTATATTCACGGCTGAGATAGATATTTAGTCAGTAAGGGAATCCGGGGTTACAGGGAAAAGGCAGGAAAGTGGAGTTGAGGATTATCATATCAGATCACTTGTGATCTCATTGAATGGTGGTGCAAACCGAATGGGCCAAATGGCCTACTTCTGCTCCTGTGTCTTATGGTCCGATGGAAGATTTGCAATGATACTAGCGTGATTGAGAGAATGGAACTCTCAGGGAAAATTGGGCAGACTGGGACTCCTTCCTCTGGTAAAGAGAAGATCAGATAGAAATTTCCAAATGAGGATTGGATTTGATTGGATGGATGTGAAAATACTGAGTCCAGAATAGCATAAAGTCCCAAACAGAATTTCGGAGAAATTACATGGGAAAGAGGCAGGAATGCAGAATTCACTCTCACATAGACCCTTTTTGCTTATCTTTCATGTGGTGTGGACGTCGTTGTTTAGGCCAACATTTATTGCCATCCCTAATTTTTAAAGTTTATTTATTAATCACAAGTAAGGCTTACATTAACACTGCAATGAAGTCACTGTGAAAGTCCCCTAGTCGCCACAGTCCGGCACCTGTTCGGGTCAATGCACCTAACCAGCACGTCTTTCAGACTGTGAGAAGAAACCGGAGCACCCGGAGGAAACCCATGCAGACACGGGGAGAAAGTGCAGACTCCACACAGACAGTGACCGAAGCCGGGAATTGAACCCGGGTC
This sequence comes from Mustelus asterias, assembly GCF_964213995.1. NCBI lineage: Eukaryota > Metazoa > Chordata > Chondrichthyes > Carcharhiniformes > Triakidae > Mustelus > Mustelus asterias. The sequence continues at coordinate 80,678,599 of NC_135820.1, read as the reverse complement.
CCTGGCGCTGTGAGGCAGCAGTGCTAACCACTGTGCCACCGTGCCGCCCCTTGAGAAGGTGATGGTGGTGAACTGCCTTCTTGAACCGCTGCAGTCCATGTTGAAGCAGAGAGCATTGATATATTCATAGAGAGCTTGATGCAGCCATGAAGCAGAATGCAGAGCAGGACTAAGGGGACGGGGTGTGAGAGTTAATTTACGAGGAGAAAGATTTATGTGAGTATAAACTCCATGATAGACCAGCAAAGCTGATTGGCCTATTTCTGTGTTGTGGGTGGATGATGTAATTGTAATTAAGGTAATAGCAGCAAGTGAAACAAAGCTTTCCCTTTACAAATCTGCATGAACAGCCCTGTGTGGAGTGGGGTCGATTGTGACTTTGTTTGATTAAGTGTGAAACAGCAATAATGGATGAGCAGCGTGCTTTCTGTTTTTTCATTTGTTGATAGATGTCAGCGTTGTTGGCAATGCTAACATTTATTATCCATCCCTAATTGGCATTGAGAAGTTGATAGTGAGCCTCCTCCTTATCTCTGTGCATTCTGATTTCCACTGATGTCAGTGGGGAATGATGTAACTGGGGTTACTGATTCACTCTTACCAGTTTCACATCATTGCACTGAATCCAAATCAACGCCAAAGCGTGTCATTTTCCTTTAAATCACAAGATGTGGTGCTGGGTCTAATCCAAACGCTTTAACCAGTAAAGGAGAATAATGCACGCTGCTACAACATAGAAATCATAGAAACCCTACAGTGCAGAAGGAGGCCATTCGGCCCATCGAGTCTGCACCGACCACAATCCCACCCAGGCCCTACACATTTACCCGCTAATCCCTCTAACCTACGCATCCCAGGACTCTAAGGGGCAATTTTTAACCTGGCCAATCAACCTAACCCGCACATCTTTGGACTGTGGGAGGAAACCGGAGCACCCGGAGGAAACCCACGCAGACACGAGGAGAATGTGCAAACTCCACACAGACAGTGACCCGAGCCGGGAATCGAACCTGGGACCCTGGAGCTGTGAAGCAGCAGTGCTAACCACTGTGCTACCGTGCCGCCCAAACAGTCGGGCTTTTGCCCAATTTTCCACCTCACCCTCACCATCAATGTCAGCTCTCAATCTAAGTCCTTAACTATCTGTGAAAAACGATCAGTGAATTGTTCAATTCTAATCTGTCACAAATGGCACAGTGGAAAGTGGGAAAACCAGGAGATTCCAGCCTGATTCATACAAGGAAGGTCTGCCCCTGTTAATAATTGTATTAATCAAAGCTTCAATCAGTGGTACTTTCTATTAAGATGTGTTTACTGATATTGTCACTGATATTAATCAGTGCCATGTAGGGTTATCATGAGAGCAAAGTGTCATAATCGATATAAATGTTTAACAATTACACATACGAAAAGATTCAGGCAATAGTCAGATATATAGAATTACACAGCATTTCCAGCACAGAAACAGACCATTCAACCCAACTACCATCTGCTGGTATTTTTACTTCATATGAACTTTCTCCCATCCCCTCTTCATCTCACCCTTTCACCATATCCTTCTATTCCTCTCTCCCTCATGATTTTATCCAACTTCTCCTTAAATGTATCAATACTATTCACTTTAACCATTTCCTGCGGGAGTGAGTTCCACATTCTCTGCACCCTCTGGGTAAAGAAGTTTCTCCTGAATTCCCAATTGGATTTATAGATGAGGACCCTATTTCTGGTCTCTCTCAAATATTCGAAACATTTTCACTACTTCTTCCCTTCAAAACTTTTCATAATTTCAAAGACTTCCTGTTGGTCACTCTTCAGCTTTCTCCTTTCTAGAGAAGAGACCCCCAGACAGGTAAATAGCTGGAAGTTTCTGCTTCATCGTGTACCAATTCAACTACCTTGCAAAGTCAACTCTCCCACCAGCCCCTTTCACACAGTCACCAATACTCAGTCATTAAAGAAAAACTCAACTTAACATGTCAGACCCAAACTATAAACAATCAAACTCTCACTTAGAACATAGAACAGTAAAGCACAGGAACAGCCTTTCAGCACACCATGTTGTGCAGAACATGACCCCAAATTAAACTCATCCCTTCTGCCTGCCCTTGGTCCATATCCCTCTATTCCTCGCATATTTATGTGCTTATCTAAAAGCCCCTTAAATGCCCCTATTGTATCTGTCTGCACCTCCATCCCTGGCAGCGCGTTCCAGACACCTACCACTCTCTGTGTAAAATAACTTGCCCCTCACATCTCCTTTGAACTTTCCCCCTCTCACCTTCAGTGCAGTTACCCCTAGTATTAGACATTTCAACTCTGGGAAAAAGATTCTGACTGTCAACCCTATCGATGCTGCTCATAATTTTATAGACTTCTATCAGGTCTCTCCTCAGCCTCTGCTGCTCCAGAGAAAACAATCCTTGTTTGTCCAGCCTCTCCTTATAGCTCATAATCTCCAATCCAAGCAGCATCCTGGTAAATCGCCTCTGCACCCTCTCCAAAGCCTCCACATCTTTCCTGTACTGTGACGACCAGAATTGAACGTAACAAGTGTGGCCTAACCAAAGTTTTAAAAAGTTGCAACATGACATTCTGAAGAACCTACATTGAAACAACAGCTTTCTGGGAACAAAATATCTTCATTTTTTGTGGGTGGAATGAGGCTCAAAAGGAGTAGCAGTCACTCGTACAAACAGAAGGATCCCAGGTAGCATGGCTGGCCCGTGCTTAGCCCAGGCAGTGAGAATAAAATATAATTAACTTCAGAGAGAGAAACAGTAACTAAGATTCCTGCGTGGATCGGAGATGGGAGATCCTGGGAGATTCCTGGACTGGTCACTGGATTGAAGTAGTCATTTGAGGCCCTGTACTCTTCCTCAAAAGGCAGTTGAGCAAGATTCTTCGAATACCTTCAAGGCAGAAATAGAAAGATTCTTGATTAATGAGAGGGTGAAAGGTTATTGAGGGTCGGCAGGAATGTGCAGTGGAGGTTACATTGAATGGCGGAGCAGGCTCGAGGGCCCACTCTGCTCCTAATTTGAGTTTGTATGAGAATGTGGAACTCACTATCACAGGGAGTGATGGGGTGAGTAGATTGGAGACATTCAAGGGGGATAAACACACAAGGGAGAAAGGAATAGGATATGCTGATAGGGTGAGATAAAAAGGGACAAGGGATGCTCGTGTGGAGCAGAAACTCTGACACAATCCAGTTGAGCCAAATGGCTGTCTCTGAGCTGTAAATTCAATGTAATTAATATACAGAGTGAGACAGGATGAAAGGAGCAGGGTAAGATGATGAAGCTGTGATAACTTGAGGTGACTTGGTAGGGCATCATTAAACAAGAAGGTTTATTTAACAAGAAAAAACGATTTACTGAAGGATTTGCAACACAACCATACAGCTCTGCTCCTAACAACTCCCCACCTCGCTCTGTCCACTCCCAGGTGATGAGGTCAGTGATCAGTTGGTCTGTTTTACTGAACAGCACGGTGGCACAGTGGTTAACACTGCTGCCTCACAGTGCCAGGGACCTGGGTTCGATTGTGGCCTTGGGTCACTGTCTGTGTGGAGTTTGCACATTCTCCCCGTGTCTGCTCCGGTTTCCTCCGGGTGCTCCGGTTTCCTCCCACACTCCAAAGATGTGCGGGTTAGGGGAATTGGCCATGGTAAATTGCCCCTTAACATCCAAAGATGTGTAGATTAGGTGGATCAGCCACGGTAAAGGCGTGTGGTTATGGGGATAGAGCGGAGGGTGGCCCTGGACTGTCGATGAATTGATGCAGACTGGAGAACGGGCACTGGAGAGATTCTATGATTTGTTGATGAATAAATGTTGGCCAGCTCACTGGGAGAACTCAGTTGAGAAAGAGTTGTGGGATCTTCTGCATTCACCTGAATAGAGAGATGGGCGATCGGTTTCATACCTCATCTGAAATAAACGTCAATGATTTCTCTATGCAGAGAGCTGCGTTCTGTAAACTTATAGAATGGCAGGCGAGAGGGAGGATTGCTTCACATGATGGCGTTTCCAATGCTGATGGAATATTTAAAAAGAATAGTTACTCACATCCTCTTGGCTTTGTGTAGAAATGACTCACAAATTATCTGGCCTGATTCTGTGCGGACGTCACCATGAACAGAATGCCTTTCCTCTCTATTCACACATTTTTTCTGAGGTCACTGTGGTGTGGAACATTTCCACCTGGTTAATGCTGAGTAACTAGCTGACAATCCCACAGTCAGTACGGATTTAGGCAGTAACGTCACAACAGAGTGGAAACCTTACCGGTAAATCGCCATTCCTCGCCATACCCAAACTGAAAAGCCGCTCGCTCTCAGCCATTTGCCAAGTGGAAGTTTCCATTCCTCCAATCCACATTAACACACAACAATGATACGTTTATTGTAGCAATCTCACTAACCGCTGCATAGAAACACAAACTTATAAAATACAACTGGGCTGCCATTAATTTGGAGACGTCTTTGCTTCGTCTTCCATGTTTTGCTTCTCCTCTTCTTAAGACAGTGTTGCACCCTGGAGCAGGGTTTTACCATCACTCGCTACTCGTCACATTGGGGAGTTTTAATCAGGAGGCTCAGACAAAGCCAGCAGTTTTGCCCCTGGAGATCTGGAGGTACGGGCAGCCTCTCTACCCCCCTCGAGCCTGCTCCACTACTCAATAAGATCATGGCTGATCTGATATTGGCCTCAGCTCTATTCTCCTGCCTCTCCTCTTAATGCGCCACTCCCCTCTCATTCAAGAATCTGCCTTTCTCAGCTTTGGATATACTCATTGATATTTCAGCCTTTAACTCAGTTGCAAACATATGTTTTGGCTTCTTGGGCTGTATAAGGTCTGATGTTGCGAGTGATTGCACTCGCCCTGGTGCCAAAAACAAATGTTGGGCTCTGTTCTTTTTTTTAATGATATAAAGGCACCAATCACTCATAAGGGATTGGATAAAGCTGTTGTAGGTTGATTTATTCAGTTTAAGCACATGACAACAGTTACACAGAAGTAGAAAGTTTGAAGACATCAGAGCTGTGCGTGTGTGTTCTGCAAAAGCAAAGTGAAACTAAAACTGGATCACATGATACATTTCCCTTCTAATGATGTCATGCTGATAACTTTTAAAGGCATATTACAACTGCTCTCCATTACAACGAGGGCATTGCTCGATGCATGGGCCGTGTATAGCCGTGTAAAACTGTGTGTAACCGTAAATAACTGTGTATAATTGTGTATGACTGTGTACAGGTGTGTATAACTGTGTATAACTGTGTATAGCCGTGTATAACTGTGTATAACCATGTATAACTGTGTATAATTGTGTATAATTGTGTACAGCCATGTATAACTGTGTATAACTGTGTGTAGCCATGTATAATTGTGTATAGCTTGTGTAATTGTGTATAACTGTGCATAGCCGTGCATAATTGTGTGTAGCTATGTATAATTGTGTATAGCTGCCACTAGTTTCTGAGTACATGCTGTACTGTTATTTTCCTATTTTTATAAGTAAAGAAGATTGAGTATTTACAATGTGGTCAACTACCTTTTGTTGGTTAGGTTCCCACAGGAGTGATGGATGGTGAATCTTCCTGATTTCAATCTGAATGAATGTAGAATTCATCAGGCAGGTTACAGCTGAAAATGGGGCAAGTGGACGGAGACACGGGAATATGTTCCCAAACAGTTTTCTGATTCTGCGAAAACTGGTATTGTCAAAAGGAGAAGACCTGACAGCATCACATGGGAGCCCGCTTGGGTTTGGGTTTGAGTATGGCCTGGGTTTGGGTTTGAGTATGGACTGGGTTTGGGTTCGGGTATGGCCTGGGTTTGGGTTCGGGTCTGGCCTGGGTTTGGGTTCGAGTATGGCCTGGGTTTGGGTATGGGTATGAACTCGGTTTGGGTTCGAGTGTGGCCTGGGTTTGGGTATGGCCTGGGTTTGGGTTTGGGTATGAACTCGGTTTGGGTTCGAATATGGCCTGGGTTTGAGTATGGCCTGGCTTTGGGATTGAGTATGGACTGGGTTTGGGTTTGGGTATGGCCTGGGTTTGGGTTTGTGTATGGCCTGGGTTTGAGTTCAAGTATGGACTGGGTTTGGGTTCGAGTATGGACTGGTTTTGGGTTCGAGTATGGACTGGGTTTGGGTTTGGGTTTGGGTATGGCCTGGGTTTGAGTTCAAGTATGGCCTGGGTTTGGGTTTGAGTATGGCCTGGGTTTGGGTTTGGGTATGGCCTGGGTTTGGGTTCGAGTATGGATTGGGTTTGGGTATGGCCTGGGTGTGGGTTCAAGTATGGACTGGGTTTAGGTTCGAGTATGGCCTGGGTATGGGTTCGAGTACGGCCTGGTTTTGGGTTTGAGTATGGACTGGGTTTGGGTTCGAGTATGGCCTGGTTTTGGGTTCGAGTATGGACTGGGTTTGGGTTTGAGTATGGCCTGGGTTTGGGTGTGAGTATGGACTGGGTTTGGGTTCGAGTATGGACTGGGTTTGGGTTCGAGTATGGACTGGGTTTGGGTTTGAGTATGGCCTGGGTTTGGGTGTGAGTATGGACTGGGTTTGGGTTCGAGTATGGACTGGGTTTGGGTTCGAGTATGGACTGGTTTTGGTTTCGAGTATGGACTGGGTTTGGGTTTGGGTTTGGGTATGGCCTGGGTTTGAGTTCAAGTATGGCCTGGGTTTGGGTTTGAGTATGGCCTGGGTTTGGGTTTGAGTATGGCCTGGGTTTGGGCTCGAGTATGGATTGGGTTTGGGTTTGGGTATGGCCTGGGTGTGAGTTCAAGTATGGACTGGGTTTGGGTTCGAGTATGGCCTGGGTTTGGGTTCGAGTATGGCCTGGTTTTGGGTTCGAGTATGGACTGGGTTTGGGTTCGAGTATGGCCTGGTTTTGGGTTCGAGTATGGACTGGGTTTGGGTTTGAGTATGGACTGGGTTTGGGTTCGAGTATGGACTGGGTTTGGGTTTGAGTATGGCCTGGGTTTGGGTTTGAGTATGGACTGGGTTTGGGTTCGAGTATGGACTGGGTTTGGGTTTGAGTATGGACTGGGTTTGGGTTTGAGTATGGACTGGGTTTGGGTTTGAGTATGGCCTGGGTTTGGGTTTGGGTTTGGGTTTGGGTTTGGATAAGGCCTGGGTTTTGGTTTGAGTATGGACTGGGTTTGGGTTCGAGTATGGACTGGGTTTGGGTTCGAATATGGCCTGGGTTTGGGTTCAAGTATGGACTGGGTTTGGGTTTGGGTATGGCCTGGGTTTTGGTTTGAGTATGGCCTGGGTTTGGGTTTGGGTATGGCCTGGGTTTGGGTTTGGGTATGGCCTGGGTTTGGGTTCGAGTATGGCCTGGGTTTGGGTTCGAGTATGGCCTGTGTTTGGGTTTGGGTATGGCCTGGGTTTTAGTTTGTGGATGGCCTGGGCTTGGGTTTGGGTATGGCCTGGGTTTGGGTTCGAGTATGGCCTGGGTTTGGGTTTGGGTATGGCCTGGGTTTTGGTTTGAGTATGGCCTGTGTTTGGGTTCGAGTATGGACTGGGTTTGGGTTCGAGTATGGCCTGTGTTTGGGTTCGAATATGGCCTGGGTTTGGGTTCGAGTATGGCCTGGGTTTGGGTTCAAGTATGGACTGGGTTTGGGTTTGGGTATGGCCTGGGCTTTGGTTTGAGGATGGCCTGGGTTTGGGTTTGAGGATGGCCTGCGTTTGGGTTTGAGGATGGCCTGGGTTTGGGTTCAGTATGGACTGGGTTTGGGTTCGAGTATGGCCTGGGTTTGGGTTCGAGTATGGCCTGGGTTTGGGTTCGAGTATGGACTGGGTTTGGGTTCGAGTATGGCCTGGGTTTGGGTTCGAGTATGGCCTGGGTTTGGGTTCGAGTATGGCCTGGGTTTGGGTTCAGTATGGACTGGGTTTGGGTTTGGGTATGGCCTGGGTTTTGGTTTGAGGATGGCCTGGGTTTGGGTTTGAGTATGGACTGGGTTTGGGTTCGAGTATGGACTGGTTTGGGTTTGGGTATGGCCTGGGTTTGGGTTTGGGTAAGGCCTGCGTTTGAGTTCAAGTATGGCCTGGGTTTGGGTTTGGATATGGCCTGGGTTTGGGTTTGGGTATGGCTTGGGTTTGGGATTGGGTATGGACTGGGTTTGGGTTCGAGTATGGCCTGGGTTTGGGTTCGAGTATGGCCTGGGTTTGGGTTTGGGTATGGCCTGGGTTTTGGTTTGAGGATGGCCTGGGTTTGGGTTCGAGTATGGCCTGGGTTTGAGTTCAAGTATGGCCTGGATTTGGGTTTGGGTATGGCCTGGATTTGGGTTTGGGTATGGCCTGAGTTTGGGTTCGAGTATGGCCTGGGTTTGGGTTTGGGTATGGCCTGGGTTTTGGTTTGAGGATGGCCTGGGTTTGGGTTCGAGTATGGCCTGGGTTTGAGTTCAAGTATGGCCTGGATTTGGGTTTGGGTATGGCCTGGATTTGGGTTTGGTTATGGCCTGAGTTTGGGTTCGAGTATGGACTGGATTTGGGTTGGGAATGGACTGGGTTTGGGTTTGGGTATGGCCTGGGTTTGGGTTTGAGTATGGCCTGGCTTTGGGTTTGGGTATGGACTGGATTTGGGTTTGAGTATGGCCTGGGTTTGGGTTCAAGTATGGACTGGGTTTGGGTTTGGGTATGGCCTGTGTTTGGGTTTGGGTATGGCCTGGGTTTGGGTTCGAGTATGCCCTGTGTTTGGGTTCGAGTATGGACTGGGTTTGGGTTCGAGTATGGACTGGGTTTGGGTTTGGGTATGGCCTGGGTTTGGGTTCGTGTATGGACTGGGTTTGGATTCGAATATGGCCTGGGTTTGGTTTTGGGTATGGCCTGGGTTTTGGTTTGGGTATGGCATGGGTTTGGGTTTGGGTATGGCCTGTGTTTGGGTTTGGGTATGGCCTGGGTTTGGGTTCGAGTATGCCCTGTGTTTGGGTTCGAGTATGGACTGGGTTTGGGTTTGGGTATGGCCTGGGTTTGGGTTCGTGTATGGACTGGGTTTGGATTCGAATATGGCCTGGGTTTGGTTTTGGGTATGGCCTGGGTTTTGGTTTGGGTATGGCATGGGTTTGGGTTTGGGTGTGGCATGGGTTTGGGTTTGGGTGTGGCCTGGGTTTGGGTTTGAGTATGGCCTGAGTTTGGGTTCGAGTATGGACTGGGTTTGGGTTTGAGTATGGCCTGGGTTTGGGTTCAAGTATGGACTGGGTTTGGGTTTGGGTATGGCCTGTGTTTGGGTTTGGGTATGGCCTGGGTTTGGGTTCGAGTGTGCCCTGTGTTTGGGTTCGAGTATGGACTGGGTTTGGGTTTGGGTATGGCCTGGGTTTGGGTTCGTGTATGGACTGGGTTTGGATTCGAATATGGCCTGGGTTTGGTTTTGGGTATGGCCTGGGTTTTGGTTTGGGTATGGCATGGGTTTGGGTTTGGGTGTGGCATGGGTTTGGGTTTGGGTGTCGCCTGGGTTTGGGTTTGAGTATGGCCTGAGTTTGGGTTCGAGTATGGACTGGGTTTGGGTTTGAGTATGGACTGGGTTTGGGTTTGGGTATGGCCTGGGTTTTGGTTTGTGGATGGTCTGGGTTTGGGTTCGAGTATGGCCTGTGTTTGGGTTCGAGTATGGCCTGTGTTTGGGTTTGGGTATGGCCTGGATTTTGGTTTGTGGATGGTCTGGGTTTGGGTATGGCCTGTGTTTGGGTTTGGGTATGGCCTGGGTTTGGGTTTGGATATGGCCTGGGTTTGGGTTCGAGTATGGCCTGGGTTTGGGTTTGGGTATGGCCTGGGTTTTGGTTCGAGTATGGACTGGTCTGGGTTTGGGTATGGCCTGGATTTGGGTTCGAGTATGGACTGGTCTGGGTTTGGGTATGGCCTGGGTTTGGGTTCGAGGTTGGCCTGGGTTTGGGTTCGGGTATGGACTGGGTTTGGGTTTGGGTATGGCCTGGATTTTGGTTTGTGGATGGTCTGGGTTTGGGTATGGCCTGTGTTTGGGTTTGGGTATGGCCTGGGTTTGGGTTTGGGTATGGCCTGGGTTTTGGTTCGAGTATGGACTGGTCTGGGTTTGGGTATGGCCTGGATTTGGGTTCGAGTATGGACTGGTCTGGGTTTGGGTATGGCCTGGGTTTGGGTTCGAGGTTGGCCTGGGTTTGGGTTCGGGTATGGACTGGGTTTGGGTTTGGGTATGGCCTGGGTTTTGGTTTGAGGATGGGCTGGGTTTGGGTTTGGGTATGGCCTGGGTTTTGGTTTGAGGATGGGCTGGGTTTGGGTTTGGGTATGGCCTGGGTTTTGGTTTGGGTATGGCCTGGGTTTGGGTTTGGGTATGGCCTGAGTTTTGGTTTGAGTATGGCCTGAGTTTGGGTTTGGGTATGAACTAGGTTTGGGTATGGCCTGGGTTTGGGTTTGAGGATGGCCTGCGTTTGGGTTTGAGGATGGCCTGGGTTCTGGTTTGAGGATGGCCTGGGTTTGGGTTCGAGTATGGTCCGGGTTTGGGTTCGAGTATGGACTGGGTTTGGGTTCGAATATGGCCTGGGTTTGGGTTCGAGTATGGCCTGGGTTTGGGTTTGGGTATGGACTGGGTTTGGGTTTGGGTATGGCCTGGGTTTTGGTTTGAGGATGGCCTCGGTGTCGGTTTGGGTATGGCCTGGGTTTGGGTTTGAGTATGGCCTGGGTTTGGGTTCGAGTATGGCCTGGGTTTGGGTTTGAGTATGGACTGGGTTTGGGTTCAAGTATGGCCTGGGTTTGGGTATGGCCTGGTTTTGGTTTGAGGATGGCCTGGGTTTGGGTTTGTGTATGGCCTGGGTTTGGGTTTGGGTAAGGCCTGTGTTTGGGTTTGGGTATGGCCTGGGTTTTGGTTTGAGGATGGCCTGGGTTTGGGTTTTGGTATGGCCTAGGTTTGGGTCCGAGTATGGACTGGGTTTGGGTTCGAGTATGAACTGGTTTGGGTTTGGGTATGGCCTGGATTTTGGTTTGAGGATGGCCTGGGTTTGGGTTTGGGTATGGCCTGGGTTTTGGTTTGAGGATGGCCTGGATTTGGGTTTGGGTATGGACTGGGTTTGGGTTTGGGTATGGCCTTGGTTTGGGTTTGGGAATGGCCTGGGTTTTGGTTTGAGTATGGCCTCGGTTTGGCTTTGGGTATGGCTTGTGTTTGGGTTTGAGGATGGACTGGGTTTGGGTTTGGGTATGGACTGGGTTTGGGTTTGAGGATGGACTGGGTTTGGGTTTGGGATGGACTGGGTTTGGCTTTGGGTATGGCCTGGGTTTGGGTTTGGGTATGGCCTGGGTTTGGGTTTGAGGATGGCCTGGGTTTGGGTTTGAGGATGGCCTGTTGCACTGTGCAGATATTCAGAAAGGGCTGCTGCAGGGCAAACACTGGTTGGCAAATGTCCTCGCTCCTGTTGTTTAGGGAGGAGAGGCAAAATGGATGATTGACAGCTTCACAGGACAGATACTGCGGGAGGATGCATGTTATCCACGTGGTTTACTTTCTCCAGTTTAAAAAAAGACTGGCATTTCTCAGCATTTCATTGGACACTCCAAAGCACTTTATGGTCGATGAAATGTGGATACTGTTGTAATGAAGGAAATAGAGCAGCCAGTTGGTGCACAGCAAGATCCCACAGACAGCAATGTGATAATCTCTTTTAATTGATGTTGTTTGATGGATAAATATTTTCCCCTGAGCACCGGTGATAACTCCTATGACCTTCTTCAAAACAGTTCCAGGGCCTCTTTTACATCCCCTGAGAGGGCAGTTCGGGCCACAGTTTAAGCCCTCATCCAAAAGTCAGCACTGCTGACAGTGCAGCACTCCCTTCGTACTGGCACTGGTTCTTGGTGATTTTAGTGCAAGTCTTGGTGCAGGATCTGAAGCCACAACTTTCTGACCCCGTGACAAGCGGGAGACCGACTGAATCAGTGGAATAAATGCATCCTTCGAAACAGGAAACGATTCACCAAAACTGACCCTTACAGAGTCCCCACAAGGTCAAAGAATGAAATCTTAACTTTAATGATGATTCCCTTGAGCATATTCTCGATAATTAAGAGATGCGCTCGGTAAAAATGTGATGGACACCATCAGCAACCAGACTGTGCAGTCCATTTAACCCAGCAATATTAACCCAGGAGTTTGTGTTCAGATAGAAAGAGCTGTCGATGAGCACAAAAACAGAAAAAAAATACTTTTGTAAGGCAAATATTACCTTTTAATTGAGGCAACATAAATATTTGATTCAACAAATTAGATCAATAGCTGAGAAAACATTCTGGTAAATGGATTTCTGCCCTTAGCACAGAGCCATTAGGAGCAGCACAGAGTGAGGCTGCTGTGCCAGTAATTATGTCCAGTGAAGCATAGCTAAATGTTTCTGACATTGTTCTGGTCAGGAGTTAACTCCGACCAGAGACTGAGAGGCATTCACTGTATTTGTCTGCTTAGAGCTTCAGAAACTGGCGGATTCAATGCTTGACTGATTCTGCTGTTGTGTCTCTGCTGTGCTGATGTGTTTTACTCCAACAGTTCACTGATAAAATAATACCAGGGAGGATGGTGATAATGCTGTAATAATTACATCATTTGGAATAAAATGTTAATTGTTTAAGAGAACAGGCAGTGCAGATTAAATTGTGCTTTCTGGGCCACATCTTATTCTATACGTGTTTTATGCGTGCATTTTACTTTTCATTCTGTGTCAACATCAAGTCACCCCAGTCACTCTCACTCACCCCCGCCCCCACTCCCACCCCAACTCCCACCCCAGTTACTCTCACTCACCCCCACTCCCTCTCCAACTCCCACCCCACCCCAGTCACTCGCATTCACCCCTGCCCCCACTCCCACCCCAACTCCCACCCCAGTTACTCTCACTCACCCCTGCCCCCACCCCCACTCCAATTCCAATTCCTACCCCAGTCCCTCGCACTCACCCCCACTGCCATGTGATCTCCATCCGCCACTCCAACTCCCATTCTCACTCCCAAGCCCACCTGAACCACTCACACTCACTCCCATCCTCACTTTCATCCTCACCCTTATCCACTGTTACCACTGCCACCCTCCCTCCTCCACTCCCCCTCCTTTTCCTTCCTCTGATATTGTCAGGAGCCGATACAACTCAGCTTCTGAAGAGCGCCTGTGACTGTACCCATCCAAAGCACTCAGTCTTACAAAGATAAGGAAAGTCAGGAGCGCTCAGGCTTTCCACTGAAATCTACAATTGCCTCTTGAATAACTCCAGAGATTGTACCGCCTGTCCCATCCATCCTGGGAACATTCCAGGTATCAATTACTCGCTACAGAGACAAATTTCCTCACCTCAGTCCACTTGCCTTTTACTATCTTCAAAGAATATTTCAGGATTTGATCTGGTTACAATTATTGCATATATCTCATTGTTTCCTCGGTTTGCTCGGTCACTTCAGAATATTACGATTCATACATTGAGCAACATTATTATTTTATGCTGTTGCAAGTCCACAATTAGCTGGTCTAATTAGAAGTCACAACTTCTGCCTTACTAGGTTAAGTGCACAAACCACTACTCCACCCACGTCTCTTCCAATACTTGTCAGAACAAGAAAGTCAAAATGAAAGCAATTTTTTGCAGTGGGTTGGTGTTGGTGACTTGGGAACTGGGCTAAGATCAAACAAACTCATTCAATGTCCTCAGAGAAAGATCTGTCCCAGTTTAATGTGAACTCGGTCTGAGGGCATTTTCATTAACTATACCCCCAAAGTCATGTGACAGTATCATTAGATCTGTTACTCAGATACATTAGAAAATGTCATTATCTTTTGTCTGACTCTCTAAGTTATAATTCAATGGCACACTGCTAACTGATAAGAATATGCAAAACCTCAGAACACAAGATGGCTATTTTTGATTCAACAAATCCGTTTGTTCTGAAGACCCTGTGCAAACTCCAGTATTGGGGACAATCTCTACATTCAATCCCTGAGAAAAGATCCTGAGAAGTTTCTAATCTTTTCAAAGTTACAGCCTTGAATCTCATTTCTTCCTGGACATTTATCTGTCTTTTTTGAAGCACTTTAACTGAAACAACATTGACATTTTTAGCTCGGAAAGCACTCCACACATTCAACAGATGATGTTTGATGAAAAACACAACCATAATTCCAATCAGATCTCTAAAGAATGATATATCCTTGTGACCAATCCCTTTAAAGGAGCTTGTATCATTGAGACCTTTTAAAATCACTGACTCAAAGATTGGTTATGGCACAGAGGAAGCCAGCCTGTCGAGCCCGATCCAACTCACTGTACAGGTAATTCATCTGAGAACAGCACACCAAGTACACCAAGCCTGCGCCAATCACGTTGTCCTATCTAGACCAACCGCCTGTATCCCTCTGTTCCACCACCACTGCCTGGCCTTTTACTCACAACATTGCAATTCTTTTATCTTTGGCTGTGTTTAGCCAATTCACTTTCCAAAGCCACATTGAATCTGCTTCCAGCCTCTCAGGCAGAACATTCCAAATCCTAACCACTCGCTGTGTTAGAAAACGTGGTTTTTCCTGCTGACTTTTGTTCTTCTGCCAATCACCTTCAACCAGTGTTCCCTGGTTCTCAATCCTTCCGCCATTGGGAACAGTTTCTCTCTACTCACTCCAGACCCCTCATAACTTTGAACCCTACCAAATCTCCCCTCAATTTCCTGTCTCGAGGGAGAACAACCCCAGCTTCTCCAATCTGTCCACAAAACGGAAACTCCTCAATCCTGGAACTATTTTTGGGAAGAGATCCCGGGAGAGAGATGTTATTTTAGTTTTAGCAAAACCTTTTCAGGGATCCAATCAAATGTTATAAACACCAGCTAGAGATAATCCCAGCATTAGAGAGAGAAATTGTAATGACTTCAACGAGGCCCAGGAAGTTGGCCTCTTGGAGTATGAGCTCCCTGATTAGGGTCACAATTTCCTGCCCAATCAGGGAGTCTCACCTGTATACAAAAATGGGAGTGTCAGATCCACTGGCACTCCGGATTCTGACTGTGAGTGTCATCCACTGGCACTCCGGATTCTGACTGAGAGTGTCATCCACTGGCACTCCGGATTCTGACTGTGAGTGTCGGATCCACTGGCACTCCGGATTCTGACTGTGAGTGTCGGATCCACTGGCACTCCGGATTCTGACTGTGTACCGGAATCACTCTAGCAGTTTGTAAATAAAGGGAATCTGGTGAAGGGATACCAGCCTCCGAGGAGTTATTTCGGAAACAATCTGAGTATTCCTTAAAGTGGCAGCTTGCAAATTGCAAAACCCATGTCTGTCTAGTGAAACTGAGCTGCTAAGGACGCCAGCGGATGAGAAGACGCCTGCCTGTGTCTCTGCTGGTAATGTTATCATTGTTGCCAAGGACACCATTGTCTCTGTCAAGCACCAATGCAAACGACCATTTTCTATCTAGCTGCCAGGATCTCTGAAGCTAGTGGTACCACAGCACTGACCTCAGAGTGCAGCCATTCCTGGGCTAACAAGTGCAGTAAGATAAGTCATAGAATCAGAGAAAGGTTACTGCACAGAAGGAGGCCATTGGCCCATCATACCCACGCCATGAATTTAGCATAAGAGACTCATGTTTACCGTGAAAACTGCAACTTAGCAGTAGTTTCAGTGTCCAGTTGGTTAATGGAGTTTAATGAAAATTCATTTTCACTGAAGGAGTGATTTCTGTAAACATTGCCGTTTATGGTTGTTTGTCTGTGTTTAATTTGAAAAAGCATTGATTAGGTGCAGAACAGACAGACACAATGCTCACACCCATATTCCACTCTGCCTCTGAGTTCCTGACTTGCACTGCAGAGGATGTGGAGATGCATTCTGCTGTGTTATCAGAGCCTCCAGAGTTTACTCTGGTGCGCTGTATATCAATGTCACACAAAAAACATGCAATTTATTTGGTGATTATCACCTCACAAGTTGTGACAGTTTGTTGAAACTCACATTTCCTACATTACAACAGTCACTACATGAGGCATGAACCCAAACCCTAGTGCAGTTTGAAATGTGTAGTGTTTGTGACACTACACGAGAAGTAGGAGCAGGAGTCGGCCACCAAGGGCCCTTCAATCAGCCATTCAATACCATCATGGCTGATCTATGCCGGCCTCAACTCCTTTTCCCCATCGCCCTCTATTCCTCAATCTATCAAATATCTCTCCACCTCCACTTTAAATACTAACAATGATTCAGCCTCCATGACCCTTTGGGGCAGAGAATTCCAGAGATTCACCACCCTCTGCGAGAAGAAATTTCTACACATCTCAGTTTTAAATGACCAGCTCTTTATCTTGTAGCTTTGTCCCCTTGTTCAAGACTCTCCCACCAGTGAGAACATCTCACCATCTACCTTGTCCAGCCCCCCAGGATCTTAACTATTTGAATAAAGTCACCCCTCACTCTTCTAAACTCCAAGGGATTCAGAGCCAGACTACTTAGTCTCTCTTGATAGGACAACTGTCTAAGCTCAGGTATTAGCCTGGTGAATCTCCTTTGGACTGCCTCCAGTGTTACTATATCATTTTTATGGTAAGGGACCAAAGCTGTACGCAGTATTCCAGGTGAGGCTTCACCAACACCCTGTACAACTGTAACTAAACCTCCCAAACAGGAGAGCTATATAATTACAAATCTTTTTAAAATTTCCTCAAATTTGGAGTATGACCCACTCTTGCTTGTCCTGTGTCAAGATGCGGGAGAACATCATTCCCACATTTACCCATCCTCCCAGTCAGGGCAGATCTGGCACTGCGAAAACACATGGAGGGGAGATGCTGGATAATTTAATGGGACTGATTTTTCTGATATCATGAAACTCATGGAAAAAAATCCTCTTAGATGTTGCCTTGCAGCTCAGAAATAAATGTTTTTTTGCTTCAAAACCATTTTGGTTTGGGTGCGTGGAAACATTTAGCTAAATATAGCTGATGAATAATAAATGAGGCCAGGTGGTGAAACCACAATGGTCGCTGTCCATTCAATTCAGCACCAAGTGAGTCACATCAACCCAACTTGTGAGTGGAATAATTATCACAGCAGATGTTCTAGCCGAGAATCTACTACACGGAGGGATTCCAATGTCTGCACAACTGATCTTAATCAACAGTCACGGAGGATTGGATGTACAAGCTTTTTTTAAAAATGAGAAGTTTGAACATTCTCTTTTCATTGGAAGTCAGATACCTTGGACAAAACCCAAACCGAATGACAACTTTTCGAAAACTTTGAATTTTCTATCCCAAAAAGCTATGACTGCTCAGTTATCGTGTAAATTCCAGAGAGATTGCTAGATTTTTGGGTAATAAGGGAACTAAGGAATATGGAGGTAGTGTAGGAAGGTGGAGTTGAGACAGAGAATCAATTATGATCTTTTTGAATGGCGGAACAGGCATGAGAGGACGAATGGCCTGTCTCTGCTCCTATTTCCTACATTCATATTGTCACAGTTCCAGCCGATGTTACTACTGGGCAGTTAGGTCCCAGAATGCAACTCTGGCTCAAAAGACCATAACTTTTATTTTAGACACAAGGGTGAATAGTCACAGAATGGCCAATTTCAACAAAAGAATAAAATATTTATTAAACAAGAAAAGATTGACTATAATATACTGCTCCTCCATCCCATCCATATCTTCACAGATGTATACAGATCTTTAAGGATAACACAAAGTTACAAAATCTACCTGTACTATAATATTGTCAGTAAGTACACAGTCTCTGTAAATCAACAGGCCAACTGTGGTCAGACACACCCCACTCTGAAACCAAGTGGCAGATGCCACCCAATACAACTTATGTGGATTCCTCATCAAATGCCCACTGATGCTTATCACACTGTGAGCCAACTGATCTCACTGGAATCTGACCTCTACCCGAGTGTTTCCAAACCCCACTTTCAAAAAGAAAACACACCTTGGAATCTTCTCCCAAACGACGCTGTCTTGAATGCCTTCACCAAGAATCCACTTCCATTCAATCTCTCCTATCAGATTCCTCTTCTTTGGATTGTCACGTGCATTCAAGCTTCCACTCAATCTCTCAGGTATCCAGCCATGCCAACAGAACACCACTGATTTACAGGCTGTATTGAGATATCATCAACCTCATGATTACTTCAGATGTCTGGCTTCTTGTGAGCTGATTTCACCAGTTCTGCACTTTTCAGCTCTGTCTTTAATTGGAGCCTCTCTCTGCCCCATTCTTTAACTTTAGTGAACAGTGCTTTGCTCAGATCCCAGTTCTCTTTGTCCCCTTTTCCTGGTTTCTAAAACTATCTGTTCTTTAGCTCCTTGGACCTGGTTTCTACCACTTACTCCATTGTTTTCTCTCTCTACCGGCAAGAGCTGCTTTCTTCTCAGGTACCTTGTTCCAACTGAACCAGAAGTGCTTATGGTGTTCAGTGTGAGCTTCTGGTTGCTAAGCAACAACCCAGTCTTTCTTAGCACCCTGTTTGTTTTCAAACTGTAAACTCTTGAATTACAATGCAGGCACATATTAAAATGAAATCAGTATTCACAAACATGCAGGCACCTTTGTTTAGCATGAAGCAAAAAAAGGTTTTAATCCTTTCTTCCACAGTAACACATAATTAAACTAAGTTATACTTTGTTTCTAATACTCACAAAGGGCGGCACGGTAGCACAGTGGTTAGCACTGCTGCTTCACAGCTCCAGGGTCCCGGGTTTGATTCCTGGCTCGGGTCACTGTCTGTGTGGAATTTGCACATTCTCCTCATGTCTGCATGGGTTTCCTCCGGGTGCTCCGGTTTCCTCCCACAGTCCAAAGATGTGCGGGTTAGGTTGATTGGCCAGGTTAAAATTGCCCCTGAGATTCGTGGGTTAGAGGGATTAGCGGGTAAATATGTGGGGGTGGGGCCTGGGTGGGATTGTGCTCGGTGCTGACTCGATGGGCCGAATGGCCTCCTTCTGCACTGTAGGGTTTCTATGACGTTTCTATAAATACAGATTATTTAAAACTACCTGCCACTTTAAAAAGAAAGAAATCTTCATAACCACAAAGATTTCTTTACACTGATAGGACATCCACCTCCGTCGTTTCCCTATTGCCCATTGCTAATTTTGATACATCAATAATTTTACTCGGATCATTTCTTTGCTCAACCGCAGCACTGTTCAGCAATGAGTTTTTATTCATGGGAACAACCGTACCACATATCCTCTCCCTCATTTTCTCCAGTTTTCTATTTGATTTGATTTGATTTATTATTGTCACATGTATTACCATACAGTGAAAAGTATTGTTTCTTGCGCGCTATACAGACAAAGCATAACATTCATAGAGAAGGAAAGGAGAGAGTGCAGAATGTAGTGTAACAATCATAGCTAGGGTGTAGAGAAAGATCAACTTAACGTGAGATAGGTCCATCCAAAAGTCTGACAGCAGCAGGGAAGAAGCTGTTCTTGAGTTGGTTGGTACATGACCTCAGACTTTTGGATCTTTGTCAAAAAACAAAGAACAAAGAAAATTACAGCACAGGAACAGGCCCTTCGGCCCTCCAAACCTGCACCGACCATGCTACCTGACTAAACCAAAACCCCCTACGCTTCCGGGGACCATATCCCTCTATTCCCATCTCATTCATGTACTTGTCAAAACGACCCTTAAAAGTCACTACCGTATCCACTTCCACTACCCCCCCCCGGCAACGTGTTCCAGGCACCCACCACTCTCTGTGTAAAAAATCTGCCTCGTACATCTCTTTTAAAACTTGCCCCTCGCACCTTAAACCTATGCCCCCTAGTAATTGACTCTTCCACCCTGGGAAAAAGCTTCTGACTATCCACTCTGTCCATGCCTCTCATAATCTTGTAGACTTCTATCAGATCTCCCCTCAACCTCCGTTGCTCCAGTGAGAACAAACCAAGTTTCTCCAACCTCTCCTCATAGCTAATGCCCTCCATACCAGGCAACATCCTGGTAAATCTTTTCTGTACCCTCTTCAAAGCCTCCACATCCTTCTGGTAGTGTGGCGACCAGAATTGAACACTATATTCCAAGTGCGGCCTCACTAAGGTTCTATAAAGCGTCAACATGACTTGCCAATTTTTAAACTCAATACCCCGGCCGATGAAGGCAAGCATGCCATATGCCTTCTTGACTACCTTCCCCACCTGCATTGCCACTTTCAGTGACCTGTGTACCTGTACACCCAGATCCCTTTGCCTATCAATACTCCTAAGGGTTCTGCCATTTGCTGTATATTTCCTATCTGTATTAGACCTTCCAAAATGCATTACCTCACATTTGTACGGATTAAACTCCATCTGCCATCTCTCCGCCCAAGTCTCCAACTGACCTATATCCTGTCCTCATCGCTATCCGCACATCCATCAACCTTTGTGTCGTCCGCAAACTTGCTAATCAATCCAGTTACATTTTCCTCCAAATCATTTATATATATTACAAACAGCAAAGGTCCCAGCACTGATCCCTGAGGAACACCACTTGTCACAGCCCACCATTCAGAAAAGTACCCTTCCACTGCTACCCTCTGTCTTCTTTGACCGAGCCAGTTTTGTATCCACCTTGCCAGCTCACCTCTGATCCCATGCGACTTCACCTTCTGCACCAGTCTGCCATGAGGGACCTTGTCAAAGGCCTTACTGAAGTCCATGTAGACAACATCCACTGCCCTACCCTCATCAATCATCTTGGTCACTTCCTCGAAAAACTCGATCAAGTTCGTGAGACACGACCTCCCCTTCACAAAACCATGTTGCCTCTCACTAATACGTCCACTTATTTCCAAGTGGGAATAAATCCTGTCTCGAAGAATCCTCTCCAATAATTTCCCTACCACTGATGTAAGGCTCACCGGCCTGTAATTACCTGGATTATTCTTGCTACCCTTCTTAAACAAAGGAACAACGTCGGCTATTCTCCAATCCTCTGGGACCTCCCCTGTAAGAAGTCTAACAACACCAGGTTAAAGTCCAACAGGTTTATTTGGTAGCAAATGCCACTAGCTTTCGGAGCACTGCCCCTTTGTCAGGTGGAGTGGAAGATGTCAACCTGGTGTTGTTAGACTTCTTACTGTGTTTACCCCAGTCCAACGCCGGCATCTCCACATCATGACCTCCCCTGTAGCCAGTGAAGATAAAAAGATTTCTCTCAAGGCCCCAGCAATTTCCTCCCTTGCTTCTCTCAGTATTCTGGGGTATATCCCATCAGGCCCTGGAGACTTGTCTACCTTGATGTTTCTCAAGAACCCCAATACCTCCTCCTTTTTGATCTCAACATGACTCAAACTATCTACACATCCTTTCCCAGACTCATCATCCACCAAGTCCTTCTCTTTGGTGAAAACTGACGCAAAGTACTCATTTAATACCTCGCCCATTTCCTCTGGCTCCACACATAGATTCCTCCCTTGTCCTTGAGTGGGCCAACCCTCTCCCTGGCTACCCTCTTGCTCTTTATATATGTGTATAATTTATATATTTGCCCTGGTGGAAGAAGTTGGAAGAGAGTATGTCCGGGGCGCGTGGGGTCCTTAATTATGCTGGCTGCTTTTCCAAGGCAGCGGGAAGTGTAGACAGTCAATGGATGGGAGGCTGGTTTGCGTGATGGACTGGGCTTCATTCACAACCTTTTGTGGTTTCTTGCGGTCTTGAGCAGAGCAGGAGCCCATACCAAACTGTGATTCTACTCGCAAGAATGCGTTCTATGGCACATTCTGTAAAAGTTGGTGAGAGTCATTGCTGACATGCCAAATTTCCTTCGTCTCCTGAGAAAGTAGAGGCGTTGGTGGGCTTTCTTAACTATAGTGTCGGCATGGAGGTTCTAAGCTCAAGAACCGTTTCAAAAACTGTTTGTTGGTTTTGCTTTTGAATTCTGTATTCAACCAATTATTCTGATGTACTAGCAATTCCTTTCCCTGTTCAAGGTATTGTCCCTAATACTTCATAGACAGTTCTGCTGCTTGAAGTTCATCAAATATTAACTGAAGATCAACATTTGCTCAGATTACTTTTTCAGGTTTCGCATTTGGACAGTTCAAGTTGTCAGACAGATGTTCCATTTTCCATTATTGATTCTCAATTGTTCTCACCAATTCTTTCTTTCATCACAAACTCCTCTTTCGTTTGTGAAAGTTGATTTTCGTGTTAATCAGTTTTATCTTAAATGTTTGTTACCGACAATAATGTCTCATTTTTATCAACAGTAGTTTTCACGAGTTTGTTAAAATCAACATGGTGAATTGTCTGCTGCAACAGTTGTCAACGCACTGCTGTCTCCATAAGCCAAATCATTATCTAGAATGAAATCTATCCCTCTGATAGGCGATTTAGGAATAATTCCCACCACAACAATTCAATTTACAAAGTTACTTTTTACACTGACTTCACACAAAGAGATACATTGATTCATTGTCGTGTTTGTTCAATTATCTGGGACTGTGTAAATTGAGTATTGACATTTCTATAATGAGACTTAGAGGGGGAGGGATGTGGTGTTTGTCCCTTTGAGGATAAATACCTCAGAGTAAGGGTCACATGACCCACGGAACCAATTCGGGAACAGGGTGGGGAATCACCCTGGTAAGCGCAGGCTTTTGTACTCCGAGTCACCTTGTGAGCTGATTGCAGCCACGAGGCTACAAGTCTCTGTAAAGTTTTAATCCGTAAATAACCTGGTGAACGAGCATCTTTATCGGCATGGATTGGAATGCTGGGCACGCCAGCTCCTGTCCTCCATCCACAGGGCCGCTGTTCTCCAAGGATCACCACGGAAACATTCATGCGAGCACAGCAGACATGGCTCATTTTGAATATGGAAGCAATGATATAATGGCTCCTATGTTATCTTTTACCTTTACCTGCAAAATGATCACATACATTGAAACCCTCAGATGGGGACTGCCGTGGCAACCTTCTTAAAGGAACAGGTAGGTTTTTGATGAAGTATTTTGGTGGGTGGGGTGAAGGGGAGTGGGGGGGTCGGGGGGTGGGATGAACAGTTTGTGTTCTTACATATCCATTGCTGGATTTTCCTCCATGTGTTGGTTTGTTTTGCGTTTTTAGGTCTCTGACTCCTCAAAACCCCGTACTTCTATCAAGATGGAAATTGTCTTTTTCTGTCCATGGATCCGGCAAAGAGCAGCTCGCAAACGGCCAGCAAATGCAGGTGAGTGACACCTGGGGATACTTAGGCCACTTTGACATCAGCCCAAGTCCCGCAAATACTTCCAGAAACACCAGCAGGGCACAGAGGAGAAAGGTTTCAGTGCTTCACAAGGCTAGCCATCATGGAACTGTGCTGTACGCTGGTGGGTAACCTGCAGACAGCACGTGTCAGAGATGCGAGAGGGGTTAATTTGGAACTGGTGTTAGAGAATAAAATGGGTGATAATAAATCTGCAGCTGATTTAATCCCTCCTGGAACAGAGAAAGGTTTTAGAGGTTTGCTCACTCCCACCCAGGTTAGAAAAAGGCCAGATTGTCCTCTGGGTCATCATGAAGTTTTCATTCTGTTTAACTATTTTGGAGATATTTGTCACAACGGGAAGTTTATGTGTGAAGTTAGTAACAGCAACTTTGACCTTTAAAGCTTTGGCCCAGATTTTCACTAGTGGTTGGATGCACAGAGACAGAAGAATTCCCATCTCTCTAAACCCGACCTTTAGAAATGATGGCCCATATTTCTGTTCTGATTTTCATTCCAGGGAGTATTGGGGGGAGTCTGGGGATTGGGGTGGGGGGGGCTGTGGGAGATGACGGAGTTGGGGGCCGGGCACAGCCTGGATTAGAAGTCAGACCAGCCATCCCTACAACAACTGCAGAAGTTATTGGGTGCAGAAGGAGACTGGGCAGAAAGCCGGCCTCTACTCTGGAATTTGGCTGAATTTAATAAAAGAATGATCAAAACAATAACCACCCCTCATTCTCCACACACCTCATGCCTATCCATGCCAAACTATGCCAGTTCATGCCCGTCTATCCATTCCCATCACCTTCATGCCCTCTATCCCTCCTCCCCACATCCCTCCAGCCCTTTATACCCCCATATGCCATCTTAGCGCCATCTTATATCAGCCCATTACCCCCACCCAGCACCCTTTGCCCCTACCCCCTCCATGTTAACTCAACCAATATCCACCACAGGAAAATCTCATGAACTGCTCTGACATAAAATAAAATGTCTATAAAATATTAGCACATAGAAATTCCTTCAACTAATGTCACATATGTAAATAAGCATTTTTATTTTATAACCACTTGGAGCTGTCTGCTCACTTACCAGGCACGCCACTGTGATATCGTTTGTAAAATCAGTCATTGCAGCACAAATCCTGTAATGATAACGCTCAGCTTAATGTCAACAAAGTGAAATATCATCCACTGTGTTTTAAACTCCTGGCTGTTTATTTTTTGGAGTTAAAGCCCAGAAAGTTAAATCCACTGACAGCTTTGACAGTTCCAATGTGTTTTGGAAAATGTTGACAGATCTGACAGCTTGACAGTTCTTTGACAGTTTCAATGAGTTTATGTATTTTTTAGACACAATCATGTTTACTTTGAACAATTCCAAAGGGTGCCTTACCTATCCTAAACAATGCCATAGCTCTCCCACAGGTGTCTGGGGACCATTTTCAAAGGGATACCTTACCTCTCCAAAGGGTTACCTTGCCATCCAAACAAACCTACTAAGTTCAGGCCTGCTGCTACCAGGATTAATCTACACATGTTGGGTTTCACACCACTGGCCAACTTAAATCCCAGTGGCCAGCTGCCTCTGTTAAATGTACACGCACAAACCTCAGCCCAGCTCCATTCCCCACCTAAAAACAGGAAATGCTGTGTTTGAGTGGGGATTTAGGGTGTCTGGGCTGATCTGACATTATCACCATGTTGGAGGGTCTCTCAGTCATGTAGAAATGTGGACCTTTGTCTTTCTCTCCCAGAATTACTGACCTTTCACAGTTGGTGAAGTTGCTAATGGGTTGAAATACTTTTTGAAATTCTGCAAAGGTGATTGGAACTTGTCTCCCTGTGACCCCCACCCCCCGGCCTTTAGTTCTTCTCATCCTGCTAAATCTGAATTAAGAACAACTTTCTGCCCCTGATCCAGTCCAGATATCCAACGGAAAGCCATCTACTGGGTTGACCCTGGAAAACTGAGTGTCCGCTTCCATTTGCTTCTTCCTGAACCCTGATTGGTGGATGGTGCAGAGATCCCAAAGTTACCAATGGCCAGGGCTTGGAGAACCAAGGTAACACCCTCGCCTGACACAGAGCATGGAGCTGTGGCATTTACTCTGCAATGAACCAGTGCTCCAGCTATTCCTGCCTCCAATGCTTAATTTTGATTCCTTTCAGTCGGAGATAATTGTAAATCATGACCCGAAACATTATGCAAAGGGACAAAAAGAAGGAACTTGGACACTAGTGATTTTTACTGTCTGTTCCTTTCATGATCAAATAAGAGCAGAACTGTGAACACAATTCGAAAAGAACTTCTTTTGACATTTACCCATATTGTTTTTCTGCCTTGAACTAACATGGGTCACATGTTTGAGATGTTGTTTTTACAATGTGGCAACAGCAGCCGTTCTCCTCAAGGGATTTTCTGCATACATAAATTCCACGCTCAGTAACAGAGTTCAGCCTCATTTTCAACCTGGACAAGGCAGCTCCATGGAAACCCATTTTATTGGTGACAAAAAAATGTTTGGCTGGAAACCATAGCAACGTTAATGTTTTCGCTGGCTGAATCCACTAGCACCTGGACATTCTTCAGATAAGAGAGAAAGAAAGATTAGCATTTCCATTCTCGCAGATGTGTTCATTAAACGGCCAGTTTTGTTCGCGACTTGTACCTTTTGTAAGTCAGAAATTCCTGTTGTGTTGACCTGTATGTCTGGTGGTTTGGCTGTACGATGGCACCATGCCCTCAGTGCCCTCAGAGCTTACAGAGAGCTTCGATGTGAAATCTGCAAACTCGAGAATGGCCAAAGGTCTGATTGCCAGGTGGATGGGGGAAAGGAATGGGAAAGTCCTTTTAACTGGGACCAGCTTTCGGATGGGCGAGTCAGACCAACCCCCCCCCCCCCACCCAGTGTTATCAGTTTGGGGCCTATGATGTGGAGTTGCCAGCGTTGGACTGGGGGGTAAGCACAGTAAGGAGTCTCACAACACCAGGTTAAAGTCCAACAGGTTTATTTGGTAGCACAAGCTTTCAGAGCGCTGCCCCTCCTTCACCAGGTGAGTGCAGGATTTGTTTCACAGACAGGGCATATATGGACATAAACTCAATTACAGGATAATGGTTGGAATATAAGTCTGACTATTTAACCCCCCGTTCTTCGTTTACACCCGGAAAGCCAACTACCCTCCCGAAATGGGCAACTCTGGGCAGATCCAGATCTCATGGCCGCGAGTCTTCCTGCCAACATTCAGGTGGGTGCTTGGGGTCATTTTGCAGGTTGGAAGTGAGGAAGCTCAGCTCAGTACAGCCCAAGACTTTCCTGTGGAGCCTGCAGCAGCACAATAGCACAGAATCAGGAGGAGGCCATTCAGCCCCTTCAGCCCATTCTGCTATTCAATGAACCCAACTCCCTATACCAAGCTTTGTTCCATATCCCTTAATCCCTTTGGATAATAAAAATCTATTAATCTCAGATGGACAATTTATAATTCATTTTCATTTACAGAAGAGAAGTCCAAACTTCTCCCACCTTTTGTGTGTCGGAGTGTTTTCTGATTTCACTCCTGAAAGTGCCAAAATCATCAACCCCTCAGATATTTTCCGATAAGATCATAGACCCGGCGCCTGGGAATGTATTTCTATGGATCAGCGTTGTGCCAACAACAGCAGAACACTGCACCCCACAAGGGTTGGGCAGCAAAATGATTAGTTCATTGCATTTGGGGAACTAGTCCACCCTGAAACTGCCTTTGTGAGGCACAGTGTTGTAGACACAGCACTGATCCAATAAGATCATATTGTTATAATGAGATCTTATTTGAAAATAGTGATTTTCTAACTGTGGTGATGTAACAAGTCCTTGGAGGGGGAAGTCCCTTCATCAAAATTCCTTTATTTATAAGATCCAACAACACTATACAGAGTGCTCCCAGCATGCAGTCTGCATCTGGAGTGCCAGAGGAACTGACACTCCTGTTTCAGTACAGAGAATGAGGCTCCCTGATTGGACCATCAATTTGGCCCTTAATCAGGGAGTTCAGAAGCTTTTTCCCGGAGAGGAAGAGTCAATTACTAGGGGGCACAGGTTTAAGTTGCGAGGGGCAAGGTTTAAAGGAGATGTACGAGGCAGATGTTTTACACAGAGAGTAGTGAGTGCCTGGAACTCGTCGCCGGGGGAGGTAGTGGAACCGGATAAGGTAGTGACTTTTAAGGGCGTCTTGACAAGTACATGAATAGGATGGGAATAAAGGGATATGGTCCCCGGAAGGGTAGAGGGTTTTAGTTAAGTCGGGCAGCATGGTCGGTGCAGGCTTGGAGGGCCGAAGGGCCTGTTCCTGTGCTGTAATTTTCTTTGTTCTTTGTTCATATTCAAGTAGGCCAACCTCAACTGCCTAATTAAAATCGTTGCAGGTGATTGTCCCTTTTAAGGGCAACGTAGAAGAGGGTCATCTGGCTCGAGAGACCAATTGGAACTGGGGGTGGTTCATCACCCTTGGGCAGAAGACAGTCTGAAGACATGTAGGGACTGGACTGGAGCAGCGGGGTGGGGGGTTGCTCAAAAGCATCAGAGGGCTGCTGGCTCTGTACAGTTTTTCCTTGATAATAAATACCCTTTGTGTCCCTGATGTAGCCTGCGACCTTCCATCATTGGCAATGAAGATGGGATGGATGATGAGCATACCCCCTGTGGCCTGACACCTATGCGTAACCTGGGCTGCCCACCTGAATAGACCTATTTGAGATGTTGAGATATCGCTGGACCCTGAGGAACGTGCGTGGAGTTGATTTAATTGGTCAATGCAGCCAGAAGTTTAGAAGAAAAAAATCAAGAGGAAATAATCTTCAGCAGCAAGAGCTGTGATTCTGAGTTTAAAGAAAGGTGAAACTTATGTTGAAGAAAAAGACAAAGAGATGTTGCAGAACACAGAGAATAGTGTCTAAAGTGAAAAGGAAGATTCCCAGGGAGCTAAAGTCTGTGCTCCAGAACCACAGGAAACTGAAGAGGCCAAAATTGCTGGTCTCCCGGTCTGAGCAGGGCCTGCTGGGATGGGGTTCTGAGCAGGGCTTGCCGGGATGGGGTTCTGAGCAGGGCTTGCCGGGATGGGGGTTTGAGCAGGGCCTGCTGGGATGGGGGTCTGAGCAGGGCCTGCTGGGACGGGGGTCTGAGCAGGGCCTGCCGGGACGGGCGTCTGAGCAGGGCCTGCTGGGATGGGGGTCTGAGCATGGCCTGCTGGGATGGGGGTCTAAGCAGAGCCTGCCGGGACGGGGGTCTGAGCAGGGCCTGCTGGGACGGGGGTCTGAGCAGGGCCTGCTGGGATGGGGGTCTGGGTAGAGACCTCTGCCGGGATGGGGGTGTGGGTAGTGCCCCCTGCCGGGATGGGGGTGTGGGTAGAGACCCCTGCACTGAGGGACTGCAGACAGCAAAGTTCCAGAGTTTTGGGGAGAAGAGCATTCCCAAACCTGTTTTTAAAAGTTTTTAAAAACTGTTTAAAAATGCCCCAAAATTGACTACTCACTTGCTGAACTTAGCTCAACTGGAGCCTTGAATCACAACAGCCACAGCCTTCAAACATCTACTCCTCAACGGTCAGGAACTGTTTTAAAAAACATCTACCTACTCCCGTCTAATGTAAATGAAAGTTATTCATGTGTTATTCCATTTTCTTGTCTTCTGTAATTAATAAGCTAACTCTATCTGTTACTCTGCTGTTGTTTCCTATTGGGCGGCACGGTGGCACAGTGGTTAGCACTGCTGCCTCACAGCGCCAGGGACCCGGGTTCAATTCCCGGCTTGAGTCACTGTCTGTGTGGAGTCAGCACGTTCTCCCCGTGTCTGCGTGGGTTTCCTCCGGGTGCTCCAGTTTCCCCCCACAGTCTGAAAGATGTGCTGGTTAGGTGGATTGACCGTGTGGGGGGTTACGGGGACAGTGGAGAGTGTGGGCATAAGTGGGATGCTCTTTGGGGAGTAAATGCAGACCTGATGGGTCGATTGGCCCCCTTCTGCACTGTAGGGATTCAATGGTTCAATAAAGCCTGGTTAAACTGGCTCCTTATAAAACATAGTTAATAGATCTGGGGAAAAGGGATTCTTTGTAGATTAAATGTTGTTGTGACCAGCAGAGGGGTTGAGTAAAGACAGGAGCCAATTCATCGATCTCCACCTGGATTGTAACAATTTGGGGGTATCCCAGACAGACGATAACAAAATGAGCCGTCCCACCCAGAACAACTTTGGCAAACTTCACCAGGATAGGTCATAACAACGTGGTCTCAAATCCACTTCCTGTACCCAAAGGTTCATAGAATCTCTCCAGTGCAGAGGGAGGCCATTCAGCCCATCAAATCTGCGCCAACTCTCCGACAGAGCATCTTATCAAGGCCCATCCCCCCACCCTATTCCTGTAACCCCACATACTTACCCTGCTAATCCCCCTAACCTGCACATCTTTGGACTGAGGAAGGAAACCGGAGCACCCGGAGGAAACCCACACAGACACGAGGAGAACGTGCAGACTCCACACAGACAGTCAACCAAGGCTGGAATTGAACATAGGTCCCTGGCGCTGTGAGGCAGAAGTGCTAACCATTGTGCCACCGTGATGCAGTCCCCTGGTGTCCAAGCCAGCATTTATTCCCCCAACTAACACTAAAACAGATGATTAGGCCATTTAATTCACAGCTGTCTGTGGGGTCTTGCTGTGCAGAATTTGACTGTGAGCAAGTAGTCACTTGGGTGTAAAGCGCTTTGGGACATCCCGAGGGTGAGAGTTACGGTTTTAAGCTCAACCTCTTTCTTCATGTGACCTATCCCTTGAAGGTTTGGGTTGCAGCCCCATGGCTGGTAAATACTGTACTGTATAGAACTGAACCCAGGGGATCAGCAGCATTCCACATTCAATCATCCCGTTCCCAGTGCTACCATAAACCAAAAGAATGATCAGAGACTGGCCGTCTGCTCATGAGAATGGAGAGAAACTCCCATCAGAGCAACAAAAAGAGGGTACAAGAGAAAGCTGAGATTATTCAAACAGGATGCCATGTTAGATTGTTAAATGATCACCTTGTTTCTGTTCTTTAACTGAAGGGGGGAGACATCAGGTGGAAGTGAAGACCATTCTCAGAGGAAGCAAAGCAAGGATTGTAAGTCAGACTCCTTGTTGTTATCTTAAAACCAATATTGCCAGCGGTCTGGGGAATAGAACCATTCACTGCATAATGAGAGAGAGCCTTTGGACAAAAGGTCAATGGTGTCTCATTTAAGGTGGATGTATCCACTTGGTGACAGCCTGGAATGACCTAAATTGTTGCCATAACAACGGTATCCAGGTACCATTAGTAACATGGCTGTGTAGGGAGGTCCGAGGTTCTGTAAGGAAACTGAATGGCTATCAGAAGATGTGCACTGCATAACATGACACCATCTAAATAATGTGTAGTTAGGTTATTGGCTCCCTTGCGTGATTGTAAATGTGAGGTCATCCATTTTGGTAGGAATAACAGCAAAATGAACTATTATTTAAATGGTAAAAAATTGCAGCATGCTGCTGTGCAGAGGGACCTGGGTGTCCTTGTGCAGGAATCTCAAGGAGTTGGTTTGCAGGTGCAGCAGGTAATTAAGAAGGCAAATAGAATTTTGTCCTTCATTGCTAGAGGGATGGAGTTTAAAAACAGCAAGGTTATGTTGCAGCTGTATACATAGAACATAGAACATAGAACATTACAGCGCAGAACAGGCCCTTCGGCCCACGATGTTGCACCGACCAGTTAAAAAAAAACTGTGACCCTCCAACCTAAACCAATTTCTTTTCGTCCATGAACCTATCTACGGATCTCTTAAACGCCCCCAAACTAGGCGCATTTACTACTGATGCTGGCAGGGCATTCCAATCCCTCACCACCCTCTGGGTAAAGAACCTACCCCTGACATCGGTTCTATAACTACCCCCCCTCAATTTAAAGCCATGCCCCCTCGTGCTGGATTTCTCCATCAGAGGAAAAAGGCTATCACTATCCACCCTATCTAAACCTCTAATCATCTTATATGTTTCAATAAGATCCCCTCTTAGCCGCCGCCTTTCCAGCGAAAACAATCCCAAATCCCTCAGCCTCTCCTCATAGGATCTCCCCTCCATACCAGGCAACATCCTGGTAAACCTCCTCTGCACCCTCTCCAAAGCCTCCACATCCTTCCTGTAATGTGGGGACCAGAACTGCACACAGTACTCCAAGTGCGGCCGCACCAGAGTTGTGTACAGTTGCAACATAACGCTACGACTCCTAAATTCAATCCCCCTACCAATAAACGCCAAGACACCATATGCCTTCTTAACAACCTTATCTACTTGATTCCCAACTTTCAGGGATCTATGCACACATACACCTAGATCCCTCTGCTCCTCCACACTATTCAAAGTCCTCCCGTTAGCCCTATACTCAACACATCTGTTATTCCTACCAAAGTGAATTACCTCACACTTCTCCGCATTAAACTCCATCCGCCACCTCTCGGCCCAACTTTGCAACCTGTCTAAGTCTGGTGAGGCCACACTTGGAGTACTGTGTACAGTTTTGGTCTCCTTACTTGAGAAAGGATATACTGGCACTGGAGGGGGTGCAGAGGAGATTCACTAGGTTGATTCCAGAGTTGAGAGGGTTGGCTTATGAGGAGAGACTGAGTAGACAGGGGCTATACTCATTGGAATTTAGAAGCATGAGGGGGGCTCCTATAGAAACATCCAAGATTATGAAGGGAATAGATAAGATAGAAGCAGGGAAGTTGTTTCCACTGGCAGGTGAAACTAGAACTAGGGGGCATGGCCTCAAAATACGGGGGAGCAGATTTAGGACTGAGTTGAGGAGGAACTTCTTCACACAAAGGGTTGTGAATCTGTGGAATTCCCTGCTCAGTGAAGCAGTTGAGGCTACCTCATTGAATGTTTTTAAGGCAAAGATAGATACATTTCTGAACAGTAAAGGAATTAAGGGTTATGGTGAGCGGGAGGGTAAGTGGAACTGAGTCCACGGAAAGATCAGCCACGATCTTATTGAATGGCGGAGCAGGCTCGAGGGGCCAGATGGCCTACTCCTGCTCCTAGTTCTTATTGATTGTCTTTTTCCTACTTTATTGATTATACAGTTAGTGAACACTTACTGGAGATGGAAAGCATATGTAGTGATTGGCAGAAGCAGAAAATGCAATGAATAGACCGAATGAGGAAGATGTGGGGAGAGAAGCAGGGACTGTCCCCCTCTCTCTCTCTGCTTGAATGGGACATGTGTCTGATTCTGCTTCCGGTTCGGTGTGGAGTGCGCTGCCTTGTGTTGCACAGATCCATGCCTTTCCCACTAATTGGTACATTGAGGTATGTTTCTGCTCCTATTCTCACTCACAGTCAAGTAGAAAAGATTGACCAGACAGCGTCACTGATTTCACTCCAAACCTGTTTCACACAGCATATTCTAAACCATTCCAGTCTCTGGGCGCGATCTTACCGGCTCACTGTGCCGATTGATTATCCTGGCGAACCCGGAAGACAATGGGTGAGGATAATGTTTTGCCGGCGAGAATGGCTTTGCGCCCATTTACCCTCATTACACAGTTAGCCACACTCCCCAGCCCCCTACCCCCGCACCTTCACTTCCCACCCCCCCGCACCTTCACTCCCCACCCCCCATCCCCACTTTCATTCCCCATCCCCTCCACCTTCACTCCCCCCCACCCTCCTCTTCACTCTCCCACACACCCTCCCGTGACACTCACACTCCAGCCCCCCTCGCCACGCTCTCTTTGAAGCAGCAGAATTCTAGCACGGATTTCAAGCTGTATATTTCCTGTTTCATTCAGGAGCACTGATGGCCGATCGATCCAGGATTGCTTTCTCATTTGTTTCTGAGATGTGGGCATTGCTGCTAGACCAACATTTGTTATCCATCCCTAAAATGAGTCACCTTCTGGAACCTCTACAGTCTGTGCGGTATAGGTACATCCATTGTGCTGAGAGGGAGGGAGTTAGAGTCATAGAGGTTTACAGCATGGAAACAGGCCCTTCAGCCCAACTTGTCCATGCCGCCCTTTTTTTTAAACCCTAAAGCTAGGCCCAATTGCCCGCATTTGGCCCATATCCCTCTATACCCATCTTATCCATGTAACTGTCTAAATGCTTTTTAAAAGGCAAAATTGTACCCACCTCTACTACTACCTCTGGTAGCTCGTTCCAGACACTCACCACCCTCTGTGTGAAAAAATTACCCCTCTGGACACTTTTGTATCTCTCCCCTCTCACCTTAAACCTATGCCCTCTAGTTTTAGACTCTCCGACCTTTGGGAAAAGATATTGACTATCTAGCTGATCTGTGTCCCTCATTATTTTATAGACCTCTATAAGATCACCCCTCAGCCTCCTACGCTCCAGAGAAAAAAGTCCCAGTCTATCCAGCCTCTCCTTATAACTCAAACCATCAAGTCCCAGTAGCATCGTAGTAAACCTTTTCTGCACTCTTTCTAGTTTAGTCATATTCTTTCTATAATAGGGTGACCAGAACTGTACACAGTATTCCAAGTGTGGCCTTACCAATGTCTTGTATAACTTCAACAAGACGTCCCAACTGCTGTATTCAGTGTTCTGACCAATGAAACCAAGCATGCTGAATGCCTTCTTCACCACTCTGTCCACCTGTGATTCCACTTTCAAGGAGTTATGAACATGTACCCCTAGATCTCTTTGTTCTGTAACTCTCCCCAATGCCCTACCATTAACTGAATAAGTCCTGCCCTGGCTCAATCTACCAAAATGCATCACCTCGCATTTGTCTAAATTAAACTCCATCTGCCATTCGTCAGCCCACTGGCCCAATTGATCAAGATCCCGTTGCAATTGGAGATAACTTTCTTCACTGTGCACTATGTCACACATCTTGATGTCATCTGCAAACTACTAACCATGGCTCCTATATTCTCATCCAAATCATTAATATAAATGATAAATAACAGTGGACCCAGCACCGATCCCTGAGGCACACCGCTGGTCACAGGCCTCCAGTTTGAAAAACAACCCGACCCAGCGACAGTGAAGGAACAGCAATATATTTCCAAGTCAGGATGGTGAGTGGCTTGGAGGGGAACTTGCAGGTGACCAGAACTGTACACAGTATTCCAAGTGTGGTGGTATTCCTTCTAGATGGTGACAATCCCAAGTTTGGAAGGTGCTACCTCAGGAGTCTTGGTGAGTCCGTGCAGTGCATCTTGTAGATGGTACACACGGCTGCTATTGTGCCTCGGTGGTGGAGGGGGTGGATGATTAAGATCGTGATTGTGTTGATCAAGTGGGCTGCTTTGTCCTGGATGGTGTCAAGCTTCCTGAGTGTTGTTGAGGCTGCACCCTTTGAGGTAAATGGAGGGTGTTCCATCACACTCCTGATTATAGACAGGCTTTGGTGAGTCAGGAGGCAAGTTACTCGCCGAAGGATTCCTAGTACTTGACTTTCTCTGGTTGCCACAGTATTTATATGGCTAGTCCAGTTCAGTTTCTGGTCAATGGTGTCGAGCTTGTGTATGTTTTGCTTCATTTATGACTTCATTTTAAGATATTTCTGCCTAATGCAATCACATTTAAATGCCAAACTTAAAAAATTAATGAACTCAGCTTTAACTGACTACATTTTAAAACTCAGAAGGCATGCTGGGTTAGCCAGAAAATTGGCTGCATCTTTGAAAAGTACAATGCGAGCAGAAACAGGCTTCTCATCAGCCAATCAATGTTTTTCATAAACAACATCTGCGAGGCCGGTGTCTCCAAGTCAGAGACAGCATGTGCCAAACAATCTCAATAACAAAGATAACCGAATAACACATATTGTAATTTCAGCTCTATGTTTTGAGTTCAGCCTTGTTTAGTTCAATCTGTTTCGGAGTTCTGTTTTGATCAGTACAGGACTGAGGTCAGAAGAAGCCAGTCTTTCTCTCTCAAGCTTTTGCTCTTTCTGTTCGCTTTTATAATGATTTATTTTTAAGTTCTGTTCAATAAAAGAAAATCATCATACCAGTGCCGTCTCCGTCTATTCAAAGGAATGAATGAACCCTACAATGGTAACCCCCAGGGTGTTGATAGTGGGGGATTCAGTGATACTAAAACTGTTGTCAAGAGGAGATAGTGAGATTCTTGTTGACTATCCCCAATGAACTCACAAGGCAATTAAGAGTCAACCACATTGCTGTGGCTTTGGAGTCACATGTAGGTCAGACCGGGTAAGGACGGCAGATTTCCTTTCGTAAAGGATATTAGTGAATCAGATGGGTCTTTATGACATTCGATCATAGTTGCATGGCCACCATTATCGAGAGCAACAGCTGGGCCTCTAGATAACGAGTCCAGTGACATTAACACTCCCCACCATCACCTGAACAATCTGCACCTCAGCTCTGATTGCCTGTCCAATAGAGGCAGGAAGCTCAGTGTCAGGTGGCAGGAGGTTACCAATCGGGACTGAAAGGATGTTCACTGGCATTCAGCTCAGATGTTGGGAGAGTCTCACAATCAGGAATATTTTCTGAGGCAGCCTGGGGCAGGTGAAACATGGAAACATAGAAAATAGGAACAGGAGGAGGCGGTTTGGCCCTTTGACCCTGCTCCGCCATTCATTCTGATCATGGCTGATCATCCAACTCAAGAGCCTGATCCCATCTTCCCGCCATATCCTTTGACCCCTTCGCCTGAATCTAAACTTTCCATGTAATTCCCAGAGAAATACTCCAGTTATCTTCAAGTCACACTCGGGCAGCCATTTTTAATTGCACTCAGGGCCCTGATGACTGATCTGCTATTCAAAAGAGGTTCAGACCAGATTGAAGTGGAGTGTCTGTGTGTGTGTGTGCGTGTGTGTGTGTGTCTGTCTGTGTGTGTGTGTGCATGTCTGTGTGTGTGAGTGCGTGTGTGTGTGTCTGTCTGTGTGTGTGTGTGCATGTCTGTGTGTGTGAGTGCGTGTGTGTGTGTCTGTCTGTGTGTGTGTGTGTCTGTCTGTCTGTGTGTGTGTGTCTGTGTGTGTGTGAGTGTGTACGTGTGTAAGTGTGAAGTGGACACCTGCAAAGGAATGGAATGGAAGACAGCTGAAAGAGTTTGGGACATTGGCAGACACATCACCTGTCCAATTTTAATCCCTCATTCGCCCGGTTTACACTGGGTGGGTGGGGATAAGGTCACACAGGGGTTTAAAAGCCAGTGTTATCTATCCAATGAAAAAGGAAATATTTAACTTCGAATATTCAGTAGTTTCAGCTTCAAAGAAAGAATCAAATAAAATCCAGCAAATCTTTCTCAAGGAACAATCTTGGAATTGCTAAACTGTGACAAAGTAGGTGCAAGGCAGACAAATTAATTATTAATATTACCATTAGCAAGTCATTTCATCAGCAGCTGTAGTACAAACAGTATGTTAACATGGCTCCAATCCATAGCCCACTCCATCAGGAATTGTAAAGTGCTCTGCTCCAAAATACAAGGAAACGACAAGATGATTTCATACCCACAGCTCTCCGGGCTTCTTTCTGGCAGGCCTGAAAACCACATTGAAAAGGAGCAGGAAAGGTGAAAGACGGGGAAACCGACAGACTGTTCATAGGAATCATAAGAATTAGGAGCAGGAAGAGGCCATTCAGCCCCTCGAGCCTGATCCATCATTCAATATGATCATGGCTGATCTCATCTTGGACTCAACTCCACTTTCCTGCCTATTTACCATAGCCCTGTTACTATTTAAAAGCCTGTCTAACTCCTCCTTAAATTTACTCCCAGCATCCACCACTCTCTGGGGCAGTGAATTCCACAGATTCACCCCCCTTTGAGTGAAGTAATTTCCCCTCAGCTCTGTTTTGAACCCTTATCCTAAAACTCTGACCTCTTGTTCTAGATTGCCCCACAAGAGGAAACATCCTCTCCGTGTCTACTTTGTCAATCCCCATTATCATCTTGCATACCTCAATCAGATCTCCTCTCATTCTTCTAAACTCCAGAGAGTATTGGCCTAAACTGCCCAATCTCTCTTCATTAGACAAACCCCTCATTTCTGGAATCAATCTGGTGAATCTCCTCTGAACCATCTCCAATACAACCACATCCCTCCTCAAGTAAGGGGAACAAAACTGTATTTATTCTAAGTGGGGTCTCACTAATGCTTCGTACAGTAGCAGCAACACTTTGCTTTTATATTCTATTCCTTTAGCAATAAATGCCAAGATTCCAATTGCTTTCCTTATTATCTGCTGTAGCTGCAGACTAGCTTTCTGTGATTCATGCACGTGGACACCCCAATCTCTCTGCGCCAAAGCACTCTGAAGTTTCTCTCCATTTAGATAATAAGTGCCTGAGTGTGGAAGGAGGACCAACCTGGATATTAAAGTCAATTGATGGTGCTGGCCCTCTCTCAAAGTGTCTGAGCCTCAGGAGGACCATGGAGGTCCCATAGCCATATTACTGGAGGAGCCTGAATTTATCTCGAAGATAATGAACCTTAGTTCATTAGTATCTGAGTGCCACTAACTCTTGCAAGGGACATATTGTAGCCTGAGGAAAGAACATCATAAAGGAGGAGTTTGAATGTAAACTTTAAACCTGCATTGTGATAGTGCCTGTGGCAGTGTTCTGGGATAACATACAGCGACGCATCTTGGCTAGAATGGCAGGAGGGCACAGTTTCTCCCAGCCCACTATGCCACAGCTTACACCGCTGGTCTGAACGTTTAATTCACTCAGCAAAATTGCCAGATATTTACCTTCGCTACTGTTAGACCCAGAGTAACAAAGCTCCTGTTAGACCCAGAGTAACAAAGCTCCTGTTAGACCCAGAGTAACAAAGCTCCTGTTAGACCCAGAGTAACAAAGCTCCTGTTAGACCCAGAGTAACAAAGCTCCTGTTAGACCCAGAGTAACAAAGCTCCTGTTAGACCCAGAGTAACAAAGCTCCTGTTAGACCCAGAGTAACAAAGCTTCTGGCAATAAACTCGGAATGATTCGTTTATTAGAAAACAAAACATTTGTTTTAAACAATCTGCAAGAAGTGATTAACACACAATTGTTCTCAGGAAGCATAACTATGCACCTGTTTTATAAAATATTCCAGCACCCACCCACACACACACACACACTCACACAAACACACACACTCTCACACACACACTCTCACACAAACACACACACTCTCACACTCACACTCTCACACACACACACACACACACACACACACACACACACTCTCACACACACAAACACACACACTCTCACACACACACTCTCACACAAACACACACACTCTCACACTCACACTCTCACACACACACACAAACACACACACTCTCACACACACACTCTCACACAAACACACACACTCTCACACTCACACTCTCACACACACAAACACACACACACACACACACACACTCGCACACACACACACACTCGCACACACACACACACACTCGCACACACACACACACACTCTCACACACACACACACACTCACACACACACACACACTCGCACACACACTCGCACTCACACAAACACACTCACACACACACACTCTCCAACACACACATACTCACCAACACACACTCACCAACACACACACAAACACACGCTCACACACACACACTCTCCAACAC
Source organism: Mustelus asterias (assembly GCF_964213995.1). Lineage (NCBI taxonomy): Eukaryota > Metazoa > Chordata > Chondrichthyes > Carcharhiniformes > Triakidae > Mustelus > Mustelus asterias. The sequence continues at coordinate 80,639,766 of NC_135820.1, read as the reverse complement.
ACACATACTCACCAACACACACTCACCAACACACACACAAACACACGCTCACACACACACACTCTCCAACACACACATACTCACCAACACACACTCACCAACACACACACAAACACACGCTCACACACACACTCACCAACACACACACAATCACCAACACACTCACAAACACACACTCACACACTCACCAACACACACTCACACGCATGCACACGCACTCTCACACACACACGCACACACACACGCACACACACACACACGTACACTCACACACACACTCACCAACACACACACGCACACACACACGCACATACACTCACACACACACTCACCAACACACACACACACACTGACACACACTCACCAACACACACTCACACACGCACACACGCACACGCACTCACCAACACACACACACACACATACACACGCACACACACACGCACACACACACACTGACACACACTCACCAACACACACTCACACACGCACACACACGCACACACACTCACCAACACACACACACACACACACACACACACACACACAGACTCACACACGCTCACCAACACACACACTCACAGACGCACACATACGCACACACACACACTCACACACACACAGATGCCAACCTGTGCCAAACTATGTGCTGGGGCAGGCCCCCTGTGGAGCTCGATGGGTTATGTGTGGTGGGGGGAGAGGAGCACCAAGGCTTTTGAAAGGGAGGAGAAAGTCTATCGTCATTACCCAGTCTGGCCTACATGTGACTCCAGGCTCCATGCGGTTGACTCTGAACTGCCCTTGGGCAACTCGGGATGGCAATGAATGCTGGCCCAGCCAGTGACACCCATATCCCACAAATGAGTAAAAAAAAATGTGCAGTCAGTTTGTTAAATGGTGTGATGCCTTTTTTAATGACAATCTTACCTTCTTCCCTCCTTTAAGTCTGCTCCCTATCCGCCCCCCCTCCCCCACCAAAATCTGAACCTGGCGCCAATGGAGGAATCTGAGATGGTTGTTTGCAATCAGCACATTTCCTCTCTCGGTCGAAAACCTGCCACGTGATGCCAATATGAGACCATTTAAAGTTGTAAATGTTAGCCCACCTTAACTTTCATTACCAACCACTAATATCTTGCTGCTGGCTCCAAGGTCATTGGGTTTGAGTCATTTTGGGATGGCTTTTACACCCATCACTCCAGGATTCTGATCCAGTCCGGTAGATGTGGTGGAAGTCTCCTTCTACTAAATGGAGAATGGGGTCTGCACTGTGGCCTCCAATGCAATCAATTCACCTGGGATCAGATACAGTCACAAGAAGATAAAGGCTCCTTTACTTTGATCACTGCGGACTCTCCCCGGCAACTCCAGGCACACTGACTGGTAATCTATGAGCAGTGGGCAATATTGTGTGATAGCTGCACATTAGAGTGATGTGTTGGACCATTCCAATACCTCTGGGCACCGTGATTTACTTTATGTGGACCAGCAGGCCCTGTGAAATATTACAGTCCTGGCTGAGATAATGAGGCCATACCCAAGCCATTGACAGTTATATAGACAGAGTGAAACAGGAGTGACAGCTCTTAGAGAATAGTTTGGCTTAATGTAACAACAAGGTAAAAAATAAAAAGTAGCAAATAACAGCTCTAAAGTGATGAGGTCCCCATGTTTAAACAGAAGTTGCAGTTAATAATATTTAAAACACAGAAATATACACCCGGGATTGAATCCAACTGTAACACAATTTTGAAACAGTTGTTTCTGCTGAGAAATCTGAAGTGATTTGCAGTTTCATTTTCTAAAGAGTCACTGCAGGCGGATAGTGTCGCCGGCTGTTTATCGACAGTGGGACTATGTGTGAATAGCTGAGTCTTTAGGTTGTAATTTAAGATTGTAATAAGTTGGAACACAACACAAGAGCTTCCTGAATTTGGCATGCATTCGGCTACCGTGTACGAATATTACTTACTTGTCACGGAGGCCCCTTTGTAAGGTTGAAATTGCGGCATCATTTAATGATTAAAGAGGTGGATAGATGCGGTACTTTTGACCTGTGCCCTAACCTGACCCAGCAAGTGGCATCAGTGCAAGAGAGAGATGTAACGAGGACAATTAATTTTATTCTCTCGGTAAGATGAATGTTAATATTCTTTTCAATTCCTCGCTGCTGGCATTATTCAATAATAAAGGCTTCCTCCTACTGGTTCCCTTTCCTGAAATATATTATGTGAAACAGAGAGATAGTTGACTCCAGGTACAAGCTTTCTGGTTTTGGGATGGGTGTTGTTCATAGAATTCCTACAGTGCAGAAGGAGGCCATTCGGTCCATCAAGTCTGTACCGACCACAATCCCACCCAGGCCCTATCCCCATAACCGTACATATTTTCGCTGTTTGTCCCCTGACACTAGGGTCAGTTTAACATAGCCAATAAACCTAACCTGCACATCTTTGGACTGTGGGAGCAAACTGCAGCACCCGGAGGAAACCCACACAGACACGGGGAGAAAGTGCAAACTCCACACAGACAGTGACCTGAGCTGCGAATTGAACCCGGATCTCTGGTGCTGTGAGACAGCAGTGCTAACCACTGTGCCACCGTGCCGCCCATGTTCAGTGTATTTGGGATGTACTGTACAGATGTTTTCTATCTCAGATAGACTCCCGTAATGAAATCACTAACTCAGGAACTGTTAGAACATAAAGACATAAGTGAGAGGAACTGGAGGAAGCCATTCGGCCCTTTGAAGCTGTTTTGTCACTAACAAGATTGGGACTGATTTCCTATCTCCATTTTACCTTACCCCCACAATCCCTATAGTCATTAATTCCCTTAGTTTCCCAAAATCAATCACCTCCGCCATGCATAGAATCAGGGTTTGAGCATTCACAGCCCCCTGGAGGAGAACATTCCGTGGTAGGTAACAACTTCTCGATATCTACTCCATCCTGACCCCTCTTGATTTTAAACACCTCGATCAAACCTCTTCTTCATCTTCTCTTCTCTAAGGAGAACAGCGTCCGCTTCTTCATTCTATCCACGTAACTATAGCTCCTCATCCCTGGAACCTGCTCACTAATCCTTTCTGCACCTTCTCTAACTCTGACACATCCTTCCTCCAGGTGCCCAGAACTGGATGCAATAACCCTTTGAAAGGAGAATGCATAAATTTCTCTTCATCTCAGTCCTAACTGATCGATCCTTTACTTTTAGGTTGTGACTTAATGCCCTTGGTTCCTCAGCCATGGGGAACATCTCTGTATCTCCCCTGTCAAACCCTTTCCATTAGATCATTTCTCATTCTTCACAATTCTGGGGGATATATGATTCTGGCTGGAAGAGCGATGAAAGGCAATACAAAACAAGGGGCGGAATTTTACCGGCACATCCGCCCGAGGTTCATATGGTCCCGCCTGAGGCCAACGGAAAATGCCGTCCTCCAAGCCTCGCCCGCTCCCGGAATCAGGACGGGTGTGCCGGTAAAATTCCGGCCAAAGAATACAATTCTAAAAGGGGTAAAGGAGGAGAGGGATCCGGGGCACAAATCATTGAAGATGATTTATAAATGGAGGACAAAAGCTGGGGGGTTGTGATAAACTGGAATAAAACATTGAAAAGACTTCACCAGGGTTATTGTGTCCAGTTCTGGGCACCTGGAGGAAGGATGTGTCAGAGTTAGAGAAGGTGCAGAAAGGATTAGTGAGCAGGTTCCAGGGATGAGGAGCTATAGTTACGTGGATAGAATGAAGAAGCGGACGCTGTTCTCCTTGGAGAAGAGAAGATGAAGAAGAGATTTGATCGAGGTGTTTAAAATCAAGAGGGGTCAGGACAGAGTAGATATCGAGAAGTTGTTACCTTCCACGGAAGGTTCCAGAATGAGAGGACACTGATCTCAGGTGTTGGAAAACGAGTAAATGTTGGCCCTTTAGAAGACAATGCTGGTGAGGTATTAATGGGGAACACAGCGATGACAGAGGAATGAAACCAATATTCTGCCTCTGTCTCCACAGTAGAAAATAATGACGATTTTCCAAAAACTGTAGTTAATGCAGAGGAACTTGGTGCAATAACAATCACAAGGGAGAAGGTATTGAATACACTAATGGGATTAAAGGCAGGTAAGTCTCCGGGAGCTGATGGCCTGCACCCTAGGGTATTAAAGGAGCTGGCAGCAGAGATCGTGGATGCACTGGTTGTGATATTTCAAAATTCCTGGGATTTTCTGGTAAAGTCCCGATGGATTGGAAACACGTTAACATGACACCCTTACTCAAAAAAGGGAGAGAGGCAAAAAGTAGGAAACTGTAGGCCAGTTAGCTTGACCTCTGTGGTGGGAAAGTTGCTGGAATCAATCATTAAGGAGGAGACGACTGAACATTTGGAAAGACAAAGCTCAATTCACCATTGTCAGCATGGTTTAATGAAGGGAAAGTCATGCTTGACAAACTTGCTGGAGTTCTTTGAGGACGTAACCAGCAAGGTGGATAGTGGGGAACCTGTGGATGTGGTATATCTAGACTTCCAGAAGGCGTTTGACAAGGTGCACTTGAAAGACTGATCCAGAAGGTGAGATCACAGGGGACTGGGGCTAAAGTTCTCAATTGGATTGAGGATTGGCTGACTGACAGATAGCAGAGGGTAGGGATAAATGGGTCCTTCCTGGCTGGCAAAATGTAGCAAGCGGGGTGTCGCAGGGCTCAGTCCTCGGACCTCAGTCCTCGGACCTCAACTGTTTACAATCTATACAAATGATCTGCAAGCAGGGACAGAGTGTAACATCGCAAAATTTACAGATGATACTAAAATAGGTGGGAAAGCAGTCAGTGAAGAGGATATAGAGATTCTACAGTTGGATATAGATAGGCTAGGAGAATGGGCCAAAATTTGGCAGTTGGAGTTTAATGTGGATAAGTGTGAGGTTGTCCATTTTGGCAGAAAAAATAGAAAGGCAAATTATTATCTAAATGGAAAATAGACTCAAAATGCATCCGGGCAGAGGTATCTGGGTGTCTGTGTTCATGAATCGCAGAAAGTCGGTACGCAGGTGCAGCATGTAATAAAAAAGGCCAATGGGATGTTGGCATTTATTGCAAAGGGATTGGGGTATAAAAGTAGAGAAGTGTTGTTGTAATTGTATAGGGTGTTGGTGAGACCACATCTGGAGTATTGTGTCCAGTTTTGGTTTCCTTATTTGAGGAAGGATGTTGTGGCATTGGAGGCAGTTCAGAGGAGGTTCCCCAGATTGATTCCGGGGATGAAAGGGTTGACGAATGAGGAAAGATTCAACAGTTTGGGCTTGTACTCGCTGGAGTTTAGAAAGATGAGAGGGGATCTGATCGAGGTATGTAAAATTTTAAAAGGGATTGATAAAGTAAATGTAGACCAAGTGTTTCCTCTTACGGGGCAATCTGAACAAGACGTCACAGGTATAGGATGAGAGGCAGTAGATTTAAAACTGAGGTGAGTCACCTGATGAAGGAACGGCACTCCGAAAGCTCGTGATACCAAATAAACCTGTTGGACTTTAACCTGGTGTTGTGAGACTACTTACTGTGCCCAACCCAGTCCATTGCCGCATCTCCACATCGGTAAAGGTTGGTGAGAGTTGTAGCGTAGTAGTCGTAGGGTGGTGAATTTGTGGAACACGCTGCCCCACATTGCGGTGGAGTCTGAATTGTTGAATGGTTTCAAGAGGGAGATAGATATATTTCCAATAAAAAAGAGAAAGAGGGATATGGGAACAGGCGGGGAGGTGGATTTGAGCCCAGGGAGAGATCAGCCAGGATCTGACTGAATGGTGGAGCAGGCTTGAAAGGTTGCATTTACCTATTTCTGCTCCTAATTCCTGTGTTTCTATGATCTCTGCATGTCATGTCCCGCCTGCTATGATTCCCGTGGCGGGTTGGACGGGAAAATTCCATCCATTATCTTCAAAAGAGAATTGGGGAATTATGCGAACAGAAAGAATTTTAAATATTACAGGGATAGGGTGGGAGACTTGGTTTAGGTGAGTTGCGTTTGCAGAGAGCCGACATGGACATAACGGATCGAATGGGCTCCTCCTGTCCTGTAGCCATTCCACGATCCTATTGTCCACTCAATTTCTCCTCGTTAGACAACCCGTTCATTGCAGTAATCAGTCTAATGCACCCCTGTTACTCCCCCTCTGGGTCAAGTATTTCCTTCCTTCCTGCTTTTGTGGCCACAGTGTTTGTATGGCTACTCCAGTTCAGTTTCTGAATGGCTTACTAGGCCATTTCAGAAGGCAGGTAAGAGTCAACCACATTGCTGTGGGTTTGGAGTCACATGTAGGCCAGACCGGGTAAGGATGGCAGATTTCCTTCCCTAAAGATGATCCTCCCCTAGTGATCAATGTGTGTCTATTTTATCTTATTGTCCTACTGCTATAAAACTAGGTGCCATTAATTATAAATACCTCAATATATTATCAATGTAATAAATCAGTATATCAATAAATACACCTGTATTGGTGCCAGTAAGCATTTCATCAATGTTACACCAATTATCTAATGCTATTATCTACCCAGATCCATTCTACATCAGCCAAGTGAACACTAATAAAAGAGTCTTGGATAACTCGGCATTAGGATCAATGTGCGTCAGTTTACACCAGTATTCTGTTATTATAAGAAAAGTGGGTCCAGTTCATACCAATTACTCAACGCTGACTGGAATCAATGTATTTTTACACTGATGTTATCACAGCTGAATTGAAACACGCTTCTCTTCCTAATCAGCAATAGTAAATTTGATGAAACAAAGACCATCTTGATCTGCTGTGAAAGCTGTGTTTCTGTCTTGGCCAACATCCAGTGAGAATGTGTGAACCACTCGGCATGTTCTTTGACAAGGTAATTTTACCTGCAGCATCTGTCAAATGGACTGGTTGAGGGTTATCGCCAACAGTCTTCACAGTCTCCAAACTAACCTGAATTTACTCCTTCATGTAAACAGCTCAGTCAGTCTGCCACTGTCACCACAGTTATTCGCAGTTAATAACATAAAGAACTATTTTTAAAATGCAGTAGTTTATAAGATTTTAACTGTTCCTGACGGTACATGGCCAAAGCCCTGATGCACTTAACACTGTGGTGGCACGGTGCCACAGTTGTTAGCACTGCTGCCTCTCAGGGACCCAGGTTCGGTTCCCGGCTTGGGTCACTGTCTGTGTGGAGTTTGCATATTCTCCCCGTGTCTGCGTGGATTTCTTCCGGGTGCTCCGGTTTCCTCTCACAGTCCAAAGATGTGCGGGTTAGGTGGATTGGCCATGCTAAATTGCCCCTTGGTGTCGGGGGGGGCTGGATAGGGTAAATGAATGGGGTTATGGGGATAGGGCTTAGGTGGGCTTGTGGTCGTGCAGACTCGATGGGCCGAATGGCCTCCTTCTGCACTGTAGGATTCTATGACTCAAATCATTTCTGAGGTTCACCCTTCCCATGTTAACAGATAAACCCTTCCACTGTGCAACCAGGAATGTGACAATCATTTAATAATTTAGAATTTGTTTGTGAAAGTATTTATATCTTTTTATTCATTCTTGGGATGTGGGAGTCGCTAACAAAGCCAACATTTATTACCCATCCTAATTGCCCTTTAGAACAAAGAACAAAGAAAATTACAGCACAGGAACAGGCCCTTCGGCCCTCCAAGCCTGCACCAACCAGGCTACCCGACTGAACTAAAATCCCCTACCCTTCCGGGGACCATATCCCTCTATTCCCATCCTATTCATAAGAACATAAGAACTAGGAGCAGGAGTAGGCCATCTGGCCCCTCGAGCCTGCTCCGCCATTCAATAAGATCATGGTTGATCTTTCCGTGGACTCAGCTCCACTTACCCGCCCGCTCACCATAACCCTTAATTCCTTTACTGTTCAAAAATTTATCTATCCTTGCCTTAAAAACATTCAATGAGGTAGCCTCAACTGCTTCACTGGGCAGGGAATTCCACAGATTCACAACCCTTTGTGTGAAGAAGTTCCTCCTCAATTCAGTCCTAAATCTGCTTCCCCTTGATTTGAGGCTATGTCCCCGAGTTCTAGTTTCACCCACCAGTGGAAACAACTTCCCTGCTTCTATCTTATCTATTCCCTTCATAACCTTATATGTTTCTATAAGATCTCCCCTCATTCTTCTGAATTCCAATGAGTATAGCCCCAGTCTACTCAGTCTCTCCTCATAAACCAACCCTCTCAACTCTGGAATCAACCTAGTGAATCTCCTCTGCACCCCATCCAGTGCTAGTATATCCTTTCCCAAGTAAGGAGACCAAAACTGTACACAGTACTCCAGATGTGGCCTCACCAGCACCTTATACAACTGCAACATAATCTTGCTGTTTTTAAACTCCATCCCTCTAGCAATTAAGGACAAAATTCCATTTGCCTTCTTAACTACCTGCTGCACCTGCAAACCCAACTCCTTGAGATTCCTGCACAAGGACACCCAGGTCCCTGTGCACAGCAGCATGCTGCAATTTTTACCAATTAAATTATAGTCCATTTTGCTGTTATTCCAACTAAAATGGATGATGTCACATTTACCAACATTGTACTCCATCTGCCAGACCCTCGCCCACTCACTTAGACTATCTATATCCCTTTGCAGACTTTCAGCGTCCTCTGCACACTTTGCTCTTCCACCCATCATAGTGTCATTTGCGAATTTTGACACACTACACTTGGTCCCCAACTCCAAATCATCTATGTAAATCGTAAACAATTGTGGTCCCAACACTGATCCCTGAGGCACACCACTAGTCACTGATCGCCAACCAGAAATGCACCCATTTACCCCCACTCTTTGCTTTGTGTTAGTTAACCAATCCTCTATCCATGCTAATACATTACCCGTAACACTGTATTCATGTATTTGTCAAGACACCCCTTAAAAGTCACTACCGTATCCGCTTCCACTACCTCCCCCGGCAACGGGTTCCAGGCACCCACTACCCTCTCTGTGTAAAGAATCTGCCTTGTACATCTCCTTTAAACCTTGCCTCTCGCACCTTAAACCTATACCCCCTAGTAATTGACTCTTCCACCATGGGGAAAAGCTTCTGACTATCCACTCTGTCCATGCCTCTCATAATCTTAGAACATAGAACATAGAACAGTACAGCACAGAACAGGCCCTTCGGCCCATGATGTTGTGCTGAGCTTTATCTGAAACCAAGGTCAAGCTATCCCACTCCCTATCATCCTGGTGTGCTCCATGTGCCTATCTAATAACTGCTTAAATGTTCCTAAAGTGTCCGACTCCACTATCACTGCAGGCAGTCCATTCCACACCCCAACCACTCTCTGCGTAAAGAACCTACCTCTGATATCCTTCCTACATCTTCCACCTTGAACCCTATAGTTATGCCCCCTTGTAATAAGAACATAAGAACATAAGAAATAGGAGCAGGAGTAGGCCATCTAGCCCCTCGAGCCTGCCCCGCCATTCAATAAGACCATGGCTGATCTGACGTGGATCAGTACCACTTACCCGCCTGATCCCCATAACCCTTAATTCCCTTACCGATCAGGAATCCATCCATCCGCGCTTTAAACATATTCAGCGAGGTAGCCTCCACCACCTCAGCGGGCAGAGAATTCCAGAGATTCACCACCCTCTGGGAGAAGACGTTCCTCCTCAACTCTGTCTTAAACCGACCCCCCTTTATTTTGAGGCTGTGTCCTCTAGTTTTAACTTCCTTACTAAGTGGAAAGAATCTCTCCGCCTCCACCCTATCCAGCCCCCGCATTATCTTATAAGTCTCCATAAGATTCCCCCTCATCCTTCTAAACTCCAACGAGTACAAACCCAATCTCCTCAGCCTCTCCTCATAATCCAAACCCCTCATCTCCGGTATCAACCTGGTGAACCTTCTCTGCACTCCCTCCAATGCCAATATATCCTTCCTCATATAAGGGGACCAATACTGCACACAGTATTCCAGCTGCGGCCTCACCAATGCCCTGTACAGGTGCATCAAGACATCCCTGCTTTTATATTCTATCCCCTTCGCAATATAGGCCAACATCCCATTTGCCTTCTTGATCACCTGTTGTACCTGCAGACTGGGCTTTTGCGTCTCATGCACAAGGACCCCCAGGTCCCTTTGCACGGTAGCATGTTTTAATTTGTTTCCATTGAGATAGTAATCCCATTTGTTATTATTTCCTCCAAAGTGTATAACCTCGCATTTCTCAACGTTATACTCCATTTGCCATATCCTCGCCCACTCACTCAGGCTGTCCAAATGTCTCTGCAGATCTTCTCCGTCCTCCACACGATAGCTCCATCCACCCGAGGAAATAGTCTTTGAACGTTCACTCTATCTATCCCCTTCATCATTTTATAAACCTCTATTAAGTCTCCCCTCAGCCTCCTCCGCTCCAGAGAGAACAGCCCTAGTTCCCTCAACCTTTCCTCATAAGACCTACCCTCCAAACCAGGCAGCATCCTGGTAAATCTCCTCTGCACTCTTTCCAGCACTTCCACATCCTTCTTATAGTGAGGTGACCAGAACTGCACACAATATTCCAAATGTGGTCTCACCAAGGTCCTGTACAGTTGCAGCATAACCCCACGGCTCTTAAACTCCAACCCCCTGTTAATAAAAGCGAACACACTATAGGCCTTCTTCACAGCTCTATCCACTTGAGTGGCAACCTTTAGAGATCTGTGGATATGGACCCCAAGATCTCTCTGTTCCTCCACAGTCTTCAGAACCCTATCTTTGACCCTGTAATCCACATTTAAATTAGTCCTACCAAAATGAATCACCTCACATTTATCAGGGTTAAACTCCATCTGCCATTTTTCAGCCCAGCTTTGCATCCTATCTATGTCTCTTTGCAGCCTACAACAGCCCTCCACCTCATCCACTACTCCACCAATCTTGGTGTCATCAGCAAATTTACTGATCCACCCTTGTAGGCTTCTATCAGGTCGTCCCTCCGTTGCTCCAGTGAGAACACCCCAAGTTTCTCCAACCTCTCCTCATAGCTAATGCCCTCCATACCAGGCAACATCCTGGTGCTGATGAGAGAGTGATCAGAAAGAGAGCGCGGCGTTGAGAGCTTTGTGGCACTGGAATTTCTTATCCGAGATTGACTCGATGACTCTGTACGTTCCCTATGTCCAGATAAAAATGTTTTACCTGAACAGATGTGAATGTGCAAGACACACAGCTCTTTAACGAGCAGTTTGATTATTCTTCTCCAAGCGTTAAGTGTATGAGTGTGGCTGCCAATTTCACAGACAGATTTAGCATTCTCTGGACTTTGGGTTCCTCCACCATCCTCCTGCACTAACCCCTCCTCACAACCAACCATTCAAACAGACTGGGTGGATTGCAGTCAATAGCAGCTGACATTATTCCTCCCAATCATTATCCTAAATTCTCCCTCTGTACTCGAACAGGCCCCGGAATGTGGTGACTAGGGGATTTTCACAGTAACTTCATTGCGGTGTTAACGTAACTTGTGACTAATAAATCAATCAATCAATCAATCTGCTCTCTTATCTGTTGGATTTTAATGTCTTGGACCAAGGAGGATTCTTGTCCATGCTGTAAAATCTCCACCCCTTTCTCTCCAGCCCACCCCTCGTCCTCAACCTCGGGTCCAAGTCAGTGGCAAATCTACCCGGACTCCCCATCACACGTGTAGCAGATTCCTGCAACCCACTGGCTCACTGAAAGACAACATCTTCCATTGTCCAGTGAGGGGGAAAGAAGCCTCCCCTCGTCCCTTACTCATCCCAACACAAACTCCAACAGAATAAGTGATGTGGTCAGGCACGCTGTCTTTAGGACTTATCCTCTCCTCTCCCCTTGAAGTGGTGTCTGAAAAACTAGAAACTCAGTTTTAAAAATGATTGGTGCATAAATTGTGTCACAGCAGCCTAGTTCCCAAAGGGTTAATCTGCATAATTAATTCAACCTCCGTCTCCTTCAGTGTCTGTTTCCTTCATAACAACTAACATTTGAATAAACTCCCAGCCGTCACTTGTTTGAGGTTGTAGTTGTTGAGAATGACATCAATAGCTCAGCACTGTCACCCGAGCCTGAGCTTTCAGGGCCAATCTCTGATAAACTTCCTCATTTGTTTTTTTTGCCTCTCATTTCAGTGGACAACACCGTTGCTTATTCAAGCAGAATTGACAAACTTTTTTGAAAAAAATTGGCCGCCAGTAGATATGCCTGAGTTCTCCGGAGGGATTGAGTCCTTTGATGTAATAGAATGGTTCCTCACTGACAAAAGACTGAGGAAACCCCATTCATCAGATCAGAAAACCAGCTCATTTTCTCATTGAAAACCTCTTGTGAAAGGCTGCTGAGTTCACAGGTGGAATGCTGAGAACGTACTTGCTTATCACCAGAAGGAGAAGTTAGGTGATATACTATTCCCAAATGAAATCAAAACAAGTGACATTAGACTGTGATTTGTGGCAGTAAAATAATTATATTTCAGTTACACTTGTGTAACCTTGTTCCACTCAAAATACCCAATTGTGGTCAGCAAACAGTCAGCTGCAGCTTCAACCTTTCCTCATTTGTATGTTTCCCCTCAAACTATGCTGCACAGAGGCTGTGCAATTATCCTTTCAGTCTGAGGGGGAGGGGGAATAGTTTGGAATGTAGGCTTTCCCAACACCATCTTGTGATTAACTAAGAGCATAAACCTGGCTGCCTCCTTTCACAAAACCACGAGGTAAATCCCACCCCAGTCTTAGCTCCTCTATCTAAACTGGAAACCATGGTCTCAGCTGACCCAATGTCCTGTATTGTTAGGACAGTGAGGCCGCAGCCCTCTGGCGAGCATTGTTTGGTGTTAGGCGGCTCTTCTGCCCCTTGCTTGGGAGAAAGTCCCGCCTTGCAGAGTAGCCAGCCAATCTGAGGCCTTAAACAAGTTTTTTGTGTCGGTCTTCACGGTAGAGGACACAAATAGCTTACTGAAAATTGACGGTCGTGGGACTGGTGGGGGGTGAGGTCCTTAGAGCGATTACTATTGCTAAAGAGGTAGTGCTTGGTAGGCTAATGGGACTAAAGGTAGACAAGTCCCCAGGCCCGGATGGAATGCATCCCAGGGTACTGAAAGAAATGGCAGAAGTAATAGCAGATGCGTTGGTTGTAAGTTATCAAAATTCGCTGGACTCTGGGGAAATGCCGGCTGATTGGAAAACAGCTAATGTGATGCCACTGTTTAAAAAAGGAGGTAGACAAAAGGCGGGTAACTACAGGCCGGTTAGCTTAACGTCCGTAGTTGGGAAATTGCTGGAATCCATCATTAAAGAAGAAATAGCAGGACACCTGGAAAAAAATGGTTCGATCAAGCAGACGCAGCATGGATTCATGAAGGGAAAGTCGTGTTTGACGAATTTACTGGATTTTTATGAAGATGTAACGAGTGTGGTTGACAGAGGGGAACCGGTGGATGTGGTGTTTTTGGATTTCCAGAAGGCGTTCGATAAGGTGCCTCACAAAAGGTTGCTGCAGAAGATTGGGGTACACGGAGTTGGGGGTAAAGTGTTAGCGTGGATTGAGGATTGGCTATCTAACAGGAAGCAGAGAGTTGGAATAAATGGGTGCTTTTCTGGTTGGCAGTTGGTGACTAGTGGTGTGCCGCAGGGATCGGTGCTGGGGCCTCAACTGTCTACCATATACATAGACGATCTGGAGGAGGGGGCCGAGTGTAGGGTAACAAAGTTTGCGGATGACACAAAGATGAGTGGGAAAGCGAATTGCGTGGAGGATGCGGAAAGTCTGCAGAGAGATTTGGATAGGCTAAGTGAGTGGGCGAGGATCTGGCAGATGGAGTATAACGTTGACAAGTGTGAGGTTATCCACTTTGGAAGGAATAATAGTAAAATGGAGTATTATTTAAATGGTGAAAAATTACAATATGCTACTGTGCAGAGGGACCTGGGGGCCCTTGTGCATGAATCGCAAAAACTCAGTTTGCAGGTGCAGCAGGTAATCAAGAAGGCAAATGGAATGTTGGCCTTTATCGCGAAGGGGATGGAGTATAAAAGCAGGGAGGTCATGCTGCAACTGTACAGGATACTGGTGAGGCCGCACCTAGAGTACTGTGTACAATTTTGGTCCCCTTATTTGTGGAAGGATGTATTAGCTTTGGAGGGGGTACAGAGAAGGTTCACCAGGTTGATACCAGAGATGAGGGGGTTAGCTTATGAGGAGAGATTGAGTAGATTGGGCCTGTACTCGTTGGAGTTTAGAAGGCTGAGGGGAGATCTTATAGAGACATATAAGATAATGAAGGGGCTAGACAGGGTAGAGGCAGAGAGATTCTTTCCACTTAGAAAGGAAACAAGAACTAGAGGACACAGCCTCAAAATAAGGGGGAGTCAGTTTAGAACAGAGTTGAGGAGGAACTTCTTCTCTCAGAGGGAAGTGAATCTCTGGAATTCTCTGCCCATTGAAGCAGTGGAGGCTACCTCGTTAAATATGTTTAAGTCACAGGTAGATAGATTTCTGATCAATAAGGGAATTAAGGGTTATGGGGAGCGGGCGGGTCAGTGGAACTAAACCACTATCAGATCAGCCATGATCTTATTGAATGGCGGGGCAGGCTCGAGGGGCTAGATGGCCTACTCCTGCTCTTATTTCTTATGTTCTTATGTTCTGATTGGCTGGCAGTACTTTGGGTCTTGCAGAAACAGCAGTGCAGTGGCCGGAAGAGGAAGTGCTGGAGACTCAGTCCCAGAAACTGGACACCCAGAGAAAGGGTAAAGGGTCCCACAGGGCGGGCTAGGTAAGGAAGGCCTGAGGCGGGGGGGGGGGGGGGGGGGGGGGGGGGCGGGGGGGGGGTGGAATGGTGGATGGAGGGTCAATCAAGTTCTTGATTGATAGGACGGAAGTCCAGAGGTCAGTGGGCCTTAAGGAGAGGGTGCCCCCACAGAAGGGGCTTCTGAGGGAGGCCCCCACCAGAATGCCCCCTCCCCACCCGCATGCCCCCCACCCACATGCATTAATGGGATATGAGGCATAAAAATCGGCTAATGGGCCAAACCGTTCCATGCTGGTGTTTATGCTCCACTCGAACCTCCTCATCTTAATCTAGCATCATAACTGTTCCACACAGGGGCGAGTCGGGCAAACTGTGCTCTGGCCCAAACACCAAGAGTCCATAAGCAGAGGGGTTTTGAATTCTTTTTAAACTGCACCGTGGCAAGTTTTCCCAAACCCTCGCTTTGTGAGATCTAATTGATTAATAACTCGGAGCAAACCCGTGTTGAGAGAAACCCAGGAGGTTTCTTCATTTCACATTCAAAATCAAAAAGAGGCGTGTTCACAGCATCTCACTCCACTACACACACCCTCACACAGACCCTCACACACACCCTCACACACACCCTCACACAGATTCTCACACACACCCTCACACACCCTCACAGATTCTCACATACACCCTCACACACACCCTCACAGACCTTCACACACACCCTCACACACACCCTCACACAGACCTTCACACACACCCTCACACAGATCCCCACACGTACCCTCACACACAACCTCACGCACACACATACACACACACACACCCTCACACACACGAACATCCACACACACCCACACATACTCACACACTCACACTTACTTACACTCACACTCACATATACATCCACACACACACCCTCACACACACCCTCATACACACCCTCACACATTCACACTCTCACACACACACTCACACGCACACACACACGCACACGCACACTCACACACACGCTCTCACACACACAGACTGTCACACACACACACACAAACACTCACACACAGTCACACACACTCACACCACACACACACACTCACACATTCATACACATGCACACTCACATACACTCACAGGCACACACACATACGCACACACACCCTCACACACACGAACACCCACACACACCCACACATACTCACACACTCACACTTACTTACACTCACACTCACATATACATCCACACACACACCCTCACACACACCCTCATACACACCCTCACACATTCACACTCACACACACACTCACACGCACACACACACGCACACGCACACTCACACACACGCTCTCACACACACAGACTGTCACACACACACACACAAACACTCACACACAGTCACACACACTCACACCACACACACACACTCACACATTCATACACATGCACACTCACATACACTCACAGGCACACACACATACGCGCACACACCCTCACACACACGAACACCCACACACACCCACGCACTCACTCACACACTCGCTCACACACACACTCATACACTCACACACACATTCACACACACACACACACGTGCACTCAAACACACACACACACACACACACGTGCACTCAAACGCACACACACACTCACACGCACGCACACATACACTCACAAACACACACTCACTCTCACACACACACACTTAGACACACCCTCACACTCTCACACATACTCACACGCACACATACACACACATGCACTCAAACTACACGCACACACACACACATACACTCACAAACACACACTCACACACACTTAGACACACACTCACACATGTATCCACACTCACACACACTCCCACACGCACACACGTGCACTCAAACACACACACACACTCACACGCACACACACACACATACAAACATTCACACACAGTCACACTTACACACATACTCACACACACACTCACATACACACTCACACACACACACACAGACACACTCACACACGCACACACTCACACAAACACACACACTCACACACACTCACGCACACACACACTGTCACGAACACACACACTCACACAAACACACACACACTCACACAAACACACACACACTCACACTCATACACACACACACACACACACTCACACACAAACACACACACACACTCTCACAAGCACACACACACTTGCACACACACACACGCACTCGCACATGCAGACACAGACACTCGTGCATACACACATACTCACAAACACACACACACACACTCACTCACACACACACACACTCACACACTCACACACACACACTCACACACTCACACACAGACACACACTCACACACACACACACACACACTCTCGTAACATGGTGTCAGAAGTGGAGCTGGGATTGGGTTTTGAAGAATTGGGGTGAAGCCACAGCTGCTGGTGGGAACGCAGAAATGTTCCCAGCTGCAGAGAACTGCTAAAAATGGCCACTAAAAAGGAAAGCAAACCAATTGGGTAAGTCAAAATGGCTGTTAACGTTCCTCTCCTATTTCCTGTTGAGATGAAAGGTGATATGCTGCGAAACTAGCAGTTTTTCCACTTGCAAATGTCAAAACTACAAGATTGCAACACATTTAATGAACAGGCTGGAGCCAATACAGGCAACAACAATTCTAACACTGCTGGGAGGAGACTGCCAGAAATTGTATTTCACCCTAAATCTCTCCGAAGAACAGAAAAACAAATGGCAAAAATCTTGAAAGTTTTGAAGGCATGCTTTGAATTCCAAGTGAGGGTAACATAAGAACGCTATGTGTTAAATACTAGGGTTCAAGGTGAAAAAGTGTCTACTGATCAGTATGTGACTGCAATAACATGGCTCACATAATCCTGTGAATTCAGACAACTAAAAGATGGTGACATTGAGGATAGGATTGTCTGAGGCAGAGGGGATCTGCAGTGAGAGCAGAGAAATTTACTCTCAAGAAAGTGATTCACATGCAGAGGTTGTAAAAAGTCAGCTGGGGCAGATGAACGGGAGAACGGACCATTATTATCGACATTCGAGGCTGGAAGAATAGAACAATCATGGACAAAGGTTGATTAGGGATAGTCAACACGGTTTTGTGAAGGGTAGGTCGTGCCTCACAAACCTTATTGAGTTCTTTGAGAAGGTGGCCAAAGAGGTGGATGAGGGTAAAGTAGTTGATGTAGTGTATATGGATTTCAGTAAAGCATTTGATAAGGTTCCCCATGGTAAGCTATTGCAGAAGATACGGACACATGGGATTGAGGGTGATTTAGCGGTTTGGATCAGAAATTGGCTAGCTGTAAGAAGACAGAGGGTGGTGGTTGATGGGAAATGTTCATCCTAGAGTTCAGTTACTAGTGGTGTACCGCAAGGATCTGTTTTGGGGCCACTGCTGTTTGTCATTTTTATAAATGACCTGGATGAGGGCATAGAAGGATGGGTTAGTAAATTTGCGGATGACACGAAAGTCGGTGGAGTTGTGGACAGTGCGGAAGGTTGTTGCAGGTTACAGAGGGACGTAGATAAGCTGCAGAGCTGGGCTGAGAGGTGGCAAATGGAGTTCAATGCGGAAAAGTGTGAGGTGATTCACTTTGGAAGGAGTAACAGGATTACAGAGTACTAGGTTAATGGTAAGATACTCGGTCGTGTGGATGAACAGAGAGATCTCGGTGTCCATGTGCATAGATCCCTGAAAGTTGGCACCCAGGTTGATAGGGTTGTTAAGAAGGCGTACGGAGTGTTAGCTTTTATTGGTAGAGGGATTGAGTTTTGGAGCCAGGAGGTCATGTTGCAGCTGTACAAAACCCTGGTGCGTCCGCACTTGGAATATTGCGTACAGTTCTGGTCGCCGCATTATAGGAAGGATGTGGAAGTATTGGAAAGGGTGCAGAGGAGATTTACTAGGATGTTGCCTGGTATGGTGGGAAGGTCTTAAGAGGAAAGGCTGAGGGACTTGAGGTTGTTTTCGTTAGAGAGAAGAAGGTTAAGAGGTGACTTAATAGAGGCATACAAGATGATCAGAGGATTAGATAGGGTGGATAGTGAGAGCCTTTTTCCTCGGATGGTGATGGCTAGCACGAGGGGACATAGCTTTAAATTGAGGGGTGATAGATATAGGACAGATGTCAGAGGTAGGTTCTTTACTCAGAGAGTAGTAAGGGTGTGGAATGCCCTGCCTGCAGCAGTCGTGGACTCGCCAACATTAAGGGCATTTAAATGGTCATTGGATAAACATATGGATGATATTGGAATAGTGTAGATTAGATGGGCTTTAGATTGGTTTCACTGGTCGGTGCAACATAGAGGGCTGAAGGGCCTGTACTGCGCTGTAATGTTCTATGTTCTAAAGGGACAGATTCAAAATCTGCAGAAAGCATCACACAAAGGAAAATAAATCTTGTCCAGTCTGGGGAAAGCAGTGTTTAACTGTAAGAAGCCAGGTCATTTCACACACACAAGTGTTTAGCTGGAAGGAAGCAAAAGAAACTGATACAGATGGCCACTAGTGAAGTATCAGCCAAAGATTGTGTTGGAACTCTACACAATGTACAACAGGTGTATCGGTGATAAAGTGGCTGTGACTGTGGATGGAGAGCATCAAGTCAACATGTAGTATCCGATAGACACGGGTGCATCATTGCAACACCATGGCCTTGACAGACTGTGTGAAGTGGCTCAACATTGTAATCCAAACATGAAGCCCGCAGGATTGAGGCTTCTTGATGGAACGATACTCGTACCGAGAGGACAAATCAATCTGAGGGTATAGTGCAATGGCAAGAATAAAGATCTAAAGTTCCAGGTCACAGACGGTACACACAAACCACTCATCGCAGCCAGAGCAAGTCTCAATCTTGGACTGATAACCTAAGCATGCCGAAAGCCATTTGCAATGTGTTGCAGCACAGGAAATCACAGCACAGATCCTCGAGGAGCACAAAGGTGCCTTTACCTGGTTTATGTGCCTTCCTGGTGAATATCATCTGGAAGTAGATGAGATTGTGAGAGCAGTTCTGCATCTGCAGAGAAGAGTTCCAGCTGTCCCACATCAAGCATCAAAAACAAGGGCAAAAAGCTGGGAAAGAAGGGAGAGATCAAGAAAATAACAACTCCCACACATTGGGTAAGCAGCAAAGTAACAGTGAAACAACCTGGAAAACGGTGAGGATCTGAATAAAGCACTGAAGAGATTGAAATAACTCCTCAGAGGCCGGTGTCCCTTCACCAGATTCCCACTTCCTCAATTTGTCCAAATCACACTGAAGGATCGCTGTATTCTCCTCACAGCTCACCCTCCCATCCAGCTTTGTGTCATTTGCAAATTTGGAGATATTACATTTAGTTCCCTCATCTAAATCATTTATATCCGGAATTTTACCTCATTGAGGAATTTTAATTCCTCATATCCCATCAATTCTGGGGCGGGCGAGGCTCACACAACAGCATTCTCCATTGGCCTTGGGCGGGATTTTACAAGCCTCGCCCAAGCGAGGTCATAAAATCCTGTCCATAGTGAATAGCTGAGGTCCTGCACTGACCCTGTGGTACCCTACTAGTTACTGCCTGCCATTTGGAAAAAGACCCGTTTATTCCTACTCTTTGTTTCCTGTCTGCCAACCAGTTTTCTTTCCATCTCAAAACACTACCTCCAATCCCGTGTGCTTTAATTTTCACAGTAATCTCTTAGGTGGGACCTTGTCAAAAGCCTTCTGAAAATCCAAATCACATCCACTGGCTCCCCCTCAACAAGAAGGCCAACAGAATGCTAGCTTTCATATCTAGAGGGCTGGAGTATAGGGACACACTTGTTGAGCTGCAGTTGTATAAAACCCTAGTTAGACCCCACTTAGAGTACTGTTAGCAGGTATGGGCACCACACCTGAGGAAGGATGTTTCGGCCCTGGAGGGAGTTCAACGCAGGTTTACAAGAATGATACCTGAACTTCAGGGATGAAGTTACGGGAGAGATTAGACAAATCAGGCCTTTATTCTCTCAAATTCAGAAGGTTGAGGGATGATCTGATAGAAATTGACAAAGTATTTACAGGGAAGGACAGGGTGGATAAGGATAAATTGTTTCCACTGGTTGAAAGTTCTAGAACCAGGGAATCTAAACATTAGGACCAAGCCAATCAGGAGAGATATCAGAAAACACTTCTACATGCAGAAAGTGGTGGAGGTTTCTCTTCCTCTAAAGGCACCGGATGCTGGTTCAATTGTTCGTCTGGAACAGACAATTTTTTATTGAGCAGGGGTATCGAGGGCAAGTAATTGAAGTTAGGCCACAGATCAGCCATGATCTTATTGCATGGCGGAGCCATCACTGCTTTACGTACAGAATCTCCGCAGTAAACCTCTTCCCCTTGTCACCACTTTCCGTGGCCCCGAAAGGCTTCTTAAATCTACTTTTTAATGTTTCAGTCACATCTTCTCATTCTCCCACTGCCGCTTGTCATCCATTTCTCTGAGATACTCCTTGACATCTTTACTGTATTAAATATGCTATATAAATGGAAATTGTTATTGCAGTTGAGATTTGTATTAATCTCTATGCATAATGGGGGAATTAGTTAATCATTTTGCCCAATTAATTACAGACTGAAAAAATGTTTTATTAATGATTAGAAAAATCTGGTGCTGGGTAACATAGCCCAAGGTTTAAGAACTTTTGAATATTCATCCTAAATATCTCAGCCTAATGTGACCAAGCACATTGACGAAGGAAGAGCGGTGGATGTGGTCTATATGGACTTCAGCAAAGCGTTCGATAAGGTCCCCCATGCAAGACTTCTTGAGAAAGTGAGAGGGCATGGGATCCAAGGGGCTGTTGCCTTGTGGATCCAGAACTGGCTTGCCTGCAGAAGGCAGAGAGTGGCTGTGGAGGGGTCTTTCTCTGCATGGAGGTCAGTGACCAGTGGAGTGCCCCAGGGATCTGTTCTGGGACCCTTGCTGTTTGTCATTTTCATAAATGACCTGGATGAGGAAGTGGAGGGATGGGTTGGTAAGTTTGCTGACGACACCAAGGTAGGTGGTGTTGTGGATAGTTTGGAGGGATGTCAGAAGTTGCAGCGAGACATAGATAGAATGCAAGACTGGGCGGAGAAGTGGCAGATGGACTTCAACCCGGATAAGTGTGTAGTGATCCATTTTGGCAGATCCAATGGGATGGAGCAGCAGTATAAAATGAAGGGTACCATTCTTAGCAGTGTAGAGGATCAGAAGGACCTTGGGGTCCGGGTCCATAGGACTCTTAAATCGGCCTCGCAGGTGGAGGATGCGGTCAAGAAGGCGTATGGCGTACTAGCCTTCATTAATCGAGGGATTGAGTTTAGGAGTCGGGAGATAATGCTGCAGCTTTATAGGACCCTGGTTAGACCCCACTTGGAGTACTGCGCGCAGTTCTGGTCACCTCATTACAGGAAAGATGTTGAAGCCATTGAAAGGGTGCAGAGGAGATTTACAAGGATGTTGCCTGGATTGGGGGGCATGCCTTATGAGGATAGGTTGAGGGAGCTTGGTCTCTTCTCCCTGGAGAGACGAAGGATGAGAGGTGACCTGATAGAGGTTTACAAGATGTTGAGGGGTCTGGATAGGGTGGACTCTCAGAGGCTATTTCCAAGGGCTGAAATGGTTGCTACGAGAGGACACAGGTTTAAGGTGCTGGGGGGTAGGTACAGGGGGGATGTCAGGGGTAAGTTTTTCACTCAGAGGGTGGTGGGTGAGTGGAATCGGCTGACGTCGGTGGTGGTGGAGGCAAACTCGTTGGGGTCTTTTAAGAGACTTCTGGATGAGTACATGGGATTTAATGGGATTGAGGGCTATAGATAGGCCTAGAGGTGGGGATGTGATCGGCGCAACTTGTGGGCCGAAGGGCCTGTTTGTGCTGTGACTTTCTATGTTCTATGTTCTATGTTCTAATTGTCATTATGCAAGACTAACCTTGAAAGTCAGATAACAACTTCCCTTGCTGAGGTCAAGTGAAGGAACGGCTTCCAGAATTGTACAAATATGAGTCTAAAGTAGATGTCAACACAAGTGGGAAAGTGAGACACAGTCCCAGGAGTGAGCGAGTGGTAATGCAAGATGAGAATGAACAGATTGTTAATACGGTTGCTAATTTCACGCCGTGCACTACACTGAACTTGGTTTGAAGTGCCGAAATTACTTTCATTTTTTGATGTGATCTGCTTATGTTGCTATATTGCTTCTATGATGACCGTGCCATAAAAAATACACAGGTGCCCAGGTTCAACTTTCTTTCCCAATTTTGACTTGTTTTCATTTGGAGAGGTGTATACCTTCTCTCTTTCTTATATACTAGTTGTGTTTAATGTGCTTTGACCAGGGATTCACTTGAACCCTATAAGTAGACAAATAGGGGGTCGGTTTATCTCAGTTGGTTGGACAGCTGGTTAGCGACGCAACAGCACAGGTTCAATTCCCATACCGGTTGAGATTATCCATGAAGGCCCCGCCTTCTCAACCTTGCCCCTTGCCTGAGGTGTGGTGACCCTCAGGTTAAATCACCACCTGTTACAGCCTATGGTCATCTAACAGGAAGATGACTTTACCTTTACCTATAAATAGACATGACTTACCTGTGCTTGTTGGGATTAAACAAAGAACAAAGAACAAAAAAAATTACAGCACAGGAACAGGCCCTTCGGCCCTCCAAGCCTGCACCGACCATGCTGCCCGACTTAACTAAAATCCCCTACCCTTCCGGGAACCATATCCCTCTATTCCCATCCTATTCATGTACTTGTCAAGACGCCCCTTAAAAGTCACTACCGTATCCGCTTCCACTACCTCCCCCGGCAACGAGCTCCAGGCACCCACTACTTTCTGTGTAAAAAATCTGCCTCGTACATCTGCTTTAAACCTTGCCCCTCGCACCTTAAACCTATGCCCCCTAGTAATTGACTCTTCCACCCTGGGAAAAAGCTTCTGACTATCCACTCTGTCCATGCCTCTCATAATCTTGTAGACTTCTATCAGGTCTCCCCTCAACCTCCGTTGCTCCAGTGAGAACAAACCAAGTTTCTCCAACCTCTCCTCATAGCTAATGCCCTCCATACCAGGCAACATCCTGGTAAATCTTTTCTGTACCCTCTTCAAAGCCTCCGCACCCTTCTGGTAGTGTAGCGACCAGAATTGAACACTATATTCCAAGTGTGGCCTAACTAAGGTTCTATAAATCTGCCACATGACTTGCCGATTTTTAAACTCAATACCACGGCCGATGAAGGCAAGCATGCTGTATGCCTTCTTGACTACCCTCTCCACCTGCATTGCCAGTTTCAGTGACCTGTGTACCTGTACACCCAGATTCCTTTGCCTATCAATACTCTTAAGGGCTCTGCCAATCATAGAATCCCTACAGTGCAGAAGGAGGCCATTCGGCCCATCGAGTCTGCACCGACCACAATCCCACCCAGGCCCTACCCGCTAATCCCTTTTTTTTACCCGCTAATTTACCCGCTAATCCCTCTAACCTACGCATCCCAGGACTCTAAGGGGCAATTTTTAACCTGGCCAATCAACCTAACCCGCACATCTTTCGACTGTGGGAGGAAACCGGAGCACCCGGAGGAAACCCACGCAGACACGAGGAGAATGCGCAAACTCCACACAGACAGTGACCCGAGCCGGGAATCGAACCCGGGACCCTGGAGCTGTGAAGCAGCAGTGCTAACCACTGTGCTACCGTGCCACCCATAAATGAGTAAATTAATGCTTCTGCCCGGTTTCGAACCGGGGACCTTTCGCGTGTTAGGCGAACGTGATAACCACTACACTACAGAAACAACTGACTAAAAGGGAGGCCAAGTTCCGCACGCATGAGGACAGCCTCAACCGGGATCTTGGGTTCATGTCACACTGCATGTAACCCTCACCATTTGGCCTGGGCTTGCAAAATCCTACTTACTGCCCTGGCTTGAGACAATTCACATCTCTTTAACCTGGGATTACCCCTCTCTCCACTCGCACTGTTTGTACCTGTAAAGACTTGATTACCTGTAAAGACTCGCATTCCAACCATTCTTCATATTCCAATCTGTAATTATCATGTAATTGTGTCTTTGTCTATATATGCCGTGTTTGTGAACCTACCTCTCCATTCACCTGATGAAGGAGCAGCGCTCCGAAAGCTCGTGATCCCAAATAAACGTGTTGGACTTTAACCTGGTGTTATGAGACTTCTTACTGTTTCTGGATTAGAACATAGTAGCAGACTGTGGTTTCCTAAAGGTGAGGGTTGAAAGCTCAGAAAATAAATCAGGCAAAAAAACTACAATCCTAGCCATCATTCTGGAAAGTGACAGAAAGAAAGTGTAAATTGCTGAGTATGATCCCCACTTCACCAGTGGAAGAATGAAGTGGATATGTTGACATTGATTACACCTTACCAAAGAGAAAATAGGTGTTGTCACCCCTTACCAGAAATAAAATTCAAAGTAAAGATTTTTGTGAGTGTGATGCCCATCATTGGATAGTGATGAGGGTTTTAAAAGAATTCTTGATGAAATTGACAAGACCAGAAGACCATAAGACCATAAGACATAGGAGCAGAATTAGGCCACTCGGCCCATCGAGTCTGCTCCACCATTCAATCATGGCTGGTATTTTTCTCATCCCCATTCTCCTGCCTTTTCCCCATAACCCCTGATCCCCTTATTAATCAAGAACCTATCTATCTCTGTCTTAAAGACACTCAATGACCTGGAAATAACCTGGACAAGAAAGATGATGTGTTAAATGTTTGAGTCCTGGTTGGTGGAATAGGCTGGCCAACAGACTTCACTAGCTGCTACTTTGGATCTAGTTAAATCTGGTGAAGCATCCTACAGTGGAGAAGGTTCAAAGGATAGATAAAACTTTAAATATTTTAAATCCGAATAAATGCAGACTTAAATTCTCATCCTTAGGCGAACCAAAGAACATGAAGCTATGTTTTTAATGATGCTTTACATGATAATCTAACTGTTGGATATTCAAGTGCAGCCCATTTCATAATATTTTCTATGGGTGAGAATGGGAAATGTTGTTCTTTAGCTTGGGAAGATAGAAAATATAAAGTATTGATAAAGTTTATTTATTGGTCACAAGTAGGCTGACACTGCAATGAAGTTATTGTGAAAATCCCCTAGTCGCCACACTCCAGCGCCTGTTCGGGTTACACTGAGGGAGAATTTAGCACGGCCAATGCACCTAACCAACACGTCTTTTGGACTGTGGGAGGAAACCGGGGCACCCGGAGGAAACCCACGCAGACACGGGCAGAACGTGCAGACTGTGCACAGACAGTGACCCAAGCCGGGAATCAAACCCTGGTCCCTGGTGCTGTGAGGTCACAGCACTAGCCACTGTGCCACCGTGCCACCCCAGTAAAAATACTTCAGCTGCTGAAACACTGAATCTTGTTAAGGCAGTGGCTTTAGGGATTCCATTCTGCTTTTGGTAGAAGGGACATACAGAAGATACAATATTTATTTCATGTTCTGTAGATAATCCTTCATTGTGGGATAAGGTACACTGTGCGAATAGTGTGAGTGGGAAAAGTTATGGATTGAACTTGCCAGCTCGAAACAAATGTTGGAGAGAAAGGAAATCTCTCAAATGAAATGGCTGGATGCTGGACACCAACTGTTTTATCTTGCAAAAAGAAAGGCTTGTACAAAGAAAGTGTCACTTCCAGCGAGTGCAAATCAATCATGTTAGGAGCCCGACTGATGTTCTTAAATTGGTTGTTGGTGTAGCTATTAGCACACTCAGGTCTGTTCAGTAAGAGCTGCCCAGTTGTGGAATCATATCTAACAGTAGATATTTTGTTTTGGGTTTTAAAACCACAGCTGGTTGAGTACGGTCTGTACTCTGCTTATTAGAAACAACAAACAAGGAAGGTGCAGTTTGATTCAATCAATCATTGGAACAGTCTAAATATCTGGTTTTGCACCAAATTGAAATTCAGGCACAAAGTTGCTCAAATGTATCATAAGCAGAATTATTTTTAACATCTGCTGTTACGTGTGGTTTTTAATTTGTTCATGGGATCTGGGTTAGCCCACATTTATTGTCCATCCCTGAGGGCAATTGCTGTGGCTCTGGAGTTACATATAGGCTACGCCGGGTAATGTCCTTCCCTGAAGGACATTAGTGAACCAGATGGGTTTTTACGACAATCAACAATAGTTTCATGGTCATCAGTAGACTTTTAATTCCAAACTTTTATTGAATTTTAATTTTGCCGTCTGCCGTATTGGGATCCAAAGCTGGGTCCCCAGAGCATTACCCTGGGTCTCTGGATTGTTAGTCCAGCAACAATACCACTGCACCACTGCCTCCCTTAATTTGTTTCTATGATTGGGCAGTACTTGCTGAACAATCCTGATTGCACTAATAGCTACTCTAACAACCAATTTAAGATAATCAGTGGAGCTGATTTTTGTAATAATTTTAAATCTGGCATTCTTGTGTTTGTCCTGATGAGTGCAAGATGAAAAGCTTCAGCTTGTTTTCTTTTCAGCTCTGTACCACATCTACAGGTTCCCCTTTACAAACCCTATGAGTTACATCCTCAGAAATCTCTAATACCTTTCTCTAGCAAGATTTCTCTTTTGGAAAACAGTGTTGATGTGTTTTAATCATTCTGTGTATTTCTAAATGCATGATTCAGACTTCACTATTCAAATGACTGATGTTAGGTTAATTGGCCTGTCGTTCCCCATTTATTTTCTCTCTCACCTCTCTTGAATAATGATTTGATATTTGTTAACTTCCAATCTGCTGGGACTGTTCCTGAATTTCAGGAATTTTGAAAATCATAACCAGAGCATCCACTGGGTGGAATTTTCCCGTCCCTCCCACCACGGGAATCGCAGTGGGCCGGATACGCTAATATCCGGCACTGGAAAATCCCGCCCGCTGTCTCTTTGAGAACGCGAGAGTCCTGATAATTGTTCGATTTTAGTCCCTTGAGTTTCTCCAATACTGTTTCTTTGCTGATATTCATTACATTCATATCCTCACTCTTATTAGCCCCCAGGTTACCATCCATTTCTGGTAATTGTGTCTTCTACTGGGAAGACAGACACAAAATATTTATTTAGCGTCTCTGCCATTTCCTCATCCCTCAATGATAATTTCTCTTCTGAGGCTCCAGTGTTTAATTTCTGAAGGGCAGCCAGTGAAGTATAATAAATACTGGCCTCGTCAGTGACACCGAAGTCCCTGTAAATTAATTTTTAAATATTTAGTTACTTTCTTCTTTTTATGTCCTTACAAAAGTTCCCACGATCTGTTTTTATATTCCTGGTTAGTTTAATTCCTATTTTCACCTTTTTATAAACTTTCTGGGGGCCCTCTGCTGGTTTCTAAAACTCTCCCAATACACAGACCTCCTAACGTTCTTTAAGTCTCTTCTTTGAAACTATTTTAGGTGTTGCCTGGTATGGAGGGTCTTAGCTATGAGGAGAGATTGGGTAGACTGGGGTTGTTCTCCCTGGAAAGACGGAGAATGAGGGGAGATCTAATAGAGGTGTACAAGATTATGAAGGGTATAGATAGGGTGAACAGTGGGAAGCTTTTTCCCAGGTCGGAGGTGACGATCACGAGGGGTCACGGGCTCAAGCTGAGAGGGGCGAAGTATAACTCAGACATCAGAGGGACGTTTTTTACACAGAGGGTGGTGGGGGCCTGGAATGCGCTGCCAAGTAGGGTGGTGGAGGCAGACACGCTGACATCGTTTAAGACTTACCTGGATAGTCACATGAGCAGCCTGGGAATGGAGGGATACAAACGATTGGTCTAGTTGGACCAAGGAGCGGCACAGGCTTGGAGGGCCGAAGGGCCTGTTTCCTGTGCTGTACTGTTCTTTGTTCTTTATCATATCCTTAACCTCTTTAATAGGTAAGGATGGATTTTTCTTGCTGAATTTTGGTTTTTAGGTGGAATATATTCTTGCCGAACATTTTGAATTGTTTCTTTAGCTGTTACCCGAATGTTTTAAATGTTACCCAATTCTCCCCTCATAGCTGTGGAATGTGATTGGTTTTGTTTAAGTTTAGAATTCTTGTTTGTGCTGGGTGTATGTCATTTTCAAACTTAACAACTTTCCAAAGACTGTCTTGTATGAAGATGGTGCTTTTTTAAACTCCTCTCCCTCACGCCAACAACAAATAATTGGCTTGCACCTTACACTGAAGCAAAGCAGCACCCCGGTAGCACAGCCCATCGAGTCATTTGATTTAAAATATTCTACACAAGACTCCAATCCCTCCAAACAGAACAAATAGAAACACCACAGAAACCAGCAGATGTTCAGTTGCTGCAAAACAGAAACTGGGTATTATTTTTAACTCAATGTTCAAATTGAAAATATCTTGGCAGACATTGAAAGTGAATCTGGAGATTGAAAACAATCAAACAATCTCCCAGCTAGTAGAAGCACAGGTCTATGAGAAAGTCCAGAACAGAGACACTTATCAACTGCAGAGTACAGCTGGAAAGATACAGGAAACCCGACAAAACAGTGAAAACTCAGCAAGCAAATCACATACCAACAGCCACTGAGACAAACCTAAACTTGATCACAAAGAGTTTGAGTGGGGGAGGGGGGGGAAGGGGGGGGGGGGGGGGGGGGAGAGAGAGAGGGGGGGAGGTGTGAGTGGGGTGGGGGTGGTGTGAGTGGGGTAGGGGGGGTGTAAGTGGGGTGGGGGATGTGAGTGGGGTGGTGTGAGTCGGGTGGGGGGTGTGAGTGGGGTGGGAGGGTGAGTGTGGGGTGTGCATGGGGTGGGGGGTTGTGAGTGGGGTGAGGGATTGTGAGTGGGGTGGAGGGGGTGAGTGGGGTGGCGGGGGTGAGTGGGGTGGGGGGGTGTGAGTGGGGTGGGGGGGTGTGAGTGGGGCAGGGGGTGTGAGTGGGGCGGGGGGTGAGGGGTAGGGGTGTGTGTGTGTGGGGTGGGGGGTGTGCGGTGGGGGGAGGGGGGTGTGCGGTGGGGGGATAGCATGGGGGTGGCTGCTGACAGAAGGACAGGCATCGGACTCCCAGGATTGCAGAGGGGGAGGGGGAGGAGAGGGTTGATGTTGGGGCAACAGGTAAATAACATGGGGGTGGACATTTTGCTGTCTGGGGATCAGTGGGAAAGGGGGTTGGAATCAAGGACAAGGGGGTTGCTCGTAGCGGGTCACCCTTTACAATGTTCTGTCCCTCGTCAGGCAATGAATGCCTTTGATCAAAAGACCTCCCACCCGCACCCTTGGAGGTGAGAAGCGGTTTGTACATTAATACCTGTTGCGCACTCTGCAGAGCAACTGCCCCCCTGCAGCTGGAATAACCCAGCAGCGACAGGAGGAGGCCCTGAACTGGTCATTAATTGGCCTTCCTTCCAGCAGTTAATTCTAATGGAGGTGGGATTTGGGAACACCACCACCCAATCACCAGTTCTGAAACTGAACTGGGACCCAGCCATGTAAATACTGTGGCTACCAGAATAGATCAGAGGCTGGGAATTCTGCGGCAAGTAACTTACCTCCTGACTCCCCAAAGCCTGTCCACCATCTACAAGGCACAAGTCAGGAGTGTGATGGAATACTCCCCACTTGCCTGGATGAGTGCAGCTCCAACAACACTCAAGAAGCTCAACACCATCCAGGACAAGGCAGCCCCGCTTGATTGGTGCTCCATTTGTAGACTGAGTGGTCACGTGATGAAGTGGCTACTGAAAGGGTCATGTGACAGGAGCACAAGGGTTCTCCCCAGAGCGTGGGCAGAGTACATGCATGTGCAGCTGCCCAGACGAGTGAAGAAACTATTGAACTTGGTATTGGAACCCAGCGCTTCCACATGGTGTCAGGAGTTGGCAGTAGGGCACAAGGACTTGGCCGCATCGACCCACTCGTCTTTGATGAGATCATTGCAGACGGTTGGGAAGGGTTGAGAAGGAGTGGAATATTTACTGCAGTGTTGCATTATTTGACAAATCAAAAAAGGCACAAGCTTACACCTCACTAAACATAGCAGCAGTGAGGCCATCGAGATGTTTGAACTGTTTATCTTTCCAATGGAGGAAGAGACAGAGAATCCTGAAAAAACCCTGAAGACATTTGCCTCACAGTGAACATTCAACAGGCGTGTTTAACACTGCAAAATCAAATCGATACAATCCGATACGGCAACCTTCAAAACCTTAAAAGAAGATGTGTATTTGGTCCCTTTACTGATGAGTTAGTCAGGGGTCGAATAGCTGAGGCATCCACCTTGATTTTGTCTGTAAGCAGCTGCCGTGAGAAAGAGGTGTCATGTTATAAACAGCCAATGGCATCTACACGTTAACCAAACAGCCTAAATGAAACAGCAAGGAGTGAAGGCGGGAAACAGAAGCTTTAGTGACACGGGACATACCCTGCCCCGACTGCACTGGCCGTCGCTGTCAGAACAGAGCAGCATGTTGGGCATGTGGTAAACATTCCAATAAATGTGGCAAATGGAATCATTTTGCAAAATGCTACAATTGAAACCACAGCAGCCTCCCTTTCCGGATTGGAAGCACAGGATACAGGGCCAAGGAATCACTGTCCTGACCCTCCATCTACACCGAGATGGAGAGGAAAATCTCTGGATGCGCACCGTGCAGTGCACTCAAACTGCATCAAGCAAAGGAACAGCTGCATTTACAGGAGGCCCTGAGACTTCCCCTGGTCACTTACAGCAACTGACATCTTTGTGGTAAACCACTGTTAGCTTATTACCTGTATATGTGACATGCCTGGACACATCCCTGCCGGCCCTACCCGAGACTCCTCCCCCCCCCCGGTCCAGGTATAAAGGCGACTGCTCCCCACCCCCCTGCCTCAGTCTGGACCAGTTCATCGGCATGGGTGTGCTCCAAGTCTTTTGCTAATAAAAGCCTATTTGTTCTTGCATACAAACTAGTCTTTGCTCGATTGATGGTGCATCAATTTTATTAGCAAATGTTTTGGGATGGAGCAGATACTAAAAGCTGACAAACTCGAACTTGACCCTCAAGCTGTAGGAGCCTCTAACAGCTTCGATCACTGGCTGCGCTGTTTCAAAACTTTCCTCACCTCCTCCTCCGTCGTCCGGACCGAAACCGACAAGCTACACGTGCTCCACGCCCGGGTAAGCGATCAGGTATTCTCGATGATTAGAGACGCTGAAACTTACAAGGATGCGATCGAACTTTTAAAAGGCCAGTACAACAAACAGTCTAATGAAATCTACGCCAGACATCTTCTGGCTACTCGCAGACAACAGCCAGGAGAATCGGGTGATCAATTCCTGCGTGCATTGCGAGCACTTGGCAGGGCCGGCAACTGCAAGACCGTAACAGCTGCCCAAAACACTGAGGACTTAATCAGAGATGCCTATGTCACGGGTATCAAGTCAAACTATATCCGACAACGACTGCTGGAACAGGGAGGGCTGGATCTACAAAAGACTGTGGCACTTGCCGACTCGTTAGAGGTGGCCTTCTGTAATCTCTAGGCCTACACCCCCGACCACAGGGGCGCATCGTGGACAATGCGGCCGCCGCCACCTCTGTACTCGGGAGAGCCGCAGGCCTACGCCACGCCACGTCCCACTAATGACCCGACCGCTGCGGCAGTCTCCGGAGGCCCCAAGTGCTACTTCTGCGGCCTGGGGAAGCACCCCCGACAACGCTGCTCGGCGAAGGATGCGATCTGCTCCGGGTGTGGAAAGAAGGGCCATTACGTGAAGGTATGCAGAGCGAAATCGACCTCCAAGCCCAGTAGCGCCGCATGTGACCCGCGGGGGCCGCCATCTTGGCAGCCGGTAGCCGCGTTTGAGCCATGCGGGCCACCATCTTGGACGCCATCAGCCGCGTGTGGGCCGTGCGGGCCGCCATCTTGGACGCTGTCAGCCGCGTGCGACTACTCGCAAAATCTAACGGTGGCTTCGATTACGCTCGACCAATCCAGGCCTCACCAACTCGCCAGGTCCATGATGGACATCGAGGTAAACGGCCGCATTACAAACTGTTTGTTTGACTGTGGGAGTACGGAGAGCTTTATTCACCCCAACACAGTGAGTCGCTACGCCCTTTCAGTACTGCCAGTGAAGCAAACGATCTCCATGGCTTCAAAGTCCCACTCGGTGGATGTCCTCGGGTACTGCGTGGCAACCCTGACTGTACGGGGCACAGTGTACAAAAATTTCAGGCTCCTCGTGCTACCACAACTCTGCGCTGCCGTACTCCTGGGGCTAGATTTCCTGAGTCACCTTCCGAGTGTCACCATGGAGTATAATGGGCCTTTTCCCCCGCTCTCCGTTTGCAATCAGCAGTTCTTAGATCGCCCACCGCGCACCACCTGCAGCCCCTCGACCCTTAAAGTCGCCCCTCCCTCACTGTTTGAAAATCTCACCCCCGATTGCAAGCCCATCGCCACCAAGAGCAGACGGTACAGAGCTTTTATCAGGTCCGAAATGCAACGGCTCCTCGGGGAGGGAATCATTGAGGCCAGTACCAGCCCCTGGAGAGCCCAAGTAGTAGTTGTTAAAGCTGGGGAGAAACATCACATGGTTATTGACTACAGTCAGACCATTAACCGATACACGCAGCTGGACGTGTACCCCCTTCCCCGCATATCTGACATGGTTAATCAGATTGCGCAATATCGGGTGTTCTCCACCATCGACTTAAAATCTGCATACCACCAGCTCCCTATCCGCCAGGAGGATCGCCAATATACTGCCTTCAAGGCGGATGGCCGCCTCTATCACTTCCTTAGGGTCCTCGTCGGCATCACCAACGGGGTCTCGGTTTTCCAGCGTGAGATGGACCGAATGGTAGACCAGAACGGGCTGCGGGCCACCTTCCCGTACCTGGATAACGTCACCATCTGCGGCCATGATCAGGACCACGACGCCAACCTCCACAAATTCCTCCACTCCGCCACACTCCTAAATCTGACCTATAATAAGGAGAAGTGCGTATTCCGCACACACCGCCTCGCCATCCTTGGTTGTGTTGTGGAAAACGGGGTCATCGGTCCCGATCCCAACCGCATGCGTCCCTTCCTGGAACTCCCCCTCCCACCAGCCTCAAAGCACTGAGGAGATGCCTGGGCTTCTTCTCGTATTACGCCCAGTGGGTCCCCAATTATGCGGATAAAGCCCGTCCGCTCATCAAATACACCTCTTTTCCCCTGACGGCAGAGGCCCGCCTGGCCTTCGACCGCATCAAAGCAGACATCGCGAAGGCCACGATGCACGCTGTAGATGAATCCATCCCGTTCCTGTTGGAGAGCGATGCGTCTGACTTCGCCCTGGCCGCCACCCTTAACCAGGAGGGCAGACCCATGGCCTTCTTCTCACGAACCCTCCAAGGCCCTGAAATTCAACACTCCTCTGTCGAAAACGAGGCCCAAGCCATAGTGGAAGCTGTACGGCACTGGCGCCACTACTTAGCTGGTAAACGATTCACCCTGCTCACGGACCAACGGTCAGTTGCATTCATGTTTAATAACACGCAGCGGGGCAAGATCAAAAACGATAAAATATTGAGGTGGAGAATCGAGCTCTCCACCTACAATTGTGACATCTTATACCGGCCTGGGAAGCTCAATGAGCCCCCAGACGCCCTGTCCCGGGGAATATGTGCCAGCGCACAAATAGACCAATTGCAGACTCTCCACAACGACCTCTGCCACCCGGGGGTCACCAGGTTTTTTCACTTCATTAAAGCCCGTAACCTGCCCTATTCCATCGAGGAAGTCAGGTCTATAACCAGACACTGCCAGGTCTGCGCAGAGTGCAAACCGCACTTCTATCGGCCAGACAGAGCACACCTCATAAAAGCCACCCGCCCTTTCGAACGCCTAAGCATTGACTTCAAAGGCCCCCTCCCCTCTTCTGACCGCAACATATACTTCCTCAACGTCATTGACGAATATTCACGTTTCCCCTTCGCTATTCCCTGCCCGGATATGACCTCGGCCACGGTCGTCAGGGCCCTGCACAGCCTCTTCACCCTGTTCAGTTTCCCTAGCTATATCCATAGCGACCGGGGATCCTCCTTTATGAGTGATGAGCTGTGACAGTAGCTGCTCTTCAAAGGCATAGCCTCGAGTAGGACCACCAGCTACAACCCCAGGGGGAACGGACAGGTAGAGAGGGAGAACGCGACAGTCTGGAAGCCTGTTTTACTAGCTCTGAGATCTAAAGGTCTTCCAGTCACCCACTGGCAAGAGGTCCTCCCTGATATATTACACTTGATTAGATCACTCCTTTGTACAGCTACCAATGCTACCCCTCATGAAAGAATGTTTGTTTTCCCCAGAAAGTCCTCCTCGGGGACCTCACTACCATCGTGGCTGACGTCCCCAGGCCCTGTCCTGCTCCGGAAGCACGTGAGGACCCACAAGTCGGACCCCCTGGTCGAAAGGGTCCAACTCCTCCACACCAACCCCCAATACGCCTATGTGGCGTACCCTGACGGGCGGGAGGACACGGTGGCTATTCGAGACTTGGCACCCGCAGGTGTCCCAGGGACACTACGACCCACAACCCCACACCCCCAACCCCCAACGTTGTCCATACAGCACCAGGGCCACAGCACGCTCCCCTCGCCCCCGTATGGAGCACGCCTGAGCCCCAGGAGCCGCCACCACGCACCTGACAATCTGAAGGGACTACAGGCGACTCGAGCGACTACGACTTGGCGCCTGAACCAACACCGCGGCCACCTGAACCGACACCACAACCGGCACTACGGCGGTCGCAGCGGCAGATCAAGCCCCCAGGGAGACTAAATTTGTAATTCTGTAAATATCGTTCCACCCACCTCACCCCCACCGGACTCTTTTTTAAACAGGGGGTGAATGTGATAAACCACTGTTAGCTTATTGCCTGTGTGTGTGACATGCCTGGACACGTCCCTGCCGGCCCTACCCGAGACTCCTCCCCCCGCTGGTCCAGGTATAAAGGCGACTGCTCCCCACCCCCTGCCTCAGTCTGGACCAGTTCATCGGCATGGGTGTGCTCCAAGTCTTTTGCGAATAAAAGCCTATTTGTTCTTGCATACAAACTAGTCTTTGCTCGATTGATGATGCATCAATCTGCAAATGGAATGGTAAATGATGTTTATGCTGGAATTCTACTGCTCCGCCTGCCACAGAATCGGAGCGGGCGAGGGGTGGACAATGGAAATTTCCGTTGTCCCCAGGCGGGAATTTCTGGTGTCGCTCGAGCGAGGCCATAAAATGGCCTTAGTCTTTGTCGATTCGTATTGCAGGATTCCGGGTGCTTTGAACTTGACTACCTGCCAAACACGAGGAGCAAATAATGAATCGTTTGAGTGAGGGATGGTCCTCCAGCCTGCCAGGTTTCTCGGGCTGGACCAGACTCTGGAGTAAATTAAAAGTTTTACTGCCAGTGGTGTTGAGGAAAGCAGGGACCACAATATCATCGGAAACCAAACTGTCCCACCATTTTACAGTGATCCTGGGATCTGTTCAGCAACCTTACTTTAGGAGCTCCCTATATAAATGGTCTGGTTCATATTGGAATATAAATTGTAATATAAGCCAATTGTAGTAGATAGTCTTGGGATTTAATGTGATGCAAGAAATCTCTCAATTTCACTCCTTCTCCTTGCCTTAATCTAACTGAGCACGTGCCAAGATCTGCAGCCTGAACTCCTCAGGCTGCTGGTTTTAAGTTTAGGAATAGATCTTATTTCCGTTTCTGCCCAAAACCTAACTAGCCTGATACAATCGGCCGACCTGCTACTGATTCTGCCCCAAAGTTGGAAGTTTCAAGGTTTTCAGATGGTAACTGCAGCTCCAATTTCCTTTTCCTGCCTGAAAGGAATTTTATCCGTTCCTCGTTGCCAGTATTTTTTTTATCCTGTTTTTTCTGCACTCTCAGGATGAAAGAATGTGGAGTTGTAGCATGTGGGGCTGGATGCAAACAACAACATGGGTTCATTGATTAGCTGTGAATTCTACAAAGCCCGCCCATCAGTTGAACTATACATGTGACTCTTAAAGTGACCACGCAAAGACAGCCCCAAATATATTACACCCACCTGCTCTGGCCTACATGTTGCTCCAGACCTTCAGGCATGAGATTGATTCTGAAATGGTTAAGCAAGTCATTCGGTTCAAGGGCAATTGGGATTGTGTTCAATGAACACTAGCCTTTCCAGCAACAACCACAGCCCATGAAAGAAATTCACAAGTTTCATGTCTTTTGAAAAATATTCTGCTTATTTATTCTTACAACCAAAGTGAATAATCTCACATTCTCCACATTATACTCCATCTGCCGCCTTGTTGCCCACTCATTAACCTGTCTTCATCACTTTGAAGCTTCTTTGTGTCCTTTTCAGAGCTTACCAAGTTTTGTATTGTTAGCTAACTTAGATACATTACTCTCGGCCTCTTTGTCTTTAGATTGTAAATAGCTGAGGCTCCAGCTCTGATCTTTGTGGCACTCCACTTGTTACAGCCTGCTAACTGGAAAATGCCTTATTTATCCATACTCTCTGCTTCCTGTCCGTTAATCAATCCTCTATATTTGCAAATATATTACCTCCAACTCCATGAGCCTTTATCGTATGCATCAATATGATGCGTAGCACGTTATTGGATGCTTTTCAGAAATCCTAGTACACTACATCTACTGGTTTCCCTTAATTCATCTGACTAGTTACAGCTTCAAAACTCTCTGTTAGGGTCCTGGACCATAACCCCAAGTTAAACCAGGAAGCCAGACTAGACCCTGACAATTTTTCTATTTACGTCTAAATGTGAGGATAGAAGGCTTCACTTTAGGAGTGATTCCACTGACAAATTAGGGAGCTTTTATAGTAAAAAAGGCTTTAGTTAATAACACAGTTGAAATATAACTCTAACAAATGAAGCAGCTCAACAATTAACAATTAAACAATATTTAAAAATGAAAGGGAGCAACTTTACTTTCTAGCTTTGACTTCCAGTTGCAAATAAGCCACATTCATGCATAGATCAAAACCACTTCTAAATAAATATAGTTAGCAAACGCAGGCATATTTGTTATAAATTGGCTTGGAGCTTTCAGAGAGATTTTGTGGAGAGAAAATGAGTTCTCAGGAATAGCCAGCACATGCTTCTGACTTTAATAGACCTCCAGCAGCAACTGCTTAGTCTTTCCACCCTTTCCTTTTCTATGAACGGTATGCTTTGTCTGTATAGCAGGCAAGAAGCAATACTTTTCACTGTATACTAATACATGTGACGATAATAAATCAAATCAAAACTGAAAAGCTCAAATTCATCGTATTCCAAAGGCCGGTAAAAGCTTAATAACTTCACAGAAAATTGGGAAGTTTTGCAGCATTGGGGAACAGCAATTTCAATGAAATGAATAACCTATTTGGACGTGAATCTCTGCATCTCCCATCTCTCCGGCTGATCACAACTGATTCTCTGGTAACCCGCTGTCCAGCTCTTGCAACTGACTTCCCCTCTCGGTCTGAGGGCGATGTGACCACTTGTCCCATTTCCCAGGCTAACTCATGTAGCTCCCTGCTTTGTGTGCCCATCAAGGTTTGGGATCCCTTTGGACACACAAGAATATCTCCCTGTGTTGTAATATCTCCTGTGCTGTAATATCCCTCTGCTATAATATACCCTGTGCTATATCATCCCCATGATGTAATATTCAACATGCTGTAATATCCCCGTGTTGTAATATTCCACATGCTGTAAAATCCCTATGCTGTAATATCCCCGAGCTGTAAGATCCCCAGTGTTGTAATATTTATCAAGCTATAATATTCCCATTCTGTAATATCCCCATGATGTAATGTCCCCCACACTGCAATATCCCGTGCTGTAATATCCCCTTTCCCAGTGTTTTTAGGCCAGCCCTTCAAAATGACATGAGCCCCCTCTGATTTTTTTGGCAAAGTGTGATATTTTCAGTCAGCCCTGACATTTTGCCATGTTTTAGGTAAGATTCTGTCCACACCTTTCTATCTTGATACACAAACCATGTGCTCGAAGATGTTCCAATGCTGCTTCTAAACTATTCAAGTGTTCTTGTTCATTGGAGCCTGTAATTAGAATATCATTCTGGTAACATTGTACACCAGAGAGGCCACTTAAAATCTGATCCATCGATCTTTGGAATAGGACTGGTACAAATATTATTCCAAAAGGCAATCTTTTATAATGAAAAAGACCTTTATGAGTAACGATGGTAAACAATGGTTGAGGTTCAGCAGCTACATTCATCTGTAAATATGTTTGTGAAAGATCAATCTTGCTGAATTTCTGCCCACCTGATAACCCGGCAAACAAATCTTCAATTAAAGTAAGCGGATATTAATCAGCACACAACACTGGATTTATAGTTGTTTTAAAGTCACCAGAAATACAAACAGAACCATCTGGTTTCATGACAGGTACGATGGAGGTAGCCCAGTCACTCATTATAACTGGCTCTAACACACCAGTATTAACAAGTCTTACTAATTCTTCTTCAAACTTGGGATGAATTGTATGTGGCACCGCTTTTGCTTTGAGACTTTTTCGTTGACTATTGGGCTTTATTTTGAGTTTCACTTTAACTCCCTTCATTCAGCCCAGTGTCTCTTCGAACACACTCTTGTATTTATCCAGAAGGTGCTGTGGGTCTGTTTTGACATCGACCAATCTGTTGACAGCTCTCCAAATAAGCATTATCTTCTCCAACCATGATCTCCCAAATAGAGCTGGAAAATTACCATGGGCCACACGGAGAGGCAACTCCACTGTTTGTCCACTCAACTCTGCGTTGACCATGATGTAACGGAATGATCTCTTCCGTATATGTCCATAAAATCACATCAGCTGGTTTTAAAGGAAGATGCTTCTGCTTTTGCTGGTGTGTAGTCTCAGGAATCAAAGATACCGCAGCCCAGTATCAACCTCCATCCTGATAGGCTGCCCACTTAAATTTTCCCCGTGCTGTAATATCTCCAATGTTGTAATGACCCTGTACTGTAATATAACTGCATTGTAATATACCCATGCTGTAATACTACCTCATGCTGTAATATCCCCTGACCTCGAATATTAATATTCTCTGTGCTATCATGTTCCCCATGGGCTAATATCCCAGTGCTGTACTATCCCCTGTGCTGTAATATCCTATGCTGTAATATACCATGAACTGTAATATCCCCTGTGCTGTAATAATTTCCATGCTGTAATATCACCCAAGCTGTAACATCCCCATTGATGTGACATCTCCTCTGCTGTAATATTCCCCCATGTTGTAATATCCCCATTTGTTCGAATATCCCTTGTGCCACAATACTCCCCATGCCATTATACCCCCATGCTGTAATATTCCCTGTTCTGTGATATCCCCACGCTGTAATATCCCTCCGTGGTGTAATGTCCCTCTGTTCTTATATCCCACTTGCTATCACTTTACCCCCTTGCCCCATTCTCTACAATCCCCAAGCTGGTTCTTTGCTGTAATAGTCTATGCCTTTGCATTATACAGCCTCGTTGTGTGACAGTGAAATATTTGACAAGAATAAATGATGAGAATTCACGAACAGCCATTGGATGCTGAACGGCACCAAGCTTCTTCCTTTTATTTGAATTCAGTTAATCACTAAGTGTTA
Organism: Mustelus asterias; assembly: GCF_964213995.1. Lineage (NCBI taxonomy): Eukaryota > Metazoa > Chordata > Chondrichthyes > Carcharhiniformes > Triakidae > Mustelus > Mustelus asterias. The sequence goes on along the minus strand of NC_135820.1, from coordinate 80,599,344 downwards.
TGGTGAATTCTGTTTCATTTCACCAAGCAAGGATAAATGTCACCACCTTCTGTGCTTCTTGGGAAAACAAACTCTGTGATTGTTGCTTGGAGAGTGTGGCTGCAGCCGGGGAGGTGTAAAAACACTGCATGTTAACATGGTGCTAACACAGTGTGACTGACAATCCAAAAATCAGCTTTCCATCAGCAATTCCTCCAGGAAAACCAAGGCCAAACTTGTAATTGTAAGCTGCAATAAATGGTCATCTGAAATTCCCAGTGACAAACAAACACAGTCAGCAAGAAACCTCTCAATGATTAGTTCACATTTGGAACTAATAATATTCAGTAAAGCCCAGACAATAGCTTGTTGCTCTCCTGTATCCTGCATGTAAAGATGATCCTTTCACCCACTTGTACATCTCTTGGCCAAAACTCTCCAGCTGCTTGCTAGTGGCGGATTCTCTGGTCCCATTGGCAGCCCACCCCAGCCATGGGTTTCAAAGAACAAAGAACAGGACAGCACAGGAACAGGCCCTTCGGCCCACCAAGTCTGTGCCGACACAGATGTCTCTCTAATCTAACATTTTCTTGCCTCTACCTGGTCCATATCCCTCTATTCGCTGCCTATTCATGTATCTATCCAGATGCCTCTTGAATGTTGTTATAGAATCTGCTTCCACCACCTCCTCCGGCAGCGGGTTCCAGGCATTCACCACCCTCTGTGTGAAAAACTTGCCCTTTACATCCCTTTTAAACTTTCCCCCTCCCACTCTCACCCAATGTCCCCGAGTAATTGACCCTGGAAAAAAGACTCTGACTATCCATTCTATCCAAGTCTGTCACAATCTTGTAATCCTCTATCAGATCCCCCCTCATCCTCCGACGCTCCAATCAAAACAATCCAAGTTTGTTCAACCTTTCTTCATAGCCCATATCCTCCAAACCAGATAACATCCTGGTAAATCTCTTCTGCACCCTTTCCAATGCATCAACATCCTTCCAGTAGTGTGGCGACCAGAATTGTACACAATACTCCAAATGCGGCCTAACCAAAGTCTCATACAGCTGCAACATGATTTTCCAATTCCTATACTCAATGCCTTGATCGATGAAGGCCAGCATGCCATATGCCTTCTTGTCCACCTGAGTCGCTACCTTCAGGGAACTGTGGATCTGCACGCCTAGATCCCTCTGTATGCTAATATTTCTAAGGGCTCTACCATTTACTGTATACTTTCCTTCTGCAGTAGACCTTCCAAATTGCATCACCTCACATTTGTCCGGGTTAAATTCCATCTGCCATCTTTCAGCCCAGGTCTCCAGCTGATTTCTATCCTGCTGTATCCTCTGACAATCCTCCTCACTATCCGCTACTCCTCCAATTTTTATATCATCTGCAAATTTACAATCAGACCACCTACATTTTCCTCCAAATCATTTATATATATTACTAACAGAGGCCCCAGCACTGATCCTTGTGGAACACCGCTTGTCACAGACCTCCAGTTAGAAAAGTACCTCCCACTGCTACTCTGCTTTCTATGCCCAAGCCAGTTTTGTATCCATCTTACCAGCTCACCTCGGATCCCATATGGCTTCACCTTCTGCATCAGCCTGCCATGAGGAACCTTATCGAAGGCTTTACTAAAGTCCATAATCTTTCCTGGCGGTGTGGGGTGGCTACAATGGAAAATCCCATTGGCGGCGGTGTGGCTCGAAGATCCCGCCATTAGCGAATGGCATGCTGCGTCCCACTCTGAGAAATCCACTGATGGGAGGCCCATGTCTTCATTCCCAAGCATTGACACCAATATACCAGCCCCCTTCATGATCCCATTGGTATATGTGCCACCCCTCACATAACTGGGAACCAAAGCCCAGGAAGCTTCCTAGAATTAGGAGCAGTCGGCCATTCGGCCCCTCGAGCCTGCTGTGCCATTCAATAAGATCATGGCTGATCTAGTTGTGGTCTCAACTCTACTTTCCTGCCTGCTTCCTGTAATTCCTTGTCTGTCAGGACTCTGTTTAACTCGGTCTTGAAAATATTGAATGACCTGACCTCCACTGCTCCCTGGGACAGGGAATTCCACAGACTAACCACCCCCTGACAGAAAACAATTCTCCTTATCTTCAGCTTAAATGGTAGACCAGTTTTTTTGAATGCGTCCGCTGGTTCTAGTCTCCTCCACAAGGAAAACATCCTTTCAGCATCCTCCCCGTCAAACACTCTCAGGATTTTATGTTTCGGTAAAATCACCTCTCATTCTGACAGCAAGAATTCCATCCCTCGGTGGCCAATGCGATTAGCTGGCCACTCCAGCAGTACCTGCGGTGTCAGAGGTCAGTAGTAGAGATTGCCAGAACTGCAGGAAGGAGGCTGAAGGAGAAAAATGGCTGCTACAGAAAGATAAATATGAGCTTTTAGGGCAGGGAAGGATCTAGAACAAGAATTGGGGACATGTCAGGGTGGGAGGTGCTGTGTGGTGGGGGCGGCGGTGTTGCTGCTAGGGGACTGAATTTTGAAGGGCAGGTAATGAGGGAGGAAATGGGTGTGACATCTTGTGGAAGTGGTTCCCTCAATGGGCACAGGGCACCTCTGAATGAAGTACAACCCCCCTCCCTTTCCTTCAGGGGCATTTGACATCAAGGCCTTAAAAACAGCCTGTTCAATCACTCCCTCCCTCCTGTTCACTCCCTCCTGCCCTGACCTCTATCTATGCAGACACGGGGAAAACGTGCAAACTCCACACAGTCACCCGAGGCTGGGATCGAACCCAGGTCACTGGCGCTGTGAGGCAGCGGTGATAACCACAGTGCCACCGTGTTAGGCTAGTCAATCTGGTTTACCTTCCACCATCCTGGTAATCACATGATGCAATGACTATGGAGTTATTGACTAATCACAGTGACCAATCTCTATGAGTGAGTAGATGACAATCCCCACGTGAGGAAAGTATCCAGTGATGGAGAACCTTGCTAATATCTAGCTCATGGTACATGTGTTTTAGAACACAATTTTTATTATTATTAAATGAAGTCTCAAATGTAGAAATTGGGATAAATACAATTTAAACAAGTTTGGAGCTTATTACATTTAAGAGGTTGTGGCCATGTTGATTTAAGACATTTACAGCTAAAAAGATAAGCTCATAAAACGAGTGAGCTTACTTACCTAAAGATGTAGGGAAGAATTTTCCCGTCCCGCCCACCTCAGAAATTCTAGCGGGCGGGACATGGACCATGCAAAGGTACATTGATCTCAGGTGGGATTTTCCAACCTTGGGGTGAGTGCGGCTGGGAAATCCCACCCATAATGTCTGCAAATCTTGCAAGGACAGGGCAGTCCAGAAAGATGCTTTTGTTTTGGGAGTTAGAGCTAAATTAGTTTAAAAACATTCAGAAAGGCTGTAAAACCCATTTATTTCATCAGATCAAAGGAAAAATTATAAATGAGGGATAATGAACCTAAAGGTCAGTTTGAGGACATCCCACAGCAGACCACATTGTTATGGAGATTGGTGGAGCTAAGGGAGGTTCTTTAGTTTCAATGTATCTGGGTGTGTTCGCAGAGACAGTTAGGATTGCATTTTCACTCCTGGATCGGGAGTGCTGAGTTGGGACATTCCTGGCTCCACAAGGCCAATCCGGGAGAAAGTGCCTCAGAAGTTGGGATTTTTATTCTGGGATGGCGGAGTTCTCTCAGAGTCAGGCTAGGTGACCCTGGAATGAGTGCAGAGGCTGGCAGGCGCAGAGGTGGCTGGGGGGAGGAACTGCCTTGGCGCTCCGGCACTGTGCTATAGTTAAAAAAAAAAACCTTCACTCTTCACACCTCCTCATCTCCCCCCCACACTCCCCATGTCCCATCTCTACCCCACAACTACCCGCCATGGCCATGGCAGAATCTGGAGGGAGAGAAACCAGACTTAACGTCTTGCGTCCGTTTGACTCTTGATCTGAAATAAAGAGGGAAAATGTGTCGGATATTAAACTGTGACTGGGAGAGATTGCAAAAGATGGAGCAACCTTAAAAACAAGAGACGGGTGGCCTGGTGTGGGACGGGGGATGGGGGATTTGCATTGAGACAATAAATGTAGGGGATATTGAAAGTAGGGTTTACAATGGAGGAGAAAAGTCACAGTCTAAAACCCTCAGGACTCAACATTCAGTTCAACAACTTCCCACAAGACAGTAAGAGCAGAAGTAGGCCATTCAGCCCATCAGGTCTGCTCTGCCATTCAGTGAGATTATGGCTGACCTGATATAATCCTCAACTCCACTTTCCTGGTCCAAACTAGACCAAAAGAATGGTCTAGTTTGGACCAGGGAGCGGCACGGGCTTGGAGGGCTGAAGGGCCTGTTCCTGTGCTGTATTGTTCTTTGTTCTGTGTTCTTTGTTTATCCCCAAAACCCTTGATTCCCTGACTGATTAAAAATTCCCATGAACATTGCACTCACCATTCCTCAAATCTGAAATTACTCATGGACATTTTACTCCAACTGCAATTGGAAGGACAATCATTAAGTTGACTGCACCCGTCCCCTCCCATCCAATCCAGTGCCCCAGCTCATAATACACGAATTCCCCCTTTTCCCTGATTATCCCAATACTGAATGACAAAATCTTCTTTCACATTCCCTGCTCACGCCAATCATGTCCTATTTTGTTCTTCTAGTAAAGCATGATGGGAGCAGGCCTACTTAAGGACACTTGACATTCCAATCGCATGAAGGCTCTGCTTTCAAATATACATCAGTGTGGGCCACTTCAAACCGCCTGAAATAAACAGCCTTCAGAGGGAAAAAAGAACATTTCTCACAATGCAGTCTTTTCATGACATGAGAGTGACCTTTTTGTTAGAAACGGGTAATGCTGTTGAGGTCCACCTATCTAAATTCCTTCCCTGCTTTCCAACTAATCTTTTGGCCTTGTCAATAGAGGTTTTATGCTTCTTACAAGAAGGGTGGAATTTATTTGCTTGTCTCATATACACCAGGCAGAGAAAAAGCAAAAATTCATCTCTTCAATTGACCCTTAACCCTTCAGAGAGTGAGGCAGTCTGTGCAGCAAGCTCAAAATTAAATTATGGCTTTGTATAGTTAATGTAAACAATGCTGAGTAACAGTGAGGAAGGTACAAGCAAAGGCTAAAACATGTTGGGACTTTGGCGCGAGGACATCTCCCTCGAGCTGTCCAAACTGAGCATGGGCACAGAGTCTTGTGCAGACACATTTAATTATTTAATTCCCCCTTTAAAGACCCCAGGAAGAAGGAGTGCAGACATTGTTTTATTCATTCGCGGGACATGGGTGTTGCTGGCTGGCCAGCATTTATTGCCCATCCCTAGTTACCCTTGGAAGGCAGTTGAGAGTCAACCACATTGCTGTGGCTCTGGAGTGACATGTAGGCCAGACCAGGTAAGGACGACAGATTTTCTTCCCTAAAGGGACATTAGTGAACCAGATGGGTTTTTCCAACAATAGTTTCATGGTCATCAGTAGATTCTTAATTACAAATATATTTTATTGAATTCAAATTCCACCATGTGCCATTGCGGGATTTGAACTCAGGTCCCCAGAACATTAGCTGAGTTTCTGGATTACCTTTGACAAGGTATCGCATGGTAGGTTGTTGCATAAGGTTAAATCTCACGGGATCCAGGGTGAGGTATCTAAATGGATACAAAATTGGCTTCTGTGAGGGTGGTTGTAGAGGGTTGTTTTTCAAACTGGAGGCCTGTGACCAGCGGTGTGCCTCAGGGACCAGTGCTGGGTCCACTGTTATTTGTCATTTATATTAATGATTTGGATGAGAATACAGGAGGCATGGTTAGTAAGTTTGCAGATGACACTAAGATTGGTGGCAGAGTGGACAGTGAAGAAAGTTAGCTCCAATTGCAACGGGATCTTGATCAATTGGGCCAGTGGGCTGACGAATGGAAGATGGAGTTTAATTTAGACAAATGCGAGGTGATGCATTTTGGTAGATTGAACCAGGGCAGGACTCACTCAGTTAATGGTAGGGCGTTGGGGAGAGTTACAGAACAAAGAGATCTAGGGGTACATGTTCATAGCTCCTTGAAAGTGGAGTCACAGGTGGACAGAGTGGTGAAGAAGACATTCGGCATGCTTGGTTTCCTCGGTCAGAACATTGAATACAGGAGTTGGGACGTCTTGTTGAAGTTGTACAAGACATTGGAAAGGCCACACTTGGAATACTGTGTGCAATTCTGATCACCCTATTATAGAAAGGATATTATTAAACTAGAAAGAGTGCAGAAAAGATTTACTAGGATGCTACCGGGACTTGATGGATTGAGTTATAAGGAGAGGCTGGATAGACTGGGACTTTTGTCTCTGGAGCGTAGGAGGCTAAGGGGTGATCTTATGGAGGTCTATAAAATAATGAGGGGCACAGATCAGCGAGATAGTCAATATCTTTTCCCAAAGGTAGGGGAGTCTAAAACTAGCGGGCATGGGTTTAAGGTGAGAGGGGAGAGATACAAAAGTGTACAGCGGGGCAATTTTTTCACACAGAGGGTGGTGAGTGTCTGGAACGAGCTGCCAGAGGTAGTAGTAGAGGCGGGTACAATTTTGTCTTTTAAAAAGCATTTAGATAGTTACATGGGTACGATGGGTACAGAGGGATATGGGCCAAATGTGGGCAATTGGGATTAGCTTAGGGGTTTTAAAAAAGAAAGGGCAGCATGGACAAGTTGGGCCAAAGGGCCTGTTTCCATGCTGTAAACTTCTGTGACTCTATGACTCTAATAGTCTAGCAATAAAATCACTGAGCCATCGCCTCCCCAAACATCATGCTTCACTCTGTACAGGCGACTCTGTCAAATATGAGATGAAACACTGTGCAAGGGTACGGGAAAAAGACAGGGGGATGGCACTAAACCATAATGCTCATTTGGAGAGCCAGTACTGAGACAATGGGCCGAATGGTCTCTTCGGTGCCATAACAATTCTGTGATTCTGTGATCATCTCAGTCTATACCAACTCTGCAACCATTAATTTTGCTGTTGACTTGAAAGTTCTCCAACTCCTCTTTGAAGTTAATGAACCAGGAACCAGTCCAATACATTCACTCATCTGTCATTGAAAACCCACCATTAAAGAACAAAGAAAAGTACAGCACAGGAACAAGCCCTTCGGCCCTCCAAAACTGTGCCGATCATGATGCCCTAACTAAACAAAAAGAAAAACCTTCTGCCCTTACTGTGGTCCGTATCCCTCTATTCCTTCCCTATTCATGGACCCATCAGATGCCTCTTCAATGTTGCTAATGTTCCTGCTTCCACCACCTCCTCTGGCAGCGCGTTCCAGGCACCCACCACTCTCTGTGTGAAAAACTTCCCCCACACATCTCCCTTAAACTTTCCCCCTCTCACCTTGAACCTTATAATTGACACTTCCACCATTGGAAAAAGCCTCTGACTATCCACCCTGTCTATGCCTCTCATAATTTTGTAGACCGCTATCAGGTCTCCCCTCAGCCTCTGTCTTTCCAGTGAAAACAATCCTAGTTTATAGAACATAGAACAGTACAGCACAGAACAGGCCCTTCGGCCCATGATGTTGTGCCGAGCTTTATCTGAAACCAAGATCAAGCTATCCCACTCCCTATCATCCTGGTGTGCTCCATGTGCCTATCCAATAACCGCTTAAATGTTCCTAAAGTGTCTGACTCCACTATCACTGCAGGCAGTCCATTCCACACCCCAACCACTCTAAATGTATGCGCATTTAGAAAGGAATAAACTCATTAACGATAGTCAGCATGGTTTTGTGAGAGGGAGGTCATGCCTCACTAACCTGGTGGAGTTTTTTGAAGAAGTGACCAGAATGGTTGACGAGGGAAGGGCCGTGGATGTCGTCTATATGGACTTTAGTAAAGCGTTCGACAAAGTCCCTCATGGTAGGCTGGTGAAAAAGGTTGGATCTCATGGGATAAAGGGGGAGGTGGCTAGATGGGTGGAGAACTGGCTTAGTCACAGAAGACAGAGAGTGGTAGTGGAAGGGTCTTTTTCCGGCTGGAGGCCAGTGACTAGTGGTGTTCCGCAGGGCTCTGTATTGGGAGCTCTGCTGTTTGTGATTTATATAAACGATCTGGAAGAAGGTGTAACTGGGGTGATCAGTAAGTTTGCGGATGACACAAAATTGGCAGGACTTGCAGATAGTGAGGAGCATTGTCAGAAGCTACAGAAGGATATAAATAGGCTGGAAATTTGGGCAAAGAAATGGCAGATGGAGTTCAATCCTGATAAATGCGAAGTGATGCATTTTGGTAGAAATAATGTAGGGAGGAGCTATACGATAAATGGCAGAACCATAAAGGGTGTAGATACGCAGAGGGACCTGGGTGTGCAAGTCCACAGATCCTTGAAGGTGACGTCACAGGTGGAGAAGGTGGTGAAGAAGGTATATGGCATGCTTGCCTTTATAGGACGGAGCATAGAGTATAAAAGTTGGAGTCTGATGTTGCAGGTGTATAGAACGTTGGTTCGGCCGCATTTGGAATACTGCGTCCAGTTCTGGTCGCCACATTACCAGAAGGACGTGGAGGCTTTGGAAAGAGTACAGAGGAGGTTTACCAGGATGTTGCCTGGTATGGAGGGGCTTAGTTATGAGGAGAGATTGGGTAAACTGGGGCTATTCTCCCTGGAAAGACAGAGGTTGAGGGGAGACTTAATAGAGGTGTATAAAATTATGAAAGGCATAGATAGGGTGAACGGTGGGAAGCTTTTCCCCAGGTCGGTGGTGACGTTCACGAGGGGTCATAGGTTCAAGGTGATGGGGGGGAGGTTTAACACAGATATCAGAAGGACATATTTTACACAGAGGGGGGTGGGGGCCTGGAATGCGCTGCCAGGCAAGGTGGTGGAGGCGGACACACTGGGAACGTTTAAGACTTATCTGGACAGCCATATGAACGGAGTGGGAATGGAGGGATACAAAAGAATGGTCTAGTTGGACCAGGGAGCGGCACGGGCTTGGAGGGCCGAAGGGCCTGTTCCTGTGCTGTATTGTTCTTTGTTCTTTGTTCTCTGCGTAAAGAACCTACCTCTGATATCCTTCCTATATCTCCCCCCATGAACCCTATAGTTATGCCCCCTTGTAATAGCTCCATCCACCCGAGGAAATAGTCTTTGAACGTTCACTCTATCTATCCCCTCCATCATTTTATAAACCTCTATTAAGTCTCCCCTCAGCCTCCTCCGCTCCAGAGAGAACAGCCCTAGCTCCCTCAACCTTTCCTCATAAGACCTACCCTCCAAACCAGGCAGCATCCTGGTAAATCTCCTCTGCACTCTTTCCAGCGCTTCCACATCCTTCTTATAGTGAGGTGACCAGAACTGCACAAAATATTCCAAATGTGGTCTCACCAAGGTCCTGTACAGTTGCAGCATAACCCCACGGCTCTTAAACTCCAACCCCCTGTTAATAAAAGCTAACACACTATAGGCCTTCTTCACAGCTCTATCCACTTGAGTGGCAACCTTTAGAGATCTGTGGATATGGACCCCAAGATCTCTCTGTTCCTCCACAGTCTTCAGAACCCTACCTTTGACCCTGTCATCCACATTTAAATTAGTCCTACCAAAATGAATCACCTCACATTTATCAGGGTTAAACTCCATTTGCCATTTTTCAGCCCAGCTTTGCATCCTATCTATGTCTCTTTGCAGCCTATAACAGCCCTCCACCTCATCCACTACTCCACCAATCTTGGTGTCATCAGCAAATTTACTGATCCACCCTTCAGCCCCCTCCTCGAAGTCATTAATAAAAATCACAAAGAGCAGAGGACCAAGCACTGATCCCTGCGACACTCCGCTATCAACCTGCCTCCAGTCCGAAAATTTATTCAACCTCTCCTCATAGCCAACACCCTCGAGACCAGGCAACATCCTGGTGAACCTTCTTTGCACTCTCTCCAAAGCTTCCACGTCCTTCTGGTAGTGTGGTGACCAGAACTGCATGCAATACTCCAAATAGGTTGGGGGGAGGGGATCGAGACGAGGTGACTGGGAGCGAGGAAGTTAGCTCGCAAACAGAGAAGGGTTATAGACGGTGCAAGAGGGAGGATGGACGGGGGATAGAGAAGGGGAGAGCTCAGACCAAAGGATTGAGATGTGTTTACTTTAATGCCAGGAGTATAGTGAATAAAGGGGATGAGCTCAGAGCGTGCATCGATGCCTGGAAGTGTGATGTGGTGGCCATTACGGAGACTTGGATGTCTCAGGGACAGGACTGGATACTCCAGGTGCTGGGATTCAGATGTTTCAGGGAGGACAGGGAGGGAGGCAAGAGAGGGGGTGGAGTGGCACTGCTGATCAGGGATAGTGTCACAGCTGTAGAGAAGGTGTATGCTGTGGAGGGATTGTCTACAGAGTCTCTGTGGGTGGAAGTTCGGAGTGGGAAGGGGTCGATCACTTTGCTGGGAGTTTTCTATAGGCCGCCCAATAGTAACGGGGAGGTGGAGGAGCAGATAGGGAAACAGATCCTGGAGAGTTGCAATAATAGCAGAGTTGTTGTGATGGGAGACTTTAATTTCCCAAACATAGATTGGAATATCCCTAGGGTAAGGGGATTGGATGGGGAGGAGTTCGTTAGGTGTGTTCAGGAGGGTTTCCTGACACAACATGTGGACAAGTCTACAAGAGGAGAGGCTGTACTTGATCTGATACTGACCAACGAACCTGGACAGGTTTCAGATCTCTCAGTGGGAGAGCATCTTGGGGATAGTGATCATAACTCTATCTCCTTTATGCTTGTAGTGGAAAAAGAGAGGACCAGGCAAGCTAGGAAAGCGTTTATATGGAGTAAGGGGAAATATGAAGACATAAGGCAGCAAATTAGAGGAGTAAATTGGAAGGAGGTATTCTCGGGGAAATGGACTGAAGAGAGGTGGCAGTTTTTCAAGGAATGTCTGTCTAGAGTTCTACAGGACAACGTTCCGAGCAGACAGGGAGGAGTTGGTAGGTTAAAGGAACCGTGGTGCACGAAAGCTGTGCGGGACCTAGTCGAGAAGAAAAGGGATGCATACAAAAGGTTCAGAGAGCTTGGCGAAGATAGGGATCTAGATGAGTATACGGCTTGTAGGAAAGGACTAAAGAAGGAAATTAGGAGAGCCAGAAGGGGTCACGAGAAGGCCTTGGCAGGTAGGATTAAGGAAAACCCTAAGGCGTTCTATAAATATGTGAAGAGTAAAAGGATGAGACGTGATGGAATAGGGCCTATCAAAGGTGAAGGTGGGAAAATCTGTACGGAACCAGTAGAAATGGCAGAGGTGCTTAATGAGTATTTTGCCTCGGTTTTCACAGAGGAGAAGGACCTGGGTGGATGTACTGCGGGCCTGCGGTGGACTGAAAAGATTGAGTATGTGGACTTTAAGAAAGAGGTTGTGCTGGAATCTTTGAATGGCATCAAGATAGATAAGTTGCCGGGTCCGGATGGGATGTACCCCAGGTTACTGTGGGAGGCGAGGGAGGAGATTGCAGAGTCTCTGGCGATGACCTTTGCGTCGTCGATGGAGACGGGAGAGGTGCCGGAGGATTGGAGGATTGCAGATGTGGTTCCTATTTTCAAGAAGGGGAATAGGGATAGCCCAGGAAATTACCGATCGGTGAGTCTAACCTCAGTGGTTGGTAAGCTGATGGAGAAGATCCTGAGGGACAAGATTTATGAGCATTTAGAGAGGTTTAGTATGCTCAAGAATACTCAGCATGGCTTTGTCAAAGGCAGATAGTGCCTTACGAGCCTGGTGGAGTTCTTCGAAAATGTGACTAAACACATTGACGAAGGGAAAGCGGTAGATGTGGTTTATATGGATTTTAGCAAGGCGTTCGATAAGGTCCCCCATGCAAGGCTTCTAGAAAAAGTGAGAGGGCATGGGATCCAAGGGGCTGCTGCCCTGTGGATCCAGAACTGGCTTGCCCAAAGGAGGCAGAGAGTGGGTATAGATGGGTCTTTTTCTAAATGGAGGTCGGTCACCAGTGGTGTGCCCCAGGGATCTGTTCTGGGACCCTTGCTGTTTGTCATTTTCATAAATGACCTGGATGAGGAAGTGGAGGGATGGGTTGGTAAGTTTGCCGACGACACGAAGGTTGGTGAGGTTGTGGATAGTCTGGAGGGATGTCAGAAGTTACAGAGGGACATAGATAAGATGCAAGACTGGGCGGAGAAGTGGCAGATGGACTTCAACCCAGATAAATGCGTAGTGGTCCATTTTGGCAGGTCAAATGGGATGAAGGAGTACAATATTAAGGGAAAGACTCTTAGTACGGTAGAGGATCAGAAGGACCTTGGGGTCCGGGTCCACAGGACTCTAAAATCGGCCCTGCAGGTGGAAGAGGTGGTTAAGAAGGCGTATGGTGTGCTGGCCTTTTTCAATCGAGGAATTGAGTTTAGGAGTCCGGGGATAATGATGCAGCTATATAAGACCCTCGTCAGACCCCACTTGGTGTACTGTGCTCAGTTCTGGTTGCCTCATTACAGGAAGGATGTGGAAAAGATTGAAAGGGTGCAGAGGAGATTTACAAGGATGTTGCCCGGATTGAGTGGCATGCCTTATGAGGATAGACTGAGGGAGCTCGGTCTTTTCTCCTTGGAGAGACGTAGGATGAGAGGAGACCTAATAGAGGTATATAAGATGTTGAGAGGCATAGATCGGGTGGACTCTCTGAGGCTTTTTCCCAGGGTGGAAATGGCTGCTACGAGAGGACACAGGTTTAAGGTGCTGGGGGGTAGGTACAGGGGAAATGTGAGGGGGAAGTTTTTCACACAGAGGGTGGTGGGTGAGTGGAATCGGCTGCCGTCAGTGGTGGTGGAGGCAAACTCAATAGGGTCTTTTAAGAGACTCCTGGATGAAAGGCCTAAAAGGAAGGGATATGTTTGGCACAACTTGTGGGGCCGAAGGGCCTGTTTTGTGCTGTAGTTTTTCTATGTTCTATGTTTCCACAAGTGGCCTAACCGAGGTTTTATATAGCTGCAACATGATTTCCCAACTCTTGTCCTCAATGCCCCGGCTGTTGAAGGCAAGCGTGCCATATGCCTTCTTAATCACCTTGGCCACCTGTATTGCCACTTTTAGGGAACTGTGGACCTGCACGCCCAGATCCCTCTGTATGTTAATGTTCCTAAGGATTCTGCCATTTACAGTATAATTCACACCTAAATTTGATCCTCCAAAATGCATCACCTTGCATTTTTCTGGATTAAACTCCATCTGCCATTTCTGTGCCCAAGTCTCCAATCTATCTATATCCTGTTGTATCCTCTGATAATCCTCGGCGCTATCAGCAACTCCACCAATCTTCGTGTCATCTGCAAACTTACAAATCAGACCACCCAGATCATTTATATATACTACAAACAACAGAGGTCCCAGCGCTGATCCCTGCGGAACACCACTAGCTACAGATCTCCATTCTGAAAAACACCCTTCCATCACTACTCTCTTATCTTCTATAACCCAGCCAGTTCTGTATCTATCTCGCCAGCCCACCCCAAATCTCATGTGATTTTCACTTTTGTACCAGTCTGTCATGTGGGACCTTCTCAAATGCTTTACTAAAGTCCATATAAACTACATCCACAGCCCTTCCCTCATCTTCACTTATCTTCGTCACCTCTTCAAAAAAATCCATCACGTTGGTGAGACATGACCTTTCCCGTACAAAACCACGCCGCCTGTCACTAACTAGTCCATTTTCCATCAAATGTGCAAATATCCTGTCCCTCAGTATCTTCTCCAAAAGCTTCCCCACCACTGATGTCAGGCTCACTGGTCCATAATTCCCTGGATTATTCCCTGCTTCCTTTCTTAAACAAGGGAACAACATTGGTTATTTTCCAGTCCTCTGGAACCTCACCTGTGGTCAAAGAGGATGTGAAGATATCTGTTAAGGCCCCGGCTATTTCTCCTCTTGCCTCCCGCAGTAACCTGGGATCGATCCTATCCGCCCCCGGGGACTTGTCTACCTTAATGCAATTCAGGAAATTCAACACTTCCTCCTCTGATATATTGACATTCTCTAGAGCGTTCACACACCCATCCCTGACCTCAACATCCATCATGTCCTTCTCCTTGGTGAATACCAATAAAAAATATCGGTACAAAGCAGGAAAGATTTACTGGGATGCTGCCGGGACTTGATGGTTTGAGTTATAAGGAGAGACTGGATAGACTGGGGCTTTTCTCCCTGGAGCGTTAGAGGCTGAGGGGTGATCTTATCGAGTTCTATAAAATAATGAGGGGCAAAGGTAAGAAAGTCTAAAACTAGAGGGCATAGGTTTAAGATGAGAGGGGAGAGACATAAAAGGGTCCAGAGGGGCAATTTATTCACACAGAGGGTAGTGAGTGTCTGGAACAAGCTGCCAAAGGCAGTAATAGAGGTGGGTATAGTTTCGTCTTTTAAAAAGCATTCAGATAGTTACATGGGTAAAATGGGTATAGAGGGATATGGGCCAAACACAGGCAATTGGGACTAGCTTAGCGGTAAAAGCTGGGTGGCATGGATAAATTGGGCCGAAGGGCCTGTTTCCATGCTGTAACCCTCTATGAGGTTAAGGATCTCATTAAGGATCATTAAGGATCTCACCCACTTCCTGTGGTTCCATGCATAACTTTCCTCCATTGTCCTTGAGTGGGCCTACTCTTTCTCTTGCTACCCTCTTGCTCCTAATATATGCATAAAAGGTCTTGGGGTTCTCCTTGACCCTGTTTAATATCTGGTTTTGTTTATAGCACTTCAATCTTTTGAAAAGAATCTTCTTGATGACTCTGTGGGAGTAATTTTACAACTTCACACTCTTCCTCTTGGGAAGGGTCACCACATATTTACATCCTTGCATTTTAACAGATGGAAATCCTTGGCCCAAATTCCCGACATTCATTCCTGGTTGGCTAGGCTACACGTGAGGAATGTGATTCCATACAACAAGCCTTTCTGCTTCCTCTGCACAATAAGATCAAAGTAACTTTGCCTCATTGTATTTCTGATTCAGATTTCTACATCAGTGAAAGAACAGCTGTGAACCTGGTATCAGATCTCCAAATATTCTTTTTATTCAACTGGGATGATTAGTTTGGTTTCAAAACTTTTGTCTTTGAATTGTTGCAGTGGTGATTTCTGTTTTAAAAGACTTGCCTTCACCCAGTAAAACTCTGGAAAAGAATGAAATCTTTCTGTCGTTCTGCGCTCAGAATTCTAATTCTATTTTCAGATTCACTGCACGCAGTCACTCACCCAAAGGATCAGCTGGTACTGCATCTGAATGTCATTGTGAGGCTGTCCAATAATACTCTTAAAAACCTGAAGAACAAAAGGAGGATCCCAGCTCCGAGCAGGGCAAAGTACTGACAGCGCTCAGTGCAGCCAAGGCACAAATAAATTAGCATTGATTATGTGACAATTCAGGGATGGGAAGAGTTTACAAGATCAACTTACCTTCTGGAGCAGTTAAGCTGAGGGTAAAGTCCAGTGACGGACCACAATCCTAGTCCATCTCTGAGTTAGGAGGTCATGGGTTCAAGTCTCACTCGAGAGATTTGAGCGCAAAATGGAGGCTGACACTTTAGCGCAGAACTGAGGGAGTGCTGCATTGTGGGAAGTGCTGTCTCTCGGTTGAGACAAACCGAAAAGAAAAAGAATTATTTATTCATGTCGCAAGTAGGCTTACATTAACACTGCAATGAAGTTACTGTGAAAATCCCCTTGTCTCCACACTCCGGCACCTGTTCGGCTACACTGAGGGAGAATTTAGCACGGCCAATCCAACTAACCAGCACATTTTTCAGACATTGGGAGGAAACCGGAGCACCCAGCGGAAACCCACGCAGACAGGGAAAACGTGCAGACTCCACACAGACAGTGACCCAAGCTGGGAATCGAATCTGGGTCCTTGGCACTGTGAGGCAGCAGTGCTAACCACTGTGCCACTGTGCCACCCAAAGACACCGAGGTTCCCCCTGCTCTATTTCAGGCAGATGTGAGCACTCCCAGAGTGCCATTTGAGGGAGAGTAGTGGGATGGGTTCATCCCGGTATCCTGACCAGTATTTATCCCTCAACCAACATCACTGAAAGAGCTGATCTGGCCATTCTCGCATTGCTGTTTGTGGATCTTGCTGTGTACAAACTAGCTGCTGTGTTTCCTCCATTACAACAGCGACTACACTTCAAAAATACTTCACTGCAACATTTTGGGAGGGTGTCCTGAAGCTGTGAAAAGCGCTATAAAAATGTACAGTGAAAACCTCCCATCCAAGACTAAATCCTGCTGCAGAGATCGACGGGAAGCCACTTTCCCTTCGTGATCTCATTAATTATACATTCGGGGGTTTTGCCAAGTCTTACGTGGCTTGAGGGCTGCATCCCACCATCTTCTCAGGGCACCATGTTTAAAGGGCCCCTGAATCCTTACTATCAGCACTCACCTATCTGGAGATGTTAGGAAGGAAGGTAAAAGTCTACCTCAAACATGCTGAGGCCAGGAGAGATATTCTTCACCCGGCTGATGGTGGGAGGAGGCCAATCAGGGGAACGAGCATGGCATGGGCACAGGTGGCCAACGCTCTAAGTGACCAAGGGGTGCAGAGGAGGTCGGCAGCCCAGTGTCATAAGAGGATAAATGACCTCACTCGCTCCAGCAAGATAAGACTCATCGATGGTCGCACAATTCACAATTACTGCAAAATGTCAGGGTGCACGGAGCAGTGATAACCTCGGTCCATTCCCGCTGTGGTGGAGTCACCACTTTGCTCCTTCCAGCTGCAGCAGAGGTTGGATACCACATGGAATGGGGGTGTGGGGGTGGGGGTTCCCTGTGAGGCGCAGAGGGAACTAGCTGCCCCGTAGATCACATGCATGCGACATGTGCTCAGCACTCTGGAACCAGGAGGGAACTGTTCTTCCCAATTCACAGCAGTGATGACCTGTCACACACAGGTGGACCGTCCTATGAGGGGAAGAATGGGCATTGAGCCAAATTCCAATGCTCAAACCAATGCGACGTCTCGCAAACGCTCTCCTCGACAAGCAGGACATTTGAGTAGAATCCAATCGAGCAGAACAGGAGAAAGACGGAGTGGAGGAGGTGGGGGAACCACACTCGAGGCCTCTCTCAGAGTCCAAGGAGATGACGCAAGGATTCATGGTGATCAAGTGGGAGGAGTCATTGGCAAGGGGAGCCTGGTGAGGATTCATCCGTTTGACCCAAACCTGAGAGTCAATCTGCCGCCATTGTGGAGGCTGTTGGTGCTTTCACTTGTACTCTCCTTTCTCACTTACACCTCCAAGGCCCAAGGACGAGGAGGAGGAGGAGTAGGAGTAGGAGGAGGGGGAGGAGGAGGGGAGGAGGGGGAGGAGGAGGAGGGGGAGGAGGAGGGGAGGAGGGGGAGGAGGAGGAGGGGGAGGAGGAGGAGGAGGGGGAGGGGGAGGAGGAGGGGGAGGAGGGGGAAGAGGAGGAGGAGTGGGGGAGGAGGGGGGTAGGAGGAGGGGGAGGGGGAGGAGGAGGAAGAGGAGGAGGAGGAGGGGGAGGAGGAGGAAGAGGAGGGGGAAGAGGAGGAGGAGGAGGGGGAGGAGGGGGGTAGGAGGAGGGGGAGGAAGAGGGGGAGGAGGAGAAGGAGGGGGGGAGGAGGAGGAGGAGGAGGAGGGGAGGAGGAGGGGGAGGGGGAGGAGGAGGGGAGGAGGGGGAGGAAGACGGGGAGGAGGAGGAGGAGGAGGGGGAGGAGGAGGAGGAGGGGAGGAGGAGGGGGGAGGAGGAGGGGGAGGAGTGGGAGGAGGAGGAGGAGGAGGAGGGGAGGAGGGGGAGGAGGAGGAGGAGGTGGAGGAGGAGGGGGAGGAGGAGGAGGGGGAGGAGGAGGAGGGGGAGGAGGGGGGTAGGAGGAGGGGGAGGGGGAGGGGGAGGAGGAGGAGGGGAGGAAGAGGGGGAGGAGGAGGAGGAGGAGGAGGAGGGGGAGGAGGGGGAGGAAGACGGGGAGGAGGAGGAGGAGGAGGAGGGGAGGAGGAGGAGGGGAGGAGTGGGAGGAGGAGGAGGGGGAGGAGGAGGGGGAGGAGGAGGGGGAGGAGGAGGAGGAGGGGGAGGAGGAGGGGGAGGAGGAGGGGGAGGAGGAGGAGGAGGGGGAGGAGAAGGGGGAGGAGGAGGGGGAGGAGGAGGGGGAGGAGGAGGAGGAGGTGGAGGAGGAGGGGGAGGAGGAGGGGGACGAGGAGGGGGAGGAGGAGGAGGGGGAGGAGGGGGAGGAGGAGGAGGGGGAGGAGGAGGAGGGGGAGGAGGGGGAGGAGGAGGAGGGGGAGGAGGAGAAGGAGGGGGAGGAGGGAGAAGGAGGGGGAGGAGGGGGAGGAGGGGGAGGGGGAGGGGGAGGGGGAGGAGGAGGAGGAGGAGGAGGGGGAGGGGGAGGGGGAGGAGGGGGAGGAGGAGAAGGAGGGGGAGGAGGAGTGGGAGGGGGGAGGGGGTAGGAGGACCCCATTCCAGCCCCAGCCCAGAATGGAACCATGAGGTGGTGGAGGGGGAGAGCTCCACAGTGTTTGAGGTTTGACAGCGCTCCCTCCAGCAGCTCAGGAACACATACCTCGGTGGCTCTCAATGGTAACTCAGCAGGATTGAGGTGGTCACCTCCTGCAGCAGGAGGAGGCGACTTCAGCCCAACTCCCAACTCCCGAGGGACTGCCAGGGAAGAGGCATCTGTCAGCTCTGTGTCCAATGGAATCAGCTTTCCCGTTCTCGGTGGAGAGTCAGCAGGAAGCGGGGGAACATTCGGCAGAGCTGCTGGAAACCCTCGACAGAGTGGCACACGAGGCGGAGGAGTTCCTCCACCCACACTCTGATAAAGTGCTGCCAACATGTGCCCGCCTTGAGGTCTCCGTGAGGAGGGTGGTGGATGCCATGGAAACCATTGTCCAGCAGAATGCCCAGTTTCTGGCATCATTACCTTGAATTTCTCTTCCAGACGAAGGAAACTCTGACAATTTGTGGGAAGCTGTCATCCCAAATCCCTTTGCCCTTTGGGACAGCAGGAATCACTTTCCGAAAATGAGTCGGGGAAGGGGGAATGGTTGGAGATTTTTGATCAGTGACAAGCTTCACTGTGAATAGAATCCACTGGAATCCTGAATCAGTCGTTCCCACCTTCACATCACGTGACAGTTGGGCAATTGAAGAAAGGCTTTCTCTTTCAGAGCAAGATCCTTGGGCCGGGATATTGAGATGACCTTGACTGTCTTGGCCAGCTCCTACCAGACTGTGTTACCCCCCTTGCAGAAGAATGTCAGGGATTCCCAACAATGGCTCCCTCCTCTGTAACATCAGTGTGAAGAGCCTTCGCACACTTGACCTCTCTCATACCTCCCATTGGCACATGTCAGTTTGTTCAAACGCTAACACTCTCACATCTGTCAGAGATCTTTGTTGAAGACTCGCTGAAGACGTTTCATAATTGGGGGAGGGGTGGGGGGTGTGGAGGGGGGGTGGAGGGAATGGTAGTAATGTCACTGGACTAGCTATCCAGAGGGCTAATACTCTGGGGACACGGGGTCAAACCCCCAGCCTAACAAACACTCAACTGATTCAAACCGCGACAAAGCCTAAAGAGAATGAAGTTGGACGGAGCACCCGGCGTCGACCTCGACACCGGATACGATAACAGCAAACTCAGCCCTGTCGACACTGCAAAGTCCTTCTGACTGTGGGGGCTTGTACAAAAATGAGGAGACCAATCCCACTGACAACCCGACAGCGCCATTGTCAGAACTCATGTCCACCAGTTTAGGGAAAACAACAACACGTTTATAAAAACTATACCGAGGCTTGCAGCCTCATGCCTGTAACCAGCTCCCGAGAAGATTCTGGAACTCAAACCCAAACTCACCAGGATGAACCCCCACTGCTCTCTGATTGGTTCCCTGGGCCATGTCACCTTTATTCAACAGATGGTTTCTTAAAGGGACAATCACCACATTCCTCCCTCTCTAAATCCTGTTATACAGATGTCAATACTCTATTTTACACAGTCCAGGATCATGAAATATTTACTACATGAATTTAGTCAATTATAAATGAAGTCTTCCTGGGGGTTTCAGAATCCTCTGGAGCAGTGCAAATTCCTGTGCCTGGGGAACTCCCAAACATTGCTGTCAGCCAAAACCACAATGACACCCAGAGGGTGGTGAATGTGTGGAATTCACTCCCACAGAATGTAGTTGAGGCCAAAACGTTGTCTGATTTCAAGAAGAAATTAGATCTAGTTCTTGAGGCTAAAGGGATCAAGGGATATGGGGGGAGGAGGGGATCAGAATATTGAATTCAATGATCAGCCATGGTCAAAATGAATGGCAGAGCAGGCTCGAAGGGCCGAATGGCCTACTCCTAGTTTCCATGTTTCTATGACAGGTGCCTCTTCAGTTCTATTTGTTTCCATGGAGACATTGGTTGTGCTGCCACAGGACGACCAGGTACTTTTGTGCTAAAACAGTCGGCAATATCTCCAGATGGCAGTATAGCTCCTGATGACTGCACTGGCTGCTGGGGCAACTCTCACTCTCTCAAATGTTCTACGTGTTTCTGGATGATTCTTCCTTCTATGTCCACTTGATAAGACAGGGATCCAGTTCTATAGACAATGATTCCAGGGACTCACTTCCCAGATTCCTCACACACACACTTCATCCACTGAAAGCGACCATGTTGACTGACATGAATCCTGGTTTGTCTTCTGACAGCTTTGGCTGGTCTCTGCCCTCCCGGCAAATTTGGAAACACGAGGCTCAGTCTCGTTCTGAGACGATGGTTCATTAACAACTCTGCTGGCAGGACTCCCATTGGTGCATGTGGAGTGGTCCCAGAAAGGCTTGTGAGATTCTGGTCTCCAGGGTCCCTCCTGACTACTTCTTTAGGCCAGATTTAAAGGTTTGGACGGTTCGTTCAGTTAGTTTGTTGGATGCTGGGTGGTGAGACGCAGCCCTAATGTGCTTGATACCATAGAGGGTGGTGAGGTTCTGAAACTCAGCCTCGTGAAGGCCGTTTCATTATCAGACACTATGGCTTCAGGTATTCCGTGGATGGAAAAACACTGACGCAATTTCTCAACTATAGCCTGCAAAGTCGGAGACTTCACTTCGAACACTCCCATCCACTTTGAATAGATGTCAACAAGGAACATTGTGCCCATGGATGGACCAACGTAATCAATGTGGATTTGTACCCAATGGCTGGCCAGGCCATTCCCGAGGGTGCAGTGGGGCCACAGCAGACAAGTTTTGTAGCAATTGGCACTGTTCACAGAGCTTCAATCGACTCAATGCCAGGCCACCAAACATAACTCCTGGTGAGCATCTTCACCTTGGATATATCCAAATGGGCACTGTGCCATTCAGCTCGGAGCAACTCCCTTCCTGGAACGGGGATGACTACTCTTGCTCTCCAGAGTATGAAACCATCTTGGCAATTCAACTCAACTTTTCATATAAAATATGGTTCCATCTCTTCAGAAACTAGCTCATTGGCCCAAACCCATTGGAATCTTGTGCCTCACTTTGGACAGCAGTGGATTCCACCTGGTCCAGTACTTGATCTGTCTCACCGAGACTGGCAACTTGTTGAAGAAATTCAACATCATGACAATTTCCTGCGGCACTGAGGGAAGTGCAACACTCTCTTGCAAAGGTAGGTGAGTAAGTGTATCCACATTCACAATGTGTGTCCCTGGCTGCTGCTTGAAGGTATATTCATAGGCGGAGAGGAATAATGCCCAATGCGATGCGATTGGTGGAATAGCCTTGTCTTCTTTAAAAAGACCCACAAGCAGCTTGGGATCAGAAACAATGATAAAGAATTTCTTGACACCAAAAACTATTGATAATCCTTCTTTTCCAATTTTTGAGTCACCTTTTTTAGCCTCTGAGAAGGTTCTAAGACATATCCTATCGGCCTTTCAGATCTGTCAACCATCTGATGGGACAGTACCACACCAGCGCCATTGGAGAGGCACCACAGGTTCACACCAATTTCTTAGACGGGTCGAAATGTACGAAGAAGTTTGAAAGCTGCAGCAACTGCTTTACTCTGTTAAAAGCTTCTCTTTGGCACATTCTTCCAAAACCAGCGCTGGTGGTTCTTTAGCAGCATTTCCCAGCAGGCCAGTAACAGTGACAAGTTTGGTCGAACACACCCATAGTAATTCAGCATTCCTAAGAATGATTTGAACTCTTTCTGTGCGCCGGTGCCTCCTTATTGCTCTGACCTTGTCTTCCATGTTAGCTGTCCCAGTCCCTACATGTCTTCAGACTGTGTTCGCTGTAAGATAGGACTCCACCCCCTGGGGTGATTACCCACTCTCAGTCCCAATTAGTCCCTCTAGCCAGGTGACCCTCTTCTGCTGTGTTGTCCTTAAAGGGACAATCATCACAAAGTGGGAATGTTCGCTGATGATTGCACAATGTTCAGCACCACTTACGACTCCTCAGATACTGAAACTATCCATGTTCAAATGCAGCAAGACCTGGACAATATCCAGGCTTGGAGTGACAAACAGTAAGTAACATTCATGCCACACAAGTGCCAGGCAATGTCAATCTCCAACAAGAGAGGATCTAACTATCGTCTTTTGACATTCAATAGCATTGCCATCACTGAATTCCCCACTATCAGCGTTCCGAGGGTTACCAATGACCAGGCAATTCAATAGTTACAAGAACAGGAGAGGCCGGGAATTTTGAAGCCGGTCACTAACTTCCTGACTCTCCAAAGCCTGTCCCTCATCTAGAAGGCACAAATCAGGAGTGTGATGGATTACTCCCCACTGGCCTGGATGAGTGCGGCTCCAAGAAGCTCAACACCATCCAGGATAAAGCAGCCCACTTGATTGACCCCCCCCCTCATACACCACCTTAAACATTCACTCCCTCCACCACCAATGCACAGTGGCAGCAGGATGTACCATCTACAAGATGCATTGCAGCAACTTACTCAGGCAGCAAGACACATGGGTACATCTCCACCTGCAAATTCCCCTCTAAATCACACACCACCCAGATTTCAAAACAGGGACAGGGAGCAGACAGGGAGGTGTTGGTAAGTTAAAGGAACCGTGGTGCACGAAAGCTGTGCGGGACCTAGTCGCAAAGAAAAGGAAAGCGTACAAAAAGTTCAGAGAGCTTGGCGAAGATAGGGATCTAGAGGAGTATACGGCTTGTAGGAAGGGACTTAAAAGTGGACTGAAAAGATTGAGTATGTGGACTTTAAGAAAGAGGTTGTGCTGGAATCTTTGAATGGCATCTAGATAGATAAGTCGCCGGGTCCGGATGGGATGTACCCCAGGTTACTGTGGGAGGCGAGGGAAGAGATTGCAGAGCCTCTGGCGATGATCTTTGCGTCGTCGATGGAGAAGGGAGAGGTGCCGGGGGATTGGAGGATTGCGGTTCCTATTTTCAAGAAGGGGAATAGGGATAGCCCAGGAAATTACCGACCGGTGAGTCTAACCTCAGTGGTTGGTAAACTGATGGAGAAGATCCTGAGGGACAGGATTTATGAGCATTTAGAGAGGTTTAGTATGCTCAAGAATACTCAGCACGGCTTTGTCAAAGGCAGATCATGCCTTATGAGCCTGGTGGAGTTCTTTGAAAATGTGACTAAACACATTGACGAAGGGTGGATGTGGTTTATATGGATTTTAGCAAGGCGTTCGATAAGGTCCCCCATGCAAGGCTTCTAGAAAAAGTGAGAGGGCATGGGATCCAAGGGGCTGCTGCCCTGTGGATCCAGAACTGGTTTGCCCAAAGGAGGCAGAGAGTGGGTATAGATGGGTCCTTTTCTAAATGGAGGTCGGTCACCAGTGGTGTGCCCCAGGGATCTGTTCTGGGACCCTTGCTGTTTGTCATTTTCATAATTGACCTGGATGAGGAAGCGGAGGGATGGGTTGGTAAGTTTGCCGACGGCACGAAGGTTGGTGGGGTTGTGGATAGTCTGGAGGGATGTCAGAAGTTACAGAGGGACATAGATAGGATGCAAGACTGGGCGGACAAGTGGCAGATGGACTTCAACTCAGATAAATGCGTAGTGGTCCATTTTGGCAGGT
Source organism: Mustelus asterias (assembly GCF_964213995.1). NCBI lineage: Eukaryota > Metazoa > Chordata > Chondrichthyes > Carcharhiniformes > Triakidae > Mustelus > Mustelus asterias. Next base: position 80,575,283 of record NC_135820.1, on the reverse strand, counting down.
CAAATGGGATGAAGGAGTACAATATTAAGGGAAAGACTCTTAGTACTATAGAGGATCAGAAGGACCTTGGGGTCCGGGTCCATAGGACTCTAAAATCGGCCCCGCAGGTGGAGGAGGTGGTTAAGAAGGCGTATGGTGTGCTGGCCTTTATCAATCGAGGGATTGAGTTTAGGAGTCCGGGGATAATGATGCAGCTATTTAAGACCCTCGTCAGACCCCACTTGGAGTACTGTGCTCAGTTCTGGTCGCCTCATTACAGGAAGGATGTGGAAAAGATTGAAAGGGTGCAGAGGAGATGTACAAGGATGTTGCCTGGATTGAGCGGCGTGCCTTATGAGGATAGACTGAGAGAGGTCGGTCTTTTCTCCTTGGAGAGACGTAGGATGAGAGGAGACCTAATAGAGGTGTATAAGATGTTGAGAGGCATAGATCGAGTGGACTCTCAGAGGGTTTTTCCCAGGCTGGAAATGGCTGCTACGAGAGGACACAGGTTTAAGGTGCTGGGGGGTAGGTACAGGGGAAATGTTAGGGGGAAGTTTTTCACACAGAGGGTGGTGGGCGAGTGGAATCGGCTGCCGTCAGTGGTGGTGGAGGCAAACTCAAAGAACAAAGAACAAAGAACAATACAGCACAGGAACAGGCCCTTCGGCCCTCCAAGCCCGTGCCGCTCCCTGGTCCAAACTAGACCATTCTTTTGTATCCCTCCATTCCCACTCCGTTCATATGGCTGTCTAGATAAGTCTTAAACGCTCCCAGTGTGTCCGCCTCCACCACCTTGCCTGGCAGCGCATTCCAGGCCCCCCCCACCCTCTGTGTAAAATATGTCCTTCTGATATGTCCTTCTGATATCTGTGTTAAACCTCCCCCCCTTCACCTGCCTTCTCAAGAGCAATTAGGGATGGGCAATAAATGCTGGACTTGCCAGTGATGCTCACATCCTATGAAAGAATAATAAAAGCTAAGCTGTCACTCCAGTGTAGTACTGAGGGAGTGCTGCATTATCAGAAACACCAAGACCCTGTCTAGTGACTGTACAGGGAGAATGCCTTGGCACCATGGCCAACATGCAGAAGAACATAAGAACATAAGAAATAGGAGCAGGAGTAGGCCATCTCGCCCCTCAAGCCTGCTCCGGCATTCAATAAGATCATGGCTGATCTGATAGGGGGTTCAGTTCCACTTACCCGCCCACTCCCCATAACCCTTAATTCCCTTAATGGTTAAAAATCTATCTATCTGTGACTTGAACACATTTAACGAGGTAGCCTCTACTGCTTCATTGGGCAGGGAATTCCAAAGATTCACTACCCTCTGGGAGAAGAAGTTCCTCCTCAACTCTGTTCTAAATTGACTCCCCCGTATTTTGAGGCTATGCCCCCTCGTTCTTGTTTCCATTGTAAGTGGAAATAACCTCGCTGCTTCTACCCTGTCGGGCCCCTTCATTATCTTATATGTCTCTATAAGATCTCCCCTCAACCTTCTAAACTCCAATGAGTACAGGCCCAGTCTACTCAATCTCTCCTCATAAGCTAACCCCCTCATCTCCGGAATTAACCTGGTGAACCTTCTCTGTACCCCCTCCAAAGCTAATATATCCTTTCTTAAATAAGGGGACCAAAACTGTACACAGTACTCTAGGTGCGGCCTCACCAGTACCCTGTACAGTTGCAGCATGACCTCCCTGCTTTTATACTCCATCCCTCCCGCGATAAAGGCCAACATTCCATTTGCCTTCTTGATTACCTGCTGCACCTGCAAACTGAGTTTTTGTGATTCATGCACAAGGACCCCCAGGTCCCTCTGCACAGTAGCATATTGTAATTTTTCACCGTTTAAATAATAGTCCATTTTACTATTATTCCTTCCAAAGTGGATAACCTCACACTTACCAACGTTATACTCCATCTGCCAGATCCTTGCCCACTCACTTAGCCTATCCAAATCTCTCTGCAGACTCTCTGTGTCCTCCACGCAATTTGCTTTCCCACTCATCTTTGTGTCGTCCGCAAACTTTGTTACCCTACACTCAGTCCCCTCCTCCAGATCGTCTGTGTATATGGTAAATAGTTGAGGCCCCAGCACCAATCCCTGTGGCACGCCACTAGTCACTGATTGCCAACCAGAAAAGCACCTATTTATTCCGACTCTCTGCTTTCTGTTAGATAGCCAATCCTCAATCCACGCTATCACTTTACCCCCAACTCCGTGTACCTTTAGCTTATGCAGCAACCTTTTGTGAGGCACCTTATCGAATGCCTTCTGGAAATCTAAATACACCACATCCACCGGTTCCCCTCTGTCAAGCGCACTCGTTATATCCTCAAAAAATTCCAGTAAATTAGTCAAACATGACTTTCCCTTCATGAATCCATGCTGCGTCTGCTTGATTGAACCATTCTTTTCCAGGTGTCCTGCTATTTCTTCCTTAATGATCCCTTGGCTAACATCTTCCAAATGAGTACCCGCTGCTCTTTGTTAAAGTTTGCTCTGCACCAACTAACTGCTGCGTTTAGTTTGATCAAAGCAGTGCCAAAAGTTCAAAGGTAATTTGTTGACTATTCTGATGGTGGGAAGCTGGTTGGATGAGAGAGATTGTAAATTAGATATTGGGGATTGAAGTTCAGCCCCATTCCCTGCACATCCCTGGGCCCCTCAATCAAAAACCCCAATCTATGTCTAACTCCAGTCTGGACAACTCAGAGTGAAAGAGAGATGTGGTCACATGAGTGTGTAACCAACAGCCCCGGGTTGGGTGGAGTTTAGAAACATGTGCATTAATTTTACAGTCAGGTTTTAGAATATTTAGAATATTTCATGCTATGTAAATAAGCTGTGTAAAGATAAACAGTTTACTGAAAACACAAGTAATTTTGGTCTTATCATCTCTTTACCCAACCTCAGTCACTTTATCATTCAAAGCATTCAGCCCCATTTTATCATTTAGTCTAAAAACTAAAACAATGCACTTTCTGTTGCAATAACTCATTGACTTTTACCCTGGACACAATCACTCCACACACTGCACGAATACGGTGTCTCTCACAGCACACAAAGTTCAACTCTAGATAGAAGGGAAGTTTCTTCTCACTCACATTAACTTCTGGGAGAGATTTGGGTTTTCCCTGTTAGGAGGATGTGTGTGCTACTTTCCCTGTGTGTTCGGTGTGTAGATTGTGGAGCTGTGTGTCTGTGTGTTAGGTGTGTAGATTCTGGAGCTGTGTGTCTGTGTGTTAGGTGTGTAGATTGTGGAGCTGTGTGTCTGTGTGTTAGGTGTGTAGATTGTGGAGCTGTGTGTCTGTGTGTTAGGTGTGTAGATTGTGGAGCTGTGTGTCTGTGTGTTAGGTGTGTAGATTGTGGAGCTGTGTGTCTGTGTGTTAGGTGTGTAGATTGTGGAGCTGTGTGTCTGTGTGCTAGGTGTGTAGATTGTGGAGCTGTGTGTTAGGTGTATAGATTATGGAGCTGTGTGTTAGGTGTGTAGATTGTGGAGCTGTGTGTCTGTGTGTTCGGTGTGTAGATTATGGAGCTGTGTGCCTGTGTGTTAGGTGTGTAGATTGTGGAGCTGTGTGTCTGTGTGTTAGGTGTGTAGATTGTGGAGCTGTGTGTCTGTGTGTTAGGTGTGTAGATTCTGGTGCTGTGTGTCTGTGTGTTAGGTGTGTAGATTCTGGTGCTGTGTGTCTGTGTGTTAGGTGTGTAGATTGTGGAGCTGTGTGTTAGGTGTATAGATTGTGGAGCTGTGTGCCTGTGTGTTAGGTGTGTAGATTGTGGAGCTGTGTGTCTGTGTGTTAGGTGTGTAGATTGTGGAGCTGTGTGTCTGTGTGTTAGGTGTGTAGATTCTGGTGCTGTGTGTCTGTGTGTTAGGTGTATAGATTGTGGAGCTGTGTGTCTGTGTGTTAGGTGGGTAGATTGTGGAGCTGTGTGTCTGTGTGTTAGGTGTATAGATTGTGGAGCTGTGTGTTCGGTGTGTAGATTGTGGAGCTGTGTGTCTGTGTGTTAGGTGTGTAGATTGTGGAGCTGTGTGTCTGTGTGTTCGGTGTGTAGATTGTGGAGCTGTGTGTTCGGTGTGTAGATTGTGGAGCTGTGTGTTCGGTGTGTAGATTGTGGAGCTGTGTGTTCGGTGTGTAGATTGTGGAGCTGTGTGTCTGTGTGTTAGGTGTGTAGATTGTGGAGCTGTGTGTCTGTGTGTTAGGTGTGTAGATTGTGGAGCTGTGTGTCTGTGTGTTAGGTGTATAGATTGTGGAGCTGTGTGTCTGTGTGTTAGGTGTGTAGATTGTGGAGCTGTGTGTCTGTGTGTTCGGTGTGTAGATTGTGGAGCTGTGTGTTCGGTGTGTAGATTATGGAGCTGTGTGTTCAGTGTGTAGATTGTGGAGCTGTGTGTTCGGTGTGTAGATTGTGGAGCTGTGTGTTCGGTGTGTAGATTGTGGAGCTGTGTGTTCAGTGTGTAGATTGTGGAGCTGTGTGTTCGGTGTGTAGATTGTGGAGCTGTGTGTTCAGTGTGTAGATTGTGGAGCTGTGTGTTCAGTGTGTAGATTGTGGAGCTGTGTGTTCAGTGTGTAGATTGTGGAGCTGTGTGTTCAGTGTGTAGATTGTGGAGCTGTGTGTTCGGTGTGTAGATTGTGGAGCTGTGGGTTCGGTGTGTAGATTGTGGAGCTGTGTGTTCAGTGTGTAGATTGTGGAGCTGTGTGTTCGGTGTGTAGATTGTGGAGCTGTGTGTCTGTGTGTTCGGTGTGTAGATTGTGGAGCTGTATGTTAGGTGTGTAGATTGTGGAGCTGTGTGTTCGGTGTGTTAGGTGTGTAGATTGTGGAGCTGTGTGTTCGGTGTGTAGATTGTGGAGCTGTGTGTCTGTGTGTTAGGTGTGTAGATTGTGGAGCTGTGTGTCTGTGTGTTAGGTGTGTAGATTGTGGAGCTGTGTGTCTGTGTGTTCGGTGTGTAGATTGTGGAGCTGTGTGTCTGTGTGTTAGATGTGTAGATTGTGGAGCTGTGTGTTCGGTGTGTAGATTGTGGAGCTGTGTGTTCGGTGTGTAGATTGTGGAGCTGTGTGTCTGTGTGTTAGGTGTGTAGATTGTGGAGCTGTGTGTTCGGTGTGTTAGGTGTGTAGATTGTGGAGCTGTGTGTTCGGTGTGTAGATTGTGGAGCTGTGTGTCTGTGTGTTAGGTGTGTAGATTGTGGAGCTGTGTGTTCGGTGTGTAGATTCTGGAGCTGTGTGTCTGTGTGTTCGGTGTGTAGATTGTGGAGCTGTGTGTCTGTGTGTTAGGTGTGTAGATTGTGGAGCTGTGTGTTCGGTGTGTTCGGTGTGTAGATTGTGGAGCTGTGTGTCAGGTGTGTTTTGCTTGTGGAGCTGTGTGTCTGTGTGTTAGGTGTATAGATTGTGGAGCTGTGTGTCTGTGTGTTAGGTGTGTAGATTGTGGAGCTGTGTGTTCGGTGTGTAGATTGTGGAGCTGTGTGTCTGTGTGTTAGGTGTATAGATTGTGGAGCTGTGTGTCTGTGTGTTAGGTGTATAGATTGTGGAGCTGTGTGTCTGTGTGTTAGGTGTGTAGATTGTGGAGCTGTGTGTCTGTGTGTTAGGTGTATAGATTGTGGAGCTGTGTGTCTGTGTGTTAGGTGTGTAGATTGTGGAGCTGTGTGTTCGGTGTGTAGATTGTGGAGCTGTGTGTTCGGTGTGTAGATTGTGGAGCTGTGTGTTCGGTGTGTAGATTGTGGAGCTGTGTGTTCGGTGTGTTCGGTGTGTAGATTGTGGAGCTGTGTGTTCGGTGTGTAGATTGTGGAGCTGTGTGTTCGGTGTGTAGATTGTGGAGCTGTAGTGTGTTGTGGGGGAGCGCTTTGACATTGTCCTCGTGCTTTCAGCCAGGAAACACTCAGTCTTTCATTTTATTTTCCTGATTGGTTTTCCGAATCCAGCTACACGATACAAATTGAGGGGCTGGAATTTGCTGGCACGCGGGAAGGTTCCCGGTGAAGCAGCGGAGGGAGATTTGAAACTCTGTCCTGCCCTGGTGGGGGCAGGCTGGGGGAGCAGTCAGTTTTATCAGAGTAGCTGATCTGAAGTGCTGTACAGCTTGTGATATTCCCCTCCCCCACTCATCCATATCCCTTGTATTATCAGCAGAGGTCGCTTGGCTTTCAATGTGGAGAAAGCTAGCAAATGATACCCTGAGCTTAAACGCATGGGTAAACACTCTCAGGCATGCTGAGAGCAGACAGCAGAGAGAGAAACTGAGACAGAGAAAGAGGGAGTGTGTGAGAGATACAGACTGAAAGACAAAGAAAACAGACACAGGCACCCAGAGAGAAAAAAACTCATAATTTTCTTGCAACAATTTGCTTGCTTCGCTCGCCTGCTATCTGAGACTTTTTTGTGTCACTTTGCTGAGTTCGTTATGGCAAGGCTGGTTAAAGTATGCTTCTGTGAGTTGCACGAAGGCTGAACTATTGCAGACCACAAACGGATATGAGACAAAGATGAATTGAATCTTACCCCATTCTCTCTTTTTTTTGTTCCACCCAACAATAGAGAGAGAGAGAGAGACACTGAGCGAGCAAGGGAGAGTGAGAATAATCATTCCAAATCTGCTTCCATGCGCTTGCTGTTGCAGCTACTGAGAGATGGATGTGAGATTTTATCCCACAGCTCCAGCTACAGTGGGTTCTTTACCTGCTGACCCGAGCTGCCTGAGCTCTGCCTCATGTCTGGAACATTATTACTGCAATAAGGTAAAACCACCAGGATTTTAACTTCATCTCTTTTGCTTCCCTTCTCATGCTGTGAGTTGTTTTTATCAGATTTGTTCAGGGGCTAGGCATTTACAGGAGGTTTAGCAGCTCAGACAACTTGGCTTGTAGCTTCAGACAGAGAAATTATACTCTGTGTCTGTGTGTGTGTGTGTGTGTGTGGGGAGGAGGGGTGGCATGTGTGTGTACATATATTTTTGTCTATTTGTGTGTGTGTTTGTGTGCATGTTTGTATGTGTTGTGTGTGTGAGAATGTGTGTGTGTTTCTGTTATGTATCCGAGATGTGTCTATGTGCATGTGAGTCTGTTGTGAGTGTGTGCTGTGTGTGTGTTGTGAGTGTGTGTGTCTGATATGTGTGTGTGTGTGTTGTGTGAGAATGTGTTGTGTGTCTGTTGTGAATGTGTCTGTTGTGAGTGTGTGTTGTGTGAGAATGTGTTGTGAGTGTGTGTCTGATATGTGTGTGTGTGTGTTGTGAGAATGTGTTGTGTGATTGTGTGTGTCTGTTGTGAGTGTGTGTTGTGTGAGAATGTGTTGTGAGTGTGTGTCTGTTGTGAGTGTGTGTCTGATATGTGTGTGTGTGTGTTGTGAGAATGTGTTGTGTGATTGTGTGTGTCTGTTGTGAGTGTGTGTGTCTGATGTGTGTGTTGTGTGTGGGCATTTCTGATTACAAACTTGTTTTGATGGGAGCAGTGATGTCCTCAGGCTGTTATCCCAGGCCCTCCTCCTGTTTGGCTGTGTTAAGAGCAGCAACGATTAGCTGGATTCGGTGAGCGTCTCACTGCCCTCTCCACCTTCACTCCGAGTTAGAAAGCTGCTGCTTCCATTCATTACTGTATCGCAACTGATCTACTCTGCGATTCTAGTAAGTACAGAGTTACACTAGTTATTTAACAGTGTTATTAGAGTGCCCAGTGAATGGAGATTGTGGGATCTGTCTGACTCTCTCACTTATTCATATTAGACTCAATGTCGGATAATTTTCCCCTCTCGGCTGTTGTTTGAACAATGATCGGGGCCAGTTCAAACAATCCGACTGTAAAATAGCCTCGCAGGCAGCAGAGACAGGGTGAAAGTTTGCACCAAGATCTGTTGTGTGAGCAAGAATGACCGGGTCGATAAACAGCAAATTAGGAGGGGTTATTTCTGAAATAATAATTGCCTTTTAGCCTCTGTTTGTGCCAGAATGTCATCGATCCGGGCAGAGCGAGTGTGTGGTCAGCTTTGTTCTCCGTGGCAAGCCCACGAGGATAAAACAGGAGTTGGGAATTCATTGGGATGGAAAGGGATTGGCTGCATCAGTTACAGATTGGGTCAATTGTGCCGGATCCGCACGGGAGGAATTTAGAAATGTTGGGTTGGGGGTTATTTTCATTCTTTGAGTTTATATCAGCAACAAGGAAAACTTTCTGGGAAAGGGGAGAAGGTGGAAAAGGGAAGTGGATGTAAAGAATAATCTGTGTAAAAACAGAGGCAGGGTTTAAAATGTACAAATGCTGTGGCGTAGGAGTGGACTGGATGGTACAGAGAGATATAACTGTGTCTGTATCTGCCCTATGCAATAATAACAATGTGTGGGGGTGATATTATATGTGTGAGCTCCTGTGTAACCCGCAGTCCCACCGTTACTGACCCACTGCTGCAAACTGCAAACAGCTACACAATTGGCAACTGTATTGGCACGAAGGGCTGGTTGTTCAAATAATCAGACTGTCCCATTTCCAGAATGCGAGGTATTGGAGCATTCAATTAGGAAAGAGAGTTTGGTGCCAGGAACAAGAACATTTTAAAAATTATTTCATGGGATATGGGCATCGCTGGCTGGGCCAGCATTTATTGCCCATCCCTAATTGCCCTTGAGATGGTGGTGGTGAGCCGTCTTCTTTAACCCGCTGCAGTCCCTGTGGTGTAGGTACACCCACAGTGCTGTTAGGGAGGCGGTTCCAGGATTTTGACCCAGCGACAGTGAAGGAACAGCCAATATATTTCCAAGTCAGGATGGTGAGTGACTTGGAGGGGAACTTACAGGTGGTGGTGTTCCCAGGTATCTGCTGCCCTTGTCCTTCTAGATGGAAGTGGTTGCGTGTTTGGAAGGTGCTGTTGAAGGAAACTTGGTGAGTTCCTGCAGTGAATCTTGTAGATGGTACACACGGCTGCTTCTGTGCGTCGGTGGTGGAGGAAGTGAATGCTTAAGGTGGTGGATGGAGTGTGAATCTAGCGAAGCTGCTTTGTCCTGGATGGTATCGAGCTTCTTGAGTGTTATTGGAGCTGCACTCATCCAGGTAAGTGGGAAGTATTCCATCACACTCCTGACTTGTGCCTTGGTAGATGGTGGATAGGCTTTGGGGAGTCAGGAGGTGAGTTACTCATCGCAGGATTCCCAGTCTCTGACCTGCTCTTGTAGCCACAGGATTGGTTAAGAATGTGCAGTACACCCAGCCTTTTGTGATGTGATATGACACCTGTAACAGTAAAAATAAAATCAAAAGGCAGACAGGGCAGTGAAAAACATGGCTACATCATTGCTTTGGTCAATGTTATCATGTCCTGTTGATGCCAGGAATAGTAACTGATAACACGCTTGTGCCTTAGGCAGCAACAAGGTAGAGGTTGAAATTGTGCTCTAATTCACTAAGTTGAGCTGCTGACAAAGACAAGGTACAGTAACTGTGGTCGTTAAGATTAAAATCCAATTGGAACGAAGATGCTAATCGCATTTTCAAAATAGTTATTGTTTTTCCAACTCATTAAAGAACAATGAAAAAAATAAAACCCTCAGGCTTTGATCAGTGGAGCACAGAAACCAAATGCAGGAGTGCATGAGGATGCAGGTAAACACGTAGATACATAGTCACACACAAAGATCAATGCAGATATCAGTGTGTGGATATCAGTGTATGGATATCAGTGTAAGATATCAGCATAAGGATATCAGTGTATGGATATCACAATGTGGATGTTAGTGTGTTAATATCAGTGTGTGGATATCAACGTGTGGATATCAGTGAGTGGATATTAGTGTGTGGATATTAGTGTATGGATATCAGTGTGTGGATATCAGTGTGCGGATATCAATGTGAGGATATCAGTGTGCAGATATCAGTGTGCAGATATCAGTGTGTGGATATTAGTGTGTGGATATTAGTGTGTGGATATTAGTGTGTGGATATCAGCGTGTGGATATCAGTGTGTGGACATCAGTGTGCAGATATCAGTGTGAGGATATCAGTGTGCAGAAATCAGTGTGTGGCTATTCACGTGAGGATATCAGTGTGTGGATATCAGCATGAGGATATCAGCGTGAGGATATCAGTATGAGGATATCAACGTGAGGATATCAGTGTGAGGATATCAGCATGAGGATATCAGTGTGTGGAAATTAGCATGTGGATATTAGCATGCGGAAATCAGGGTGAGGATATCAGTGCAGAATTCAGCATGTGGATATCAGTGTGTGGATATCACTGTGAGGATATCAGTGTATGTATATCAGTGTGTGGATATCACTGTGAGGATATCAGTGTGTGGATATCAGCGTGCAGATATCAGTGTGTGGATATCAGTGTGAGGATATCAGCGTGAGGATACCAGTGCAAAATTCAGCGTGTAGATATCAGTGTGAGGATATCATAGAATCATAGAAACCCTACAGTGCAGAAAGAGGCCATTTGGCCCATCGAGTCTGCACCGACCACAACCCCACCCAGGTCCAACTCCCATATCCCTACATATTTACCCGCTAATCCCTCTAACCTATGCATCTCAGGACATAGGGGCAATTTTAGCATGGCCAATCAACCTAACCTGCACATCTTTGGACTGTGGGAGGAAACCAAAGCATCCGGAGGAAACCCACGCAGACACGAGGAGAATGTGCAAACTCCACACAGACAGTGACCTAAGCCGGGAATCGAACCCAGGTCCCTGGAGCTGTGAAGCAGCAGTGCTAACCACTGGGCTACCGTGCCGCATGCGGATATCAGTGCATGAAAATCAGTGTGTGGTTATTAGTGTGTGGATATCAGTGTGAGGATATCAGTGTGCGGATATCAGCGTGTAGATATCAGCATGTGGATATTAGCGTGAGGATATCAGTGTGAGGATATCATTTTGATTTGATTTTCAGTGTGAGGATATCAGCATGCAGATATCAGCGTGAGGATATCAATGTGTGAATATCAGTGTGTGGAAATCAGCGTATGGATATCACCATGTAGATATCCGTGAGTAGATATCAGTGTGAAGATATCAGTCTGTAGATGTCAGTATGTGGATATTAGTGTGTTAATACCAGTGTATGAATATCAGTGTGAGGATATCAGTGTATGGATATCACCATGTGGATATCAGTGTGTGGAAATCAGTGTGTGGATATCAGCGTGAGGATATCAGCCTATGGATTTCACCATGTCGATACCCGTGTGTAGATATCAGTGTGTAGATGTCAGTGTTTAGATGTCAGTGTGTAGATATTAGTGTGTTAATATCAGTGTGAGGATATTAGTGCATGCATATCACCGTGTGGATATCAGTATGTGGATATCAGTATGAGGATATCAGCGTGAGGATATCAGCATATGGATATCACCATGTAGATATCAGTGTGTAGATGTCAGTGTGCTGATGATATCAGCGTGATAATACTAATGTGTATATATCAGTGTGCAGATATTAGTGCATAGTACAACTGGGTATGAAAGTGTGGGGGCAATTTGCAGACGTGCAGTTTCCATACAGAGTGGGGTCAGCAGGATGGAGATTTGTAAGATAAATTCAGCAGACATTCAATGGCAGCAGATACATGGATCTTTCTGAGCGTGTGCGTGAAGTACGTTTCTGCACTTGTTTTGTGTGTTTCTCAAGGAGCTTTGAACTCAGCATTGTTTACCTACTGGAGACTGTGTCATGGGCCACATTGTAGGAAAAGGCCCAGCCAATCCAAAATGCAGGACAACCTGGGAAAATTCAGGGCCCTTTCTGGAAAGTCACGTGGTGTCTTCTTGTCTTTTGTTTCATTGCACTGTGGTTTTTTTTTAATTGTTAAATTGTCGACCTGCGAAAGTTGCTCCCTGCAATGTCTTGCTGCTTTAGTGTGAATGCTTTGTGAGTGTTATGGTGCACACTGCCACTCACACAGGCCACCACTTCCTTTGCTGAATACTAGTCGGCTCAATTTTAATTTTACAAGGTGCTCTGTTGTATTATTGTGAGAGGCAGTGGCACGGGAAGGTTTGCGGGCACAACAAGGCAGCTTGGAATAACACAAACTTATGATTTTGTTTTTCTGGTCAATGGGAATGAATTGGATTGACGAGGATATTGTGACTGTTTGAGTTGTTCCAACACAGCAATCCCAGCCAATTAAACAGAGAGCTGAGACTGGATGGATCTTGGGTGTCAGCTTTTCATCTCCTTCCATTTTTTGATAACTAATAAGTGAAAGTCTTCAAAAGAAGCACATTCCTGTAAGTTGACCGTTGGTGTTTCTCCTGCAGCAGTGACTGGAAGACGAGTCTTTTGTTCCAGGGGACTCAAGGACAATTAGGGAAAGTTGGAACCCCCTGTACTGTCCGACTTACTGCAGCGAACCAGCTTCCTGACTGTTCTTAGCTGCACCTTGCAGAATCTGCGCAGACAGGAGATCAAATTCATGTTCATGACTTTTCATAACCAATGTCTGTGTTTCTGTGCTGTCATCTGGTTGTGAAATATCCCTTAAACTTTAAACTGAACAGACCCCACAACAACAGGATCAGCCATGATCTTATTGAATGGCGGAGCAGGATTGAGGGGCTAGATGGCCTACTCCTGTTCCTATTTCTTATGCTCACACACGTCCAGCCTGCTTCCTGTTCAGCTGTATACACTGTTTAAAATAAAACACTGATTATCACAGGAAAAGAATTGTGTTTTATACTGCGTTTCTACTTAGATGTGTATTTGTATGTGTGTGTATGTTTCTGTGCGTCTGTGGCATACATGTGTGTATGATGTCTGTGTGCAGTGTGTGTGTTTGTGTGCATGGTGTGTATGTGTGAGGTGCATATATGGGTTGTGTGTATGGCATGTGCAGTTTTGTGTGTGTGTGTGTATATGTGTGCGTGCACATGTCGCTCTATGTGTGTGTGTATGTACATCTGTGCATGTGTGTTTATGTGTGTGCAGTATTTGTCGATAGTGTGTTCATGTATATGGCATGACTTTTTTGTGTCCATGCATGTGTGTGTGTGTGAGAGTGTGTGTGTGAGAGTGTGTGTGTGTGTATGTGTGTGTGTGTGTGAGTGTGAGAGTGTGTGTGTGTGTGTGTTTGTGTGTGTGTCTGCCTGAGTGCTTTCATGCATTTTTTGTCTCAGAAACTCATTGTTATTCAAAGAGCTGACGTCAGCCAGTGTTTATGACTCAAAAACAAATTTGATTTTGGATGGGGACAGTCAATGTCCGGCTTTCAGGAGCCAATTCAGGAGATTGGCCACAGCAGCTGGCTTTATACGAGGGGCTGTGTAACAATGAGCAGAGAGGCTGAAAGACTGGGTAAACAGCAGCTCTGCTCACTGCGTCATGAGGTATGCCTTCAGCAAACACAACAGAGGAAGAACATATCCAACATGTCCATCAGCAGCGTCCATCAGAGTGAGGAGAGTGCGTTTGGGGAGGTTTCAGGAGTTGGACTGATTTAACAAAGTCATCTGTAACTGATCTTACTGTTACAAGGACATGAAATTAGCCATGAATGACCCAGCACTAGGAAGCTGCAAAATTAGAACAAAATTATTCATGGGATTCCAAATAGTTTAATTGTCTGTCAGTGAAACAACATCCTCCCCTCCCCCAGGCTCCTTTATGACATTATTTTGTGTACCTAATGATACCGCAGTGAATGTCACACTCAGTCACGGCAATTGATGCACCTGTCTATTTATGGATAATGTATATATTTATATAGGTATATTTATATCACTCTTATATTTCACCCTGGAGTTCAATCATTAGTTTTGTTTGTTGAAAGACATGAATTAGCATTTAATTTTATAATGTGCCACAGACAACATTCCACCCACAACCAGTAACATCGAGATCAGGCCAAAGTGCCATTGACCCCACCTCTATTTTTGGGCCATTGTTTTACAGAACTGTATAGCAGCCACTGCACCCAAAGACTGTAACTCACTGTATAAAGGATGTGGAGATGTTTCAAAGACATAATAAAGTTTCTGGCTGAAAGAGCTTGCTACTCATTCAGAAACATCACAACAATGGTGAACAGGGAGGCCATTCTGGTCCTCCTTAATGCTCTGCTGTTTCTCCGTCACAACAGCAGCTTACCCTTATATAGGAACAGGAGGAGGCCATTCAGCCCCTTGTGTCTGTTGCACCAGTCAGTTAAATCATGGCCGATCTGTAATTCAATATTGTTTAGCCCCTTTTTCTTCAAATCCTTTGATAGCTTTAACCAATAAAATTCCATCAATCTCAGCTGGAGAGCTTTGACCATTTCCAGCATCCAGTTAGAAGGAGAATTTTATTATCCTTTATGTGGGAAAGTTCTCCTGTTTTCACTCACAACTGGCCTAACACTAATTTTAGGATTATGTCCCCTTATTCTTGGGCATCTTATTATGTTCATAAGTTCATAAGGTATAGGAGCAGAATTAGGCCATTCGGCCCATTAATCATGGCTGATATGCTCCTCATCCCCATTTTCTTGCCTTGTTAAGAATGCTATAGAAATGCAGGGCATGTTTTTGATTCTCCCAATTTCTCTCTATCCACCCTTTCAAATCCTTTTCGTTCCTAAGCACCTTTATCAGATCTCCCCTCAATCTCCTGAACTCAGTGGAATATACAATCAGTCTTTGCAAAGTGGTCTCTAAGCTCTAACATCAATTTGGGTTGGCTGCACTGCCCCTGATCTAAGAGCTGTATACCTCTCCTGAGGTTTTCTGACAGGGACACAACTACTGCAGGTGGGGTGTGAATAAGAGTCCACACAGCTGCAGCATCACTCCCACCCTCTATTACATGTAAAATCTATCTAGCAGAGAAGAAATGGAGGAGTCACGGAACAGGCAGTTTTGGAGGTGTCTCTTTAAAGAGGAGAGAGAGATAGAGGGAGGGAGGGAGGGAGAGAGGGAGGGAGGGAGAGAGAGAGGGAGGGTAGCAGAGATGTTTAGAGAAGGAAATCTGGAGTTCAGGGTCTAGGCAGTTGAAGGCCAGCGATGTGACGTAGGATGTGAGATGCTTAGGAGGTTAGAATGCTGGAGGATTGTAGAGCCGGAGGGGGAGATAGGGAGAGGTGGGGCTAGGATAGGATTGGAACATGAGGATGGGAATTTTACTATCGTGGTATTCTGTGGCCAGGAGTGAATGTAGGTCAGTGGTGATGGAGGAGCAGGGGCTGTTATTCAGCAAAGCATCATAATAGAATCAGACACAAGTAAAGAAACATTGGGAGTGAAAGTATTATGCAACATCTTGTCAAGACAGAATGTATCAAAACATTTCAGGCGATGAACTCCTTTGAAATGCAGTCTGTTATTAACTAAAGAACAGGAAGATTTGGTGTATAACATTTGGAAACACAAAAACCTAGCTTGTTTTCTAGGTAATATATATATAGTAATGAAGAAAATATGTTTTACAATGTGATGGATTTAAATATTTCTCTTGTATACCAGAAACCAGAAAGGACAGCACGGTGGTACAGTGGTCAGCACTGCTGCCTCAGAGCACCAGGGGCCCGGGTTCAATTCTGGCCTTGGGTCACTGTCTATGTGGAGTTTGCACGTTCTCCCCGTGTCTGTGTGGGAATAGAGGGATATGGTCCCCGGAAGGGTAGGGGTTTTAGTTCACATGGGCAGCATGGTTGGTGCAGGCTTGGAGGGCCGAGGCACCTGTTCCTGTGCTGTAATTTTCTTTGTTCTTTAGAATCTGTGCTGTTCTGATTAAAAAGGGCCCAGTTTTTCAAGTCTTGCTCGGCATTTGCTCCAACCAGGTTGTGTCCGAATGAATGTCTAAAGCCTCAATATCCTTCCTTCCCAATGTGCTGCACACAGCACTCAGACTAATTGACGTCCTGTGACCCCCACAGGACATCTTTTGGCAAACTGTTAGATTTGAATTTTTCAATTTGAATTCTGTAAAAGCCGTTTAATGTGACAGCGGGATTCCTGATCACGGTGTGGCCTTGTGTGTATGCTCATGTATATCTGTGAGTATTTTTGTTCATGGCCACGTTTGTGTGTGTCTGCAAGTATCTATGTGTGTGTGTCTATGTGTATCTGTGTGTGTGTTTGCGAGTATCTGTGTGAGTACCTCTGTGAGTGTGTGTGTGTGTGTTTGTGTGCGTATGTCTGCGTGTATCTGTGTGTGTTAGTGTCTGTGTGTGTATGTGTCTGTGTGTTAGTGTCTGTGTGTGTTAGTGTCTGTGTGTGTATATATCTGTGTGTGTTAGTGTCTGTGTGTGTTAGTGTCTCTGTGTGTGTGTATCTGTGTGTTAGTGTCTGTCTGCGTATATCTGTGTGTTAGTGTCTGTGTGTGTCTGTGTATATATCTGTGTGTGTTAGTGTCTGTGTGTGTCTGTGTATATATCTGTGTGTGTTAGTGTCTGTGTGTGTGTATCTGTGTGTGTGTGTGTCTGTGTGCATCCGTGTGTGTTAGTGTCTGTGTGCAGGGAGTGTATAATTTCTGCCAGAGATTTCAACACTATCTGTAGACAGTAGTCCTGCACACGGACAGGAACAGACTAACATTTTGTCAGTTAGGAACCTAAAGCCAGGCTGATGATACAATAGTTTTTTTGATGTTTGTCTTGGTGAGATGGTTTCTCTGGCTTTCAGCTGGATTGTCTTGGTGGTTACTCTAGTCCATTGTGGTTTGCTTGTCTCCAGATCTGCTTTAATGGATTATTTGATGGTAAATTTGAATGCCCCTAGCTACAGAATTTAAAACAATGCTGTTTACTCACAGAAAATGTGCAATCATCAAATGCGCTGATTCTCGATTTCCTGAAACCAGGATCCAGTGGTCCAGCTTTGTTGTTTATTAGATGGAAATAAATCCAGTTATTTCAAGAGTGTAAACATGGATTAAATGCAGATAATGCGCTGAGGGAAAGGAAAACTATATCTTTATTGCAGTTAATTGTATCCTGTAAGTCTGTACTTTCATTCTGCTAGGATTGTCAAAATAAGCTGTCAGCTCACTTCAATGTTTCAGGGGCCGCTCAGAGTGAACAGATAAACAATACAGATTTCAACCACCCAGCTTAACCCCTTCACAACTGCTCTGATCTCTCACATCCTTTTCAAATTGCTATGTTTTACTTATAGATTATTCATTCGGAAGGATGGTGAGTGTAAATGTTTGAGAGTTTATGTGTGTGTGTGTGCATGTGTGTGTGTATGTGTTTGTGGGGTGTGTAAGCGTGTGGGGGATGGGATGTGTGTGTGGGGTGTGTGTGAGTTTGTGCACACATGTGTATGTGAATGTGGCTGTAGGGCACACACACAATCACATACACACGCACACGCACACACAATCACACACGCACACACAATCACACACGCACACACAATCACACGCAATCACACACACACGCACACACAATCACACACACACGCACACACAATCACACAAACGCACACACAATCACACACACACGCACATGCACACACAATCACACACATACGCACACACGATCACACACACACGCACACACGCACACACAATCACACACACACGCACACACAATCACACACATACGCACACACAATCACACACACACGCACACATGGGGGGGGTGGGGGGGGAGTTGCTAGGGGGAGTATGGGGGGTGTTGCTGGGGGAGTATGGGGGGTGTTGCTGGAGGGGAGAGGGGGAGGTTGCTGGGGGCAGTGTGGGGGGGTTGCGGGGGGGGGTGGGGTGGGGGGTTGCTGGAGGGAGCGTGGGGGGTGTTGCTGGGAGGGTGGGGTGGGGGGTTGCTGCGGGGGAGCATGGGGAGTTTCTGGGGGGGAGCATGGGGGGTTTCTGGGGGGGAGCATGGGGGGGTGAGGGGAAGGGGACAGGTCACCCACACCCATTCGACAAGAATACCCCTGTGAAATGGTCCTGGAATTGTGAGTGGGAGCTTGAATCCCCATTCAGTGCACTGTCTGGAGGGAGGTTTGAACCCTACACTGTGTGATCCAGATCCAGTCTCCAGATTATAAACATTGAATCTGCTTGAATGGCACATTAGCTTCAGAGGAAAAACCGTGACAAAGTACCCTGAGGGTTAGTAAGCTTTCCTCACCTTTCACCGTGTAAGTGGAATTGCCTTTAGGGTAAATTTGACCAAACCCCTCGGCAGATGAAGGATGTGGTGAATTGTTTCAGAGAAAGTACAAAGTAACCAGGTTTTTTTCATAATTAATTATCTCCTCCAAGAAGGAGGGAGCTTGTTGAAGTTCAGGTGAATCCTGCGATCAGTAAAAACACGAACAGTAAAAGCCTATGACTGCGGATGCTGCAAATCAGAAATCAAATGATTGGAAATACTCGGCAGGTCAGACAGCATCTCACAGAATAGAACCATCGAATCATAGAATCCCTACAGTGCGGAAAGGGCCATTCAGCCCATCAAATCTGCACCAACTCTCTGACAGAGCATCTCACACAGGTCCCCTCCCCCATCCTAGCCACACGAATCTGCGCATTTACCCCACTAATCTCCCCTAAGCTGCACATCTTTGGACTTCCCAAGCTCTTTGATTAGATTTGATTTGATTTATTTTTGTCACACGTATTAATATACAATGAAAAGTATTGTTCTTGGGTCGGTTGCTACGTGACCTCAGACTTTTGTATCTTTTTTCTGGGAGAAGAAGGTGGAAGAGAGAATGTCTGGGGGGGGGGCGGGTGGGTTCCTTAATTATGCTGGCTGATTTTCCGAGGCAGTGGGAAGTGTAGACAGAGTCAATGGATGGGAGGCTGGTTTGCGTGTTGGACTGAGCTTCATTCACGACCCTTTGTAGTTTTTTCCAGTCTTGGGCGGAGCAGGAGCCAATACCAAGCTGTGATACACCCAGAAAGAATGCTTTCTATGGTGCATCTATAAAAGTTGGTGAGAGTCGTAGCGGACATGCCAAATTTCCTTAGTCTTCTGAGAAAGTTGAGGCATTGTTGGGCTTTCTTAACTATAGTGTCAGCATGGGGGGACCAGGACAGGTTGTTGGTGATCTGGACACCTAAAAACTTGAAGCTCTCGACGCTTTCTACTTCGTCCCCGTTGATGTAGACAGGGGCATGTTCTCCTTTATGCTTCCTGAAGTCGATGACAATCTCCTTCGTTTTGTTAACATTGAGGGAGAGAATATTGTTGCCGCACCAGTTCACCAGATTCTCTATCTCATTCCTGTACTCTGTCTTGTCTGTGAATTCGGTGTATTTCCTGGTTGCTCCATGTTATGAGGAGCTTTAAAGTTGCTGGATTTGATCAGCCTGGGCTTCACGGTTCGGAGTGACAACACGCTCAAGGTTTTCTACAGTGGCCACAATCCACCATCCCTGTGTGTTATATCACTCGAGCTCGGGAATGGTCAGAGGAGTGTATGTATCAAACGTCAGCTGCAGGGATGGGGGAGATTGAGAAGTATGGCTGTTTGTAACATACAGAAGGTGTTTTGTATGGTATGTTTGCCTTGGCTGTGGCAGGGTGATTGGGAGGGTAGGCTATCAGCTATCTGCAGTTGTGCTGTTGATACAGGAAGTGCATTCCTATTCCATCTGATTCCACATAAAAGCACATTTCATGAAGTTTTGGGGCCAGGTGTTGACTGTTCTCCAGGGTCGCCTTTCAGTCATATTGATGAAGTCACTCATGACCCAGAGATGCCAGTCAGAGCTTGGCATCCACGTGGGCAATGAGCATCAGACTCTCAATTCTAGAACAAAATAACACGAGCAGTCGCTGCAGGCAGCTGCTAGGCTACCTAAAAAATAGTCCCAATGTGGATTGGGACACCTCTGCCCTGGTAACTTGGTTTCTTGCTTCAAACCTGGAAAACAAGCTGGGATTCCCCCCAAAAAATTCAAACTCCCCAATTCGCGTAAAAACAGGAGTAACTCCTGTTGGTTTTTTTCGCGGGATTTTCAGAATGAACCTCTGACACCCTGCATCACAGGGAGCCCAAGCGGGAGTCGCTCTGAAAAGCTGGGGACGGGGCCTATCGATCACAGGCCAGCCCCGTGACCCTGCATTGCTGGCCCTCTGACCCCTTATCCCTTGATCACTGGCCTCCCGGACCTCTCTGGACCAGCCCCGATGTCTCCCCCCCCCCCCCCCCCCCGCCAGCCTGACCCGATCTCCCTGACCACCCCCCAGCAGTCCTGACCCTTACCCTTGCTCCAGAGACACGCGGAGGCCATGGCGCCGAGTGGGGCCTGTGAAACGGCCTCCGCTGATGTCTCCCAGCCCTGCGAGAACAGCACAGTGGGCTGGGAGAATCACACCCATTGAATTCAGACCCTCTTTTTCTTTCACGAAACAGGATATTATACAGTTCTAAATGCCATCTAAAACTGGGTCAACATGCTGATTTGGCCCACATTATTTAGCATTATTTAGAATGGTTCTCCATCCAAAGGACTTAGGAACTCAGGGACAGAGGGGCAGGGGATGAGGCCATTCGGCCCTTTGAGTCTGTTCCACCAGGGCTGATCTGGTTGTGGTCTCGACTCCACTTTCCTGCCTCCCTCCATAACCCTCCACTCCCGTGTCAGTCAAAAATCTATCAAACTCAGCCTTGAATATATTCAGTGACCCAGCCCCCACTGCTCAGATATGACAAATAGATGTTCAATGAAACCAGAGCTCAGTGAAGCTCTTGGCAGCTCAGTATTTGTCGAGGGAACAGACAGTTAACATTTCCTGGCCTGGACCTTTGGTGAGACTGGAATAGACGTGGAATCTGCTATCCAAAGTCCAATCAACATCAAAACAACAGATGAGGTTGTGAAAGGAGTGAGCAGGAGGTGAACACACTCTCTGCCTTACTTTGCCCTTTCCCTGGGTGGCATTGTCCAGCACAGATTGTGACGCTGGCTTTGTAAGCGGCAGCTTGTTCCAGGTGACTTCAAAATGGCCCCTGACTCATCAGGAGGAACCGAGTTTGTCTGGATATTACAGATGAAGCATTGTTACTGAAAAGCTGTATTGATATAAAAGAATGCCCACAATTATTTAAAAGCAGAAAAATGTGACAGGGAGGAGGAAAGGCCATTCAGCCCCTCGAACCTGCTCCTACAAGATCATGGCTAGGTTAGGATTGTTTTCGCTGGAGTTCAGATGAATGAGGGGGGATCTCATAGAGACTTATTGTGGTGAATCCATCACCACTGGGGTTGTTATTGTGTTACTGTTGGGCTAGGGTGTTGTTGTTATGGGGGTTGTACTATGTTGTTGGGTTAGGGTGTTTACCTGTCCTAAGTGTTATCATGGCACACTCCAGTGGGGTCCCGCCTCCGGTGGCAGGGTATAAGACCCCCTGCTCCGGCAGGACCCCTTCAGTCTGAACGGGTGAATTTGTGTTAGTAGTTTCATTGTTAATGTATTAAAGCCTTCAGTTCTAAAGCCTTGTTTCCGGGTGCTCATTGAGGTGCATCAATTTAATACATTAACTGAGAATATGGAACAGATCCTAAAACCGGATCGTCTGACACTGGACCCACGTGCGGTCGGTGCAGCTAACACGTTCGAACATTGGTGGAAGTGCTTCGAGGACTACCTGGCAGCCTCGGTAGCTATCACTACAGACAGTGATAGACTCCAGGTCCTCCACGCAAGGGTAAGCGACACGATTTACCTAGCCATTCGTGCAGCTTCCACTTACCAGGGTGCCGTCGAGCTCCTAAAGAATAGGTACATTACGCCACCCAACGAGATTCACGCTCGTTATCTCCTCGCTACACGACGTCGGCAGTCGGGCGAGACCATAGAAGACTACGCCAATGAACTCCTGCAGCTTGCCAGGGGTTGTGACTGTAAGGATGTCTCCGCCGAGCAGTACATGCAAGACCTCGCCCGAGACGCGTTCGTAGCAGGGGTAGGGTCCTCGTACATCAGACTTAAATTATTAGAAAAGGGGAAACTCAACTTGACCCAGGCAATGGGGATGGCCGTGAGGTTGGAGGCGGCGTCGAAGAGCTTGGCGCTGTACCCCGAGGACCACGTGCAGTCAACGTGGTTGGAGCAAGCTCTGCTCCCTCCTCGCCCCGCGAACCCGCGCTCCCAGATCGATTCGACGACGGCGGCAGCTCCAGGTGGCCAGCGATGCTATTTTTGCGGTGGGGCCAAGCATCCACGGCAACAGTGTCCGGCAAGAACGGCAATCTGCAGCCAGTGCGGTAAAAAAGGCCACTACGGCAAAGTCTGCAGGTCCAAACCTAAAAACGGCAGTGCAGCTTGTAACCCTCCAGAACGGAGACCATCTCTTTCGGCGCTGCAGTACCCACGAGGTCCGACCACGTGCGATCTCAGGACGGCGCCATCGTGGCAGACAGAGGAGGAGGAAGACCACCAGGAGTCGCTGCGCTTGGAGCCCTCGGCCACATGCGATTCATGGGGGCGGCCATCATGGTCCACGACGACTAGGAGCGACCAGCAGGGGTCCTCAGCATCCACATCGGCAGCATGCAGTGACGCCCAGGGGCCAACGGTGGCGTCGATCTCTCTGGATCAGACCAGGCATTTCAGACTGGAACATTCTATGATGGAGGTAAAGGTTAGTGGCAGAACTGTGAATTGTCTGTTTGACAGTGGGAGCACCGAAAGTTTCATACACCCTGAAACTGCTAAAAGGTGTGGACTCCGGGTTCTCCCTGCCAAGCAGACAATTTCCATGGCATCACAGTCCCGGTCTGTACCGATCCAAGGACAATGTATGGTAACTCTTGAGGTACAGGGCACAGTTTACGAGCAATACAGGCTCCTTGTGCTACCTCACCTTTGCGCGCCAATTCTCCTCGGACTAAACTTTATGGCCCACATGAGGAGTGTGATCCTACAGTACGGTGGGCCACTCCCTTCACTGGCAGTAGGGAACCAGCCGCAGCCTCCAAATTGCCCAAAGCGCCCCGCGTGCAATCTATCCACCCTGAAGATCACGACACCATCCCTTTTTAAAAATCTGGTACCTGGCTGCAAGCCCATTGCTACTAAAAGTAGGCGTTACAGCGCTGAGGACCGGATCTTTATTAGATCTGAGGTTCAGCGGCTCCTCAAGGAAGGGATCATACAGGCCAGTGCTAGTCCGTGGAGAGCGCAGGTCGTGGTAGTCAAAAGCGGGAACAAACCTCGGATGGTCATCGACTATAGTCAGACCATTAATAGATACACGCAGCTGGATGCGTATCCTCTCCCGCGCATTTCTGATATGGTCAATCAGATTGCGCAGTACCGAGTGTTTTCTACCATAGACCTTAAGTCCGCCTACCATCAACTCCCCATCCGCCCAGAGGACCGACAATATACGGCTTTTGAGGCGGATGGTCGTCTATACCAATTCCTCAGGGTTCCATTTGGTGTCACCAATGGGGTCTCGGTCTTCCAGCGTGCTATGGACCGAATGGTGGACCAGAACGGGTTGCGGGCTACCTTCCCGTACCTGGATAACGTCACCATCTGCGGCCATGACCAGCAGGACCACGACATGAATCTCCAACACTTTCTACGCACTGCATCTCGCCTGAATCTGACCTATAACAGGGAGAAGTGCGTATTCCGTACGCATAGGTTAGCCATCCTCGGATACGTGGTGGAAAACGGGGTCATTGGCCCTGATCCAGACCGTATGCGCCCACTCACTGAACTTCCCTTGCCCGCTAGCACGAAAGCACTGAGGAGATGCCTCGGGTTCTTTTCGTATTATGCACAGTGGGTCCCCAACTACGCGGACAAAGCTCGTCCGCTCATTAAGTCCACGACCTTCCCACTTACGCCGGAGGCCCAATTGGCCTTCAAGGTTTTGAAAAGCGACATCTCGAAAGCCACGATGCACGCGGTGGATGAATCCATCCCTTTCCAGGTGGAGAGTGATGCATCGGACTTCGCCCTAGCCGCCACACTAAACCAGGCAGGCAGGCCCGTCGCGTTTTTTTCCCGCACCCTTCAAGGCCCAGAGATTCGGCACTCAGCGGTGGAAAAGGAGGCTCAGGCCATTGTGGAGGCAGTCAGACACTGGCGCCATTACCTGGCAGGTAAGCGGTTCACCCTGATCACGGATCAACGATCCGTGGCGTTTATGTTCAGTAACACGCAGAGGGGCAAGATCAAGAACGATAAGATCTTGCGGTGGAGAATTGAGCTCTCCACCTATAATTACGATATTATGTATCGTCCAGGGAAGCTCAATGAGCCCTCGGATGCCCTCTCGCGCGGAACATGCGCCATCATGCAGGAGGACCGCTTGAAGGCTCTCCACAATGATCTGTGTCATCCTGGAGTCACCAGACTCTACCACTTCATAAAAGCCCGCAACCTACCCTACTCGGTGGAGGAGGTCAGGTCAGTTACTAGAAGTTGTCGGATTTGCGCAGAATGCAAACCACACTTTTATCGACCAGACCGGGCACATTTGGTCAAGGCCACTCGCCCTTTTGAGAGGCTGAGTGTAGATTTTAAGGGCCCCCTTCCCTCAACGGATCGGAATGTCTATTTTCTTAACATAATAGACGAATTTTCCCGGTTTCCGTTTGTTTTCCCCTGTGCGGACACGTCGACTGCCACCGTCATCAAGGCATTCAGTGAGCTTTTTACCCTGTTCGGGTACCCCTGCTATATTCATAGCGACAGGGGCTCGTCGTTCATGAGCAACGACTTGAGGCAATTCCTGCTCTCATTCGGGATTGCCTCTAGTAGAACCACGAGCTACAACCCTAGGGGTAACGGACAGGTGGAAAGGGAGAATGCTACAGTCTGGAAGGCTGTCCTACTGGCACTGAAATCCAAGGGCCTTCCAGTCTCCCGGTGGCAGGAGGTCCTTCCAACTGCGCTCCATTCTATCCGCTCCCTCCTGTGTACGGCAACCAATGCTACTCCCCACGAGAGGATGTTCTCATTCCCTCGGAAGTCGTCCTCGGGGACCTCATTGCCAGCCTGGTTGACGTACCCAGGACCCGTCCTTCTGCGGCGCCATGTGAGGGCTCGCAAGTCCGACCCCTTGGTCGAACCGGTCCAACTCCTCCACGCCAACCCTCAGTATGCCTATGTGGCATATCCTGACGGGCGAGAGGACACTGTCTCCATTAGAGACCTGGCGCCCGCAGGGGACGTAGCAACTCCTGTCGCTCCTATTCCCCCAGTCACAGATCCACTACTCCTCATTACTTCCCCAGACGTGGCGCGGTCAGCACCGGGACCAGTGCATAACACTTTTACTCCCATGCACAGCTTGCCTGAGACTCGGAGATCGGCGCCACCATCATCACCACCACCACCACCACCAAACGTTCCAGGATCCCCTACACCATCGCCTCATCAGGGCCGGCCGGCCCGGGAGTCTTTGAGGGGACAGCCAGATGTTGTTTTGAGAGAGCCACCGCAAGCACCTGCTCCGGTTTCGCAACCGGTGTTGAGAAGATCGCAGCGTCGGTGTGGTCCTCCAGACCGTCTGGACTTGTGAATCCTGTTATTTTTTTTGTCATTGTCTGTTTTCATCCACCCCGCCACCTTTGGTTCCTAAAGGAGGGGTGAATGTGGTGAATCCATCACCACTGGGGTTGTTATTGTGTTACTGTTGGGCTAGGGTGTTGTTGTTATGGGGGTTGTACTATGTTGTTGGGTTAGGGTGTTTACCTGTCCTAAGTGTTATCATGGCACACTCCAGTGGGGTCCCGCCTCCGGTGGCAGGGTATAAGACCCCCTGCTCCGGCAGGACCCCTTCAGTCTGAACGGGTGAATTTGTGTTAGTAGTTTCATTGTTAATGTATTAAAGCCTTCAGTTCTAAAGCCTTGTTTCCGGGTGCTCATTGAGGTGCATCACTTATAAAATTCTAACAGGACTAGACAGGGTAGATGCAGGGAGGATGTTCCCGATGATGGGGGAGTCCAGAACCAGGGGTCACAGTCTGAGGATTCGGGGTAGACATTTAGGATGGAAGTGAGGAGACATTTCTTCACCCAGAGAGTGGTGAACCTGTGGAATTCATTACCACAGGAAGTAGTTGATGCCAAAACATTGAATGTATTCAAGAGGCGGCTGGATATAGCACTTCGGGTGAATGGGATCAAAGGTTATGGGGAGAAAGCAGGATTAGGCTGTTGAGTTGGATGATCAGCCATGATCGTGATGAATGGCGGAGCAGGCTCGAAGGGCCGAATGGCCTCCTCCTGTTCTTATCTTCTATGTTTCTATGTTTCTATGGCTGATCTTCCATCACAACTTAAACTTCCAAAAATCAATCAACCTCTCTCGTAAATTCATGCAATGACATTTAGTTTGTGGACAACACAAATCAACGTCTGTTTGCTTTTCCTGTCGGGGTGAGTGGAACAGAATGTTGCATACTGCAATCCAGGGCTGGGAAGCTTCGGATTGGATCCTGGCACTGTGTTGGCTGGAGAGATTTCAACTGGGGGCACTGACGGGGCAGAAGGAGGGAAATAATCACACTCAGCACCACGGGAGGTGCTGGTGGTCTCTGGGGAGTGTGTCAGTATTTACACGAAGTCCCCGGGCAGTGTGTCAGTATTTACAGGGGGTTCCCAGGGGAGTGTGTCAGTATTTACAGGGGGTTCCCAGGGGAGTGTGTCAGTATTTACAGGGGGTTCCCAGGGGAGTGTGTCAGTATTTACAGGGGGTTCCCAGGGGAGTGGGTCAGTATTTACAGGGGGTTCCCAGGGGAGTGTGTCAGTATTTACAGGGGGTTCACGGGGAGTGTGTCAGTATTTACAGGGGGTCCCCAGGGAGTGTGTCAGTATTTACAGGGGGTCCCTGGGGAGTGTGTCAGTATTTACAGGAAGTCCCCGGGCAGTGTGTCAGTATTTACAGGGGGTCCCCAGGGAGTGTGTCAGTATTTACAGGGGGGTTCACGGGAAGTGTGTCAGTATTTACAGGAGGTCCCCGGGCAGTGTGTCAGTATTTACAGGGGGTCCCCAGGGAGTGTGTCAGTATTTACAGGGGGTCCCCGGGGAGTGCGTCAGTATTTGCAGGGGGTCCCCGGGGGAGTGTGTCAGTAATTACAGGGGGGTTCACGGGAAGTGTGTCAGTATTTACAGGGGTCCCCAGGGAGTGTGTCAGTATTTACAGGGGGTCCCCGGGCAGTGTGTCAGTATTTACAGGGGTCCCCAGGGAGTGTGTCAGTATTTACAGGGGGTCCCTGGGGAGTGTGTCAGTATTTACAGGGGGTCCCCAGGGAGTGTGTCAGTATTTACAGGGGGTCCCCCGGGGAGTGTGCCACTATTTACAGGGTTTCCCCGGAGAGTGTGTCAGTATTTACAGGAAGTCCCTGCAGAGTGTGTCCGTATTTACAGGGGGTCCCGGGGAATATGACAGTTTTTAGAGGGGGTCCCCGGGGAGTGTGTCAGTATTTACAGAGTGTCCCGGGGAGTTTGTCAGTATTTACAGGGGGGTTCACGGGAAGTGTGTCAGTATTTACAGGGGGTCCCCGGGGAGTGTGTCAGTATTTCCGGGGATCCCCGGGGAGTGTGTCAGTATTTACAGGGGGTTCCTGGGGGAGTGTGTCAGTATTTACAGGGGTTCCTGGGGGAGTGTGTCAGTATTTACAGGGGTTCCTGGGGGAGTGTGTCAGTATTTACAGGGGATCCCCAGGGATTGTGTCAATATTTACAGGAGGTCCCTGGGGAGTGTGTCAGTATTTACAGGAAGTCCCCGGGGAGTGTGTCAGTATTTACAGGGAATCCCCAGGGATTGTGTCAATATTTACAGGAGGTCCCTGGGGAGTGTGTCAGTATTTACAGGGGGTCCACGGGGGAGTGTCAGTATTTACAGGGTGTCCTGGGGAGTGTGTCAGTGTTTACAGGTGGTCCTGGGGAGTGTGTCAATATTTACAGGGGGTCCTGGGGAGTGTGTCAGTATTTACAGGGGGTCCCCCTGGGGAGTGTGTCAGTAATTACAGGGGGTCCTGGGGAGTGTGTCAGTATTTACAGGGGGTCCCCTTGGGGAGTGTGTCAGTAATTACAGGGGGGGTCACGGGAAGTGTGTCAGTATTTACAGGAAGTCCCCGGGCAGTGTGTCAGTATTTACAGGGGTTCTCCCTGGGGAGTGTGACAGTATTTACAGGGGGTCCACGGGGGAGTGTCAGTATTTACAGGGGGTCCCCGGGGAGTGTGTCCGTATTTACAGGAGGTTCCCAGGGGAGTGTGTCCGTATTTACAGGAGGTTCCCAGGGGAGTGTGTCCGTATTTACAGGAGGTTCCCAAGGGAGTGTGTCCGTATTTACAGGAGGTTCCCAGGGGAGTGTGTCAGTATTTACAGGGGGTCACGGGAAGTGTGTCAGTATTTACAGGGGGTCCCCGGGGAGTGTGTCAGTATTTACAGGGGGTCCCCAGGGAGTGTGTCAGTATTGACAGGGGGGTCCCAGGGAGTGTGTCAGTATTTACAGGGGGGTCCCAGGGAGTGTGTCAGTATTTACAAGGGGTCCCCAGGGAGTGTGTCAGTATTGACAGGGGGGTCCCAGGGAGTGTGTCAGTATTTACAGGGGGTCCACAGTAATTATGGGGTGTTTTGCAAACAGAAATTGTAAAAAGTGCTAAATTGGTAGATCAGTTTTGCGGCGAATGTATTGACACTGGGACACTCTGCAGGCCGGCAGAACCCTTGTTCATCTTCGGTATCTTTCTCATTCCCTCCCCATTTCCAAGAAATTTTCTGCCATAGTTTCATTGGTAGGAAATTGCTCCAATCTCGACCCTTTGCTGTACGCTTGTCTTCTTTGCTATAAATGTCTGAGAGAATTATTTTAATCCCTCGCTGCACACGCAAAGCATTTTATTCCATGGACTTAGTTAATGTTTTGACATAAAAATCTTTTGTCCTCTCACTGTGGTGTATGTAATTATATTAATTATGAATTACCTTCTCGCTGGGCAATAAAATGGCAACTCGTCAACAAAACATTGTGGGGAATTTTCTAAATGTCATTGTGGGGACCTGCGCTACCGCTATTAGTGAAAACAGATAGCACACTCTGAGTGAAACACTTTGGCAAGGGGGAAGAGGAAAATGAAATTAGTGCTTCATTTATTGGCTGCTGAGAGATTGTTTGTCAGAATCTTCCTCTGAGTTAACACAAGCTATTCTTACTGATGGTTGCAGGCGCTCTGGGTGGGTTAATGATACATCATCTTTGAGGTATTATGTACTGTAGAGGTCATTGTCTGGGTCATTCTGCAAACATTAAACAGAATAATTCGCTTTCACATCAGTTCCAGAGTGTGATTGGACAATCTGTCATAAAGCTATCTCCTGATTTTCTGTTTTCCTTCTTTTCCTCTCCTCCCAAAGATGCTGACCTTTAACAAGCTGTATTTACAGCACAGAAACAGGCCATTCGGCCCATCTGATCTATGCTGCTGTTTATGTTCCACATGAACCTCCTCCCACCCTTCAACATCTTAACCCATCTACATACACATTACTTTCTCTCTCACAGTAACTAGTTCCCGCTTCATGAGTCATGGTTTTGAACATCTCTGCAGTATTTCCTATTTTTTAACAAGAACAATCCTGGCTTTTCCAGTCTCTCCATTCAGCCAAAGTCCCTCATCTCTGATAACGTTCTAGTAAACCACCTCTGCAACCTCTCCAAGGCCTTGTCATCCTTCCAAAGGTGCGGCACCCAGAATTGGACACCATATTCTAGCTGAGACGTAACCAGTGTTTTGTGGAAGTTAATGAGTAATTCCACATTCTCTGGCGCCCGCTCACCTTACCCAGTGGCTGCTGCATCAAGACGTCTCGAATGGAAGCACAGCCCAGTCAATTTTAATCTCTGATTTCCTGTAACCGCCCATCAGGCAATTGGCACCACTTTCACACCATGTCTGCAAAAGTACATTAGACATACAGTAACTGGGGCTCTGAAGACACACAATTGCTAGATGTGTTACACTCTTGATATGCACCAAGTAAGGGTGATGAGTGGTTTGATGGGGGAACTTGCAGGTGCTGCTGTTCCCCTGCATCAACTGCTTTCTAAGTGGTGGAGGTTGTGGGTTTGGAAGGTGCTGTCTCAGGAGCTTGGTGAGTTGCTGCAGTGCATCATGTAGATGGTACACACGCTGCCACTGTGCATCAGTGGTGGAGGGAGTGAATGGTGAAGGTGGTGGATGGGATGCCAGTCATGTGGGCTGCTTTGTCCTGGATGGTGTTGAGCTTCTTGAGTGTTAATGTAGCTGCACTCGTCCAGGCAACTGGAGAGTGATCCATCACACACGGGAGGGGTTACCCTACAAGGGATATGGATAGGCTGGGATAGGCTGGGCCTGTATCCATTGGAGTTTAGAAGAATGATAAGTGATCTTATTGAAACATCAAAGTTCCTGAGGGGACTTGATGAGGTGGATGCGGGAAGGATGTTGAGAGTGTTGGGCAGGGTCAGTGAATATTTTTGAGGCATATAGATTCTTGACTAACAAGGGAGTCAAAGGTTATTGGGGAGAGGCAGGAATGTGGAGTTGAGGCCACAATCAGATCAGCCACAATCTTATTGAATGGCAGAATAAGTTCGAGGGGCCAAATGTTCGCCTCCTCCCTCTAATTCCTATGTTTGCACTCCTGACTTGTGGCTTATAGATGCAGGGAGTCAGGAGGTGAGTTACTGACCACAGAATTCCCAGCCTCTGACCTGCTCTGGCAGCCACGGTATTTATATGGCGAGTCCAGTTCAGTTTCTGGCCAATTGTAACATCCAGGATGTTGATAATGGGGATTCGGCGATGGCAATGCCATTGAATGTCAAGAGGAGATGGTTAGATTCTCTCTTGTTGGAGATGGTCATTGTCTGGCACTTGGCGTTAATGTTACTGCCGCTTGTCGGCCCCAGCCTTGATATGAATCTCACTGATCTTGCTGTTTCCTTGCTGCAAACAGGTGATTTCCACACTGCTGGTCTCCTCACACCTCCCCCAGACAGAAATGTGGATCTTCTGATTGTCGTGAGTTGTGTTTTACTGGCAGCTCAGTAAATGATTGACGTGAATTCTGAGCTGTAAGCAGCAGGAAAGCTGTGGGTTTGATTTGTAATCTGTGGAGTGAGCTGCCCTTAGCTGAGGCAGAGTCACTGGTCAGGGAGAAATCACAGTAAGGAGTCTAACAACACCAGGTTAAAGTCCAACAGGTTTATTTGGTAGCAAACATGGCGTTAAATAAAGCTGTTGGACTTTAACCTGGTGTTGTTAGACTCCTTACTGTGTTTACCCCAGTCCAACGCCGGCATCTCCACATCAGGGAGAAATCAGCCATCGTTTCCACTCCTTGTGATTTTCCATTGACTCCTGTCAGAACATGGGATCCTGGAGACATCAGCTGAGGGCAGGATTAGACTCGACTGTGGTGGCTGAATGGTTCCTGATGCTCATCTAAAGAGTGGTTCCACGGGCAAGATACCAGCGGGCAGTTGGTGCCTGTCTGACTGTGTCCCAGAAAAACATCAGGACAGGAGAGAAGAACAAATAAAATTAAGAAACAGAATGTGGCTTGTGCCTTTTTGGTTGGTATTCTGTGTATAAATGGCTAAATGTATTCTGCTCTGGGTGGTGTGAAATCTACCACATGATGTGAATAAGTGTAAGCAGGGATATGACCGCACTCACACGGACCACAGAGAGTTCTGTTAGAGGAAGAGACTTATTGGCAGAATGGACAAATGGAACAGTCATGATGTGGAGATGCCAGCGTTGGACGAGGGTAAATGGAACAGCACAGTGTATTCCAACAAGCTTAAAGACTAGCTACAATTGGACATTATGTGACTCAATAATGTAGGATAGCAATTATATTAACACATTGGTAACACAGAGAACATGAGTTCAAATCCCAACACTGACACTTGATTCTTTGATTCTGT
Source organism: Mustelus asterias (assembly GCF_964213995.1). Lineage (NCBI taxonomy): Eukaryota > Metazoa > Chordata > Chondrichthyes > Carcharhiniformes > Triakidae > Mustelus > Mustelus asterias. Next base: position 80,543,496 of record NC_135820.1, on the reverse strand, counting down.
AGGGGTTGAAACTAGGTAGAATGCTCTTTCAGAGAGACAGTACAGACTCGATGGGCTGAATAGTCTTCTTCTGCATTGCAAAGATTCTGTGATTCTGAATACAAATTGAAAACCGATCTCACAGACACTGACCATGAAGCTGTTGAATTATCGTAGAAACTGGTGCATTAATGGGGCGGCACGGTGGCACAGTGGTTAGCACTGCTGCCTCACAGCGCCAGGGACCCGGGGTGGAGCACGGTGGCACAGTGGTTAGCACTGCTGCCTCACAGCGCCAGGGACCCGGGGCGGCACGGTGGCACAGTGGTTAGCACTGCTGCCTCACAGCGCCAGGGACCCGGGGCAGCACGGTGGCACAGTGGTTAGCACAGCTGCCTCACAGCACCAGGGACCCGGGTTCGATTCCCGGCTTGGGTCACTGTCTGTGTGGAGTCTGCAGTTCTCCCCATGTCTGTGTGGGTTTCCTCCGGGTGCTCCGGTTTCCTTCCACAGTCCGAAAGACGTGGATTGGCCGTGCTAAATTCTCTCTCTGTTTACTCGAACAGGCGCAGGAGTGTGGCGACTAGAGGATTTTCACAGTAACTTCATTGCAGTGTTAATGTAAACCTACTTGTGACTAATAAATAAACTTTACTTTTACTTTATGTCCTTGAGGGGAAGGATTCTGACCTAACCTGGGCCTCTTATGTGAGGAATAAAAGAATGACCAGGGTGAGGTTAGGGCCGGTCAAGGACAGTAGTGGGAACTTGTGTATGGAGTCAGTAGAGATAGGCGAGGTGATGAATGAATACTTTTCTTCAGTGTTCACCAAGGAGAGGGGCCATGTTTTTGAGGAAGAGAAGGTGTTACAGGCTAATAGGGTGGGGAAATAGATGTTCGGAGGGAGGATGTCCTGGCAGTTTTGAATAAACTGAAGGTCGATAAGTCCCCTGGGCCTGATGAAATATATCCTAGGATTCTTTGGGAGGCAAGGGATGAGATTGCAGAGCCTTTGGCTTTGATCTTTGGGTCCTCGCTGTCCACGGGGATGGTGCCAGAGGACTGGAGAATGGCGAATGTTGTTCCTCTGTTTAAGAAAGGGAATAGAAATGACCCTGGTAATTATAGACCGGTTAGTCTTCCTTCGGTGGTTGGTAAATTGATGGAAAAGGTCCTTAGGGATGGGATTTATGACCATTTAGAAATATGCGGATTAATCCGGGATAGTCAGCGCGGATTCGTGAAGGGCAAGTCGGTAACTAAGTGTGTTGATGAAGGTAGGGCAGTTGATGTCATATACATGGATTTTAGTAAGGCGTTTGATAAGGTCCCTCATGGTCGGCTTATGATGAAAGTGAGGAGGTGTGGGATAGAGGGAAAGTTGGCCGATTGGATAGGTAACTGGCTGTCTGATCGAAGACAGAGGGTGGTGGTGGATGGAAAATTTTCGGATTGGAGGCAGGTTGCTAGCGGTGTGCCGCAGGGATCAGTGCTTGGTCCTCTGCTCTTTGTGATTTTTATTAATGACTTAGAGGAGGGGGCTGAAGGGTGGATCAGTAAATTTGCTGATGACACCAAGATTGGTGGAGTAGTGGATGAGGTGGAAGGCTGTTGTAGGCTGCAAAGAGACATAGATAGGATGCAAAGCTGGGCTGAAAAATGGCAAATGGAGTTTAACCCTGATAAATGTGAGGTGATTCATTTTGGTAGGACTAATTTAAATGTGGATTACAGGGTCAAAGGTAGGGTTCTGAAGACTGTGGAGGAACAGAGAGATCTTGGGGTCCATATCCACAGATCTCTGAAGGTTGCCACTCAAGTGGATAGAGCTGTGAAGAAGGCCTATAGTGTGTTAGCTTTTATTAACAGGGGGTTGGAGTTTAAGAGCCGTGGGGTTATGCTGCAACTGTACAGGACCTTGGTGAGACCACATTTGGAATATTGTGTGCAGTTCTGGTCACCTCACTATAAGAAGGATGTGGAAGCGCTGGAAAGAGTGCAGAGGAGATTTACCAGGATGCTGCCTGGTTTGGAGGGTAGATCTTATGAGGAAAGGTTGAGGGAGCTAGGGCTGTTCTCTCTGGAGCGGAGGAGGCTGAGGGGAGACTTAATAGAGGTTTATAAAATGATGAAGGGGATAGATAGAGTGAACGTTCAAAGACTATTTCCTCGGGTGGATGGAGCTATTACAAGGGGACATAACTATAGGGTTCGTGGTGGGAGATATAGGGAGGATATCAGAGGTAGGTTCTTTACGCAGAGAGTGGTTGGGGTGTGGAATGGACTGCCTGCAGTGATAGTGGAGTCAGACACTTTAGAAACATTTAAGCGGTTATTGGATAGGCACATGGAGCACACCAGGATGATAGGGAGTGGGATAGCTTGATCTTGGTTTCAGATAAAGCTCGGCACAACATCGTGGGCCGAAGGGCCTGTTCTGTGCTGTACTGTTCTATGTTCTATATGTGACTCCTGTCCACAGCTGAGAAAGGATCATAAATGTCAACCTCGACAGCGATGCAACGTAGGAGAATTAATTTAAACAAAGGTTGACATTGGCATCAGGAAAGGAATTGCACAGTTAAACCTCATTGGCAGGGATTTCAGTTTCTCAAGGGTTAATGGAAGTGTTGTCTGGCTGTACAGGATCGTTGAAACTGATTGTCGACAGCTGTTTTTGAGGTGCTGAGTGGAACTGCGGTCATTATTTTACCAGCAATATTTAACTTGCTCATCCTGTCGCTGAAGCACCTGGAAACCCTCCCGAGTGCTTCTGGTTTTGAGGCTAACCCTGACTAGGCCCAGTGCCCTGGTAAGGTGCCAGAGCAGGCAACAGCACCAGTGCTGACTCCCTGCTGCAACAGTCCAAGCCATGCACAATATCCACAACCTCTTACAGAGGCTGGGGGGCCTATAGGGGTGACACAACAGTTTGCTATTACCAATCGCTAGAAACACTGCCAGCTTCATGAGATATCATCTCCATTGGTATCCAGGCGACATTTTCTGCGGATATCACGGTGAGAGCTGTTGGTGTTGGAGAGTGGAGTCACTTCCATTGTGGCCACCCAGTGTGGACATTGATCACTCACAATGATGATCAGTCACTCCCTATGTGTCAACATTCAGTCAGACACAAAGCAGAGTAAAGTTCCCGCCACTCTACCCTGACACTACACTGACTGCAGCTCCCAACGGTAGTGTGGAGTAACGGAAGGATAAACTCACATAGATTAACAGCCTGATAGATCACACACTAACAGTAGGAAGGAAATTTCTAACACAAACCAGGATGTCCCAGCCTCAGAGCAGATAGATTGCATATGCACCTGTTTGAATGGAAAACTTGAAAAAACAAATATACTTGTGTTATATTTCTTACGGTGCCGTTATGCCAGTGTGCCAGAGTGGATTACATGTTGTACTTTCTGCCTACAGGTGGCACATTCACAAAGACAGGCAGTCGATAATTCGAGATTGTAGTATTTCAGTGACATTATTTGGAAGTTAAGTGATTTGCTTTCACTCAGAAACCAGCAATTTTACTCCTTCTTGGGTAACATTATTTAAATCTGTAGTGTAAATTAGGCAGAAAATTGTCCAGCCTGTTCCAGAGATAGCACGTCACGCAATGTTGATTCATCCAAGTCTCATTCTAAGTATTCGCACCTGAAGTGGGAGACAGCCTGAGTTAGGCAGCCACAGTGGGATTGAAACTTGGTAATTTGGAGAAAAGGGTGCTGACTGGTTGGCAAGGTGACGCTGATTGGCCAAATTATTGCCATGGAGAAAGTAATGGGGAACGAAAGGCTTCACAAGCTCCTAGATAATTAAAAACGTGTGCAGATTGAACAGCTCCCTGTGTCGGAATGCATGAACACTCTTAGCAAATGTAAACGAGTACTGTTAGATGTAATTCCCCAATTGGGAAGCACTTGCTGAACAATTCTGAGTGCGTTAATAACAACACCAACAGCCAATGTAAGATAATCAGAGGTGTTCATAATGTGGTCTATTTAGGCTTGGTAGAAGTGACACTCATCCATACAGGGAATCCAATCTCTAGAAACGAAAGGAATATGTTCAATCCTTGTGCCTTTTTTGAGTTACCCGGGAGCTTGGGGAATCCATAGTTCCCTATTGCTTTCTCCATAGCAACACTTCAACCAATCAAGGTCGACTTGCCAACCAATCAGCATCTTTTTTTTAATGTAGTATAGATTGTTGTGATTATTTGAAATTTGATATTCATGTGTTTGTTCTGATGAGTGCAAGATGAAAATCTTCAGCAACATGACTCTATTTTGAGTAATATTCAACCGCCAAGTGACTGTTACCAGATTGTTGTTAACCTGGCGAGAAGCCTGGTTTCTTTCATCACTGTACTGTGTTACTCTGAGTCCCATTTTAAAGTTTGTAGTTTTCAGCCTCCTATCTTGTCCTCGAGTCGAATGCTTTGAGTTTTAAACTGTTTGACACCTTCTCAAATGAGCACAACTCGTCAACATTTAAGACAACACATTTTGTTGTTTGATTTTCATAAAAGAGATAAATAGTTTACCGTAATTTCTTACAAATGACATTCTCTCTCGGATCAGAAGGAAACAGGAGCTGTTTTAGCAGTCACTGAGCCACAGACCCAGCAGCTGAAAGCAGGGGGAAGTAGAACACATTCTACTCACTCTTTCTATTCTCTTCGATACCAAAGACTTTGGCCTCAAAATGCCAGTTGAAAAACTAACTCGAACTTACGTTTATTAAACACCTTTAACAATGAGGAGAATCCCGATACTCCAAGGGAATGACTGCGAGGAAATGGGTCGGAATCAATTTCCTCAGACCTCAGACCTCTTCCTTCTGTCCTGCCATTTTCAGTTAATAAAACGGGGATGTTCCGGGGCGAGAATTCCATCTCAATTGGTCCAACAGTGGCACAGTGGTTAGCACTGCTGCCTCACAGCGTCAGGGACCCAGGTTCGCTTCCCGGCTTGGGTCACTGTCTGTGCTGAGTTTGCACATTCTCCCCGTGTCTGCGTGGGTTTTCCTCTCACAGTCCAAAAGGCGTGCTGGTTAGGTGCATTAGCCATGCTAAATTCTTCCTCAATGTGCCCAAACAGGCGCGGAGTGTGGTGACTAGGGGATTTTCACAGTAACTTCATTGCAGTGTTAATGTAAGCCTACTTGTGAAACTAATAAAGTTTAAACTTTAATCTTTAATTTTATGCCACAAACATATTTCAAATATCTGATCTTGATGAGAGTTTATGGGTGGAATTTTCTGGCCCCATCGTGTCAGGGGTGGGATTGGAAGATGTGACGAGCCATTCAAGATTCCGGCCATTCCTGCCAGCGAACTCCAGCTCCGGGTTTCCCAGTGGAGGGAGCATCCTCACAACGGGAAGCCTGTTAACAGTGACAGGACCAGAGGATCCCACTGCTGACCAATGGCAGGCTGCGGGATCCCACTGCTGACCAATGGCAGGCTGCCTCCGCCATGGCAAAACATGCCACAGGTGGCGGGGGAGGGGGAGGGGAGAGAGGGTGGCGCATAAAACCCTGCCCTCCTGTGACTTCAGCGGGACACAAGATCCCACCTGTGGGAGGGGCTGAAAATTTACGTTGAAATCTGGAAATAAAAACTATTCAGAAAGAAGGAGGATAGAAATTGCACTTAGAAAATGCTTTTCATGATCACATGATGTGCCAATGGGCTTTACACCCAGTTAAACAAAATAACATACAGGAAACACAACAGCCAAACTGTGCACAGCATGATCCCACAAACACCAACAGGACAGTGACCAGTTACTCTGCTTTAATCATATTGGTCGAGAGATATATATTTTGTCAGGACATTGGGAAGACCCTTCCTGCTTTCCTTCCAGCAAGTGGCCAGGATGCCTTTTCCGTCCGGTGGAGGGGGCAGTCAGGGCCTTGGTTTAAAGCTTCATCTGAACTAACAGTTCTACACAGCTGAGTTCTATTGAACAGCCTGTGAACGGCACAACCAGATCAGTCAGCGATCAGCTTCCCTTTGTTCAACAAGACATGAATGAGTCGAATCATTTTGATGTCGCTTGGGTGAGACCAGCGTGTGAACACATGTTTATCGCTCTGGGCCTCCTCCTGATCAAGAGAGAGATCTGAGGCAGGAAAATCAGTCGATGACTATTCTATAAAGAAGGTCTGTGGCTGAGGATACAGGCAGGATTTCAACCGTGCCTCGTTCCCCAACTCGATCAAACATTGGAAGCAAATGATGAAGATTAATCCTCTTTACCCAGTCGAAACATTCTGCCCCAGCCAGAAATGTTGGGTAAATCCAGTGTTATGACGCTGACAAAATTCATCCTGGAAATATCATCACGCTGGCAAAAATGATCAAATAGCAAGTGGAGCAAGTTTCAAAACTTGAGAGTGAGAAGGGAATCCCGGGAGAACATTGCCATCTGAAGGGCAGGAATGTGGTGGAGGAACTACCTGAGGAAAATGATGAATGTATAAGAGAGATGCTGTATGGGCATTGTACAGGTTACACTGAACTAACTGAGGAAACTCTGGTAGATTCGTTGCACCATCAGCGATTGTACCTCATCACGCAACGGTGCAGATGCAGTGCAGCTCAGCACACGGAATTCCGAGTTCAATCTACCCTCCTGTTGATGTTAAGAAAACTAGGCTTATAATGCACGCTGCCACTGAGATTGAAATAGGCATGCAAGGGGTTCAGGAAAATGTTGTATCAGTGGTTAGGAGCCAGTGAGCTGATTCAAAGGGCTGCGGCAGAGGGAGAGAGTTATTGAATGACATTGAAACTTGGGAAGAATGTAAAAGAAAATGTTTTCGAGAATCAGTAAGTATAAGATTAAATAAAATAGAGGGAGGCTGGAGAGATTCCAAACCAGAGAGGTTGAGTGTGGAAAGCAGAATCTAAATGGGATGAATAACTATTTCCTGGTGGTTGTTTGGTTGTGCAGAATTTGAGTATTGCAGAAAAAAGGGGCATGTCGAAGCTTTTCATCTTGTACTCAGGAGGTCACTCTGCAGAAATACAAATATAACAACAATTTGTACTGCATGAGAAGAGAGTGCTGATTGGTTGGCAAGTGGACTCTGATTGGTAGAGGTGTTGCCATGGTGAATGCATCATTTGATGGTGACTGACATTTTCTTTGTTATATTTTCAAGCACTTGCTGAAAGTTCCACTTTACTTTTCCAAATGATTTCAACCTTTCAATCATAAGTTTCTGAGCAATGTCTCAACCATTGTACACTCTCTAAAACCCTCAAAGAAAATCTCATTTGAAGATATGTGCCATCATCCTCTCAGAAACACTTACAAAGAGTGACCTTCAGCAGAAACTAATCTCATTGATCGATCAATGGAGAGTTTGCAGCATCAAACTGTTTGCTCAGTGAAATGGATCTGATCTCCCAGGTGTCTCAGGCAGTCGCTTCCCTCCCATCCTGTGGCTTTCTTCACACTCGAGCTGCCCATCTCTCCATTCTTTGGCCTGGACAGAACTGTGGAACTGTCTGAACTGCAAACATCTCCACAGCCACTGGTATCACCTGATTCCAACTCAGCAACCAAGTCCTGATTCAAGTCCAATGAGCAACTCTCATAGAACATAGAACATTACAGCGCAGTACAGGCCCTTCGGCCCTCGATGTTGCGCCAACCAGTGGTACCAATCTAAAGCCCCTCTAATCTACACTATTCCAATATCATCCATATGTTTATCCAATAACCACTTAAACGCTCTCAACGTTGACGAGTCCACCACTGCTACAGGCAGGGCATTCCACGCCCTTACTACTCTCTGAGTAAAGAACCTACCTCTAACATCTGTCCTATATCTCTCACCCCTCAATTTAAAGCTATGTCCCCTCGTGCTAGCCAACACCATTCCAACTTCACATTCTCCAACTCAAAATCTCTTTGTGATAGACATCTGGATGAAAAATAGCAAAGTTCAGGCCATTTGGGCAAACGTGTTGGAGAAAAGGGCAACATGTCAGACCTCTAACTCCAATGCAGCATTGTCCAATATTAAGAGCCTTTGGAGTCTAATTCCAGGGTGTCAGAACCGACAAACCAAAGCCCGACATTAAGGCTGACAGATTTTCCCAAGTTAGAAGCCAGACAGAAGGCAAAACCAGGACAGGGCAGGTGGGATCAGCGTTCAAGTCATGATGTTTATATTGTTGCTGAGGGAATTTTGCTGGGATTCTGAATCACTGTTGACTTTCACAATATTAAACAAAGGCACAGTTGGAAAAGCAGACTTCCAGTCTAAAACTCAGTGATGGTCAACCTTTGACATTGTCTGAACATTAAGCATAGAAATGAGAACCTGATGATGAGTGTCATCTACTATTTGGCAAACGTGATGTGTTCTCCATCCAACTGAATTTAACGGAAGCAACATTTGTAAACTTGAGGTCATCCAAAACTGCTGCCCATATCTTCACTCGCAACAAGAGCAGAATTTCACCGTCAATCCCATTGGTTAGATCCTCCCTCCTCACCAAAGCCAGTGGAGTTTTGAACGGTTCATTGCGTTTGACAGCCCCACCACAACAGAACTGTGAAATTCCACCCCAAGTCCCATTCCCCCAATCACCCCTGTGATTACATTGGTTCCTGGTCAAAAAACACCTTGATTTTAATATTCTCATCCTTGTTTTCAAATCCCTCTATGGCTTCATCCCTTCCATGGGGCGGCACGGTGGCACAGTGGTTAGAACTGCTGCCTCACAGCACCAGGAACCCAGGTTCAATTCTCGGCTTGGGTCACTGTCAGTGTTTGCACGTTCTCCCTGTGTCTGCGTGGGTTTCCTCTGGGTCCTCCAGTTTCCTTCCACAATCCAAAGATGTGCGGGCTAGGTTGATTGGCCATTCTAAATTGCCCCTTAGTGTCCCGGGATGCATAGGTTAGAGGGATTAGTGGGTAAAATATGTAGGGATATGGGGATAGGGCCTGGGTGGGATTGTGGTTGGTGCAGACTTGATGGGCCGAATGGCCTCTTTCTGCACTGTAGGATTCTATGATTTCAGCTCTCCAGCATTTGCAGTATTTTGTTTTTATTAAAGAGAGGAACCTCTTAGTTCTGTCAGATCTGCATGCATCCATTTGAATGTTTACCTGGCAAATAGGATGCGTAAGCAATAACAGAAATAACTGGTAAATATTTGGCGCACTTTGTTCAGTTCTTGGGTTTGCGACACGCGCATGGCTCAGATCATAAACTGTACAAAAACCAGGCACAAGAGATCAGGAGGATGGATTCGGGGTTGAGTCAGCTGACCCCAGCTGAGGGTGATGGGGGGGGTGGGTGGGGCGGGTGAGGGGATGGAGGGCAGAGATGGTCCCATTGCACTCTGGCAGAGGGAAGGCAACTGAGGGCCATCAGCAACAGAGAGGTCAATATTCGAGGATAAAGCAGTGTCTGACTCCTGGACACAGCCTGTGTGCCTGTAATCTATGTGCTGGTCGAGAAGGTGCTTTATGTATTTAGATAGAGTCATAGAGCTTTACAGCATAGAAACAGGCCCTTCGGCCCAACTTGTCCGTGCCACCCAGTTTTTACCATTAAACTAGTCCCAATTGCCCGCGTTTGGCCCGTATGTGATGGGTAAATGCGAGTTCCCGCCTCTACTACTGCCTCTGGCAGCTTGTTCCGGACACTGAAGTGGTGACAGCAAGCTCCCTGTGGTGATCCTAGGGGTGACCATGGCAGAGGCCGAGGATTGGGGAACTGGGTGTTCGGGGGAATGGGTTTGCTGTTAGGGTGCTTACATGATGTGGAGATGCCGGCGTTGGACTGGGGTAAACACAGTAAGAAGTTTAACAACACCAGGTTAAAGTCCAACAGGTTTATTTGGTAGCAAAAGCCACACAAGCTTTTGGAGCAGAAACTGAAGGTAAAGCAAAAAACTGAAGGTAAGAAAGCAGTTTCTGCTCCGAAAGCTTGTGTGGCTTTTGCTACCAAATAAACCTGTTGGACTTTAACCTGGTGTTGTTAAACTTCTTACTAGGGTGCTTACAGGCAGATACAAGTGTGCCCAGAATTAACAAACAAACCCACAACATATCCGCACAACCCCGATGAAGGATTGGTGATTTTATTTAACTATTATCACCCAGCAGATATCATTTCTCTCTATTCCCTTCATATCTTGATAACATCCTTGGGTGGAAAGGAATGGAGAGATCCTAGACAAGGAGGATGCAATTTCTCAATCCATGGGAGAGGAAGTGGGGAAGTAGATCCTGACCTGGGATGCTGAGGGATGGGAGAAAGTTCACTTGATTCCGATATAGGAATGTTCCTGTTTGATTGTACTTCCCGGCTGTAGCTTTGCTCCTGAATTCTCTGCTCAGGGATGTTTGCACTCCCTTGATTGGACCAGTGGGAGATAGTTGAATGACTCCTGGAAATGATGGGAATCCAGAGCAGAAAATCCAGGACCTCGGCAAGCAAAAGTAAAACTCTCAAATAGTGGGAATCAGTTGTGGGTAAATGTTCCTGAATGAAGTTACTGTTGATACACTGTAAAGGAATATCAAACTGAGAGCTTGCACTCAGCAAGCCGCAGCTTCAGCTGAAATCCTTCGTGTTTGCTTCACCCGGTGCCAATCCTAGCTTCACCCAGACTGCGTTTAACCCAATGCTGATTGGTCTCTGTGCTGCTTTTCTGTTTCCTGACTGGTCTGTTAGACCAATCAGATCTCAGACTTACATTTATATAGTGCCTTTGACAATCACTGAATTCTCAAAGCACTTTCAGCCAATAAAATCCCCTCAAGTGTAGGCACTATTGTAATGTAGGAACTATAGCAGCCAGCTTTCACACAGCAAGATCCCACACACAGCAATGTGATAATGATGACATGATTTGTTCTTTTGTGATGTGGGTAAGGGATAAATATTGACCTGGACCCTGGAGATAACTCCCCAATATTCTTCAAAAAGAGCCCTGGAGTTCTTTTATGTTCATCTCAGATTGCAAATGGGGCCTCAGTTTAATAATCTTATTTGAATGACGGCACCTCTGACAGTGTGGCACTCCCTCAGCATTGACAGTGCAGCACCCCCTCAGCACTAACCCTCTGACAGTGCGGCACTCCCTCAGCACTAACCCTCTTACAGTGCGGCACCCCCTCAGCACTAACCTTCTGACAGTGCGGCACTCCCTCAGCACTAACCCTCTGACAGTGCGGCACCCCCTCAGCACTAACCCTCTGACAGTGCGGCACCCCCTCAGCACTGACCCTCTGACAGTGCGGCACTCCCTCAGCACTGACCCTCTGACAGTGCAGCACTCCCTCAGTACTGACCCTATGACAGTGCAGCACTCCCTCAGTACTGACCCTCTGACAGTGCGGCACTCCCTCAGTACTGACCCTATGACAGTGCGGCACTCTCTCAGTACTGACCCTATGACAGTGCAGCACTCCCTCAGTACTGACCCTATGACAGTGCAGCAGTCCCTCAGTACTGACCCTATGACAGTGCAGCACTCCCTCAGTACTGACCCTATGACAGTGCAGCAGTCCTTCAGTACTGACCTGCACATATCAGTCTCAAATCTCTGGAGTGGGTTTGATCCCATGACCTTCTGAATCAGAGGTGAGAGTGATATCAACTGAGCCAATCGTACATGGGTTTAAGGCCAGAGGTCATAGCGGACTCACCTGTCAGACAATAAACCTTTGATGCATTGTACAAGTGGAGACAAGTCTCAAGCCAAGGTTAGTCCTGGTGTAGAACAAACAGCATCATTTATATATCTGTCTTATAACGTGTATATCTGGCTTTTACTTTATTCAGATCAGTAGAAAATAAATAGAAACGTGTTGTGCACAGACAGGGAAGTGGTGACCGGTTTACCTGGTAATATATATGAATCATAGTGACTCGTGTTAACAGGAGGTACAGTGCCATTTGTTTGTACATTAAACTATAAAAACTTTTAAACAAACAGCAGCTGCCTTTATGGCTTTGCTTCGCTATTGGAACAGCTGGCGAGTCAGAGAGAATTGATAAAAAACTTCCCAGAGTTTGGAGAATTGGAGTCAGTGGGCTGGGGGTTGGGGGATGGGCAGCATCGCACTGCCAGCACCATCTGTTGTTGTTTGGTTGTGTTCTGGCCACTGTTGTTGTGAGGGAGCAAAGATTCATATTGGGCTTTGAGGAGAATGAATTTCCAAAGTGGAGTCTCCCCCTCTGATTCCTGAATGCTGTAAGTCGTCTCCCTCATGCTCAGAGTTCACTTGGTCGGGTTTCTGCAGCCGGTACATTTCTCTGGAGCGGCCTTTTCTTTGGGAGTCAAACCTGCTGCAATGGCTGAGGACAAATGCACAACTTGTCCTCAGGGTTCCTGCCCTAAATATCAAGATGACGGGTCACACGGGTTATGGTCCAACAGCTTTATTTGAAATCACAAGCTTTCGGAGCGCTTGCCCCTTCGTCAGGTGAAATCACTCTTGTTGGTCCTTCTCCAACAGTTGCTGGAGACTTCAGGATCTTAGTGGTCAGATGAGAAAAGATTTGTAAATGATGACTAAATTGGTCTGGTGGTAAACATTGGGTGGCAGGTTGTCCTCTCTGTGCACCGTGGCCCCTCATTCACCCGCTTTACAACATGAGGTCCCGGTTGAAGAATTTAGAAAGAAAATGTGCTTGGCTTGAGTTGAAGTCCAGCAGTTGCACTGGAACCGATTTTTGAAGCGCAGAGGAAAATTGATAATTCAAGGCTTTGTCTGGTTGATGGAATATTGAAGACTGTTTACTTGGGTAAATTGTAGCCATTCTACAATTGGACAATGCTTGCTAAACTATCCTGATTGTGCTAAGATTTACACCAAAAACCAATTTCAAATTATCAGCCTAGCTCTGTGTCCACGCACAAAAGTGTGCTAGAAGCAACATATATCCACACACAGGACCCTGTCCTTTACACACAGAAAGAACCTGTCCACACATTGTGCCTTTTTCAACTCAACAAAAGTTTGGGGGCAGCAATTCTCTGGTTCATTCCCCATGGCAATGTCTTGATCAGAGTCGACTTATCTGGTTTGAATTTAAACAAACGTTTGGCAGTTAACTGTTCCCTGATGCATTCTCCATGGCAATGCCTCCAACAATCAGAGTCCACTTGCCAACCAATCCACACTCTCTTCTTCTGCCACATGAATGGTTGTTCCCTTAACAATTGGTAATTTCTTGCAAACTGTTCTGATGAGTGCAAGACTAAAAGCTTCGAACACTCAACCAGAACCAGTTAAATTTTGGCCAGGATTCTCCGATCTTGGTCGCCCTGCCCCTGCTGACAGTGAGAATGGAGGATTTGCTGCTCAGCCAAATCTCCATTCACTGCAGCGGGACTGGAAAATCCCAACTGCGGGCAAGGCCGGAGAATTTTGGCCGTGGAGAATGGGACTGAAGGTATCAGAGCCAATCAGATTGTTTGGATGGGTGGATCATACCAGTGTTTGCTGCACAGAAATTTCAGGAAGATTAGATTTAAAATGACCTGTTGGTGTTGAGAGCTCCAGTAAATGTGTAGTTATATGTGTAATAAATACTGGGTTAAAATTAAGCTTTCAAAAATGTTCTGTTCTTCAGGCTTTGATGAGGCCTGCCCAGTTTAAAGGATTAAATTATACGGACAGAATATCTAAACTTGGCTATATTCCCTTTATTATCGAAGATTGAGAGGTGCTCTGATTGTGGAGTTTAAAATGTTAAAGGAGAGAGAAAAAGAGAGAGAAGCTTTTTTCTCATGTGGGAGTCGAGAGGAGGGTCCAGGACAAGGCCGGATAACCTTAAAACGAGAGTAAGGCCATTTAGGAGCAATGTCAGGACTCATTTCCTCACACGAAGGCGAGTGGAAATCTGGAACTCTCCCCTACAAGAAGCTGTTGAGGCTGGACGCAGTCGAAGATTCCAAGACTGTAAGATTCCTGTTGGATAAGGGAATGAAGAGAGATGGACTAAAGGTGGCAAAACAGCGTGGAGTGACAAATCAGCCATGGTCGAATTGAATGACACAACAGATTTGTGAGACTGGACTGCCTCCTCCTGGTCATTTATATTATTCAGGTGAGCTGCAGGTATCACACAGGCACCTGATGCAACTCCCTGCGTTCAGCAGTGGGGATCGGCCTGGAGCTGTGGTCGCAGTCAGGGGTCCCTTGGCAACGTGCAGGGGGCTAGTTAGGATTATTTTTGTGTGGACATTCCTCTTGTTTCAGGCTGGGCCCACAGGAAAAGTTCAACATGTTGACTGGATCCCTTGACTGGAACTGCCCAGAGTGAGCAGAGTTCAGGGTTCGATCAACTCCCCAAAAATGGCAATCGGTATCCGAGTTACATCAGAGGAGTTACACATTAAATAGATCCTAACGGCTAAAACAGGTGGGCGCCTTTCCAAATCTGCCGGCTGTATCTATAGCGTTAGTCACACTGATTCTGGGGGCATTATTCCCCCGGTAATGTGGAGAAAGAAAGTCAAAAGCAACCCCAATCTCATCACTCGAACTTTCTGGAAGAAACAGAATTGGTGCTGAGAGGGTTAAAGCTCATAGAACACAGCAAAACCTCTTTATTACCTGCAAACAGAGAACAGGTGCTGAGATTCTTCATCCCACTGACTGCAGGTTTTAACCTGTTGTCGTCATGTGCAGCTTCTCCCAGGATGAGTGTGCAGCACGCCACACACCACGACACATCAATCTGCCTGCTCCCTCCTGCTGGAGAAAACACACCTTTCTCACTATCACTTCCTGTGACCACTGACCAGGGCAGACTGTGTAATACGATCCACAGTTTGACACATTTCCCGTGTCAGCATCTGCAAAAAGAGAAAAGTTAATGTTTTGTGTTAAACAGAGAAAATGCTGGAAACATTCTGCATCTGCACAGTGAGAAACTCTGGTTTCTGTGACACAGAGCTCCCCGAGTGAAAGGTACTAAACTTACATCAGTTTCATTATTGTGAGTGTGTGGTCCTGGAACATGAATCAGCAAGCTCTGATGTTTAAAAAGTGCTGTTTTACTGAATAATCTACAGCAGCAGATAGTTCCTGGTGGTTAACAGCAGTTTCTAATCGCTTCAAATTAAATAGTCTGTGCAAGTATCCACAATGTGGAGATGCCGGCGTTGGACTGGGGTAAACACAGTAAGAAGTCTCACAACTTCCTGGTAAGGTCCTTGTAAAGATCCTCGTAAGCGAAGGAGCAGCGCTCTGAAAGCTAGTGACTTTTGCTACCAAATACACCTGTTGGACTTTAACCTGGCGTTGTGAGACTTCTTACTGAAGTATCCACAAGGCAGTGTCAGCAAGAGGAACTCTTATTCAGAACCTACTTGTTAAATAATGTTAGCTGAATGTGTGGCAGGTGAATAATTCAGTTTTACTCTGATAGATCTTTCCCTCCCCTCACCCTGCCAAGCACTTCCAACCCACATCGTTTGGCAATGATCTGCCGAGGGAGGAAATGTTCTTGCCGTTTCCAGCTTCAATCGTTTCCCAGCTTTTCTGAGAAGTTCTCTGAACTCTTTCTGTGCTCCCGGTGATCAGAGGGTCAGCGGGTTGTTATTGAAGCTGATCTTGGCTGGGCTGTATGGTTGTGTACTCATGATGTGGAGATGCCGGCGTTAGACTATATTTTAAGAAACTAAATCAATAATGACACTACACAACCAGTAAGAGTTTTAACAACACCAGGTTAAAGTCCAACAGGTTTATTTGGTCGCAAATACCATTAGCTTTCGGAGCGCTGCTCCTTCGTCAGATGGAGTGGAAATGTGCTCTCAAACAGGGCACAGAGACACAAAATCAAGTTACAGAATACTGATTAGAATGCGAATCTCTACAGCCAACCAGATCCAGAGAGGGGAGCGATTGCCCAATGCTTTCATTGTCCGTGTCTGCAGCCTGTTCAGTGAACACCGATGTGGCTGAAACTGGAACTCAGTTTAGGTTCACTCTTCATTGACTTGGACAGATGTTGTTTCCTCCACACCTGCCTCCCCATAATCCCAACACACTTGCTGATATCAGCATCAATTTCTCATCTTTTATTTCTCACTCATCTTAATTTATAGTTTAACTTTATAGCAGAACATTTAGAAAGCAGTGGCAGGATCAGACAGAGTCAGCATGGATTTATGAAGGGGAAATCATGCTTGACAAATCTGTTGGAATTCTTTGAAGATGTAACTAGTAGAGTTGACAAGGGGGAGCCAGTCGATGTGGTATATTTGGACTTTCAGAAAGCGTTTGACAATGCCCCGTGCAAGATTTAAGTGCATGGGATTGGAGGAAATGTATTGAGATGGATAGAAAACTGGTTGGCAGAGAGGAAACAAAGAGTAGAAATTAACGGGTGCTTTTCAAATTGGCAGGCTGTAACTAACAGGGTGCCACAGGGATCGGTGCTGGGACCCCAGCTATTCACAATATATATTAATGATTTGGATGAGGGAACAAAATGCAACATCTCAAAGTTTGCAGATGATACCAAGTTGGGTGGGAGGGTGAACTGTGACGAGGATGCAGAGATCCTTCAGAATGATCTGGACAGGTTGGATGAGTGGGCAAATCAATGGCAGATGCAGTATAATCTGGATAAGTGTGAGATTATTCACTTTGGAAGCAAAAACAAGAAGGCAGATTACTACCTGAATGGCTGTAAATTGGGAGAGGGGAGTGTGCAGCGGGACCTGGGTGTCCTTGTGCACCAGTCACTGAAGGTAAGCATGCAGGTGCAGCAGGCGGTAAAGAAGGCTAATGGCATGTTGGCCTTCATTTGCGAGAGGTTTCGAGTACAGGAGCAGGGATGTGTTGTTGCAATTATACAGGGCCTTGGTGAGGCCACACCTAGAGTATTGTGTGCAGTTTTAGTCTCCTTTTCGGAGGAAGGATGTTCTTGCTCTCGAGGGAGTGCAGCGAAGGTTTACCAGGCTGATTCCGGGGATGGCGGGACTGATGTATGAGGAGAGATTGACCAGATTAGGATTGTTTTCACTGGAGTTCAGATGAATGAGGGGGGATCTCATAGAGACTTATAAAATTCTAACAGGACTGGACAGGGTAGATGCAGGAAGGAAGGACTCCCTCAGTACTGACCCTCGGAGCAGAGCATTGAGTACAGGGGCAGGGCTGATAGTGTTCCGCAGCTCAGCCTGACTGCACTCAGCAATGGGCACGGATTCCATTGGAATCCCAGTCATTCCTCGGGAAGTTGTTTTTATCGAACTGAATGATTCGCTCTGTCTCTGGGTGTCGGACCTGCTGAATGTCCGGTAGATTCGAAACTGTTTTATCATCAAGAACATTTTACTTTGATCCAAAACCTACTCCGTTTGCTAACCCGCCTCGGCTGGCGTGAGTAAATGGGTTTTAAATGAGTGTTAGTTCAGAGTGAACAAACGACTACATCTGTAAGCAGAGGTAAATGGAGCTGGAGACACTTGTTAAATGGCTGAAAGTAATAAAGGCCGAATCTCCATGTTAATTATTGAAGGAGAGGGGAACTCAGCATGCTAATCTTCACAAAACAAACACAAACAGAGACAGAAGATTAAAAAACAGAGTGGCTTCAATTATAAAGAGCAGCTGCTCCACACACAGGAAAAAAACAGATAATTTAATTTTAATTATATTTTAATTAAATTTTTTAGATGTATTTGGCACATCATTAGCTGTTGTGCGGTGAACATTATCAATAATATCTTCTTTAATAAGGTGCTGCCTAAGGATAGACTGTGGGTATGGCTGGCGCAGATATCTCAGCATCAGCCCACCAAAGCAGATAGATTCAGGTACTGAGAAATACAGACCAGAATTTGGACATCTTGAGCAGGACTGGGAGATCTACACCTGGAGTGAGAGATTTAGACCAGAGAAGGGAGATCTAGACCAGGACTGGGATACCTAGACCAGGAGTGAGAGATATAGACCCAGGATTGAGAGATATAGGCCAGGATTGAGAGATATAGACTAGGACTGGGAGATTTAGACCAGAGAAGGGAGATCTAGACCAGGACTGGGATACCTAGACCAGGAGTGAGAGATATAGAACAGAATTGAGAGATATAGACCAGGAGTGAGAGATATTGACCAGGACTGTAAGATATAGACCAGGAGTGGGAGATCTACATCAGGAGTGAGATATATAGATCAGGATTGGGATAGCTAGACCAGGAGTGGAGCTATGCTGTAAATGGGCTATGGTGACATGGCAGGGATACCCAGGAACAACAGGAGGCCATGGGCCTGGTAGCCTGTGCCTCCATTAAATCAGATCCTGGCTGATCTGTATTGTAAATCCATTAGCCTTCCTTAGCTCCAATACAGTTCAGTCATCGCAAAAGACTGACACCCTCAGATTTCTCATTTTCCACTCTAGTTATACTGCCCCTACCCCCTCACTCACTGATTGTCGATGAATATAATGTTATAATTTTTAAAATAAATGGTATCTAAATACTTCCCATTGACTATGGTGTGAGAACAATGCCAGCTGCATCACACAGGAGGTGAACAGCGAGTCCCCGTCACTCAGTTAGGAAAGCATGTAATCTCCATGACATTGGCTAAAGAGCAGGGACAGTGCAATCGATTGGGTGAAACCTCCAATGAGCTAGCACAACACAATTGGCCAAATGGCTTCCTTCAGAGCTTTAGCATTCGATGTAAGGCACACAAGCGAATACAACCCAATTGCTTTTCTTCCTTGGATTCCGTCATCTGTCACACCCTGACAGATCTCTATTCCGAATCTATTCCGTCTATTCCGACTGTGCTGACAGTCTCACTAACACTGACTCTATTCCGACTGTGCTGACAGTCTCACTAACACTGACCCTATTCTGACTGTGCTGACAGTCTCACTAACACTGACTCTATTCCGACTGTGCTGACAGTCTAACACTGACTCTATTCCGACTGTGCTGACAGTCTCACTAACACTGACCCTATTCTGACTGTGCTGACAGTCTCATTAACACTGACCCTATTCCGACTGTGCTGACAGTCTCATTAACACTGACCCTATTCCGACAGTGGAGAGTTCCGGCCACAATGTTGAGGATCAGAGCAACCTGAGCAGAAGGTTCTAACCTCTAGAAAGAGCTATTTTTCCAAAGATCTTGACAGCAGAGTTGCCGAGCAGCACGCTCTGCTCCTGGGCTTGTTGGCTGCTGATTTTCCCACCTGTGTTTTGGGGCCAATTGATTTCTAGTTGACCAGATGACCTCCTGTGCCATTGCTCATTGAGTAAAGTGTCTCTTTCAGCTCCCAGAGTGAGTGAAGCTCCATCCAGTGGCAGCAATGTGCAGCTGCAGGTGTGACTTTGTGTAACAGGAGTGTGGGTGTAAAACACTCACCCCATTTCAAATATGACCGATTCTTACCAATTTCCTACTTTATTAATATTATTTATTAACTGAATTTAAAGAGGCAGCAATCCCAGGAGAAAGTCGAATCTTTGTTCGTCTATTTCCACACAGAAAAGTGATAGAAATTGAACAGAATTCCATTATCAGCTTGTTTGCACAAGATACAATTGTGATGACTATTCCTTCTGACTCCTCCCCCTTCCTCTAACTAAAGAAAGGTTCAGAAATTAGATTTTAGCAAAGGCATCGACTCTTTAAATAACCATTAATGGGATCACATTTAATCAGTCAACAAAATCAACTAATGCCACAGCAATTACTTTGTGTGATTTTTCACATATTTAATGTTTCTGGGAAGGGCTGGAAGAGAGATTGGTTCGACACTGGTCAGTCACACTTTTGAATATTTGCCACCATTCAGATATTGCCAAATCTAATAGTTAGCTCAGTAACGGTGAGGTTTTGACTTCCTGGACTGTGGGACAAGTCCATAGGGGTCCCAAACCCTGATGGACACACAAAGCAGGGAGTTAGCCTGGGAGATGGGACAAGTGGTCACATCGCCCTCAGACCGAGAGGGGAAGTCAGTTGCAAGAGCTGGACAGCGGGTTACCAGAGAATCAGTTGTGATCAGCCGGAGAGATGGGAGATGCAGAGATTCACGTCCAAATAGGTTATTCATTTCATTGAAATTGCTGTTCCCCAATGCTGCCAAACTTCCCAATTTTCTGTGAAGTTATTAAGCTTTTACCGGCCTTTGGAATACGATGACTTTGAGCTTTTCAGTTTTGATTTGATTTATTATCGTCACATGTATTAGTATACAGTGAAAAGTATTGCTTCTTGCGCACCACAAGACCATAAGACCATAAGACATAGGAGCAGAATTAGGCCACTCGGCCCATCGAGTCTGCTCCGCCATTCAATCATGGCTGATTTTCTTTCTCATCCCCATTCTCCTGCCTTTTCCCCATAACCCCTGATCCCCTTATTAATCAAGAACCTATCTATCTCTGTCTTAAAGACACTCAATGACCCGGCCTCCACAGCCTTCTGCGGCAAAGAGTTCCACAGATTCACCACCCTCTGGCTGAAGAAATTCCTCCTCATCTCTGTTTTAAAGGATCGTCCCTTTAGCCTGAGATTGTGCCCTCTAGTTCTAGTTTTTCCTGCTAGTGGAAACATCCTCTTCACGTCCACTCCACTGCACTTTGCTATACAGACAAAGCATACCGTTCATAGAAAAGGAAACGAGAGAGTGCAGGATGTAGTGTTACAGTCATAACTAAGGTGTAGAGAAAGATCAACTTAATATAAGTTAGGTCCATTCAAAAGTCTGATGGCAGCAGGGAAGAAACTGTTCTTGAGTCGGTTGGTACGTGACCTCAGACTTTTGTATCTTTTCCCCGATAGAAGAAGGTGGAAGAGAGAATGTCCGGGGTGTGTGGGGGCCCCGTTGATGTAGACGGGACATGTTCTCCTTTACGCTTCCTGAAGTCTGCACCAGAATCTCAGTGGCTTGCCTTTCTCAACAAGCTGCCCTTTATTTCTGTATATTTCGCTCATCTTGTGATGAATGAGGTGATGGTGCCAATGAAACAAAAATAGGAAATTTACTGTCTGAATTGTATATTTAGGCAAAATAATAGAACAGACACCTTCCACAGACTTATATATAAACTCTGAATAATATCGTTGCTGAAAGATGCCAGATGGGATATTCTTTCTTTACTCTGTCCCTGGAATCTTTCCTACCTGTTAATGGGATCTGGGCGTCGCAGGTTGGGCCAGCATTGA
The DNA here is from genome assembly GCF_964213995.1 of Mustelus asterias. Taxonomy (NCBI): domain Eukaryota; kingdom Metazoa; phylum Chordata; class Chondrichthyes; order Carcharhiniformes; family Triakidae; genus Mustelus; species Mustelus asterias. The sequence continues at coordinate 80,522,301 of NC_135820.1, read as the reverse complement.
TTGTCCATCCCTAATTGCCCTTGAACTGAGTGGCTTACTCATCCATTTCAGAGAGTGGTTAAGAGTCAACCACAATGTTGTGGGTCTGGAGTCACGTGTAGGCCAAACTGGGTAAGGATGGCAGATTTTTTTCCCTAAAGGACATTTGGGTTTTTAACAACAATTGACAATGGTCACCATTACCGAGACTAGCTTTCCATTCCAGATTTATTCATTGAATTTAAATTCCACCAGCTGCCGTGGTGGGATTTGAACCCAGGTCCCCAGAGCGTTAGCAATTTGAAAATGACACTAAAACCGTTCAGAGCTTGATATGAAATATGAACAAAGTTGATTCAACTTTTCCAAAAAAATGCATCTCAGGCTCAATTTTCTCTTGCTTTCAATTTTCTGTAATGTTTATTAGCAAATTGCATTTACATTTTAATAGTGGAAGTGATTGCCTACCCGAGCTGATCCACTCCAGATCTTTGTAACCACTCACTGTTATTAAAAAAATGCAAATTCCCTTCAATCATTTACATCTTTGCATGCTCGTTATTAATGGATTTAATTGGACAGTAAATGGATTTAAAATTATAAATTGTCAGCTTTTTTATTACTTTGTTTCGTGGATGTACAACAATGACTATTCAGGGACCCAAGCTCATCCTTTTAATCTTTACATTACTGCCAGTGATGTGCAAAATCAAAACTTGATTAAACAAATTGAATAGTGTCGTTTATTGTGTTGCATGGAACAGCACTGTTAGTGGCTTTCAGATAGGAACGCAGTAATTCCTGGACGGATTCCGAGGTGATGGACTGGGAACGGGACATCTGCTTCGGTTCAAGGCACCTTTGGTGATTTGAACTTCCTGTTGGAATACTGAGATGTTGCAGAGAGATTGGCATTCAGGTCAAACTGTCTATTATGACGAGAGGCTTATTAGCACAGCACAGCGTTCTGCACTCTTCCAAGACTCCTTCTGCTCAGAACTATCTGTACAATTTCTATCACTGACATATTACAAAGGCCTGACCTTGATGTGCGAGTGTCTGGAGAGATCACTATTTAAAAAGACAAAGGAAGGATTTGAATTTATTATAACACCATGCATTTTAACCCAAGCCCCAGAGGTGAATGAAGTCGTGCATCAGGACCACCCACTCCCTTGAACTGATGTATTTTACAAGCATAGGGGCATCCACTGTGTGGTAATGTGGTCCTTTAAAGGGGCGATCCTTTGCAGGCCATGTGTTTGGGTCGGACCCTATAGAGAGCCAGCATGGGAAGCTGAGCCAATCGGGAGCAAGAAGGCAGGTCCTGGGATGGGGAGGAACGTCAGTTAGAGCCAGAGAATAGACATGGGCATTGGTCCAATCAGATCCTTGTCTTGTACATAGGTTTATTAATTACATTGATTAATAGACTGTTCCTTGCTGAAGCCACAATGAGTTGTCTTTGAGTTTACTACGATCTAACTTCAGCTTTTGATCATCTTAAAGAGATAAATAAACTCTTCCGTTATCCCAGGTGTTCTTCATTCTGTACATCAGCGTTGAAAGATTATTTAAATATGATCCAGAAAATGCCATTCAATTCAAGCCAGCCAAAAGCTGACTTGATTTCTCCGCACACTCAACTTAAAGGGACCAGTCAACGTCAGTTTTATTACACTTTACCCGTTTGTATACCGGTTCCTCTTTCTCTCTGTAGACTTAAGGAGCCTAACTAAAGCCTCCACTGTGGCTTTCAAATCACAAAAACTTTGCTGAAATACATCAGGTTCCATCCCCTCTCGAAAAGGCCGCATCCTGGCATCAGCACTATGAACATTAGAGATAAAACACCAGGAAACCTCTTGATGTCAAGGAAAGAGCTGTCACAGCACTGAGTAAAAATAGGATATATGGTAAGAAAGCAGGAAATCTTCACACTGCTTCTTTACTGGAATTTATTCTGCTTGCTATAGATAAGAAAGTTAACCCTTTCACTCCTGAGAGTGGGACCACACAAGCTCAGCTTGTCCCGTACTGTCTACCTGGGGTTGAGTGTTTGAGTTTTGCTTTGTTTCTTTACCAGGCTGACTGGCTCAAGAACCCATTCCTTTCAAACACATTTACAATTTCTGCCACACAGTAGGGACCCTTCGCCCAAAGGCCATGCAGCTCAGTTGCTCGAGTTTGGGACTCTGAATTTCGATTTCAGCCGGGTGTAATTATCTTCTCACCATTCTGAGGTGGAGAAAACACTGAGGCACAAAGTTATACAAGTTCTGTCAGACAGGGCTCTCACTGTTTCAAGCTCAGTTTATGTTGTTACAGTGGACAGCAAACAGAGGAGAACCTAACTAACCTAAGTAACCAACTTAACTAACTAACCAACCTAACTAACTAACAAAAATTGCCTTTCTTCTCTCTCCTGTTAACTGATTTTTGGCACCTCTTCTAAAGGGAGATTTTATTTTATTGATTGTTGGGAAATGGGTGTCACTGGCTAGACTAACATTTATTGCCCATCCCTAATTGCTCTTGAGAAGGCAGTGGTGAGCTGCCTTCTTGAACCCGCTGCAGTCCCTGTGGTGTAGGTACACCCACAGTGCTGTTAGGGAAGAAGTTCCAGGGTTTTGACCCAGTGACAGTGAAGGAATGGCCGATATATTTCCAAGTTCGGATGGTGAGTGGCTTGGAGCGGAATCTCCAAGTGGTGGTGTTCCCCATGTATCTGCTGCCCTTATCTTTCTACATGGTCATGGGTTTGGAATGTGTTGCTTAAGGAGCTTTCATTATAATGGTGTACTTACACCCTCAGGAAAGATTAAAATCCATGGGATCCGCTCTCTGAACTTGAATTATTTACTGAAAGTTGTAATTGTTCACGTTTGCATCGCTGTAAGAAAAGCCACAGTAGTGTTGGTCGAGCTTCAACAAAGCTGGCTGGACCATCCAGTGCACACAACTTACAGAACCATCCATCAAAACCAGAAACACAAATAACAGCTCCACGTACAGTTCCAATTTCCGATTAGTCATTATTTAGTTAGTTCCGATGGAAGGTGAGAATATTGGCTGCAACAAGTCACATAAAGGATTCTTATTCTGATCGTTTATTTTCCAGTCAATCAATAAAAGCTGCCCAATGGAAAAGATTGTCACGCTCATCATCTTAACCTGAGGAAACTCAAACCATAGAAAGAAATTAACTACTTTCATTTAGCACCTTTCATAACCTCAGAATGTCTAAACGTGCTGTACAACCACTGAAGTGTAGTCACTGCTGCAACGTAAGAAATGCAACAGCCTCTGCTCACTGCAAATCCCCACAAACAACAGCGAGGTAATGACTTGATCATCTTTTCTTGAGTGATGTCAGTTTATTGAAAAATATTGTCTGGAAGATAGCAGGGAAAACTCCCCTTATGTCAGTGAAATATCACAACAGGACCTGACTCCCCCGTCCACTGCAAGGCACAAGTCAGGAGTGTGATGGAACACTCCTCACTTGCCTGGATGGGTGCAGCTCCAACAACACTCAAGAAGCTCGACACCATCAGGACAAAGCAGTTCTGCTAGATTCACACGCCAACCACCACCTTAAACATACTCCCTCCACCACCGGTGCACAGTAGCTACCGTTTTATACCATCTACAAGATGCATTGCAACGACGCATCAAGGTTCCTTTGGCAGCACCTTCCAAACCTGTGACCTCTACCATCTAGGACAAGGGCAGCAGATGGTTGGGAACATCACCATCGAGAGGTTCCCCTCCAAACCACACTGAATGACCAGGATTTACAGTGGGGGGGTGTGGCAGGGCAAAAAAAAGTCCTCTATTGCCCACCGTTCCTTCACTGTCTCTGGAACTCTCTCCCTAACAGCATTGTGGGTGTACCTACACTGCATGGAACACAGCAGCTCAAGAAGGCAGCTCGCCATCACCTTCTCAAAGGCAGTTATGATAGACAATAAATGCTGGCCAGAATTGCCTCCACACCATGAACACATTGTTAAAAACTCCAGCTGAGAGAATAAACAGGGCTTGAATTTATTGTTGATTTGAGAGATGAATTCTCTGGCAAGCCTGACTCTGAAATGTCAGCTGAGATTATGCACTCAATTGTCAAGGCATAGGGCTTGAACCCACAACCTCCTGACTCAGAGGTGAGATTGCCATCCACTGAGTCACCGCTAATAGATGCACATTAGTAAGATATTTATAAATTTAAAAATAGGTTAAATGGTTAATGGTGAAACTTTGAATACAAAATTGTAACTATTCAGGTTATTTATATGGGTCATGTATACACAGCACGTAACACCCAAGGAGGTTACTGTCTGATCTTCTCTCTCACTGTCAGATCATAGATACACAAAATGACTCACTCCTCCCTTTTATTTTCTTGGATTTTGGACACCCATGGTTGGCGGGTCGGGGGGGAGAGGGGTGAGGGGGGTGGTGGGGAGTGATAGCCCATCTCCACTTCCCTCGGCAATCTCTCTTTGAAAGTAAGGAACTAGAAGTAACTCCAAAGAATGTTTCCATCAATTTGATCTCCCTGTGGACAAGGTAATGGGATAGTCCTTGCTTTCTCTTCCTTGGAACACAGTTGAGATTGGACCTCTGGAGGATCCAAGAGTGATGACCTACCATTGAACTCCACACGATCCCTGTCACTTAACAGGTCACCGTTTCCTGTCCAATTTTCACATTCTTTTAACATCAACAGATTTCATGGTTGGTCACAAGTAATAAAACTCATAATTAGGATTGACCCTTAAAGTGTGACACAGTTAATATCAGAATGGTGTTATTCTTTCACATCGATAAGTACTTTTCAATTAATGGTGAGCATTTAAAGAAACAACCTGCAATTATAAAATTGGAATAAAAGGGTAAAACTTTGTGAAGTTTTCTGAAGAAAGCTAAGTCTTTGTGTAGACCAGGTACAGAGCTGAAGGTATGTCGCAAGCCTTTCTTCTCTTTTGCAAGAGGATGTTGTGTTATTTTTAGCAGTTATATATAGTTAGTGGTGGATGTTACGCTGTTTAAGTATTTGCAGCTTGTGACAACTCAACAACCAAACCTCGTTGAATTTCCATAGCTTTAAGAGAGAGATTAGGTGACGCCAACACGAGACCTTTGTTACATTTTGATCTGGGGTTTTTTGCAGGTAAGTAACGAGGCTGTTGGGTAATCAATGTTTGGCTATGTTGTCTTAATGAGTTTGGATGTGATCCAGATTTTGCTCATCATTGCGGGTCAGAGGTTTTCTCATGTGAGAGTTTTCCAATAATGTTCCTTGGTTATCTTGCTGTAAACCCCACTAGTGAGACCTGATTGATTAGGGTTCAGATGGACTGGTTAGGAAGTTGCTAAAATCAGTCTCTGTGATCCTGGGATAAAGAGAGACTATTCAGCCATGACCTCTCCTCTTATTGACCTTGATCCATGTTAGAAACTGTATCTTAGGTGAAGACAGAAAAAGTCTTTATTTTAACACCTCCTAGTTGATAAGCCCACCAACAATCTCTGTCAAGGTTCTCATGGTCAGAAAGGCCTTCCAGCATCCATGGGATTGGACTTCAGATTGTGCCTCTAACTTTAACAACTGGGCCATCCGTGGAACAGAGAGGCAAGGGTGAAAAGTTAAATGGGAAAAGTGAGAGTGATGCTTTGGTCATGTGGAAAGGACATTGTAGTTAGAACCTTCATCTTCTTCCCTTCAATCAAGGTGATAGCAGGCAATGTCTTGCATGTGAGATGTTCCAGATTCGAAATTATTTGGTCCAATAGAATATCTGAGCATCTGACAGGTGCCATGAGAAAGTCATTTATTTCTGTCCTTTGAGAAGGTGGTGGTGAGCCGCCTTCTCGAACTGCTGCAGTCCGTGAGGTGTAGGTATACCCACAGTGCTGTTAGAGAGGGAGTTCCAGGATTCTGACCCAATAACGATAGAGCAAAGATTGTTACATAAAGAGTTTGTAAAAAAAACTCAAAACAAAAACCTTCAAAGATTGGATTCCAGTTGCTCACAAATGTAGAATCATGGAGTCAGACAGAACAAAAGAGGCCCTATTGGCCCAGCGAGCCCGCACTGACAAAACTACACCAAATCTACACTCACCCACCTGCCAGCACTTGGCCCATAGCCTTGAATGTTATGACATTTCAAGTGCTCATCCAGGTACTTTTTAAAGGTTGTGAGGTTTCCTGCCAGTACTCCAGCTGTGGCCTCACCAACGTTTTGTACAATTCCAACGTAACCTCCCTGCTCTTATATTTGATTTAATTACTGACAAAGGTAGGTGTCCAACTTGCCTTCTCGACCACCCTATTCACCTGTCCTGCTGCATTCAGGGAAGTTTGGACCATCACCCCTCGATCCCTCTGTTCCTGTGAGCTTAGTGTCCTGTCATTCACTGAGTACTCCTTTTCATAGAAATTCATAGAAACCCTACAGTGCAGAAGGAGGCCATTCGGCCCATCGAGTCTGCACCGACCACAATCCCACCCAGGCCCTACCCCCACATATTTACACGCTAATCCCACTAACCTACGCATCACAGGACTCTAAGGGGCAATTTTTAACCTGGCCAATCAACCTAACCCGCACATCTTTGGACTGTGGGAGGAAACCGGAGCGCCCGGAGGAAACCCACGCAGACACGAGGAGAATGTGCAAACTCCACACAGACAGTGACCCGAGCCGGGAATCGAACCCGGGACCCTGGAGCTGTGAAGCAGTAGTGCTAACCACTGTGCTACCGTGCCGCCTTCCAAAGTGCATCACCTGGCCCTTTTCAGGGTTAAATTCCATTTGCCGCTGACCCGTCCATCTGACCGGCCTGTTTAAACCTTCCTGCAACCCAAGATGCTAATTTCAGGAGTGAGCTTTAAAAATAATGCATCTCTTCAATCAGCTGATTGCTGCTCACCTTAATCCCCATGACTCATTGCAAAATAGCTCAGAAAAACCAGATAATCTCGGCAAGATTGTACAGTTCCTGGAAAATCAAACTGAATGTTAATTACTAAACTGGAAGACTCAGAAGTCATTCCGATGTAATTGGTTATGACTAAATGAGAAGCTATCTCACTCAGTACACACAATGTAAATATAAAACACATGTTGTAAAAGAACACCGACTTGGTTTGAGCTCTGCCCTTTCAGAATGGGCATGTCCTGGATATGAGGCAGATGTAAGCTCGCCTCCTGAGCTCTCTGAAACCAGCTGTTCTGTACAGTGTCCGGGAGTACACGATGTGGGTACGGGGCACCTGAAATAGGAATGGTTCATTCCCGAAACTGGGCCTTCTAACTTTCAGACTTCTGATTTTAAATAAACACTTGTTGCCAGCATAAAAATAAGATCCAGTGGTATTGAGGAACCTGGGTGAAAAGAGCTCTTGTGACTTTGTTACTTCATCATCCTTGAGGCTTCAGTGAACAGTAAAGTGTTCCTCCAATTCCACCAAGCATCTTCAGTGTACAGTTCATTCACTTTTCTATCTGTTCCTCGGCATTGTGGACACAAAGTACAACTGGGTGTCATTGGAATGCAAATACTTTGTATTTCATTTCTGCTTTAAATATTGGCATAAATAATTAAATACCTTCCTCATAGTGTAAATATATTAAATCCCTCTCTTGGGAGAATGGGGATGTGTACCATGGACTATTACTCATCAAGGCTGTACGGGAAACTGCTTCTGGAACACTTGCCCATCCCTCTTCACCTCGATCTAAAGATTGAATTAGGTGGGAGAGCCAATCAACAGCAATTTCCTGACAAACTTAAAAATACAGACACATTCCACAGGTGGTCAGAGTAGCGGGTGGCAGGTAAGGTTCAGTGCAGGATGGGTGTAAAACACTGCACATTGGGAAAACGCAGACATCATGTACATCACATATGCTGCTATAGTGCTGAGACTTCAGAAACTGGGTCACCCAAATACTCAAAATATCCAACCACTTTGGAGCGAAAATCAAAAAACGTGAATGGAATGCTGGAAATAGATGAGTTAGATCGAGTGACCTGTTTTAAGCTGTACTTTCTACGTAATCTTATGATCTGCACAGTAGGACATGTCAGAGAAAGATACGATCAAACTTAATTTTACTTTAATCAGTCAACAAACCAGGGAAAGATTTCCTTACATTTATATAGCACCTATCATGACCTCAGCATTTTACAGACAATGAAGTACTCTTGAAATGAAATGTAGGGAATGGCGTGAATTCTCTGTCCAGGTTTAGTCACCGTGAGTGACACACGGTGTGACACACGGTGTAACACACGGTGTGACACAGCCCGGGATCAACAGTGAGTGTAAAAAGTCTGAGTTCTGAACACAGATGGGACAGGAGACAAATGCGAGGTGATGATTGGATATTCTGCTAAATGGTGTTTAAAGTGTGTACCTGGAAAATGATTTCTAACTAAATTGTGACCATGGGAAAGCGGACAGTGGTGCACATTTGTAAAAAGCCAACTTGGAGCTGATATCAGGAGGTGCCCCATTGCACACGAAGCAATACTCAGAATAATCTCTCACCTAGAGGCAAAGATCATGCAATTATTCAAGGAACATTAAACACCGCACTTGGGGCGAGGGGCTTCAGGGTTGCTCTGCGTGGATGAACTAAGATGAGCCAATAGCCCTGATCTTCATTACTCTTGTGGATGATGTGTAGTAGACCAGAACAAATTCTCCCAACTGTTCAGCCATGTCTGTGGTCTGCTTTGGCACTCTGAATAAGGTGTAGCCAAGATATGTATTATTAATTTTAGGAATGGACAGTTTGTCATTAATAATTGATGTTTTTCAGAATTTACAATCAGTTCTAAGACTATAATGGTGCTGCATTATCTCAACAATTGACATCTCCTCAACCTCAGGAGTGGCACCCACCCGCTAACACATCCATTTTACCAGTTGTGTCTTTGTGAATGAAATTGCCAAGTTGGTGCTAATTAAGGTTGATTTTTTTTTTTGCTTTGTTATCCCCTGAATCAACACGTGAATTTCTGCACCCATTAGAGAAAGGTGACCCTATCGTCTGCGTCTCGATTGGGTTTCCTTTGACCCCGAAAAGGTCACGCAGGTTAAAGGACAATATTCTAACACGCTGTGACATGAGTCACTTTGGGGAGTGGGAGAGCGATTCACATTGACGGAAAGCAAGAGTGAAGAAATTGGGTCAACTGCCTCATGGGGCTGTTAAAAGCTGCTCCAATCAGTTATAAAAGATTCATGCACTTTGGAAACAAAAGGAGATTGGCGAATGCTTTTCCCAGTTGTTTTCCATTGCTAGTTAGGTTTACAGCATCTGACAGGGTGCAGCAGTTACGTTCAGTGTGATAAATGTGTTCCGGCGACACCCTTATGCTTTGTTTCTGAAATCATAATATCTAACAACACTGTACGAAGGCTGCTTAACCTGCTGAGTGCTTCCAGCATTTTGTGTTTATTTCAGTTGCTGGGAGCGATTGTTTCGTCACACAGCAGAGTTTACAATTTCTTTTCTTGATTCTTTTGTGGGATGTTGGTGTCACCAGTAAGGCAGGCATCCATTGCCCATCCCTAATTACCACAACCGAGCGGCATGCTAGGTCATTCCCGAGCCCAGGGGGAAAGGTACTGTTAAACAGGGAAATAAGAATCCTGGTCCAAACTGTTTTTTCCTATTGTGAGGGGCAGTTAAGAGTCAACCACATTGCTGTGACTCTGGAGTCATATGTAGGCCAGACCAGGTAAGGCCGACAGATTTCCTTCCCGAAAGGACATAGATGGGCTTTTAACATCAGTTGATGGTGGTTTCCGATCATCATTACTAGGACAACTATAGGCCGGTTAGCTTAACTTCTGTAGTAGGGAAAATGCTTGAATCTATCATCAAGGAAGAAATAGTGAGACATCTGGATATAAATTGTCCCATTGGGAAGACGCAGCATGGGTTCATGAAGGGCAGGTCATGTTTGACTAATTTGGTGGAATTATTTGAGAACATTACATGTGCAGTGGACAATGGGGAACCTGTGGATGTGGTGTATCTGGATTTCCAGAAGGCATTTGACAAGGTGCGGCACCAAAGACAGCTACAGAAGATAAAGGTGCATGGTGTTACGGGTAATGTATTAGCATGGATAGAGGATTGGTTAACTAACAGAAAGCAAAGAGTGGGGGGTAAATGGGTGTTTTTTCTGGTTGGCGATCAGTCACTAGTTGTGTGCCTCAGGGATCAGTGCTGGGACCGCAATTGTTTATGATTTACATAGATGATTTGGAGTTGGGGACCAAGTGTAGTGTGTCAAAATTCGCAGATGACACTAAGATGGGTGGCAGAGCAAAGTGTGCAGAGGATGCAGAAAATCTTTGTGGCAAACCACTGTTAGCTTATTACCTGTATATGTGACATGCCTGGACACATCCCTGCTGGTCCTCCCGAGACTTCTCCCCCCCCCGGTCCAGGTATAAAGGTGACTGCTCCCCACCCCCCTGCCTCAGTCTGGACCAGTTCATCGGCATGGGTGTGCTCCAAGTCTTTTGCTAATAAAAGCCTATTTGTTCTTGCATACAAACTAGTCTTTGCTCGATTGATGGTGCATCAATCTGCAAAGGGATATAGATAGTCTAAGTGAGTGGACGAGGGTCTGGCAGATGGAGTACAATGTTGGTAAATGTGAGGTCATCCATTTTGGTAGGAATAAAAGCAAAATGGACTATTATTTAAATGGTAAAGAATTGCAGCATGCTGCTGTGCAGAGGGACCTGGGTGTCCTTGTGCAGGAATCTCAAGGAGTTGGTTTGCAGGTGCAGCAGGTAATTAAGAAGGCAAATGGAATTTTGTCCTTCATTGCTAGAGGGATGGAGTTTAAAAACAGCGAGGTTATGTTGCAGCTGTATAAGGTGCTGGTGAGGCCACACCTGGAGTACTGTGTACAGTTTTGGTCTCCTTACTTGAGAAAGGATATACTGGCACTGGAGGGGGTGCAGAGGAGATTCACTAGGTTGATTCCGGAGTTGAGAGGGTTGGCTTATGAGGAGAGACTGAGTAGACTGGGGCTATACTCATTGGAATTCAGAAGAATGAGGGGAGATCTTATAGAAACATCTAAGATTATGAAGGGAATAGATAAGATAGAAGCAGGGAAGTTGTTTCCACTGGTGGGTGAAACTAGAACTAGGGGGCATAGCCTCAAAATAATGGGAAGCAGATTTAGGATTGTGTTGAGGAGGAACTTCTTCACACAAAGGGTTGTGAATCTGTGGAATTCCCTGCCCAGTGAAGCAGTTGAGGCTACCTCATTGAATGTTTTTAAGATAAGGATAGATAATTTTTGAACAGTAAAGGAATTAAGGGTTATGGTGAGTGGGCGGGTAAGTGGAGCTGAGTCCACAAAAAGATCAGCCATGATCTTACTGAATGGCGGAGCAGGCTCGAGGGGCCAGAAGGCCCACTCCTGCTCCTAGTTCTTATGTTCTTATGACAACGGTTTTCAATATCAGAATTATTCAGTATTTTTTTAAAATCCTTTTACTTTTTCTTATTAATTGAATTGAAATTGCACCAGCAGCTGTGGTGAGATTTGAACCCGTGTCCCCAGAGCATTAGCCTGGGCCTCTGAGTGATGATACCATGCCACCATCTCCCCCAGTTCCTTAAATCGAATGTCTCATTTCAGAGAAATTCTGCTTCAATGGTGAATCTCCCCCTGGGCAGGTAAAACACCACTGGCACCTGGGAAACCACTGCAGCGGTTTTGGCCGAATCCCACAGCTATACTTGTACAGAATATCAGATTTTGGATGCTACATACATTGCGTGTTATAACTTTTGCTGTTGAGATCATCTGTCTGAGCTGGAACATGGTTTGAAATTGATGTCAGTCAGCGAGTGGATAGATTCATTAAAGCACATTTTCCAAAAACACCTGAAATACCCAATGTCGACTGAAATTGGGCCTCGGTTTTTCATCAGCGTATTTCTCACTAACATGCTTCCATCACATATTCCCACGTTACCTGCACCATAATTTAGTGCTAATGTTCAGATTCACTTCAGTGTTGGCACATGGCCTCAGATCCATGTTTATTATGGAGAAGTTGATACTTTTCATTCACAGCCAGTTGGTGATTTTCTGAGTACAATTATTGAATTAATTGCTGCCAATTTCTCAATCTCCTGTTCTATCTACAGGAAAATATGTTAATTAAATATTTCCCAGTCAGCAAGGGGTAGAATCTATCTGAATGGGCTAGAATTGAAGAAGGGACTCAGTGTGTGATACACTCCAGCACCCAGGCACATCCGAGAGAATAGTGTCACTTTTTACTCAGGGTGGATATCATAGAATCATAGAATCCTACAGTGCAGAAGGAGGTCATTCGGCCCATCGAGTCTGCACTGACAACAATCCCACACAGGCCCTATCCCCATAACCCCACACATTTACCCCTAGCTAGTCCCTCTGACGCTGAGGGGCAATTTAGCATGGCCAATCAACCTAACGCACATACCTTTGGAGTGTGGGAAGAAACCGGAGCACCCAGAGGAAACCCACGCAGACATGGGGAGAATGTACAAACTCCACACAGACAGTGACCCAAACCTGGAATTGAACCTGGGTCCCAGGCGCTGTGAGGCAGCAGTGCTAACCACTGTGCCACCTTGCTGCCCAGGATATGAATCCTGAATGTTAACTGGATCCCAAACCAGACGTTGGAACATAGATCCTTTTCTTGATATCAGGTTTATTCACAGAATGTAGCATTCCTGATCTTTGCCCCTTACTTTCCAACACAATATCCAGAAGCCAAAGAGAAAATGCTGGAAAATCTCGGCAGGTCTGGCAGCATCTTTAAGGAGAGAAAAGAGCTGACGTTTCGAGTCCAGGTGACCCTTTGTCAAAGCGAATGTCCAGAAGCTCCTTTTTGAATTCTTTGGAGAATACCAAAAGAACAAATTAAACTAATAAACAAATTGACAACCCCTCAAAGGGACACTACCATAACATCAAAAGTTTAAGGGAAACTTAATTAAATTGAAGTAATATTTTGAGTTGTGATAATGTAGCCAACCCCTATGGCACCCACCAGCCATGGAAGCAGACCAGCAGATGCTGCAGGCTCCCTTTCCAGACTCACATGTGTGTAGCCATGGAAGAGAGGCAGACAGTCAGTGTGAATGACCTCCTCACCTACCTGCTGCTCTGGACCTTATAACCACCTTGGCTCAGCCAAGGAGCATGCTAACGAGGAAGGCGTCTGATTCATCTGCCCCTCTCTCTGTGCCGAGTGGACAAAGATCAGCAGTGGAGAGTTGAACTATAACAAAACGCTGAGGAACAGTTTCCTCAAATAATCAGAAATGGGCTTCAAGCTCACCTGACCTGTAAACAGATGGACCATGGACTCTTGGAGGCTGCAGGCGATGCGGGCAGCCCAGGACTCTATCAACCATTACAACCATTTGCTGCACAGGATTGCGCATGACCCACCAATCGCAGGAGGCCTCAGGCAGACACAGCACTCTCCATCTCCAGGACACCCGGGCGTGGATGTAGCAGTCACGTCAAACAACCCCCTCCACAAACCTAATAATGGCTATCTTAGCCTGGCCCAGGAGCACAACTGAGTGCCTCGCTTGGCCATTTCAGAGCGCAGCTAAGAGTCAATCACATTGCTGTGGATCTGGAGTCACATGTAGGCCAGACTGGGTAAGGATGGCAGATTTCCTTCTCAGAGGGACCAGGTGGTTTTTTTATGAGGATGGGTTAAAGGTCAACAACTGGGGTGATGTATGGGTCAGAGCAGGTGGGAACGACAGGGCATTAATGAACCAATTAGGTTTTCCTGCCAAACTATCACATTGACCACCTTTTACTGTCCTAAAACTGGATTCAGCTTCTTGTCTGTAGGCAGTTGTACATCCTCTACAGTTGCCCAACAAGCCCCTCAGTTACATCCAACAGCTACCAATGTATTACAGGCTGCATGGGTTCTAGATGGCACATAGCCATATTCTCAGATTTTCATTGGAGCAGAGAAGACTGACGGGCGACCTGATGGAGGTGTACAAGATTATGAGGGACATGGACAGGGTGGAGAAGGAGCAGCTGTTCCCCTTAGTTGAAGGATCAGTCCCACTATTTAAGAAAGATTGTAGAGATAAGCCAGGGAACTACAGACCAATGAGTCTCACGTCTATGATTGGGAAACTGGAGAAGATTCTGAAAAAGAGAATCTATCTCCATTGGGAGAGGCAAAGCTTGATCAGGGATAGTCAGCATGGCTTCGTCAGAGGGAGGTCATGCCTAACAAATTTGATTGAATTTTTTGAGCATTTAACCAAGTGTGTGGATGAGGTTAGTGCAGTCGATGTAGTTTACATGGATTTCAGCAAAGCCTTTGACAGAGACCCACATGGGAGACTTATTAAGAAGGCAAATGCACACGGGATACAGGGTGATCTGACAAGGTGGATTCAAAATTGGCTTAGCGGGAGGAGACAGAGAGTGGTGACAGACGGCTGCTTTAGTGACTGGAGGCCAGTGACCAGTGGCGTATCACAGGAATCTGTGCTATATCCCTTATTGTTCATTTATATAAATGACATCGATGACTATGTAGGGGGTAGGATCAGTAAGTTTGCCGATGAAACAAAGATTGGCCGGGTGGTTAACAGTGAGGTTGAGTGTCTTGGGTGACAGGAAGATATAGGTGAGATGGTCAAATGGGCGGATAAGTAGCAGATGGAATTTAACCCTGAAAAGTGTGAGGTGATGCACTTTGGAAGGAGTCATTTGACGAGGAAGTATCCTGTGAAAGGTCTGACACTGGGAATTTCCGAAGAACAAAGGGACCTTGGTGTGTTTGTCCATAGATCTCTGAAGGCGGAAAGGCAGGTTAATAGACAGATGAAAAAGACATATGGCACACTCGCCTTTATCAATCGGGGTATAGATTACAAAAGCAGAGAGGTTATGATGGAGTTGTATAGAACTTTGGTGAGGCCACAGCTGGAGCACTGTGTGCAGTTCTAGTTACCACATTATAGGAAGGACATGAACGCACTGGAAGGGGTGCAGAGGAGATTTACCAGAATGTTCCCTGGGATGGAACATTTAAGTTACAAAGAGGAGTTGGATAGGCTTTGGGTTGTTTTCATTGGAGCAGAGAAGTCTGAGGGGGCGACCTGATTGAGGTGTTCAAGATTATGAGGAGCATGGAGAGGGTGGATAGGGAGCAGCTGTTTCCCTTAGTTGAAGGGTCAGTTATGAAGGGACACAAGTTAAAAATGAGAGGTGGAAGGTTTACAGGAGAATGTGAGGAAAACATTTTTTGCCCAGAGGGTGGTGACGATCTGGAATGCGCTGCCTGGGGGGGTGGTAGAGGCGGGTTGCCTCACATCCTTTAAAAAGTATCTGGATAAGTACTTGGCACATCAGAACATTCAGGGCTATGGGCCAAATGCTGGCAAATGGGATTAGGTGGGAGGTCAGGTGTTTCTAATGTGTCGGTGCAGACTCGATGGGCCGAAGGACCTCTTCAATGAATATTTAAGGAGTGGGTAATAGTGCCCATCTGACCAGCAATGCCCACATCCCCAGAATTGATTTTTTAAAACATTAGACCTAGCGGGTGAAAGGTTATCAGGAAAATTGGGCTCATTGCTCCGGAGTGGGACAGTTCCAAGTCCACACTTCACTGTTCAGTAGCTGCCTTGATATCTGTCGTTAGTTTGAATGGATTTGAATATTTCAACTCATTTCATGCATCTTGTAATGAGTGAAGGTCTGTGACATAACTGATGTGACCAGGGTAAGAAGATTGAATCAGTGGTGAAAAACAGTCATAATGAATGTACAGATGAAATATTGCAATCATTTTAACCGTGTGTTCCAACTCACGATTTCCCCATGAAGGGAGACAGAAACAAGGCTCTGACATTAAGCAGATCAAGAGAGACTCTGATTGTTTAATGTAAAAAAGTATTTAGGGAAAAATTATACAATGACGAATGATAGGGGGAGAAGAAAAGATCACCTCGGATTAATAGAGCAATTTCTGTGTGAGAACGGTGCAGAAATGGACTAATGGAAGGTCATAAAAGATAATTAAACATGGCATGTGGAAAAAAATTACCACACAAACCCTGAGGCAGCAGGAGAAAAACAGGGAGATACGGGTGGTGAGGCCCCAAAACCAGCACTAAACCAGAGAGAAAAATGAGATGAATAATGAATCAAAAAGATAAAATAGATGAGAAATATAATTTTGTCTTTAAGATGGCAACAGAGTGGATGTTTAATGTGGCTGATGGTTGAATACAAAGGAATCGATGCTGATTGCTATTCTCTACACTTAACCAGAAAGGTGAATCTGAACAGGTTCACTAACTTAACCGAGCTGTTTGTTCCAATCATTGAAATAAAGAACACTCGTTTTTGTGGCCTCTTCCATGACCTCAGGAGGAGTCCAAAGTGCTTCATCACAAACTAATCACTTTATGAAGAGTGGACCTTGGTGTTCTGAGGGGAAATACGGGTGTCAATTTGTGCAGAACAATGTCCAACAAACAACAATGAGATAAATGAGCAACTGCTTTACTGATGTTACTTGAGGGATTTACAAGAAATTCCCTACTCTTCTTCACCCAGGGCAGGCAGGGTCACAGTTTAACACCTCATCCCAAAAAACCCAGCCAATCTGAGCAGTGCGGCACACCCTCGGTACTGCACTAAAATGTCAGGCTATGTGAGTGAGACATGAACCCATGACCTTCTGAGTCAGAGGTAAGAGTGATACCCACTGAACCACAGCCAGCGCTGCACTAAAACTGAAACCGATTGCATTTACACTCTATGTCCTCTCCGTTCTCCCAGCTCCTCAATGACACTGGATTGCTTTTGTCCACTAAACAACAAAGCAGGTGGTTTAATTGAGGTATCCAGAGCGATGGGTTTCATTGTGTGTCGCAGCTGAGTGAAATCCTTTTTAATTTTATCAAATAGTTGTTGGTGAGTTTAGCTGTCTGATTTAGAGAATCCTTCATATCTCTCCTCTCATTCTGAGTAACAGCTATGATTATGTTGATGTACAAACATGAAGTGGATATTAGATTCAAGCAGCTTTTACAATAATCCCACTGGTGCCAAAGAATTTGCTAAACATTTTGTTCTCTTCGAGGAGATTAAAAATTCTGGTGTAATATACCACAGGATCTGGGAGAATGCTGAGGAGAGGGGGCATTCTAAAAGCATGAATTTAGATTAAAAGAGGGGAGTTTTAACATGGGTGAATAGGGTGGGGGAAGGGGAATGGGGGCGGATCAGGTGTGGGTGGGGAGATAAATGGGTAAAATATACCGATTTGGGAAGCGCCGTCCAAGCTCCCATTTCCAGATGTTAGAAAGGTGATGGATGGGAAGGTTAGTCAACCTGCCCCAGGACGTCTCCCGCCATTTTAAATATGTTCATAAGCTGGAAGCCTCATATTTAACTGTGGTCTGAGGAACCACAGGAATTGCAGATGGATGAGGACAGGTTCGGGGAGTTCTGAAGCAGGAGTGCTTACTCCTGGATCCCCATGTCCCTCTACCATCAGACCCATCCTGCTCCAAGAGGTAGGGGTTGGATCTGCCTGCTCCTCAGCTTGTTCCAGCGCTCTCTCCTCCCATGTGGAAGGCAAACCCATCAATCCGGCTGAATTCGAAATATCTGGTCAATGGCAGAAGACACACACTGTTAAATCAGAACTCCACTACGTATGAGGAGATCGCGAGTCCCCCGTGTGCTACTGAACCCCGCATCCCCAAACAGCCCCTCACAAACTGACCTCAACTCTCAAACATGCCAGGGAGCCAAATTTCACTCCTCACGGAGGAATAGCTGACAATCAGCACCAGGTGTGGCAATGCTCCCAGTGATATACCAGTGTTAATCATGGAGAGGTTCCCTGGACCGTGCCAGCATTGCTATCAATATTAACTTGGGGCATGTCCTAGGTCTGTTCAGCCACTGTGCTGGGAAGTACCTCTGCCTTATCTGAACCATCAGGTACACCCGTCTGATCAGGAAATGAGCCGAACCCACAGAAAGAGGAAGTTTGCATGTTGGTAGACCCAATCGGCCAGGAAGAGTTCGGTCAACAAACGGTTGCACTGATAACCTGCTCTTAAAGATTTCTAAATGAACGTGATTTAAGATATTTAACTCCAATGTGAAGCTAAGATACACCTGTGCTGGAATGTATAAACTGTTATGTGAAAAAAATAACAAAGCAGATGAAATGACAATTTTGGAGAGTTCATTCAGAATGTAACTCCTGTAATGTTCCATTGAAAGCAGAGCTTTATCAACCTGTGAAGCTCTGATATATACAGCACTGATAGTTGAGTGCAGAGATGCACAAAGGAAGAGTCTTTGACATGAGGATGGGTTTGTTTTAATCATAGAGTGATTTTTGAGAAGATAGAGGGTGAGATGGACAAAGGTTGGTAGAATGCAATGAAGAAAGCGTTAAAATCAACTGACCTTCCCCTCGCTCTAACTCCAGCACTGCCTCCGATTGAGGCTACGGGGAAACTCGGATGATTATTGACAACACCTGATAGTGAGCAAAGTAACAATTTTGCCATTTGTGTCATTCAGACACCATGCGATCCAAAAAGAACAGAAAGAAAAGATGAGTAAATATGAATTAGAAGCTTGAGCCAAGATTTGTTCTTTGCAGCCAGTGAGGGGAACTGAGCGGAATGGACAGATTTGTAAGCCTGTGAAAAAATGAGGTAGAGACAAGACAATGCAGTCTTTGATTTTAACATAATTGCGAATGCAAAAAAGAGCAAGAATGTGTAGGATGGTATGGTTTGGGCCTTGGGGGAGAATGGGAGGAAAGTCCAGAGTGACAATGATCGTAATTGTATTGATTAAGCCAGGAGAAACTAAAGGGGCTGATGAGCGAGAACAAGGTTGTACAACCGGCCTTCCAGCAAGAGTCACTCAAGGTCACATTGACTTCCCTGGCAAAGGACGGGAGATGGAATAAAACAAAATATCTTACTTCATTTCCACTAGCCTATTTCAAATACTTGATATCAAATCAGAGAGAAGGCAGTAATTCTGGAATGAGCTTGTCATTTTAATTTGAGATGGGTTGGGAGGCACCCTGTATGAAATCATTTGTTTATATTACACCATGTCCAATAAAACCTTGAATCTGCTGCTTTTGTTCAGTTTTTATCCTTTGCCTCCTTACTATGATGAAATACTCACAAATAATTGATTTTTGATAGGTTTTCAATGTGACCTTTTTCTATCCTTTTTGTCCGTGGTTGCCTGCTCACTGAACAGCTAAACGTGTAGCTGATTGGGCTGATATATCAAAGTATATGGCGGAGATTCTCAATGTATAGATGTGTAACGCTTGGGTCTTTAATCCTATTCACAGCCCTGTGCTGTGTGCTAACTCTATAATCCTTACTGATGTGGATAATGTGGCATCCACACTCTCATAAATGGACTGCATTCACCTGGGTCTTGATCCATCGTCACCGCAGTAGTTTGCAGCCGATCACCTGTAGAATCATTCTCTTACAGAAATAACAGCTTCTTTAACACTCCATGGCCGGCTCATTCTGTTGCTTTTAGTCTGTGGAATTTGTCCGCAAGACCTCACTGTGATGTAACTGCAGTACCACTTGCTCACCCAAGTGAAAATTTGGAACACTGCCTCAGAGAGTGTCCAGGTGAATTGTAGAGATGTATTGAAGGGAAAAATAGACAAACATATGAGGGAGAAAGGAATAGAGGGTTTGATTTGATTTGATTTGATTTATTATTATCACATGTATTAACATACAGTGAAAAGTATTGCTTCATGCGCGCTATACAGACAAAACATACCGTTCATAGAGAAGGAAAGGAGAGAGTGCAGAATGTAGTGTTACAGTCATAGCTAGGGTGTAGAGAAAGATCGACTTAATGCAAGGTAAATCCATTCAAAAGTCTGACAGGGAAGCAGGGAAGAAGCTGTTCTTCAGTCAGTTGGTACGTGATCTCAGACTTTTGTATCTTTTTCCTGACGAAAGAAGGTGGAAGAGAGAATGTCCGGGGTGCGTGGAGTCCTTAATTATGCTGGCTGCTTTGCCGAGGCAGCGGGAAGTGTAGACAGAGTCAATGGATGGGAGGCTGGTTTGCGTGGTGGATTGGGCTAAATTCACGACCTTTTGTAGTTCCTTGCGGTCTTGGGCAGAGCAGGAGCCAATACCAAGCCATACAAGGGTTATAATAGTAGATGTAGATGGGGAAAGATGGGAGGGGATTGAGTGACGCATTAGCACCGCTATAGACTTTTTGTGAGCCCTATATCCTCTGTGTCTGGAGAAGAGGGATACTTTGGCACATTGTGCCTACACCTGACACTTTGTAAAAACTAACCAAATGTCACATTCCCAAACTCTCACAATGTTACTATTGAACCTGGTTCCACCACCCTTTCAGACAGTTCATTTCTGATCATAAAGCACCGTGTTAAATTCCCCATACCTCTCTGAGCCTTTTACCTTGAATCTGTGTCCTCTGGTTACCGATCCTCCGGCCTGCACCGTTTCTCCCCCATAACTCCAACAGCATTCCTCACAGTTTGAACATCGCTAATAAATCACTTCTGCTTAAAGGATGAATACTTCCAGCTTCACCAATCCCACCACTGAAATGAAATGAAATGAGGTTTATAAGAGAGCTAGGAAGAACGCAAAATACTGCGGGAATCGGAAACAGAAACAGAAGCTGCTGGAAAAACTCAGCAGGTCTGGCAGTGTCTGTGGAGAGCAAAAATAGAGTTAACGGCCCTGATTTTGCCGGCACGCCGCCCCGGAATCGAAGCTCGCAGAACGGCATTCTCCGTTGGTCTCGGGCAGACATGCCGGTAAAATTCCGGCCAACGTTTTGAGTCCGTGTGACACTTCTTCAGAGCTCCAGAACTTCAGAACTCGATTTTCTCTCTCCAGAGTTCCATCCATTCCCCATTTGCTATCCTTGGAGTTGGAGCTTGAAGCCAGAAGCACAATTTCCAAACTCTGCCTGTATGTGGACTTGTGTAGGATGTGCTGAGCAGTAACGCCATGTTTACCCACAGAGATCAGGTTCATGCAGGCGATGCATCAGCGAGAGTTTTCGCTTCTGGGCAATCCCAAACACTGGTGCTGTCGGTGTGAACCCAAATGGGTTCAAAAGCGAAACTTACTGCTGGAAAATCCTAATGATGCTCCATTGTCCAGTTCCCAAAGTAACCCATCGGACAAAGCAGCAGAAATCAGCCAGTGCTCATGGAAAGGAGAATGGAAAAAAATCTCCAACAACTTCAATCGTTGCGGCAGAGTAGGCTGTGGTCTGAGTGCTGGTAAATGGGATTAGTGTAGATTGGTATTTGATGGTTGGCATCGACATGGTGGGCCGAAGGGCCAGTTTCTGTGCTGTGTGACTCAATGACTTTGTGCAATGAGCAGGACAGGGAATTATTCATGGAGGAAACGTGACTGACAAGCCGACTGCTTGCCGACAGTTACTCTGGAAGTCCTGTTTTAATATCTTGCTTTTGGCTTTGTTCCTAGAAGCTTGTAATCTAATTGATCCTTTGCTTTTATGATGTCCCTGATTAATATTATCTGTATAGTCAACAAAGGTGAGTTAATTAATTATACACCAACATGACTGACTGCCTTGTAAGATGATTAAAAATGCATTTACAAAGGAAGGTTAAAGCTCCGTAATGATATTAATTGCGACATTTTCTTTTTTAATTGCAGTGTTTCTCTATTCATGCCTTTGACAGAAGCATCTTTTCCAAACTCCTGTCCTTTCATCTCATTTTAACCCTGTGTGTACTGTGACCCAACAAGAAAGAGTCCAAGGCGCTAAGGACAGAAATGATTCATTTTGTTGCACCTGAGTCTTCTGATAGCTTTCACTTGAGTGTTTCTGAAAGACGTGCTGTCAAAGTTTTTCGCCTTGTACTCAGCAGGACAGTATTAAACTAAACCAATTGAAGATTATTAGTCGGGCTGACAGTGTAACTCACTTGCTAAAAAGCCATATATATTCATATGCAGGGACCTGTACTCTGCAGGCAAAAGGCACATATCCAGGCATTGCAGTTTTTTTGAATAAACAAAAACAGAGGACAAAGGTTCCTTGGTGCATTTCCCATTGCACTGACTTGACCAATCAGAGGCAACTTGCCAAACAATCAGCACTCCTTTTCTCATGCAGAATAAATTGCTGTTCCCTTTGAAATTTGGTATTCTTGCATCTGTCCTGATGAGTACAAGATGAAAAGCTTTGACAGCATGTCTCTTTTGTCAGCAGTGCTAGGTACCACACTGGCAAACAACTAATTAAATTTTTTAAGCTTTAATTAAGTGCAGCGATCGTGAATTCTGCCTCTAATAGCAGTCAGTTAGCCAGGTTGGTTCAACTCAAACTCAGGGCTGCAGCATCAATGTGTTTACAGGAGCTGCAGTTACCTGACCATCACTGACCTTGTAACTTCCCTCATTTTTTTATCCTTTTGCCCCCAACTTGCAGATAGATGCTTTCTCTGTTTTCAAAGAAATCTTTTAAAAGTCTCATTATGAAGAACACCATTTGAAGTTCTTGTTCAGGGATTGGATTGAAAATTATGGGAATGATTATGTCCCATTGGTCAATCTGAGCTTCCAATGGATTTGATTGTTCTGATTGGCTAAGCTGACAGATCATTCATCGTTGGATAGTGAGGATATTGGGATGAACATTCTGGATTTTTCTTTGATTGCTTTTGGGGATGAAAGCGTGTTGGAATATTCCCTGTCTCAGGAAATAAGGGCAATGAGGTCGAGTCCATAGCAGGGTAGACTGTGCATGGGTTGTGGTAGGTGATTGTGGATGAGCTAAATGCCATGGAAGGGTAGAGTGTTCCTGGGCAGTGGGAGGAGGTTAGAGGGTGGAGTCAGTGATGGGGTAAAGTGGACATGGAGGAGAGGGCTAGTGGGTAGAATTAGCTGAAGTCATGTTTTAAATATATTGTTAGACATTGATGTTGAATGAATGTGATTCATAGTAAATTAATTTACATAAAATTGACCCTGTAGTGTTGAAAAGAGGCCAGGTTTTGTTGGAGTACATGTTTTTCTATAGTATCTCTAAATATCGGTTGTCTTAGCAATTGCATGTGTGTGAGTGCTGTGAGCATGGGTTTGAGAGAGGTCAGTAAAACTGGAGATGATTTTAAAACAAAACTTAACCAATGAGATTAATCAGATCCACAGTGGGAACAGTTGAGATGGAGTTTGAATTTTTAACAGTGCAAAGTTGTCGAGTGCTGTTGGTGTTTTTTTGCTTCTGAACCTTCAATGTCTCGGCTTTCTATAATCCATGCGTACTGCGTCAGGGCCACACACTGATTGGGGTAGGAGCTCTGGGGCTTAGAGTTGCAAACAAGAAGTAACTGCATTTCTACACAGCACCTTATCACATCGATTACTTTTTCAGGCACACTTGCTGTTCTTATGTGGGACAGGTTTGCAGTGAAGATCCCACAAAGAAATGAGGCCAACGGCCAATGGAACTACTTTTGTTTGAGGGAGAAATGTTGGTCATATTTCTCCGTATAAGTAAGACCCCATGTATCTCTCGTAACGAGTGCCTCATCCAAAGATAAAAACTCTAATAATTCAGTATTCCCTCTGTTGCACAGTGAAGTGACAGCTAAGATGTTCAAATCCTGTATTGGGGTTTTCATTCACAACCTTCTGAGCCAGAAATGAGAGTCTTAGCAACTCAGCCAAGTTTCTACCACCCAGAAACATGGATTACATTTCAACATGCCATGGTGAGCAAAGCTGCCATTGGCTATTAAAAATATAGATGGTAAAATCAATTAAATATCAAACAATGGACTCGGACTTGCTGCTGAGACAGCAACTTACATCGCGGCGTCATTGCTGCAAATCGACCAGAAAGCCCAAGGTATGAACCTTGAATGAAGCAAACTCAGTCAGAGTGGTGGACAGGCATTACCAATGGCATTCCAAACCAGAAAGAGAAACAAGTGAAAAAAAATTTACACCAATGATTACAATCGGAGGATATGTTTGGACCCCATTCAGTCATTGAATATTCTTCGGTCTTTCGTGGCCAGGGCTACCATTCGATGTGGTAGAAAAGGGTAACAGGAACCTCTTGGTGGGAAGGCGATGGCCTAGTGGTATTATCATTGGACTATCAATCCAGAAACTCAAATAATGTTCTGGGATTCGAATCCCACTGCGGCGGATGGTGGAATTTGAATTCAATAATACAACAATATGTGACATTAACAATCTATTGATGACCATGAAACCATTGTCGATTGTCGGCAAAACCCATTCGATTCACTAATGTCCTTTAAGGAAAGAAATCTGCCGTCCTTATCTGGTCTGGCCTACATGTGACTCCAGAACCACCGCAATGTGGTTGACTCTCAACCACCCTCCAAGGGCAACTAGGGATGGGCAATAAATGCTGGCCCAGCCAGTGATACCCAAGAGCCACAAATGAGTTAAAAAAAATTCTAACCTCAAAAAGAAATGTTTTTGGATGAGGAAAATAAATCAGCAGAAAATGGAGGAGAGTAATTAGCAGAGTGAATTACTGGCTAATGGAGCAATGCCCAAAGTAAAATGATAACAGCAAAAGAGTATATAAACATTAGTGTTAAATGGCATCTAATGAAGTCACTCAGAACATCTCTAGAATCCTTCCCAAACAACATTGACTTAATGATTCCAAATGCTGTAATGAGATGATTGAACACTTAATATGTGTTTGGTGGCATTGATTGAGGTGGACATGTTGTTCAGAAACTGGGAGAACCTTACACTCCTCCACTGCTCCAATGGCCACAGTTAGCACTGCTGCCTCACAGCGCCAGGGACCCGGGTTCAATTCCAGCCTCAGGTCACTGTTTGTGTGGAGTCTGCACATTCTCCCCGTGTCTGCGTGGGTTTCCTCCAGGTGCTCTGCTTTCCTCCCACAGTCTGAAAGGCGTGCTGGTTAGGGTGCATTGACCCGAACAAGCACCGGAGTGTGGCGAATAGGGGAATTTCAGTGTAACTTCATTGCAGCGTTAATGTAAGTTTACCTGTGACTAATAAACAAACTTTAAATACTGTTCTCGGACCTTTAACATCGATCAAAACAGCCTGATCGAGTCTCACCTGACCACAGTCTTTCAGTGAAAGCTGAAAGGTGACAGGAGGCATTCAATCCCAATGCTTTCATTCTGATTCATTCGAAAGATTTTATTCTTGTGTTCCTATTGCAGCTAGTTGTTTATCAGGTTAATGTTTGGATCTCAGTCACTGGCTGGAGAGGAAAGCTTGAAATCATGCGACCGAATGAAACTTCTAAAAATGATAAAGGATACAACAGAGTAGAAAGTGTAACTGTTCCCATTGGTGGGGGAAGGTCAGAACATGTGCTCATAATCTTAGAATTTGGCTGGAATTTTCCATTCTGCCTGCCACGGGAATCATAGTGGGCGGGATTGAAAACCCGGCCGGCCGTGCAAAGGTCTGTCGCCCTCGAGCGTGAATTTCTGGCCTTGGGAAGAGCGTGGCTGGAAATTCCCACCCTTAGAGTCCAGCCTCTACTCTCCACACCATTCGCCCCCTTCTCCCGTCCACCCCACCCTCTCCCCCCTCCCCACCACCCACCCCACCCCTTCCCCCTCCCACACTATCCAACCCCTTCTCCCCACCCACCCCACCCTCTCCCCCTTCCCAACCATCCACCCCCTCCCCCTCTTCCCACCATCCACCCCCTCCCCCCACTGTCCTCTCTACACCATCCACCCCAACCCCCATCCACCCCCAACCACCCATTCCCCCCCCACTATTCACCACCTCCCCTCACCTCCCCCCCTCTCCTCCCTCCCAACCCCACTATCCCTTCCACACCAGCCACACCCTCCACCCATGGAGGTGAGGTGCAGATCAGACATAAACCATTTGAAGGGAAGAAGTTCAAGGTTTGGAATGGCCAATTCCCAGCCAATCACAGAGAGGCCACTGTAGGAATTGGAGGAAATGTTCACTTCTATCCGAACCTGGCTGGAGCGATATTAACGTTGATGGGTGCAAAAAGCAACGTCTCTGAGCCAGTACTACCCAACCGGGGACAAGAACCAGCGCCCAGTTCAATCAGTAATCAGCAGAGTTTAAAGATACAAGGGACACAGATAACTTATTAGATCTCTTGTTCTGTGTAAACATTCTCACAGTCTCGGAAGTAGACGGCAGCACAGACTGAGTGTCTGTGTTAGGGAAAGCAGGCAGCAGTTTTCTCTCTTGTTCATTGCCAACTGTCAGAGGTTTGAGATTTGCCATCTTTAAGCAACAGTCTACTCTTGAGCCCCGTGTTGGTGCTGCTTGTGGAAATGGGGAAGGACATGTCGCAGCAGAGCCCATGAGGGATCATGGACTTGCATCTTTTTAAATTATTTTCTGGGATGTGCTGAATTCCTCAGTCCTGAGAAAGTCCAGCCTGAAACATCAACGGTTACTCCCTTCACAGGTGATGAATGACCTGCTGAGTATCTCCTGCTTTTTGGCTTGGTCACTGCCACCTTCAGCACCCCCTTCTCAATGGTAATTAGGATTGAGCGAGAATGCTGACCTTGCCAGCGATGCTCCCATCTAAAAAAGAGTCCAACCCTTTTGATGGTCTATTCTCTTCACAGATACTGGCTGACATGCTGAGTTTTGCTTTAGTATTGCAGGATTTTCAGTTTTGTCACTATTCTGCTTGTACTGAAGGAAGTTCCCCAGTTCCTAGGGAGTATCATGGAGCCAACTCTGACTGAAAGCCTCAAATTATACTGGCTCATTATTCAAGCAGTTGCATCAAAAACACTTCAGCTGCAGTTTCTGTTTAACACGTGACAATGTAACTGTGCAACTAATCTTTCAGCTTTTTTTGTAAATGTTGAGATCGCATTAAGATAACCAATTATATGTTAAAGGAAACCAAAACTTTTTCCATTTAGTTTATCAGATGTATGTGGTCTAACAACCCAATACACAGTAACTCTGAGTCCCATTAGAGTCACCCCTATGCTTATCACAGCATCTCTGTTTACCATATTCAGTTAAAGTGGCTTCTCGACATCCTCCTCCTGCCCAGTTAACTCTTTGGAGTAAACACAATTGTTTGCAGGTTGCAACAGAGCGATCTGCCTTCCAGCCGTTGAGTGCTCAATGTTGAAAGTCGTCTCCCTGACTCAGTATCAGCCTCACCCCGGCCTGTCTTTGTCTGAATCCTGTTGTTTGAAATTGAATTTCAGTCAGAACGAAGAGTGTTGGTTCAATTTTGTAAAAAGTTCTGCACAGGAAAAGAACTCAAGAGAAGGCAAGTGTGCGAGATGGTCATTGATTTGTCAAATTTGACCCTTGCCTCGGGTATTCCATTCAGCGTGTTTGTGTACATCGAATGGTGCTGAGCACAATGTTCCTGGAAGTTTAAAGATGTTCCTTCCAATGTCCAAACTAAAATTCATTTTGTCTTACATTTATTTTTCTACCCTCTGGTCGCACGCTCGGAACGAGGGATGTTCACCATTTATTTTACTACAACCATTTAATGGTTAATACCAAAAATGTCTCTCCACCAACATGCCCCCAAGAAACACATTCCATTTGGACTATAACGGGTGGTAGTGAATAAGCAGGTCCCATTTACACGAGGAATGTAAGAACAGGGGGAGGCCATTCAGCCCCTTAATGATATCATGGCTGATCTGCAACCTACCTCCGTATACTCACCTACGCCCCATATTCAGCGATACCTTTGGTGAACTAAAATCTATCAATCTCAGAGTGAAAATTAAAGATTGATGAAGCATCAATTGGCATTTGGGGAAGAGAATTCCACATTTTTACCACTCTGCACAGTATTGAGCTGCTGATTCACTCTTCTCCATTTTGCATTCACAAAATGAGCTGAACTTCGTCTCCAATGTGACCTGTTGCCAACCTGAACATTTGATAGGTTGAGTTAATGTCACAAACCATGAGAGCAAAGTATCGCTTCAACACATGTTGCTGCTGTTTTGGAATATGATGTGGAGATGCTGGTGTCGGACTGGGGTAAGCACAGTAAGAAGTCTCACAACACCAGGTTAAAATCCAAAAGGTTTATTTGGTAGCACAAGTCACAAGCTTTCGGAGCGCTGCCCCTTCATCAGGTGAGTGGGAGTTGTGTTTACAAACAGGGCATATAAAGACACAAACTCAATTTACAAAATAATGGTTGGAATGCGAGTCTAAAGACTCGCCTCACCTGATGAAGGGGCAGCGCTCTGAAAGCTTGTGGCTTGTGCTACCAAATAAACCTGATGGACTTTAACCTGGTGTTTTGGAATATCTCAGGAATTGAATGGTTTTTACCAATTATATTAAACTGCTTCTCCTTGACTCTTTGGAAGATGAATCCTCAATGCAACAATAACTGGGACAAGCAGCCTCTCATTTCCACATTGGAATAGCGACCGTGTGTGTAACTCTGGCATTGTCAGTAAACTGGTCAAGTGGAGAGGCATTAACATTGAAGCTGATTCATAGAATCCCTATGGTACAGAAGGAGTCCATTCGGCCCATCAGGTCTATACTGACCACAAATCCACCCAGGCCCTATTCCCGTAACCCCACTAATTTACCCTGCTAATTCCCCTGACACTAGAGTCAATTTAGCATGGCCAATCAAACTAACCCGCACATCTTTGGAGTGTGGGAGGAAACTGGAGCGCCCGGAGGAAACTCACGCAGACACGGGGAGAACGTGCAGACTCCGCACAGACAGTGACCCGAGGCCGGAATTAAACCTGGGTCCCTGGCGCTGCGAGGCAGCAGTGCTAACCACTGTGCCACCGTGCTGCCCCTTTTCTACCCTTGCCCACTCCCCACCCAAACACACTCTTTAGCAGGTGCTCATTGGCTAATGTTCAAGAACAAGAACCCTGGATGATCTATCCTCTCCCTAGAAATTAATCATAGAAATGCCACTCTGGCGGAGTTCACCCAGAGTCCGGACCTTAGCCGGGGAGATGACTCATGTTTCTTCCTAGCATTGCTGAATTAGGGCTAGGAAAAGCAAAGTTCCCAATCTTTGTTTAAAAGGAATCCCTTATGGAAAGCCTGTGGACAACAGGATTGGTTTTGGTTGTTAATCTAACACGGTGAAACTACATCCTGATCATCCCTGTCTAGTCCCACACATTGGCAAGGCTTCAGAGTGAGGGTGTGTATTATAATACTGCCCGAGGTTTCCAAT
The DNA here is from genome assembly GCF_964213995.1 of Mustelus asterias. Lineage (NCBI taxonomy): Eukaryota > Metazoa > Chordata > Chondrichthyes > Carcharhiniformes > Triakidae > Mustelus > Mustelus asterias. The sequence goes on along the minus strand of NC_135820.1, from coordinate 80,492,958 downwards.
AGACTCACTCTGTCCTCCAGTCACAGGAGAAAGGCCCTTTACTCTTAGGATGACACACCTTGGCCAGGCTATACTCTGAGTTCTGGTTTACCTCAACTACAGCTAGTTAATTGCACTAACTGGTAATTGACGGGTTTTTAATCAGCTTATTTCAGATGGGAAATAGTGGAAAAGTGCCAATCAAGAAGGAACTGTAAAACAGCAGAGAGAGAAACCAGCCAAAGCAGCATAATATCTGAGCAATATCACAGAGAATGGAGTGGCATTTTTGTACAGAAGGCATTAGAATGTTACATTTTCTAAACATAAGTGATAATTGAGATAGAGACTGGAAAGAGTTGGATAGTAATCGGGAAAGGAAGGAGAGAAATGACTTGGGCAAGGAGCAGAGAATTGGGATTGAAGTAGATAGCTCCGTTTGAGCAGTTAGTTCTGGTTCAGATGCTGTGAGTTGAATGACCTTTTCTGTGCAAACTCTTTAGGTGCATTGTCCTCATATAAGGGACTTTCCCCTCACAAACCCCTTTCCTCTCCCACAGCCTGCACGAACTTCAATACCAGCCTGAGCAGAAATGATCTTTAGAGCCTCACTGAGATGATGCAAGTGCTTCAGTCAATGACTCTGCTCCATCGCACTGAGGGATATTGGTCTCCCTCAGTGCCCAGAGAAGGATCCTGGCCCAAATAGGAGTCCATGAAGGCACTTCAGAGAATCTTTTTATTCAATTATAAAAATGTAATTGCTTACTAAATGTGAGAAGATATTTAAGCAGCAAATTGTTTTACAAACTATTGTACAGTCAAGAGAGAGCCCCTTTAGCTGATAGAGTGTGGTGTATCAGAGTTAGGAGAAGTGTGTATTGTGTCTTTATGTGAGGGTTGTGAGAGAAACTTTCTTGCAAAAGATTGAAGTCAAGTTGGTTGTTGACAGTGGTAATGTTATAAATGTTTTGTTTTCTTACCATATGCAATTTGTCTTTGACATATCAAGTACCAACAAGGACAGCACCCTGACAGCTGACAGCAGAGCTTGTTGCTGTTGAATTTTGTTAATTTATCCTCCAAACCTACTTGTTTCACTGTAAAAATAGTAAAAATCTGTCTCTCATTTTGAACAGTTGCCACAATCGTGCCAAGTGTGACATGTAAAGACACTGGGCAGCATGCTGGCACGGTGGTTAGCACTGTGGGGATTCTATGATTCTACGAGCTGTCTCTGAGGCTGCAGAAAGGTTGCTTCAGTGAATTAATCCGTGAGGGAACATCGGCATCGCTCTCTGTTACAGACAATTGATTCGATAGCTTGTGGGAAGCACTCCATGCCAAGCATGGGACAAGGGTGTAGGTGTCTGTGAGGTACACCCAGACAAGGATTCTACCTCAGCTTTTAGCTTCATTATTTTCAGAATCAGCATTTTTAATAGTTTAATTTAAAAAAAGTTGCTTACTTTAGGAATCACCAACATTAAACTTTCTGCCTTATCCCGTTTCTCAAACTTCCCTGGGTTGGATGGTCAGGAACAAAGTCTCTTCAAGTGTGGCAAAAGCTGCTTTTAGATTGTTCTAGAAGTTGTGCTGGAGATACTGGCTCTCAGCTGCAGCCCCCTGGGAACCGGAACCTAATCTGCCTGTGATTGGCTAGGACTGCATGACCTTCTGGCCCTAGCAAAACACATCTGGTTCACGAATGTCCTTTAGGGAAGGAAATCTGCCCTCCTGACCCGGTCTGGCCCACATGTGACTCCAGACCCACAGCAATGTGGCTGACTCTCAAATGCCCTCTGAAAAAGGCCAACTAGAGATGGGCAATAAACGCTGGCCCAGCCAGCGACGCCCATGTCCCACGAATGAATAAAGAAAAATCAGATTTATCTTTGGGCTCTAAGTGGCTGTATTAAACCCACACGATAGGAGCAGGTGCTGCTAATGTGTGTCTTAGGGCAATGTAACAAGTCAACTGGTCTGCTGCTTTATTATCACTGTTTGGTCTTCCTGAAGTAGATTGGAACCGAGCGAATGCCTTTCTCTAAAAGCTGCTCATGCAGCAAGCACCGGTCAGTCTCCTGTGCGGGAGCATTTCAGGGTCGGAGGACTGAGGTAATAATTGCTCCAGGGTGTGCGGATGTAATTCAGCCCCTATTTTAAAATCAAAGAACAAAGAAAATTACAGCACAGGAACAGGCCCTTCGGCCCTCCAAGCCTGCACCGACCATGCTGCCCGACTTAACTAAAACTCTGTACCCTTCCAGGGTACAAACATATCTTGTAACTTTATTTTAAATATGAATTCTTATGTCGATCGAAATTGCCTGTGTTAGCTGGTCATACTGTAATTACCCACTCCTGCTGTGGTGAGAAGCTGGAACTGCACCAGGACACGTTTACATGAGCAATAATCATTCCAAGTGCAGAGATCAGAATTACAAATAGGAAAAGTTGACAGGAAGCACATGTAGCTGTGAAACTTTTTTAAAAATGTTATACAGATATAAAATCTATTCTTCAGGTGGTCTTTGAATAAATTGCTGCGTTACTGATTTAGTTTGCAGGATGACTCATTCCTAACACTATCCTGTCTGTTTGATAGAATTGAAGTGATATCTCAGGTCGTAACTCTGTCACTGTACATTCAATTACTGACTTGTTTATCACTCATCATCACCTTCTAGCAGGGCTTCCTCTTGGGGGCTCTGGGTAAAATTCATTCCTGCCTCCCAGTTTATGAACAACATTCCACTGAAAAAAATCGATATTTATGAAATCATGACAAATCGAGGACAGCGACCGTCCAGTTAAACTTCGAGTTAATCAGTCTGAACATTCAATAGAGAGAATGATTGAGTATTACTGCACTATCCAATCACCTCTTTAGCAAGACTCCTAGCACACGCTTGTGTCCACCAATCCCCTGTGTGTCAGGCTGGTGTCTTTGGCTTCTGATTGGATACTAGTCTTTTTACCCTTTGCCCATGGGGAAATTAGAGGGGGAATTACCACAAGGGCTGCCTGGGTCAAAGCAGGGTCAGGAACATTCAGTTGACCACTTGCTTGACGAGGGATGGACGCCTGGAACAGACCAGTGTTAAAGTGGAAAAAAACGGTTTAGAGAGGGAAGCTCTCACTCCAAAAAAACCCAAACAGTGCAAGACATGAATCACTTCAGACAGTTCCATAAAAAATCACAGGTTTCCGCTGAATCCTGATAGATTCATGCTGACTTCAAAGAATTCTGAAAGCCATAAGTTAATCCTTCATCAACACAACCTGTGAACAGCCTTGAACAGTTTATGTGTGTAGAACAACAATGGATAAGGGATTGATCTGATACAAAGGATATGTCATGGGCAGAAGTGTAAAGTGATAAATATCACCACAAGTGGGACTGACCGGATAACCCACAAGTGACAAAGTCACCAATGATTTATGACTTCTTCATGACTGGAGATATTCATCATACGCTGTGGCTGCCTAAGGAACTAGGTTTCCAACTGAATAAAATTAACTCGAGTGAGTGTTTTCGTAAATTTTTTGGCCAAAGGAAATCAGTTGAGTCTGTTTTGACATGTCATACAAGCTGAAATCTGACCTATATTTTCATTCTCAACTTGTCACACACGTTTTGTTCCAATGTTGGATAGTTAACTTCTTGGATTGATGGCATGAGCCTTTCCTTTGAACACTCTGAACCACTTCCTTCGATGGGAGTCGGTGCACTTTGCCCGATGTCTCCTTCGATGATTGTGTGACTTGGGGCTTTAACAATTGGACCCTTCTGTGATCTGAACTGGACAGTTGTATCTTTGTGCATGTGTACTTTTTCTTTTCAGTGTACTTGGCCCATGCTGGAATGTGATGAATGGTTAAGGTGCTTTATTTCACAGCTAGAATTACATTGTCTTAGTTCAGTTGGTACAATTTGTTTGTGTGTAAATAAGGAGTGCTCTGCACTGCCCTCCTGAGCCTGAATTTGCAGGATGGCTCAGCCACCACCATCAGAGTTGGTGGGGAACGTTCCTCACCAAGTCCAGCAGACCCCAGGCTCTATTTCTCCCGAACAAGTGGCATGAGGCAGGAATTCTACCCTTACTCAGGAGGACGTCCCGCCTTGGAGAACAGCCAACCAATCTGATTGGCCAGCAACCCTCCGGTCCTCCAGGAGCAGCGCTGCAATGGCCAGAAGAGGCATTTCAGGGAGCTGCTTGGAACTAAGCCCTGGGACCATGAGGACAGGCAAATGGCAGGAATCCCAGGACGAGGAGGGGAGGGGTAGAGAATGCCTGAGGGGGGGGGCGGGGGGGGCCACACGGAGGGCGATCAGGGCTTAGCCCGGGGGGAATGGCGACAGGGGCCCAGGGGTCACCTGGCCTTAAAGGAGGGTGTCCCCAGTCAGGAGGGGGCACCTGATAGAGGCATTCTACCCCCTAGCTGCGAGGATCAACCCATATTCATTTATGCACCTCCCTAGCCATCATTCACTCAGCAGGCTAAAAATTGAGGCTGGGTGGGGAAAGGCCCTTTAAGGCCACAATGTGGCAGCTGCAATGCTCACATTGTAAAAATCATAATCAGGTTTAGCATGAGTCGCATTGAAAAACAACAGCGCGATGGCCCTGACCTTCAATAGTTCAAGTATTCAGCTGTGCTTGGAAATCAAATAACAAATATTTTAAGAACTTAAGAGTTAGGAGCAGGAGAGGCCATTCAGCCCCTCGAGCCTGTGCTTCCACTCAATAAGGTCATGGCTGATCTTTAACCTCAATCACATCTTCCTGCATCATCCTTGTATTGCTCAATTCCCAAAGTGTCCCAAAAAACTCAGCCAATCTCAGTCTTGATACTCAACAACACAGCTCTCTGGGATAAAGAACTCCAAAGATTCTAAAGTAAAGCTAAAGTTTATTTATTAGTCACAAATAAGGCTTACATTAACACTGCAATGAAGTTACAGTGAAAATCCCCTAGTCGCTACACTCTGGCGCCTGTTCGGGTAAACAGAAGGGGAATTTAGCATGGCCAATACACCTAACCAGTGTGTCTTTCGGACTGTGGGAGGAAACTGGAGCACCCGGAGGAAACCCACGCAGACACGGGGAGAACGTGCAAACTCCACACAGACAGTGACCAAACCGGGAATCGAACCCGGGTCCCTGGCGCTGTGAGGCAGCAGTGCTAATCACTGTGCCACCGTGCCACCCCCATAACACTTTGAGTGAGGGGATTTCTACTCATCTAAATCCTCAATATCAGACCCCTTATCCTGAGACAGTGCCCGTGTTCTAGATCCCCCAGCCAGAGGAAAAACTTGCTCAGCATCTATCCTGTCAAGCCCCATAAGACTGGTACATGTTCCAATGAGATCACCGCTCATTGTCTATATCCCCACGTCATAGAGGCGTAACCTACTTTTTGATCCTGAATTGTCAGGACTGAGTTCAGGATTCCCGTTTACTCCCACAAATGACAGATAAAACCGCTCCCCATTCAGCTGCACAGAATTCCTGGGATGGTTTTTTTCACCTCAGACCTCAGGCCTTCTTTGTTAAACACACCTGAGTCAGGGTCCTTTAATGCGGAAAAAGGTTGCATGGGAACAGCAGCAAATGTCTTTGGAAGCCCGGTGTTATATCCATTTTCTGAACAGTTTTCTCCTGGCTATCAGCACTTTGTATATTCGGGGCTTTGATTCTGGCCACTCTCTCAGGGGTTAAGTTTGGACACATTGGGCTGAATTCTCTGACTTTGCCTGGGGCTGGGATTCTCCAGTCCTGCTGCAGTGAACGGTGCCCCAATTTTCCATTCTCCCTGGCAGCGACAGCGAGGCGTGAACGGCTGGAGAATTGCAGCCAGTCTGTCTGCAGTTGTATTAATTGGGAAAGAGCTGTACAATCAACATACTCCTCACCCAACACGAGAATACTGGGAGGCCCAGTAAGCAGCTACATAACGGCCAAGAAGGGGGTACCCAAACTCTTCCCCACTTCTGATTTCTTTTTCATTCTTAGAGACAGCCCTGGCCGAGTCTGTATTTATTACCCATTGCTAATTGCCCTTGAGAAGGAGGTGGTGAGATGTCTTCTTGAACCACTGCAGTATATATGGTGTAGGTACACCCACAGTGCTGTTAGTGAAGGAATGGCATCATATTTCCAGGTCAGGATGGTGTGTGGTTTGGAGGAAAACCTCTAGGTGGTGGTGTTCCCAGGTATCTGCTGCCCTTGTCCCTCTGGGTGATAGAGGTCACTGGTTTGGAAGGGGCTCTGAAATAAAGCTTGGTGAGTTGCTTCAGTGCATCTTGTAGATGGTACACACGGCTACCCCAATACATCAGTGGTGAAGGGAGTGGGTGTTTAGTCTAGTCCAGGAGTACTGAGGCCAATGACCCCATCACCACCAGATTAACTAGTTCAGTAGAGACTGAAGGATTTGCATTGGAAGGCCCTCTGCTCCGCCCACACACCAGGTCATTGAGGAGAGGCAGCAACATGTCCCTTCAAACAAAGATTCCAAGTTACGAACCTGTAAACTGCACCCCCCCCCGCTCCACCGCCCCATCCTCCTGCCCCAAGCTGCTCCTAATTCGTGTGGAAGTTCAGCCCGAAAACTGCAGCACGTTCATGAGGAGAAGCGAGAGAATTAAAACCGTCCGTCATTTCTTCACAAATATTGTTCCCCTTTCACAAACAAAGAGAAAAAAGCGACCAGGTTTCTTGGTGCTTTGGTAGAGATTCAGACTGATCCATTCTCTAAATTAAAATGTTTCACTGTATTTGCCGGGGATGAAGTTGTGTTTTATCAGCTGTTAACCGTTCTGATTCTTGGCATTTAGGATATTTTTACAGCTGTTTTCTTGCCGCAGCCAATTATCACACCATATGTTATGCTAACTATTTTATTTAAAAAGTTATAATTTAAATGTGTGAAAATTACTCTTCCAGCCATTTACACTCTGATCATAAGCTTAATCACAGAGTACAAATGTGAATCCAAAACAGGCACAGAGCAAAGATGAGCAGTAACAGTCTGTAGAAATCTGGAACCTCTCCTGTAATCTGTATCTTGCTGCAGAAACTCTATTATATTTTAAGAACAGGTCACAAATATTTCAGTATGAAATAATTTCCCTACAAAACAATAGTGATTACATTTCAAATATGATTCATTGTCTTTGGGGCGCTTTACAATGAGTTGAGGAGGTGAAAGGCGCTATAAAAATGCAAATCCCTTGTTTGTTAATATTGTAAAACACAACCTACCCGATACTGGCTTCAATAAACAGAAAATCTGTGATTCTCTTCCAACACTCAGTGAGCTGAAGCCCTGAGTGAAGCGTGCCGCACTTTACTGGGATTTTAGGAGACGGTTATGGAGAGTGAAACTCAGACTTGAATCAATTACATTCAGAAATACAATTAAACATCTTGTTCTTCCAAACTCTCATTGTCTCAGTTTGTGTCTGGAGGGAATATTGTGAGCTGTTTGTCGTTAGAGGATAAAATGAAGGTCAGTCACTGGAGGTTGAAATAAATAGAGGAAATAAAGCTGTTAAAATTGAATATTTTTAAGGCAGAGTTGGATAGATTGTTGCCTGAGAAGAGGGTAAAGGGGAGGAGAGAGGAAAACCGAGCCTACAGTCAGGTACAATTGGAGGCTGAGCTTGCAGCCAGGTGATCGGTGTATTTTGGTGTGATTTACACTAATTACATCATGTTCTTGAAAGCAAATGAAAGCCCCGTAACTGATCATTTCCAATATGTTTTGTCACTTTCAACCAGAAATGGGTCGAATCCATCCCACCGGGTGCTCGAAACCTGAACATTGTGAGCCACAGATACACCAAGTTCTCTGTCAAAGTTTATTTTCACACATACTTTGAGGTTTTTTCAATTCTTTGTTTGGTTGTGTGCGATGGAGGGGGGGAGGGGGCTGCGGGGGGCTGGAGGGGGTGGGGGGGGGTGGTTTGCAGGAAGGTTTGTGGTTAATCTCAACTGTTTTTTTTCCAGATACGCACAGCGCTATAAAGCCTGTAAGGTTCTCTCTTGTTCATGTTGGTTTTCACGCCCGACTCAAGATAACAGAGTTCTCACTGAGAGAGATCTTTTCACTTTTATTTATTTGTCCTCCAGTTTCTCCCCCCATCTCCTGAAGGCAGGATGCAGAAACCATTCAGCCCATCATGTCAGTGCCAGCTCTCTGAAAGAGCTCCCAATCAGAGCCAGGCACCTGCACTTTCCCCAGCGACTTCTCCTTTCTAATTTCTACAGTAGTCAGCGGCTCCATCATTCTCTCTGGACAGCTCAATATTTGGGCATCAACTTAAGCAGAGAGCCAGTGAGGGAGTGCCTGAGAATGATTACTACTCAACGCTGAGGCATGCTTGGAGTAATTGAACAATCTTGAAGAGTTGCAGAAGGATTCTGCTGCTGGCAAATTCTTTGGAGGAGGTTGTTCTTTAGAAAAGGCTGACTCTCAACATTGAATCTCTTTAGGAATTGGGTGTTGAAGTGTGACCAGGTCACGATGCAGTCAGGCCTCCAGCAGCTCCGGGGAGAAGTGTTTAATTTAATATTGGTTCCAAACAAGCTCTCTTCCAAATGGCCAAGGAAACCATTCACTTTGTACCACCCAGTTCACCGCCCGCCAGTATCAGAGTGCTACCCAGTGTACAGCACAGATATGCGTACGGTGGAGAAAAAGCCCCCACAGATGCTGAAACTCTATAACTGACTCTCAGAGAAGCAAGATGTGGCATTGTTTATTTTGAGTTCAAAAAATTGATGTTGGTCTTTTTCGGAGCTGACCTTTCTTTACTCCCTGCTCCTTGAGGATCGTTACAAATATTGAATTGAGACATTGGTCAGTTTGCCAGGCTCAATGTGCATTATTTTAGAGTCTAGATGGGGCGGAATTTTACCAGCATGTCCGCCTGAGGTTCGTACGGTCCCGCCCGAGGTTCGTACGGTCCCGCCCGAGGTTCGTACGGTCCCGCCTGAGGTTCGTACGGTCCCGCCCGAGGTTCGTACAATCCCGCCCGAGGCCAATAGGGAATGCCGTTCTCCAAGCCTCGAGGCGGGCGTGCCGATAAAATTCCAGCCACTGTGTCCATAAGGCCATGAGGACAGTCCTTTGGGTCAAGTTTATGATGATAGTGTAAACATTTGAAAGATTCACTAATCTGACCCATTCTCTTTTCTCATCTGTGATCAGTCTGCACATTTTTGAGCAGATAAATGAGTTAACAGGAATGTGTGCATTATCACAGCGATACCACTTTAAGAACCGCCTTTCCCAAGCTTGGCCGCTTGCCCTTATTGAACTCTCAGGATAGTCTTTTGCTTGGAATCAGTGAAGGCAAATTTCCACGTTAGAAACTGCAACTTATTCACCAAAAATGACAATTTGGTAGGAAACAGACCGCCACCATTCAACAAACCCCTGCAACTCGCTCTGGCCGCCTTCTGTTGGTATCTCTCTCACCTTGATGTCAAAACACCATGGGGTGGGATCTTACAGCCTCGTTCGTCTCAAAACCGCAAAATCCCGTCCAAGGTCAACGGACCTTCCCATTGTCTGCCCCTCGCCCGCTCTGATTCCCGTGGTGGACTGGATGGTAAAATTCCAGCCTGTGACTTCAAGACTCATTTCAGGACTGCAGCCCACCATCCTTCAGGGCAGATATCAAACGCCGGACACATCGATCAGTGATCCCTGGGCACCCTCAAAAAGACCTATCAGTGATCCCAGAGCACCCTCAGATAGACCTATCAGTGATCCCTGGGCACCCTCAGATAGACCTATCAGTGATCCCTGGGCACCCTCAGATAGACCTATCAGTGATCCCAGAGCACCCTCAGATAGACCTATCAGTGATCCCTGGGCACCCTCAGATAGACCTATCAGTGATCCCAGAGCACCCTCAGATAGACCTATCAGTGATCCCTGGGCACCCTCAGATAGACCTATCAGTGATCCCAGAGCACCCTCAGATAGACCTATCAGTGATCCCTGGGCACCCTCAGATAGACCTATCAGTGATCCCAGAGCACCCTCAGATAGACCTATCAGTGATCCCTGGGCACCCTCAGATAGACCTATCAGTGATCCCAGAGCACCCTCAGATAGACCTATCAGTGATCCCAGAGCACCCTCAGATAGACCTATCAGTGATCCCAGAGCACCCTCAGATAGACCTATCAGTGATCCCAGAGCACCCTCAGATAGACCTGTCAGTGATGCCTGGGCACCCTCAGAGAGGATCTTGGAAAATCATTCCTCCCTCAGCCGAGAATATAAAGAGCATATGACATGCGTTCTTTCATCAGCCAGGGCATCGAGTATAAAAATTGGCAAATTTTTATTCCATAATTTGCATAAAACATTGGTTAGGCCACATTTGGAATAGAGTCATAGAGGTTTACAGCATGGAAATAGGCCCTTCGGCCCAACTTATCCATGCCGCCCTTTATTTTTGAACCCCTAAACTAATCCCAATTGCCCGCATTTGGCCCATATCCCTCTGTACCCATCTTACCCATGTAACTGTCTAAATGCTTTTTAAAAGACAAAATTGTACCCGCCTCTACTACTACCTCTGGCAGCTTGTTCCAGACACTCACCACCCTCTGTGTGAAAAAAGTGCCCCTCTGGACACTTTTGTATCTCTCCCCTCTCACCTTAAACCTATGCCCTCTAGTTTTAGACTCCTCTACCTTTGGGAAAAGATATTGACTATCTAGCTGATCTGTGCCCCTCATTATTTTATAGACCTCTATAAGGTCACCCCTCAGCCTCCTACTCTCCAGAGAAAAAAGTCCCAGTCTATCCAGCCTCTCCTTATAACTCAAACCATCAAGTCCCGGTAGCACCCCAGTAAATCTTTTCTGCACTCTTTCTAGTTTAATAATATCCTTTCTACAATAGGGTGTGTCCAATTCTGGTCCCCACACTACCAGAAGGACGTGGAGGCTTTGGAGAGAGTGCAGAAAAGGTTTATCAGAATGTTGCCTGGTATGGAGGGTATTAGCTATGAGGAGAGATTGAATAAACTGGGATTGTTCTCCCTGGAAAGACGGAGGCTGAGGGGTGACCTGATAGAAGTTTATAAAATTTTGAGGGGTGTGGATAGGGTGAACAGTTGGAAGCTTTTTCCCAGGGCAGAAATGACAATTACAAGGGGGCACAAGTTCAAGGTAAGGGGGGAAAGGTTCAGTGGAGATGTGTAGGGGACGATTTTTACACAGAGGGTGGTGGGGGCCTGGAAAGCACTGCCAAGTGAGGTGGTTGAGGCAGTTACGTGAGCCACATTTAAGCCTTATCTTGATAGGCAGATGATCAAATGGGGTACAGAGGGATATAAGCGGTTGGTTTAGAAAGGAAAATGTGATCGGTGCAGGCTTGGAGGGCCGAAGGGCCTGTTCCTCTGCTGTACTGTTCTTTCTTCTTTGTTCAAATGAACTGCTTATCCATCTCATTTCTGTTGATGGGATCTTGCTGTGTCGCAAGCTAGTGCATTTCAAAATGCAGGATGGTTTGGGAATGTCTTCAGGAGATGTGACAAGGCTCTGCCTGTTTTTGCATTATGGTGAAACGATTTGGACAGCCACGTACTACAGCCCCCACCAGGGAATATAGTGACAGGAACTCACCTTCCGATGATGCCTTTTCCCCAGACGCACACAGAAAACACTCAGCATAGCCACTGGCCCCTGCACACCTGCCAAAGACAAGACATGTTACTGCATGAACATTTTCATAACTTTTAGATGTAATAACAATCCAGAGATACATTGACAAATGTGACATACATTCCAAAAGAATGGCTTATCACGGCATTGAAAAAGCTCAGGGAATCTTGGGCACAAAATCAGTGAAGTTGTGGTGAATCTTTGGAAAGCTCTGGTGAGGCCACAGTTAGTGTATTGTGTCCAGGAAGGATGTGGGGGTCATTGAGAGGCTGCGGGAGGAGATTTACCAGAATGGCTCCAGGGACGGGGGGATTTCAGTTACAAGGTTGGGTTGAAGAACCTGGGACTGTTCTCCTTGGAGTGAAGGAAGGTGAGAGGAGATTTGATTGAGGTGCAAAAGATTATGACGGGTTTAGATAAGCTAAACAAAGAAACACTGTTTCCATTGGCTGATGGTCGAAGGACCAGCGGATAAAGATTTAATATTTTGGGTGAGAGATGAAGGGGGAATGTGAGCAAGAATGCTTTTACTCAGCAAGTGGTAAAGACTCACTGCCCACGAGGGTGATGGAGGAAAAGACAATGAATGATTTCAAAAGGAAATTAGATGGGCATTTGAGGAAAATAAAGTTGTCGCATTTCGAGGATAGAGCAGGGAGTGGGACTCAGAGGATTGCTCTGTGGCGAGCCAGCATTCACTCAACTGGGCCAAATGGCCTTCTTTGCCATTATGACCATATCTCAATGAAAGTTCAGAAGATTCACTTCTTAAATCTCTCAACTACTATTGTTTCATTGCAAGAAAGGGTATTAAAATAAGAGCTTTGACAAAGGGTCACCTGGACTCGAAACATCAGCTCTTTTCTCTCCTTCCAGATGCTGCCAGACCCGCTGAGATTTTCCAGCATTTTCTCTTTTGGTTTCAGATTCCAGCATCCGCAGTAATTTGCTTTTATTAAAATAATAATTTTGATAATATAAATTTTGATTTTTTTGATTTGATTTATTATTGTCACATGTATTAGTATACAGACAAAGCATACCATACATAGAGAAGGAAACGAGAGGGTGCAGAATATAATGTTACACTCATAGCCAGGGTGTAGAAAAAGATCAACTTAATATAAGATAGGTCCATTCAAATGTCTGACAGCATAATTGGTAGATTAGGAGCAAGAGGAATCAGGCAAAAGGAACATCATCCTACAGAAGCGGGCAAAGTTGTGGGATAGAGTTTTTGACGAAGAACATTGAAGAGCAAATGTAATTGTTTAGACAGCAGTGATTCAGGACAGAGACAGGATTGAGGGAATGGTGCACAGGTCAGTAACAAGGTGTCTCATCTTGTCCAGAACAGTGGAACTACACATCACAGCCTCCACCGAGAGGAGGCAAATACAAAGCCAATCTGTGGAGTAAACAAATGGTCACTGCCTGGAACAGGGTCCTGACTGAAACACTGGAATTTGTTACTCAAATTCAAATGAGGTGGATTTCATTCGGATGCAGAGGATGAGTAGTTGAAGACATGAAGTGGTGAATGGAGCATGCCCAGGAGAAACAAGTTTGCAAAGCTCTCCACCACTGGGGATGTTCCTCATCTCACACCTGGAACTGTCGTAGATTGACCCAATAGAAATTGAACACTGTGAACAACTCTTATGTAATCTATTATCACGTGCAATGACTCAGGGAGGAAAGGAACACAGTTTATTACAGAATGCAAATTACAACCACTGCCATGGTGTACACACACTAGACCCTGTCTGGGATTACAGTTCAGCAGGCCCAGTCCTGGGCCTGCCTTTCCCAGCTGGACGGGCCACTTCCAGTTACCAGGGGAACTCATACTCAATGAGCCCTTCAGGGAGATTAATCAGTGATTCCCCATGGACCTTGTGGGGGTTATCGCAACGAGATAGTGAACGCGATGGGCTTTATTTTTGCCTCACTTCCGAGATTCCAGTGTTGCTGTGAGTTTGAAATCTGTCAGAAACATCGACGTGATCAGCCGAATGGGTTTTAACGGCGCTAAAACTTAGAAAGTTCCCATGTTGTTGTTGTTGTTGAATTCTAAAGCTGCAGCTATTGCTGGAGTTTCTGCGTTGGTCCACGGTTACCTAGGCAACACTCCAAGTTAGAACCACAGTGCAAATCCAGACCGGTATATCTTATCACAAAATCTTACAGCCATTCAGTCCATCATGCCTGTGCTAGCTCACTGAACGAGCTGTTCAATGAATCCAGCCCAGATCCTCCTTCCCAATCACCCTGCAAATTCCTGCCCCCACTGTCCATTCAGGCAGTCAGTTCCTGTCCATTATTGTTTTATTATGAATTTCAGATTTGAACTGCGATTCGCTTGTACAGAACCTCTCTGTAAATGAGTCAGCAGCAATGATAAAATGGAGTCTTATCAGCATCACCAAGCCACAGCCATGTAGAAATGGCTATTGCTGGGCTGTAATTCTGGTAAAACATGACTATGATCTTGAAGCAGCGTGGTTCTGCCTACACTGACAGTAAGAGAACAGTAGCTGTGATCTAAGTTGTCTAATGGACTAAGGGAGAGAGTGGAGTTGGGGAGAGCCTGAATTCTAATTGCCTCCATGGGAATGCTCATAATATAATCATTATCATAATCAACACACTCTTAATCCAGCTTTGTGATAATGGCTTTGTAGCGACCACAGAGAGATTGACTAAACCGTGTGTGTAACCAGTATTGATCTCGTGTTCGACTCCATTCCCAATCATAATGAAACTTTTCTTAGTTGAATGACTGATTGCACCCAATGAGATTGTCAAATCAAGAAATTAAAGGCTGTCACTTTGTGTAAGTCATGTGTACTGTGAGTTTAAATTACTGTTCAAAGAGAGACTGGTGTTTACAAAAATAACTTACAATGATATAACGCCTTTAATGTAATGAACCATCCCAAGGGGCTTCACGGGACCATTATAAAACAGCTTGACTCTAAGTCACATAAGGGGATGTTAAGTCAGCTGACCAAAAGCTTGGTCAAAGCGATCAGTTTTAAGGAATGTCCTAAAGGAGGAAGATAGAGGGGCAGAGTGGCGGAGGGAAGATATTCTAGAGTTTAATTGCAATATCTGTCACTGTCTTAAAGTCAGGGAAACCACACACTGGCCAAACCAGAGTTCTGAAGAACTGCACAGAATGTGTGTGCGTTATTAGGGGGATATCGATGGTCACTGTCTCTGAATAGAACAGAAACCCAGACTCAGAATGGTTCTTATTAAAGATAGAAAACTGCAGCTGAGTTTCCTGTAATGAGGCTGGACTCTACATAATGGTGTTCAAAACAGAAAATGTGGGAAATACTCAGTAGGTCAGGATTATTCAAATTATCATATTTTTGTTTTTATTTTGTATTTCACAAAGTATGAGAAAGTTTTTTTAAATTTTTTACACCATATTTAAAGTTCCAAAGCCAGTCTCAGAGTGGAGCGGGCAAACTGGAATCCATTTCCTTACTCACTCCAAAAACCAAATTCAAGTTGAATTCAATTCATCATCTCCACGAGAGAGACAAAGAAAATCCAAACTGACAAGAGGAGGCATTGCATCCTGGGACTGAACTGACACTTGGCCAAAGGCCGAGAAATCTGCTGAGCACGGGAAGAGACGGCAGGTCCATGTCACCGCTCCTCTCCTCCCACCCTATCAGCATTCTGCATTTCGCTAAACACACTTTGATTCGATCTGCCCAGAAGGAATTTCAGATCCAAAGCTCAGTCACTTTCGGGACATTTAGCAAACCAGGGACTGAAATGAATCGGGGTCAATTGCACAAAGTTGAGTCTGTTTTGCTGACGTGCTGGCTCTGTCAGGCAGCATGGACAAGTTGGGCCGAAGGGCCTGTTGCCAGGCTGTAAACCTCTAAGACTGTCAGAGTTCTCCTGGAGGTGGGTGTATCTTGAAGAGATGGCAGCAAGATCATCAGCAAAGTCCAGCTCCCCCAGGTGTGTAATGAGTCACCGCTGAATTCCCCGGGGACAGGCTGATGTTGTTCGCCGCGTGACCCAGTCGATGGTGATGGGAATAGCGGAGAGGATACCCCACTCTGGACTTCGCTTCAGCACCTCCAATCAGCATCAATGGAGCAGTGCTAGAGAATGTTGAGGACTCCACTTACCTCGGGAGCCTGATCAGCAATGACAACAGTGCGAAGAAGGACATCAAGGCCCGGCTAAGGGTGTATTTAGCAGACTTCAAACCATCTGGAAGTCCAAACAGCTCAAGCTAAAGGCCAAAATCAGACTCAGTCCTGCTGCATGGATCTGACGCAGACAGATATGGGCATAGAATCATAGAAACCCTACAGTGCAGAAGGAGGCCATTCGGCCCATCGAGTCTGCACCGACCACAATCCCACCCAGGCCCTACCCCCACATATTTACCCGCTAATCCCTCTAACCTATGCATTTTAGGATTCTAAGGGGCAATTTTTAACCTGGCCAATCAACCTAACCCGCACATCTTTGGGAGGAAACCGGAGCACCCGGAGGAAACCCACGCAGACACAAGGAGAACGTGCAAACTCCACACAGACAGTGACCCGAGCCGGGAATCGAACCCGGGACCCTGGAGCTGTGAAGCAGCAGTGCTAACCACTGTGCTACCGTGCCGCCCCAAAACACGAATGGCATGGTCAACACCTTTCAGAATAGCTGTCTACATAAGATCTGTACCATCGACTGGTCAATAAAATTTCCAATGAGCTTGTGTACAAGAAGACTGGATGCCACAGCATTGCCCTTGAGATCAAGGAGCGATGGATGAGGCGTCTGGGACGGATGCTAAGAATTCCCAAGAGCGACTACTGAAGGTTGCGATAAGTTGGACACCAGCAGGGAAATGTAAACAGGGCAAGCCAAAAACAACATGGCGGAGGACTGCGGTGCCTGAACTGGAAGAGATGGGGCTGACATGGAGCGAGGCACAAGCCACAAACACGAGATAGAGGAACATTATTGCAGCCTCACATCCCACCTGGGATTAGGAGGATGAGGAAGAGGAGTAGCACAGAGTTCAAGAGGTGAAAGAGATGCAGAGGCATTTTCCTCCCTTGGTGAGTTATGCTGCTATTATATCAGCAACCTGTAGAGATCACTGTGCTCGGAGGGTTCCTGGTTTCCTCATTGTAACACAATGAAAAAGAGTCGCATCGATATATCACCCAACGAGACCGCAGCACCTTCCAAAGTATGTGACAGCCAATGAAGTACTTTTGAAGTATAGTGACTGTTGTAAAGAAGCGGCCAAATTATGCAAAGCAAGATCCCACAAACAGCGATGTGATAATGGGCAGGAAAACTATTTCGCTGATGTTGATTGAGGGATAACTATTGGCAAGGACACGAGGTGAACTTACCTGTTCTTTGGAATAGTGCCATGGGATCTTTCACAACCAGAGAGGGTTGGGTTTAACACATTAGCTGAGGCTGCATTGGCAATACTCTTTCCTCAGGATCATGAGGTTCTGGGGTTAACTCCCAGCCCCGGGTTTGGGTCCAAGACTCAGGACTGATGCTCCAGCACTGCAGCCACAGAGTGCTGTAGTCACAGCTCTATCTTTAAACTGCGGCCCGCTGGGCCGGATGTAATCTGGTGTAAATGCGGATCTGGATATTCCCAGTAGAATTAAAGGGATTGGCTGTGGTGTGGAACAAAGAGCAGCAGAAACATAGGGGCTGAATGGCCTCATGTGGAGGATTGGAAAATGACAGACCGTTTCATTTCAGCCTCACACTGGTGGCAACAGATGTTCACTAATGGTTAATTCACACAGCTGCCTCAGTGAAACACTGACACACAATCCAGTTTCAAATGTACAAATCCTTCAGTGGAAAATCTCTCTGTGATAATATCAGGAATTCTTCAAAATGAAACAACGTATTGCAGTTGGCGTGTGTGTGTCTGTGTCTGTGTGTGCTTGTGTGTGTGCTTGTGCGCTTGTGTGTGTGTGAGTGTGTGTGTGTGAGCGCGCGTGTGTGTGAGCGTGTGTGTGTGAGTGTGTGTGTGAGTGTGTGCGCGTGTGTGTGTGTGAGTGTGTGTGTGTAAGTGTGTGAGTGTGTGTGTGTGTGAGTGTGTGTGTGAGTGTGTGTGTAAGTGTGTGTCTGTGTGTGTGAGTGTGTATGTGAGTGAGTGTGTGTGTGAGTGAGTGTGTGTGTGTATGTGAGTGAGTGTGTTTGTCAGTGTGTGTGTGAGCGTGTGTGCGCGCGAGTGTGTGTGTATCAGTGTGCGTGTGTGTGTGTGTGTGTGTGTGTGAGTGTGTGTGTGTGAGTGTGTGTGTGTGTGTGAGTGTGTGAGTGTGTGTGTGTGTGTGTGAGTGTGTGTGTGAGTGTGTGAGTGTGTGTGAGTGTGTGTGTGTGTGTGTGTGAGTGTGTGTGTGTGTGTGTATGTGTGAGTGAGTGTGTGTGTGTGTGTGTGTGTGTGAGTAAGTGAGTGTGTGTGTGTGTGTGTGAGTGTGTATGTGAGTGAGTGTGTGTTTGTCAGTGTGTGTGTGAGTGGGTGTGTGTGCGCGCGAGTGTGTGTGTATCAGTGTGTGTGTGTGTGTGAAGGTGGGATTGCCCTGACATTTCATTCTCTATCCAGTGAGGGTTGTGGTTTGTTTCCCTCAGCGCAGTGTTTAGTTTTTAATGACTGGAGCATTTCTTCATTCACCTGTTGTGATTAATGTGCGAGAATCCTGGCAAATTGGGACTCAAAGCTCCCAGTTGATAAATGTTTGGAGGGAAGCTGTTCAGCCTTGCTGTGTAAAGCAGTAATTACACAGCTCCTTAATGAACTCTGAGTATTGATTCAGACTTATTTAAGGTTCGGTAATCTTGTCTAAGTGTTCAGTGAGTAGATTACAGAGAAAGTAATGATTCAGTTGCTGGGGCGGGTCAGTTAGCAAGTGTGTTGTTACTTTTGGTTTCCGCCACCCATGAAGCAGGAAAGTTTAATGTTAATGATCTGAAACTTTGTGTGTTTGAGCTTCCTCCAATGCTGATGGTTTTATTTGTTCCATTTACAGTTTGATGGTGACAATATGTACATGAGTCTGACTGATGCCAACCAGGATTACCTGCCTGCCAATCAGGTAAGTGGGCAGAGGTTTACACTTCCCAGCGTTCTGGATCCACTCATTTTTTCACGTACAAAGAATCCAAATGGTAGAAATCTCAACATCCTGTGCCTATTTTTTGGGGATGTAAATTGGACCGATTTATGTACTGATTGCATGTTGGCACAGCCCACATACAATCTATGCCAATGCAGGGTAACCTGGGCTGGTGAGCGGCTGAACGAGTGGCCCTCGGGCTAGTTCACTAACCGTGCCCCCATGGAAAAGATTAAATTCATTTAATACATGCTGAATATTTCATAACGAGTTATAGAAAATGCTTCATCGTTTATCTATTAATAGAACTGTCATCAACTTCAAATGGTAAAAACATAGGAAATATTGACCTTTTGGACACAGAGGGAGCGCACAGTTCTCACAGAGCAATCAGCACGCGCCTCACTTCACTCGCCCTTGCTTTACGTACAAATCACTTCAGTCAGACCGGCAGGAAAAAAACTCCACGGATGGAAATCAGCGGAATGTGGCGACCCGGCGCCCGGGCAACGGTCAACACAATGTCTCGTGGGGCCGCACTCAGCACCCTGATTGGCCACATGTGGCCCCCGGGCTGCAGGTTACCCACCGCTGATCTATGCAATAATAGGTCCAATTGCTGAATTAGTGGGACTTTTATTTCGGCAAACCGGCAGTTTCCTAAAAACAGCTAAAGAAATGTAAATCAGAGGTCTCACACCCACTACAGAAACCCACTTTAAAATCGATCGATTAATCAATCGATCGAGGATGAGTGAGGCAGGAGACGGAGCTTCTGGCCTCAGCATTCTTCAGTTGCTAACGTGACTTTCAGGTAATGAAAATTTTAATAAATATAAAACAATCCCATTCTGTAGAGCCAGGAGGAACAGGAGTAGTGATTGCTACCCTTCTCCCATCCAATAACCTGCTCGATTAAACCCCCTCTCAGCACTACCTGAGGGCCAGGTATGATGTGGAGATAGACTGGGGTAAGCACAGTAAGTAGTCTCACAATACCAGGTTAAAGTCCAACGGGTTTATTTGGAATCACGAGCTTCCGGAGCGCTGCCCGTTCACCAGGTGAGTCTAGGTGAGGACCAGGTAGACACACCGCCTGACAGCAAAGTCTTTGCACATTTAAAAGGTCTGAGTTTCAATCTTCACCACGCCACAGGCCTCTCAATTTAGCATCTCGCTGACCAGTCTAACTTCTGGGCCCAGTGATTGCATGCCTCCCCCTTGTAATAAAGTTGCCAACTCTCCAGGATTGCCCCAGAATCTGCAAGAATTAAAGATTAAGTCGGGGAACAGCAGACCTGGGGAGGAAAATCATAGACTGGGCGCCAAAGAAACTGACATTTGTTCATCTTCTTTGAACAATTTTGCTGACTCTTTTTACATGTATTGCTGATTGGAAAAAGGTTGATGTGGAGATGCCAGCGTTGGACTGGGGTAAGCTCTGAAAGCTTGTGGCTTGTGCTATCAAATAAACTTGTTGGGCTTTAACCTGGTGTTGTGAGACTTCTTACTGGAAAAAGGTTGACAGTCAAAAATCATCCAGTCAGCCAACCAATCAAACTGTACACTTTCCAATTGACCAAGGAAAGGAGATTGGGTGACCAATAGCTGGAGAGGAAGTTGGGGCTGGGAGGTCATGTGATGACACCTTCAGGGATCCATGCAACCAGAGTTGGCAACCCTATCTCTCAACAGTAATGGTGACCATGACACTATGTTATTATAAAAACTCATCTGGTTCATGAATATCCTTCAGGGAAGGAAATCTGCCATCCTTATGGTCTGGCCTGCATGTAACTCCAGATACACAACAATATGGTTGGCTCTTAACTGTCTTCTGAAATGGCCGAGCAAGTCACTCAGTTCAAGGGCAATTAGGGATGGGCAACAAATGTTGACCTTATCAGCGATGCCTGCATCCCGCGAAAGGATAAAGAATAAAAGGTGAGTTGCTGATAGGAGTGACTCTGTCACATGTGGCAGAGAGATGAAGGATTGCCTAAGAAACAAACTCATAACCAATATAGCTGAAAAGATAAATTTCTCCCCAGTTTAGCAGATTGCTTCAGGAGACAGCAACTTGTTCCCCTGAGGGTTTAGGATCATTAAAATTGCTCTGAGTTCTTTCGCTTTGCTGGTGTGTCAGGTAACACAGCAATGGCAGCTGTATTGACAATACATTTCCAAGTGACTGCTGTTTGTGTTTGGCAAATATACAAACTGCGTTCATATAGTGTCTTTAACATAAGGAAGTGGAATGTTGACATCCTACAATGGTGAGCCAAATAGGACGAGAAGAATAATAAAACAAGTTGGAAGTAGACATCAGGCAGCCTGATTGGAGGTAACTTCCCCAGCGCCCATCAGTCAGCGAGGGGAATCTGTGGAGGTTGTGGTGTTTTGAATCTGGAGCAAATAGAATGCAATATTGGAGGTGTTAGCCCCTCAACCCAATCCATCAAACATTAACTGTGTCCTGACAGAACCTGCCCGCAACTTTAAAAGGTACAGTTAGAAAAATTTGAGAAAATAATTAGATAGATATTGTTATAATTCAGGCCAGAAACTCCAAAGGGTTTTATGAAGCCCACCTGGATTATAATTTGGTTTCGGCGAGGGTGAGCATGAGATGCTTCACTCCAGGTATGATTCAACTGACCCATGAGAGAGCTTTTATCAAACAAAGTTTATTTAAGAATACAGTTAACATGTATAGAAAGGAAATTAGCAATAACTGTTATCAATTACAAACAAGGAAAAAAGATATGATATTGTGTAAACCTTAACAAATATATGAAATGTTCCAACCATATCAACTTCCATAAACAAAACCCTTGCCACAGGTTTAGCACAGAAAATACAAATGCTCACGTGATGTTGGAACTTTGTCCTTTGATTGGGTGCTGCAGTTCTACTGATACACACACAGACAAGCTTCACGTCAGAAAAGCTTCCCAAAACAGCAGGGAGAGAGAGAGGCTCCAGGTACTAACTAGAAAACCACCAACAGCAGAATTCTCACTCCAGGAAGGCCAGGAGACCTGCTTCAAAGTAGCCAGCAGAATTTCCAATACCAGGGAGAGAGAAACACTGCTTTCAGTCTGATGTCCACATCCCTTCTAAACTAAAACCGCAGCTCAAACCGAAAATGAAAGCGCTCCTCTCACCTGACCTGTCAATCATTCTTACTCCTAACAATGCAGAGTCATAAAACATCCCAGAACGTACCTGAGGCCCCGAGTAAAAATAAACAAAACCCCATTTAAACCATTGAAGCTGCAATAAAAGGACTTCTAGCAAATAGCCCGGTAACAAAAAAAACAAAGCTGTTTAACTACAGAGAACGTGATTCGAAAAATACCACCTCTTAAAGGTACACTCACGTCACAATATTGTAAACAAACTACCACAGCTGACCTGGTGAATGGTGGCACTCACCTTCAAAATAAAGTACAGTTAAGTGTCTGGTATCCACCACCCCCCCCCCCCCCCCCCCCACCACCCCCCACCCCCACACTCCCACCACCCGACCTTCCTCTTTCCACTGCTCATACTCTCCCAGAAAGCATTGTTAGTGCCTCTTCCAAAGGCTGGATACCACAGTGCACAAAATAAACTCTAAGATCCGGGCAAATTGCAGCCAGTAAGGCTTATTAATTATTTCTGTGACCTGGCTGGATTTTCTCTCATTCATTGAGCAATTCAACTAAAAAGATGAGGCCATTAATTTTTTATTTCAGCAAGCCGGAATGAATCTTTATTTCCCGACCCTGACCAAACCCATCCTGTAATCTCGCTCAACACAAACACAGAAAAGGCTGGATAAACTCAGCAGGTCTGGCAGCACTCGTGGAGGGAGAAGCAGAATTAATGTTTGCAATCAAAATGATCCTTCTCCAGAATTGTAGTTAGTGTTGCAGCCCGATCACAGACTGCAGATTTATTGTCCCTTGTCATTCTGTTTGCCCTCTTCTCTGAGTCAGCCCAGTCTCCTCTGCAATCAATGCGCTGCCCCCTCCTATTCCCATTCATATTTCAGAAGGAGGAGGCCCATTTGGTCCACCATCCCTATACTGGCTCGTTGGGAAAGCTATCCCATTAGTCCCACCCCCACTGCTCTTACCCTATTACCCCCTGCAAAATATTCCCCTTCAATTATTTATCCAATCCCTTTCTGAAAGATATGAGTGTTTCCACCTTTCAGGCAATGTCCTAAAGAGTTTGCATGTTCTCACGGTTTCTCCTCCCATGACCAGGCTCTACCCTGAGTGCCCACCACGCCAGTCCCAACATTCATCATTCAGAAGCACATGGCCATGGGGAGAATGTGGAATCCGTGACAGTCTAACCTCACACATTGCAGAGTGGACAACATGGCTGAGATACTGGAGGGAATCCAGATTCCACTGAGCCCTAACAGTTAAAATTATTCCAGGACAAATTTCTGTTTGTCTTTTATCATTAACAAGGGGAACACTGCCCTCGTGCCTCTGTCAGCAAACACACTGCCCTCACTGTAAGTAACTCCCCAGCCAATGCACAGAGAGACTGGGGTTAAATAGAAATGATCTCATCTTTAGTGGCCAATGAAATCTTTGTGAACCTTTGAACTCTGGAATGAGTGAGTCGTGTAATGAAATATGACATTTTGAGAAAGAAGGGCTCTTGACTTTATCAGAAGTGACATCTGATCAAATTAAGGTGAACTTTTAACCTCCCCAAAAATCTTGCAGCCACACAAGTGTATCTGAGGCAGCGCGCAATGTAGCACGGTTACTGTGACAACAATGTCAGGCTGAGTAGCTTATCCCATATCCATCCCAACTGATCTAAACACAATAAGCTTTTGTCTGTGATACTGTCATCAGTTCTACATTTAATTGCTGGATTTAATCACGAAATTGACTTTCCTTCCTCCTCCAATAGCATTTCATTTTTAGCTCCTTAGAATGACAATTTCAAAAGAGTGGGAGAGATAAACCAAGGATCGATAGTTTTACATTGGTTGTTGACTTGTGTCTGTTATCAGGGATAGAGTGAGTGACCACTTGGATAGGTATGAGCTGATCAGAGAGAGCCAGATCAGGTGAATCCAGCCAAACGAATCTAGTTGAATAAAGTGAGGAGGTCGATAATGTGATTCATTGGAGATTGTCCGTGGATGTTAGTTATATGGACTTCCAGAAGGCACTTGATAAATTCCTCTCAAGTACGAAAATGAGGCTGAGACACAGGGTAACATAATTTTGACCTTAACATTGGAGCCAGGCTGTTCAGGGTTAGAATCTATTATTGAGGAAGGTTTAAAAATGCACTTAGAAAATCATAGGGTGGGTTTTCCGGCCCTTCCCACCGGCAGGATCTTCTGGTCCTGCCAAAGGTGACCCCCTGCGACGGGTTCCCCAGTGGCATGATGGGCACGCCGTAGACATTGGCAGGACTGGAAGGTTGGCCAATGGTGAGCTGCCTCTGTCACTGGAAATGTCACCACGGGGAAGCTAGATAATTCCCCTCCCCCCATAGATTGATCAGGCAGAGTCAACACGGGTTTATGAAAGCAAAATTGTGCTTGACAAATGTATTCATTTTTTGAAGATATAATGGCGGAGCAAGATTGATGGGCCGAGTGGCCTAATTCTGCTCCTATGTCTTATGGTCTTATAACTGATAGGGTAGATAAAGGGGCACCAGTAGATGTAATATATTTAGTTTTCCAAAATACCACAAGGAGGGCTTTAGGACAAGATAACGAGACAGTTATTGACGGCAGTGACCTCTGGAGGATGACTGCTTGAAAGAACTTTGAAAAGCTGAGCAGAAACGATAAGCTGAGCTGGGTGAGAAGAGTGCCCAGAGCAATCAGAGCTGGATTGTGCACCTTCCCAGCCAGTGCGTTCCTGTGGCAGAGTGGGGTTCGTGAACCACAGCGAGCCATGCTTAACACAGATTGATCACTACCGCTCTCAGCAGCGCCCTTCAGGGTCTTGTGTTTGGCAAATATACAAACTGCGTTTATATAGTGTCTTTAACATAAGGAAGTGGAATGTTGCATTCTATTTGCTCCAGGTTCAAAACACCACAACCTCCACAGATTACCCTCACTGACTGACGGGTGCTGGGAAGTTACCTCCAATCAGGCTGCCTGATGTCTACTTCCACCTTGTTTTATTATTCTTCTCGCCCTATTTAGTTCACCATTGTAGGATGTTCGGTGACAGCATAGCTAAGCATCGACTCAGCTGGCAATTGGAGAGAGTATGTCCTCATGAGGAACAAGAGCGAGGAAAGCTCAGAGTGAGGCAATGAGCTGCCTCTCCGTGAGTAACAGAATGGCCCCACCACACTGCCACACAGACTGAAGAAATCTAAAAACATTACAAAAATACAAGAATGAGAGTCTGCAAACAGGACAAGCAGAGAGAACACAAAATGGGACATTCAGTTCTGAGTTGCTTTTATCTGTTTACAGTGTTAAACAAATCACTGCTTTTGCCCAGAGGCTGATGTTATTTTCAGGAAACCATTCTTTGAAATGTCAAATGTCAGTTCAAGAGACAATATCCAGTTCTCATTCAGCCCATATCGTGTTTTTCAAAACAAACACAAAACAATCTAATCTGCTACACAACACCACACTTCCATTATTACAGCCCATGTCTGTTTGTGCTGGTTTTTTCAAATTGCCTGGCTATAGTGCAGAATACCCGGCAGGAAGAAAGGAGTGGGGGAGATACTGAGACTGCACTGTAGGATTGTCGACTTTTCATTCGTTTATGGGATGTGGGCATCGCTGGCTGGGTCAGCATTTATTGCCCATCCCTAATTGCCCCTTGAAAAGGTGGTGGTGAGCTGCCTTCTTGAACCACTGCAGTCCCTGACGTGTAGGTACACCCACAGTGCTGTTAGAGAGGGAGTTCCCAGATTTTGACCCAATGGCAGTGAAGGAACGGCGCTTTATTCCCAAGTCAGGATGGTGAGTGACTTGGAAAGGAACTTCCAGGTGGTTCCCAGGTATCTGCTGCCACTGTCCATCTAGGTGCTCGAGGTCACGGGTTTGGAAGGTGCTGTTGAAGGAGCCTTGGTGAGTTGCTGCAGTGCGTCTTGTAGATGGTACACACGGCTGCCGCTGTGCATCAGTGGTGGAGGGAGTGAATGCTTAAGCTAGTGGATGGTGTACCAATTAAGCAGACTAATTTGTCCTGGATGGTGTTGAGCTTCTTGTTGTTGGAGCTACACTCATCCAGGCAAATGGAGAGCATTCTGCAACACACCTGACTTGTGCCTTGTAGATGATGGACAGGCTTTGGGGAGTCAGGAGGTGAGTTATTCTCCACAGAATTCCCAGCCTCTGACCTGCTCTGGTAGCCACAGTATTTATCTGGCTGGGTCCAATTCAGTTTCTGGTCAATGCTAACCCTCAGGATGTTAATTGGAAGGATCCAGCAATGGCAATGCCATTGGGTGTCTGGGGAATTTATTCTTATTGAAGATGGTTATTGCCTGCTACTGGTGTGTGATGGATGGTACTTGCTCTGTGGCAAGCCAAGTATGCCCTTACCAGCAAACATCCAAGTTTTGAAAAGAAAAATCATTTATAAAGGAAAGCGTTAAGCATTGCCTGTACCTCGAGGGTAAGGTAGCTTGGATATTACTGGACAGATCAGCCAGAGAGTGAGTTTAAATTTCATTGTGGCAGATTGAGAATTTGAGCCCAGCTTGAGTAATCTGGATGTAGCAAGCAGGTCTCAGTAAGAGGGACTGGGACACTGTTGGAGAGCCATAAACACACATCGCTGTCCTTTAGGGAAGGAAACTTTCTTACCCAATCTGGGCCTATATGTGGCTCCAGACTCACACCAACATGGTTGAATCTCAATTGTCCTCTGAAGTAACCGAGCAAGACATTCGGTTAGTGTCATTTCAAAACTGCAGCGTTTCAAGAAGGAATCCTATTACTACCTCCTCTGAACAACATGGAATAGTCACTCTTAGATGTGACATTCACATCCCGAGAGTAAATTTTAACATCTCATCATCGTTCTGACGGTCTCACCGAGCCTGTGGAATGACCCGTGTCATGAACATGAATATCCTGGGTAATCAAAACTTCCGATCAGGATAATTAGAGCTGAAGCTGACATTGGAAATACCCAGATAACCTCATTTCCACTTCTCAGACCATCCGCAGAGATGTCCTGAGCCCCATTCAGCACCATTCACATAGGGATTAGCATCAAACTGCTTGACGTAAATCAGAGATCACTGTTACCATCTGGAATGCCACTCAGACACCAGGTCCAGGGAGGGTTTCCCCTCAAAGGCAAATGCCTCAAATCTGGCCCAGCGGTATCCGAGCACTTCAGACTCTTCAGGAAGTGGTCACAAGGGACAAGTTCTATTTCCTTCCAAGAATTATTAGAAAAATTCAATCTCAGGAAATGTCGTTTTCTCCAGGATTAGACAAAACAATGGTTTCCAGTGGCTTCTGTCTGTTGGCATTGTTCAGCACTGCACTGAGAGAGACTTCAAACATCTCCAGAACAATGCAGCGACTTAAAGTGAAAGGATAGATTTCCTGCTTCCTGTTTGGCTGCAGGTTTACATTGCTCACTCTTGCTGTTAACTCTTTCTGGTTAGTAATCAGTCTGTTCAAATTCTCTGTATCAAACCAGTCATTGAACCGCTTCCCATCTTGACAATACGGCTGGGAATTTATTTTGTGCGTTCATTGGATGCGGTTGTCACTGGCAACTTAGAATCATAGAATCCCTGCAGTGCAGAAGGAGGCTATTCAGCCCATCGACCACAATCCCATACAGGCCCTATCCCCGTAACCCCACATATTTACTCTGTTAGCCCCCCTGACACTAAGGGGCAATTTTGCATGGCCTATCAACCTAAACTGCACATCTTTGGAATGTGGGAGGAAACCGGAGCACCCGGAGGAAACCCAGGCAGACACGGGGAGAACGTGCAAACTCCACACAGACAGTGATCCAAGCCAAGAATCAAACCCTGGGGTCTCTGGTGCTGTGAGGCCGCAGTGTTAACCACTGTGCCACTGTGCTGCCCATTGAGCAGTGATTGTCCTTGAAAAGGTGGCAATGCTGCATTCACTACAGTCGAGTTCTTGGTCATTAGAGAGTCAACCACATTGCAGTCACTTATTGGTCAGACTGACTTAGGACAACAGGTTTGTTTCTTTAATCGATATTAGTGAACCCGGTGGATTTTTCCGGAAGCTACATGCTCATTGTTCCAGTGGAGCAGCTAGAGTGGTGTTTTAGGAGAGGAGAGCGAGTGGGTAAGAAGTGTTTTTAAATTACTCTATTTTCGGAATGTTTTTTTTTCTCTCAGGCAGCTGGGAGGGTAAAACCGGAAGTAGGCCCCAGTGACACCTGGGAAGTTTTTTTTCCTTTGAAAAGCAGGCCGCTCTATCCAGCGGGCAGCGTTGTGAGCGGGCAGCGGAGTGAGGGAGCAGAGTGAAGGCTGAAGGGCTTTGCCTCAACGGGCTTAAGTGGAAACGGGCAAGGCAGGGTAGGTTTAGTTCTTAGTTTTTCCTGTGTTATTTGAAGAAAGGGGGAATTATGAGTGTGAGGCCAGTTTGTTGTTCTCGGTGTCGGATGTGGGAGGTCCTGGACTCTCCTAGCCTCCCGGATGTACATATCTGCGCCAGGTGCGTCAAACTGCAGCTCCTAAGAGACCACGTTAGGGAACTGGAACTGCAGCTCGATGACCTTCGTCTGGTCAGGGAGAATGAGGAGGTGATAGAGAGGAGTTACAGGCAGGTGGTCACACCGGGGCCACGGGAGGCAGACAGGTGGGTCACGGTTAGGAAGGGGAGGGGGAAAGGTCAGGTACTAGAGAGAACCCCAGTGGCTGTGCCCCTTAAAGTCCCCCATGGTCGGCTTATGAAGAAAGTAAGGATGTGTGGGATAGAGGGAAGTTTGGCCGATTGGATAGGTAACTGGCCACCTAACAGAAGACAGAGGGTGTGGTGGATGGAAAATTTTCAGACTGGAAACCAGTTACCAGCAGAGTGCCACAGGGATCAGTGCTTGGTCCTCTGCTATTTGTAATTTTTATAAATGACTTGGAGGAGGGGGCTGAAGGGTGGATCAGTAAATTTGCTGACGACACCAAGATTGGTGGAGTAGTGGATGAGGTGGAGGGCTGTTGTAGGCTGCAAAGAGACATTGATAGGATGCAGACTGGGCTGAAAAATGGCAAATGGAGTTTAACCCTGATAAATGCGAGGTGATTCATTTTGGTGGGACAAATTTGAATGTGGATTACAGGGTCAAAGGTAGGGTTCTGAAGAATGTGGAGGAACAGAGAGATCTTGGGGTTCATATCCACAGATCTCTGAAGGTTGCCACTCAAGTGGATAGAGCCGTGAAGAAGGCCTATAGTGTGTTGGCGTTCATTAACAGGGGGTTGGAGTTTAAGAGCCATGGGGTTATGCTGCAACTGTACAGGACCTTGGTGAAACCACATTTGGAATATTGTGTGCAGTTCTGGTCACCTCACTATAAGGAGGATGTGGAGACACTGGAAAGAGTGCAAAGGAGATTTACCAGGATGCTGCCTGGTTTGGACGGTAGGTCTTATGAGGAAAGGTTGAAGGAACTTGGGCTTTTCTCTTTGGAGCGGAGACTTGATAGAGGTTTATAAGATGATGAGGGGGATAGATAGAGTGAACGTTCAAAGACTATTTCCTCGGTGGAATGGAGCGGTAACTAGGGGGCATAACTATAGGGTTCATGGTGGGAGATATGGGAAGGATGTCCGAGGTAGGTTTTTTTACTCAGAGAGTGGTTGGGGTGTGGAATGGACTGCCTGCAGGGATAGTGGAGTCAGAAACTTTAGGAACATTTAAGAAGCTATTGGATAGGCACATGGAGCACATCGGGATGATAGGGAGGAAATAGCTTGATCTGGGTTTCAGACAAAGCTCGGCACAACATCGTGGGCTGAAGGGCCTGTTCTGTGCTGTACTGTTCTATGTTCTATTAACAATAAGTACTCCTGTTTGAGTGCTGTTGGGGGGGGACAGCCTACCTGGGGGAAGCAACAGTGGCTGTGCCTCCGGCGCAGAGCCCGGCCCGGCAGCTCAGAAGGGTCGGGAAAGGAGGAGGAAGGCAGTAGTGATAGGGGACTCTATAGTGAGGGGGTCGGACAGGCGATTCTGTGGACGCAGACAAGAAACTCGGATGGTAGTTTGCCTCCCTGCTGCCAGGATCCGGGATGTTTCTGATCGCGTCCAAGATATCCTGAAGTGGGAGGGAGAAGAGCCAGAGGTCGTGGTACATATTGGTACCAATGACATAGGTAGGAAAAGGGAAGAGGTCCTGAAAGGAGAATATAGGGAGTTGGGAAGGGAGTTGAGAAGAAGGACCGCAAAGGTAGTAATCTCAGGATTGCTGCCTGTGCCACGCGACAGTGAGAGTAGGAATGGAATGAGATGGAGGATAAATGCGTGGCTGAGGGATTGGAGCAGGGGGCAGGGATTCAGGTTTCTGGATCATTGGGACCTTTTTTGGGGCAGGTGTGACCTGTACAATAAGGACGGGTTGCACTTGAATCCCAGGGGGACCAATATCCTGGCGGGGAGGTTTGCTAAGGCTACTGGGGAGAGTTTAAACTAGAATGGTTGGAGGGTGGGAATCAAATTGAAGTGACTGGGAGGGAGGAGGTTAGCTCACAAATAGAGAAAGCTTGCCGACAGTGTGAGAGGGAGGATAGGCAGGCGATAGAGAAGGGGAGCGCTCAGACCGAAGGTTTGAGATGTGTCTATTTTAACGCAAGGAGTGTTGTGAACAAAGTGGATGAGCTTAGAGCTTGGATCACTACTTGGAAATATGATGTGGTGGCCATTACAGAGATTTGGATGACTCAGGGACAGGACTGGTTACTTCAAGTGCCGGGTTTCAGATGTTTCAGAAGGGACAGGGAGGGAGGCAAAAGAGGGGGGAGTGGCACTGTTGATCAGAGATAGTGTCACGGCTGCAGAAAAGATGGACACCATGGAGGGATTGTCTACGGAGTCTCTGTGGGTGGAGGTTAGGAACAGGAAGGGGTCAATAACTTTACTGGGTGTTTTCTATAGGCCGCCCAATAGTAACAGGGATGTTGAGGAGCAGATAGGGAAACAGATCCTGGAAAGGTGTAATAATAACAGAGTTGTCGTGATGGGAGATTTTAATTTCCCAAATATTGATAGGAATCTTCCTAGAGTAAGGGGTGTAGATGGGGAGGAGTTTGTTAGGTGTGTTCAGGAGGGTTTCTTGACACAGTATGTAGATAAGACTACAAGAGAAGAGGCTGTACTTGATTTGGTATTGGGAAATGAACCTGGGCAGGTGTCAGATCTGTCAGTGGGAGAGCATTTTGGAGATAGTGATCATAATTCTATCTCTTTTACAATAGCATTGGAGAGAGATAGGATCAGACAAGTTAGAAAAGTGTTTAATTGGAGTAAGGGGAATTATGAGGCTATCAGGCAGGAAATTGGAGGCTTAAATTGGAAAGAGGTTTTCTCAGGGAAATGTACGGAAGAAATGTGGCAAATTTTCAGGGAATATTTGTCTGGAGTTCTGCATAGCAACGTTCCAATGAGACAGGGAAGTTATGGCAGGTTACAGGAACCGTGGTGTACAAAGGCTGTAATGAATCTAGTCAAGAAGAAAAGAAAAGCTTACAAAAGGTTCCGGGAGCTAGGTAATGTTAGAGATCTTGAAGAGTATACGGCTAACAGGAAGGATCTTAAGAAGGAAATTAGGAGAGCCAGAAGGGGTCATGAGAAGGCCTTGGCAGGCAGGATTAAGGAAAACCCCAAGGCATTCTACAAGTATGTGAAGAGCAAGAGGATAAGACGTGAAAGAATAGGACCTATCAAATGTGACGGTGGGGAAGTATGTATGGAACCGGAAGAAATAGCAGAGGTACTTAATGAATACTTTACTTCAGTATGGAAAAGGATCTTGGTGGTTGTAGTGCAGACTTGCAGCGGACTGAAAAGCTTGAGCATGTAGATATCAAGAAAGAGGATGTGTTGGAGCTTTTGAAAAGCATCAAGTTAGATAAGTCGCCGGGACCGGATGAGATGTTCCCCAGGCTACTGTGGGAGGCGAGGGAGGAGATTGCTGAGCCTCTGGCGACGATCTTTGCATCATCAATGGAGACGGGAGAGGTTCCGGAGGATTGGAGGATTGTGGATGTTGTTCCTTTATTCAAGAAAGGGAGTAGAGATAGCCCTGGAAATTATAGACCAATGAGTCTAACCTCAGTGGTTGGTAAGTTGATGGAGAAGATCCTGAGAGGCAGGATTTATGAACATTTGGAGAGGTATAATATGATTAAGAATAGTCAGCATGACTTTGTCAAAGGCAGATCATGCCTTACGAGCCTGATTGAATTTTTTCAGGATGTGACTAAACACATTGATGAAGGAAGAGTAGTAGATGTAGTTTATATGGACTTCAGCAAGGCATTTGATAAGGTGCCCCATGCAAGGCTTATTGAGAAAGTGAGGGGCATGGGATCCAAGGGGACATTGCTTTGTGGATCCAGAACTGGCTTGCCCACAGAAGGCAAAGAGTGGTTATAGATGGGTCATATTCTGCATGGAGGTCGGTCACCAGTGGAGTGCCCCAGGGATCTGTTCTGGGACCCTTACTCTTTGTGATTTTTATAAATGACCTGGATGAGGAAGTGGAGGGATGGGTTGGTAAGTTTGCTGATGACACAAAGGTTGGAGGTGTTGTGGATAGTGTGGAGGGATGTCAGAAGTTGCAGCGAGACATTGATAGGATGCAAGACTGGGCGGAGAAGTGGCAGATGGAGTTCAACCCAGATAAGTGTGAGGTGGTTCATTTTGGCAGGTCAAATAGGATGGCGGAATATAATATTAATGGTAGGACTCTTGGCAGAGTGGAAGATCAGAAGGATCTTGGGATCCAAGTTCATGGGACGCTCAAAGCAGCTGTGCAGGTTGAGGCTGTGGTTAAGAAGGCGTATGGTGTACTGGCCTTCATCAATCGAGGAATTGAGTTTAGAAGTCGTGAGATAATGTTGCAGCTATATAAGACCCTGGTCAGACCACACTTGGAGTACTGTGCTCAGTTCTGGTCGCCTCATTACAGGAAGGATGTGGAAGCCATAGAAAGAGTGCAGAGGAGATTTACAAGGATGTTGCCTGGGTTGGGGTGAATGCCTTATGCGGATAGGTTGAGTGAGCTTGGCCTTTTCTCCTTGGAGAGACGAAGGATGAGGGGTGACCTCATAGAGGTGTATAAGATGTTGAGAGGTACTGATCGAGTAGATAGTCAGGCTTTTTCCCAGGGCTGAAATGGTTGCCACAAGAGGACACAGGTTTAAGGTGCTGGGGAGTAGGTACAGAGGAGATGTCAGGGGTAAGTTTTTCACTCAGAGGGTGGTGGGTGCGTGGAATGGGCTGCCAGCAACGGTGGTGGAGGCGGATTCGATAGGGTGTTTTAAGAGACTTTTAGATAAGTACATGGAACTTAGTAAGATAGAGGGTTATAGGTAAGCCTAGTAATCGCTAAAGTAGGGACATGTTCGGTACAACTTTGTGGGCCGAAGGGCCTGTATTGTGCTGTAGTTTTTCTATGTTTCTATCAGCTTTTTAAATTCCAGATTTATTTAATTAACTGAATTTAAATTCTCCCAGCTCCATGCTGGGATTTGAACTCATGTCTCCAGACCACTAGTCTGGGCATCTGGATTAGCAATCTAATACTATTACCACTATGTGATTGCCCCAGGAGCGCAGCAACGCACCTTGCCACAGAGTGTTGTCTGGCACAGTTCCAGTCAGTTGCCAATCCTGGAATTCCCTTCATGAGGATATCCTCGGACTGTAAGAAAGTCCATTTAAATCTTTGCAGGGTAAAGGATGGACAGCGGACACCAGGCTTGGCAGAACTGCCCACATCTTAAATAATGATTCGAAACAGAATACATTGCTTGCATCTGCCTCTTGCAATTGGACACAGTTTAGAAAGAGTGCTGAACCTCATCCTGAAGGATTGTGGGTCAGCGACCTGACCGCAAAAGGTCGACGCACCTGATTTTTAGAATTCCTAATTTCCGAGGCAATGTGCTCCAATTCTCTGACCTTGATCCACTGAGTGAGTCTGAGCAGACCCGAGGTTTGGAAAATTTACTCTAAAGTTGCTGCAATAGCTCAACAAAAACTGTGAAGAGGGGTTAATAAGGTGATGGGGAAACTAGGCTGGTGCGTGGGCTGAAAGAGTGGGCCACAAGATTGAAATCAGGCTTGTTCACTAACCATCGCTCCGTGAATATGATTAAATACATTTAATATACGCTGTAATAATGTAAAATCACTAACGTTGTCACGTTCACAGAAGGTATTTATTAACAAGGGAAAACCGTACAGAGGCTGGCAGTCCCCCGGCTGCCCCAGTCCCTACATCCCTTCTACATGTTTACAGACTGTCTTCTACCGAAAATAGGACTGCACTCCCTGGGGTGATTACCCACTCTCAGTCCCAATTGGTCCCTCTAGCCAGGTGACCCTCTTCTGCTGTGTTGTCCTTAAAGGGACAATCACCACACACCCCGAATATTTCATAAAGAGTTATAGAAAATCTTTTATATATTAATAGAACTGTCGTCAACTTCAAATGGTAAAAGCAAAAGAAATATTGACCCTTTGGACACAGAGGGAGCGCACAGTTCTCACAGAGCAATCAGCACGCGCCTCACTTCACTCGCCCTTGCTTTACGTACAAATCACTTCAGTCAGACCGGCAGGAAAAAAACTCCACGGATGGAAATCAGCGGAATGTGGCGACCCGGCGCCCGGGCAACGGTCAACACAATGTCTCGTGGGGCCGCACTCAGCACCCTGATTGGCTGCTTGTGGCCCCTGGGCTGCAGGTTACCCACCGCTGATTGAGACAAATACAGAAAGGAGTCGGGGAAGTTTCAGACCAAACAACGAAAGCAGAATTACTAACATTGAGCGAGAAACAGAAACTCAGCTATACAAATAATAATGAAGCAAGAGGCCCCACGATAATGGGGAGACATTTTATTTACAGTTTTTGTAGTAAGAGGAATTGAAGAAATGAAAAAAAACAGGACAAACAATTGGAGTCAATGTTCCAAAAAATTGGAGTCAGGATTGAGTGGTTATGTATATGAACGCACAGAAGGTTCAAATTAAACTTGGAGAGTCGGAGGCATCACTAACCCTGGGGTGATATGACCCAGTCACTATAATGGAGACAGTGGGAGAGTTTTTAACTCATTCAAACCCACCTCGTTTCACAGAATTCTGTTTAGAAGGCTAAGCTGTTCCATTGCCATGTTGATCTAGCGTCCCTTGGACTGTCCGAGTGTTTCCTATCTGACACTGATCCACAGCGGAAACAAGATGCATTCCAGATAACAGGAAGTATCAAACTGTCACCCTGCTGAACATGGGCAGCACTGAGTATCTCAGGGAATAAAATCATCAGGGCTGCGAGTGTCCACTGAATATTTCTGGTTGGGTGAGTGAGAAATTAGCTCTCCTTTCAGACTGAAGATTGTTTATTTCCATCAAACCAATTTTCGATCAGCTTCTGACTCTTTCTTAATTCTTAGATTCAGATCTAGAAAATAATCTCCCAGTGCCAGTGGAATCATTGGGAGAGCGTTCGGGTGCTGGGGGAGGTTGGGTGCTGGGGGAGAATGTTTGGGTGTTGGGGGAGAGTGTTTGGGTGCTAGTGGAGGTTGGGTGCTGGGGGAGAGTGTTTGGGTGTTGGGGGAGAGTGGGTGCTGTGGGAGAGTGTTTGGGTGCTGGTGGAGGTTGGGTGCTGGGGGAGAGTGTTTGGGTGCTGGTGGAGGTTGGGTGCTGGGGGAGAGTGTTTGGGTGCTGGTGGAGAATGATTGGGTGCTGGGGGAGAATGATTGGGTGCTGGGGAGAATGTTTGGGTGCTGGTGGAGAATGTTTGGGTGCTGGGGGAGAGTGTTTGGGTGCTGGTGGAGAATGTTTGGGTGCTGGTGGAGGTTGGGTGCTGGGGGAGAATGATTGGGTGCTGGGGGAAAGTGTTTGGGTGCTGGTGGAGAATGATTGGGTGCTGGGGTAATGTGACGGCTGTATGGCTGTACGGGTCATACAGTGAGTACAATTTTGCAAAGCCCTGAGGACTTTCAGAAGATGAACTTTCTCAAAACGATTTATTTGTAAAATCTTCAAGAATTTGGAGCCCCGCGCCATTTGGGAATAGGAAATAAGTGGGAATAACTCACTCAATCAAACTAATCCCAACAGTTATTTGTCTTCCTCGTGCTCTAATTCTCTTGTAATATTATCTGGACTCAGAATCGTGTGGGGTTTTGGTAAAAACATCCTGCGATAGGCTTCATTTGGACAGGAGTTTCCTAGTCCTTAACAGCATTAAGTCGATAAAGGTTTTAGGTGTTTGGACCCAGTTGGATGCAGAGGAAAGCAATGGGAAGGACAGAGTGAATGTCACAAAGAATAACTGTAAAGAGAGTGTCCAGATATTGTTACTGACTATAGTCAAACCCCTGGCAGTGACTCATTGTGGTGAAGCCCACTTAGTGTCACTTCAATTGGCTAATCAAGAATCCAACAGCCAACAGCAAGTGACAGTATCAGTGCTTAGGAGCAATATGGCTGACTGCAGCTCCCCGGTCCTGAGGGAAACATTCGGACTGCATTATAGAAGGGAAACAAAACTCGCGGCATTATGTTACAGCTGTATTATAAACATTCCCATCGCAGTGTAAACATCCCTTAAATTGAAATCAGGAATCTTTCTAGCTGCGAGTGTTTGCAGAGTCTGCTCACTGAACTGGGAAAGGATTCAGGCTGAGACTATCTGCTGGGACCATCTCAGAGTCCCGGGGAAAATCTAAAACTTCCGCAGTTTGTAACTGTCATGAAGAATTTTGTAAATCTCCTAAACTTCAGGTTTTGAAACTGAAGATTGCCTGATGATTTGTTCTGACCACATAGTGATGATACACGTTACCTTTCCGCACTTGTTAGAATTTTAATGAACAGGGTAATTAATTCCGTTCCTTGCTGTAATGTATTTGAAAGTGAAGTGTGTGCAGTTTACAATCTGTCTCCTCAACTCTCACTGGACTCCAGACTTTACACCATCAGTAAAGATTGCAAAGGCCATTTGGCCCGTCTTACTTCCTGCATTTTGAGAGATCCCAATGCACCCTGCATTTTAACACCCACTTGCTCCTTACATGAATCCAGGGTTTTGCCCCCACCTCTCCCATCTTCACACTCTGACTAGGAATCTCCTGAAATGGTGAATTGCACCAAAGTTTCATTGCTACATTTTCCAGGGTTTCAGTGAAGATTTCAGAAAGTTAGTGGAATAAGCAAGGAAGCTCAGGTGTTGGGGAAACACTGATATTTGAGCTTCAATGGCCAGGAGTGGAAAGCATGATCTATGAAAATTAGCCCTAGTCTAATAAGAGCAAGTCTAAACTTTGCAGAGTTCTCAGGGAGAGGTGGGATACCTTCTTTGGAGAAGTAGGGTACCCCCTTGGATATATGGTCCCGGAACATCTTTGGGGGAGGTTTGGCGCCCTTTAGGAGAGGTAAGGTGCTAAGTATGATTGTTAAAAGTGAATATGAATAAGCGTAAAAAGTGCATAAACCCATTGGAACTGTCAAGGGAGCTGTCAAAATTGTCAAAAGTATCAGGAGCACCTGTTAAGACTAGATAGATAAATATTTAAACAGTAAAGGAATTAAGGGTTATGGCGAGCGGTTGGGGAGGTGGAGCTGAGTCCACAAAAAGATCAGCCATGATCTTATTGAATGGCGGAGCAGGCTCGAGGGGCCAGATGGCCTATTCCTGCTCCTAGTTCTTATGTTCTTATGTTCTAATGACTGTCAAACATGTCAAAAGCAACTGTCAAGCTGTCAAGGCATTTAAAACTCCTGTCCTTTAAATCTTTGAAAATGTTGTGTGGAATGTTAAAGTATCTTTGCTTGCTATAGCCATGAGGGTTATCATTGCTGGATTTGTGTTACATAGCTGATTTTACAGCCTTCCATTATTACAATAGGATGCCTTCCTTTTCACATTTTCATTGAAAGTAGTCTCACAACACCAGGTTAAAGTCCAACAGGTTTATTTGTTAGCACATTAGTGCTGGACTTTAACCTGGTGTTGTGAGACCACTTACTGTGCTTACCCCAGTTCAACGCTGGCAACTCCACATCACATTTTCATTGAGAGCTCCAAGCGTTTATGGACCCTTTGAAGTGGGACTATAAATTCCAATGCTTGTTTTTATAAGGGATTAAGCATTTGAATTAAATTTTGGTTCCCATAGGGATTACGGAGGAGAAAGAATGTAAATATAGTGAGTAGGTTTTTAGGAATGAGTGTTTTCTGCCATAAACACTTACACTGGGTATGTTGGCATGGTAGGTATAAGGGCAAAAGGTGGTGGGCAGGGAGGCCATAGGTTGGCATTAAATTGATATAGGGATGAATAAATCCCCTGTGAGGGTGGCATGAGTTGGCATGGAAGGCATGGCGAGTGCATGTGAGCTGAGGGAATATGGGCTGAGGGCTTTTTTTGTTTCAGAAATTGCGAGTGTGTTGAGACAAATGTTCCGCCCAGCCTGCCTCTGCATTTAGCAGCCTCCATACTCCTTCCGCTCAACTCCCAGCGTACCTCGTCATCCCAGGATAAAATTCCAAATTTCCAGGGCACTTTTTCCTGGGTCGGGATTGCAGAGTGGGATGCGTTCAGTCTCTGGGCTCCTGAACCGGGGGCAAAAAGCCCAGGCTAAAGAGTTTGCAAAGGATCTCAGGCAGGTTCAGCAAGGGAGATGGAATATAGGCCGGAATTTTCCAGACCCACCCACAGCAGAAATTGGTGTGAACATGAGCAGAAAATTTGGAGAGCAACCAAAAATCTGTTGACTTTGGGCGGGAATGACAGGATCAGAAAATCCGGCCCTCTGTGGGAAATGTGAGATTATCTACTTTGGTAAAAAGACTATTTTATTTAAATGAAGGGAAGCTGCAATATGCTGAGGTACAGAGGGATCTGGGCGTCCTGCTACATAAAACACATTTACAGCAAATAATTGGGAAGACAAATGGAACATTGGCATTTATTGCAAGGGGGTGGAGTATAAAAGTCGGGAAATCTTGCTGCGACTGTCCAGGGCGTTGCTGAGGCTGCACCTGGAGCACTGTGTATAGTTTGGGTCACCTTATTTAATGAGGGACTCACTTGCACCAGAGGCTGCCTAACGAGGTTAAATTTGGAATGAAAGAGTTTGTCTTCTGAGGAAAGGTTGAATAGGTTGGGTCTACACTCATTGGAGTTTAGAAGAATGAGACATGACCTTTTTGAAACATCTGAAGATTCTGAGCAGTGGTGACAGGGTCGGTGCTGAAGGATATTTCCCTTCATAGGGGTATCGAGAAGTAGGGCACAGTTTCAGAATAAGTAGTGTCCCATTTCTCTCAGAGAGTTGTAAATCTTTATAATCCTCGACTAGAGAGATGTGTAGAAATTGGGTCACTGATTATATTCAAAGCTGAGACAGACAGATTTTTGAATGTTTGGGGAGTCAAGGGTTATAGGTAACAGGGTGGAAGTTGGGGTTAAGGTCGCAATCAGACCAGCCACAATCTTATCGAATGATGGAGCAGGATCGAGGGGCCGAGTGGCCTCCTCCTGCTGCTTGTTCATGCGATTCGAAATTCCATCTGTCATTCGTCTCCTCATTTATTAACCTTGTCCAGCATTCCGTAATTTCTGAGCTATTTACCTCGGTTCCATTGTTCCTGTTAGTGTGTCCTCATCTACAAATCCGACCAGTTCGTAAATGTCAAAAGCTGTGTGTGTGTGTGTGTGAGTGTGTGTTGGTGAGTGTGTGTGAGTGCGTGTGTGTGTGTGAGTGCGTGTGTGGGAGTGTTGGTGTGTGAGAGTGTGTGTGTGTTGGTGAGTGTGTGTGAGTGCGTGTGTGACTGTGTGTGTGTGTGTGAGTGTGTGTGTTGGTGAGTGTGTGAGTGCGTGTGTGCGTGTGTGTGACTGTGTGAGTGCGTGTGTGAGCGTGAATGCGTGTGTGCGCGTGTCTCTGTGTGAGTGTGAGCGTGTGTGAGTGCGTGTGCGTGAATGTGTGTGTGCGCGTGTCTCTGTGTGAGTGTGAGCGTGTGTGTGTGTGTGAGTGTGTAACTCAGCCATCTCCTGTGCTTGCTTCCTTGTCCCCGACATTTGGAACTCTCCCATGTACAATGGCCAAAGATTGCATGAAGAGAATGAAGGACTTAAAACAGGAAGCATGGTAGCATCTGGAAGCATTGCACTGGGCAGTGTGAATGTCTTCAGCTGCCTGGAGAGTTCTGACCTTCACACAGAAAAGGTTAAATCTTAAATTGAAGAGTTTAGAATTTATGATTCATATTTACTTAAATGGCAACTGAGCACATCGCACCTGCCTGGGAAAATATAAATAATCTGGCAACTAAAATGAGAAACAATATCAGGCATCTACACAATGGCACAATCGAAATGACATGTACGCTGCAGTGATACCAAGCAATTCCCAATCTGTGTGGCTTGAATTGAAAAAACTCCATTAAAAAACACTTGAATGACGGAGCAGAGAATTCATTGCTGGTGATCTATGTGGCTGGGCCAATATTAAGAGTCAGATTGTTGCCGACAAAATGACTTCTTTGTATTCATCCATCTTCCTTGAAAAACCCAGGGAATTGTTTGAAATCTTAAACATGCCTTGATATATGCAAAATGAGCCTCCAATTTGCATACATATTTTGAGGAGTGCTCACGATTAGAACGGACAGTGCAGCAGAGAATTCATCTTTGTAAATGGAATTAAACGTTTCATTTGGCCCACAGATTTGCTGCTGGTTGCGGGAATTTGCGCTGGAGAGGACAAAGTATTTAAACCAACGCTGGCTTTCTCTCCATGTTTGTTCCATTTAGATTGTGTCTTGTTGTTTGGAGACGCACCTCCCCCACTCACTCTGCCACAACGCTGCATCTCCAGCCCAAATCACTATGGCAACAGCCGATTCTGCTCCACAATTCCACAGCTTCTCAAAGACAACAGCCCTTCACACTGGTTATTGTGAGGCAGACCCGTGTCAACAAGAGTGTCAGTGCAAAGTGCAAAACTCGCTTATTTACAACTTGTGAGCAAATACTTTCAGGAATGTTTCTGAGAATTAATAACAGTAGCAAAAAAAAATAAGAAATCATTGAATCTCAAACGGGGAAGAGCAGGAACTTGGTTAAAGTAGAATAAACAGCAAGAGCTGGAGTCGACACGCACTGATTGTATTCGCTTGGACACTCTAGAATCAGCTCTCTGACGCCAGGTAAATATCGTGTGGTAACTTCAGACCACAATAAAGGTAGTTGAATGTGTTGTTTAAAAGAAGGAATGTCTTCATATAATAAAATAAGGTTTAATAATAACAGTCGAATAAGAACAGTAATAACTATGAAAACAGGAGCACTAGTAAAACGGGTCTTGCCAGCAGAACACTGTCTGAGAGACTCAAAACCTACACATGCTCAGAATCCTCAACAGACACCAGTCAAACAATTACATTGGAGAAAGGCTTATAAGAGCACTCTGTACTCAAAACGATGCTCTGTAACATCTAGTACAATCTGATCACTGTCCCTCCAGCCATGATAGAAAGCTAGTGCGTGTGAAATGAGAACAGGGACAGCACTGGGCTCTTAAATAACCCACTGACACTCTTGAGTTACACATGAAGAGCAGCCAATTGGGAGGGATAGCAAGGTGTTTGACACAGAGAAGGCAGGGGACAGGAAAGGATATCCCAGCTTCATGATGCTGGCTCAGAGTTCACTGGGTCATCTACAAACTTACATTTGTAACCATTGTGCGAACTCTATTTGGACTCAACATATCACAAGAATCCAAATATTGAAATGCATTTCATCTTCTCTTTCTTAAAAAACAGTTCAAGTACACCCCTTATATTGACACTATCGAGATCTCCCTCATAGTTCACATCGAGTTCGGGGTGTGTTACCCAGAACTTTTCTCCTTAGCTGAATGGTGAACATTCCTGTCTCAGTCTCCCTCCCCTAAATTAACCCTTTCTTGGCCTATTCTTGTTTTCTTTGTGTTTTTGTCCTTTTGAAAGACAAATAAATAATGAACAAACTCAAAGATACACGAACGGTGTAAAATTTGAAAAGTATGGTTTCAGCACCAGCATGGTACAAACTAAACTAGAAATCTGCCCTGGGTGTGATAAGGGCTTATTGCACAGTAGACAGTTAGAATATACTGTGTACTCGACTAGAAATAACAGTTTGATAAATGTTAGAACAGCAGAGGGCCGTCAGAGAGACATTCACAGACAGAATAGTCAAAGGACTGGTAATGTCTTGAGATGGATAGAAAGCTGGTTAGCAGATAGGAAGCAAAGAATTGGCATAAATGGGTCTTTTTCCGATTGGCAGCCAGTGACAAGTGGGGTTCCGCAGGGATCTGTGCTAGGATCCCAACTGTTCACATTATATATTAATGATTTGGAAGAGGGAACTGAATGTATTATGTCCTAATTTGCAGATGATACAAAGTTGAGTGGGAGGGTGAGCTGTGAGGAGGATGCAGAGATGCTTCAGTGTGATTTGGACAGGCTGAATGAGTGGGCATCTGCATGGCAGATGCAGTATAATGTGGATGAATGTGAGGTTATCCACTTTGGTAGCAATAATAGGAAGAAGGATTATTACTTGAATGGGTGTAAATTGAGAGAAGTGGATACTCAGCAAGACCTGGGTGTCCTCGTGCATCAGTCGCTGAAAGTAAACACACAGGTACAGCAGGCAAATGGTATGTTGGCCTTCATAGCGAGAGGATTTGAGTATTGGGATAGGGATATTTTACTGCAATTGTATAGAAAATTAAGTTAATTTATTAGTCACAAGGCTTATATTAACACTGCAATGAAGTTACTGTGAAATTCCCCTAGTTGCCACACTCTGGCACCTGTTTGGGTCAATGCACCTAACCAGCTCATCTTTCAAAATGTGAGGAAACCGGAGCACTCGGAGGAAACCCACGCAGATACGGGGAGAACGTGCAAACTCCACACAGACAGTGACCTAAGCCGAGAATCGAACCTGGGTTCCTGGCGGTGTGAAGCAGCAGTGCTAACCACTGTGCTACCGTGCCGCCCAAACATAGAGGCTGGAAGCAGGAGGAGGCCATTCAGCCCTTCGAGCTTGCTCCACCATTCATTTTGATCATGGCTGATCATCAAGTTCAATATCCTGATCTACACTTCCTCCCATATCCCTTGATCCCTTTAGATGCCGCATCACCAGCAGTGCAGCACATCCAATAGTGCACCTTCAGATGCAATAGGAAACAGAGGGTTATTGCAATAGAGGACAGATCAAAAATATATTTGCAATAGAGAACAAAGAGATATCCACAGCAGACAGAAAGACAAAGAAATGTTTCAATACAGATTAAAGAAGAGAAGACAGAACAATGGGATATTGCAGTGTAAAG
This sequence comes from Mustelus asterias, assembly GCF_964213995.1. Taxonomy (NCBI): domain Eukaryota; kingdom Metazoa; phylum Chordata; class Chondrichthyes; order Carcharhiniformes; family Triakidae; genus Mustelus; species Mustelus asterias. Next base: position 80,449,555 of record NC_135820.1, on the reverse strand, counting down.
GTCAGAACGTTTTTTTGTTTCGGTCGCCCTGTCCTGGAGTTTGATACTGGGGCTCATCTCTCGGGGACCTGGCAATTACAGGAGGCTGTGGTTAGAATGCTGCTGTCTCAATCCTTCCATCCCACTGGCTGGGACTTCACAAGCTGTGCTTTCGAGATTTTCCTGAGGCCTGCACTATTAAACTGCAGCCTGGAATGTGAGTCCAATTCTACTGAGTGGTCTTAGGTCACCTATACAGCAGCCAGCTGAATTGTAAATGTCTAAGCTAACGGTTTGCGTACCCATGGATCATCCTTTAGTGCTGCAATATGACAGCACCTCAACACTCTGCTGATGGAGGACTGTTCTGTTGCGTGGACTTTGGGTCCACAGGGAGTGAATTGCTCTCATTTTACTCAGCCAGAGTGATGAACAGCACATCTCAAACCTCTGATTTCTGACCTCTACCTCCTAGAAGGACTGAAGGGGTATAATCCAAAAGCTAAAGCTGGAGTGAAATTAGGAAACACCTCTTCACCCAAAGAATGGTAGCTTGGCTCTCTCTTCCACAAATGACAATGTCATGGAAACACCCCATGTCCAAATGCAGCAAGACCTGGACAATATCCAGGCTTGGGCTGACAAGTGGCAAGTAACATCTGTGCTATACATGTGCCAGGCAATGACCATCTCCCACAAGAGAGAACCGAGAGGATCCAACCATCTCCCCTTGACATTCAAAAGCATGACCATCGCTGAATCCCCACTATCAACATCCTGGGGGTTACCACTGACCACAAACTGAACTGGACCAGCCAGATAAATACTGCGGCTACCAGAGCAGGTCACAGGCTGGGAATTCTGTGGTGAATAACTCACCTCCTGACTCTTCCAAAGTCTGTCCACCATCTGCAAGGCACAAGTGATGGAATACTCTCCACTTGCCTAGATGGGTGCAGCTCCAACAACACTCGAGAAGCTCAACACCATCCAGGACAAAGCAGCCCCGCTTGATTGGCACCCCATCCAACATTTTAAACATCCATTCCCTCCACCACCGATGCACAGTGGCAGCAGTGTGTACCATCTACAAGATGCACTGCAGCAACTCACCAAGACTCCTTCGACAGCACCTTCCAGACTCATGACCTCTACCATCTAGAAGGAAATGGCAGCAGATACATGGGAAAACCACCACCTACAAGTTCCCCTTCAAGTCATTCACCATCCTGACTTGGAAATATATCGCCGTTCCTTCATTGTCGCTGGGTCAGAATCCTGGAACTCCCTCCCTAACTGCACTGTGGGTGTACCTACACCACATGGACTGCAGTGGTTCAAGAAGGCAGCTGGCCACCATCTTCTGAAGGACAACCGGGGGGTGGGCAATAAATGCTGGTCTAACCAGTGAGGCCCACTCCTCAATCAATGAAAAAACATTGATATTAAATGCATCATTAATTATTGATTATGTTCAGATTCTGCACATGCTCCTTGAAATAATTCTTCATAAATTGGGTGAAAAATTACAAGTTAGCATTTATACGAATGGAACTGTCAAGCTGCCAATGTACACGCAGTCTGACTGGGAGATGTGGGAAGCAGGAATGTCAGATGTGGTCTCCTTATCAGGCAGTGTTTACATAGCAGATACATTGGGACATCTCCAGTTGGAGGTACGGAAAGTGATCAGGAAGGGGAATGGAATATAAAAGTATGGATTTTTATTACAGTTGTACAGAGATTGTTGGAACCACATCTAGAATACTGTGCAGAGTTTCTAAAGTAAAGTAAGTAAAGTTTATTTATTAGTTGCAAGTAGGCTTACATTAACACTGCAATGAAGTTACTGTGAAAATCCCCCAGTCGCCACACTCTGGCGTCTGTTCGGATACACTGAGGAAGAATTTAGCACGGCCAATGCACCTTAACAGCACATCTTTCAGACTTGGGCAGGAAACCCAGAGCACCCGGAGGAAACCCACGCAGAGATGGGAAGAACGTGCAGACTCCGCACAGACAGTGACCCAAGCCGGGAATCAAACCCGGGTCCCTGGTGCTGTGAAGCAGCAGTGCTAACCACTGTGCCACCGTGCCGCCCCTACTTAGTTAGGGAAGGGTAAAATTGTGTGAGAAGCAGTTCAGAGAAGCTTCACTCCACTCATTCCTGAGATGGAGGGGCTGCCTTGCGAGGGAAGATTGAACAGACTGGGCCTGTACCCACTGGAGTTTAGAAGAATGAGAGATAATCTTATTGAAACATCTAAGATCTGGAGGGAACTTAACGGGGTGGATGCGGAGAGGGTTTCCCCTTGTGGGAGAGATGAGTGCAGGGGACACAGTTTAAAAATAAGGACTCTCCCATTTGAGACGGAAATGAGAAGAAGTTTTTGTCTCAGGGAGTTGTGCAGCTTTGGAACCCTCTACCCCAGAGAGCAGGGGAGGACATTGGAGGTCATTGAATACTTTAAAGGCAGAGGTAGATAAATTTTTAATTAACAAAGGGGTCAAAGACTGTCAAGGGGAGGTGGAATGTGGAGTTCAGACCACAATCAGATCAGCCGTGATCTAATTGAATGGCAGCCCAGGCTCGAGGGGCCGAATGGCCTACTCCTGCTTCTAATTCGTATGTTTGTTTGTATGTTCTTATACAAGTTCCTTTCCAAGCCACAAACCACCCTGACTTGGAAATATATCACTGTCGCTGGGTCAAAATCCTGGAACGTCTTCCCTAACAGCACTGTGGATGTACCTACACCATAAGGACTGCAGCGGTTCACGAAGGCAACTCCTCAACACCTTCTCAAGGGCAATTAGATGTGGGCAATAAATGTTGGCCTTGGCAGCGACGCCCACATCCCATGAACGATTAATAAAAAAACAGAAGCATTGCGAGGGCTGAAGATTCATTTACAGAATCACAAACATAAAATCTTCCATAAACCAGCACTCTCAGGCAGCATTGTAGAATGGAACGGGGTGTTTTCCTTGCATTTATATATACTCCTTGATGTATTTAATGTATTTTGATGTATCAGCAAAAACCTGATTCCGTTTTTTTATAACAAGTTTTATAATGATATATCACAAAAAAGAATAATTTTTAAGAAGTGTTCTGTCCTTAACTTGCGAGTTACCTGATTTTAAATCAGTAAAGATCACTTTAATAAAACCTGCATCAAACCATCAAAGAGTTTCATAGCTATACACTCATCAATTTCTTAGTAATTTATATATTTTTTAATAAGTCACTGAATTTGAAGAATCCTTCTCAAGTTGTCACGACCGGCTGGCCTCCTCATGTCGATCTTGGGGGGGTGCCCAGCAACTGGGCAAAGTGATTTGGAAACCAAATTTCCTGCCTCGCCCGCTGTGGGAATCTTAGCGACGGGACAGAGAATTCGGTGAACCATTCAAAGGTCTGTTGATCTCAGGTGGGAATTTCCGGTCTTGGGGCGGGGCTGGAGAATCCCACCCATGGTTTACGTTTAAAATTCCACAGGCTGCTGTGCCAGTTCTGTGGATTGCACTCAGACTGTGCTGATAAAACGGGCAGAAACTCTAAGCCAATTGATTTAACTCAAACCTTACCTGTTCCTGGACTCTGTTGGGTGGTACCAACAGGCAAATGCCCAGTTTAGAAGCAGTCTACTAACTCCTATTCACTGACTGACCATACCTGTCATGAGTTGGCTGTCGGGTGACTGGTTCCTCTGGAGGTCCCATTCCCCAAATGCAGCCAGTTCCTCAATCAGGTGAGACATACCAAAGAGCTGTCATTGTCGTTGCATTCACGAGCAGAAAGAGATGGATTGGGATATCTCTATGGTTACAGTCAGTGTTTTGTCACATACATGAGTCGCAGTTACTGAGTACCTTTTTCAGGAGACAGACTGTACAGTGCGACACTGAGTCTCTCGCACACAAGGAAGACTTGTGTTTGTTCCTTTTTCTTCCAGCCAAGCCATTGGGATGTGTCCATCAATCAATCTCCCTGTTCCTGAGCTAAGGACTGATTAGGGACAGTCAGCATGGCTTTGTGAGTGGAAAATAATGTCTCACAAATTTAATTGAGTTTTTTGAAGGGGTAACCAAGAAGGTAGATGAGGGCAGTGCAGTTGATGTTGTCTCCATGGACTTCAGCAAGGCCTTTGACAAGGTACCGCATGGTAGGTTGTTGCATAAAGTTAAATCTTACGGGATCCAGGGTGAGGTATCTAAATGGATACAAAATTGCCTTCTTGACAGAAGCCAGAGGGTGGTTGTAGAGAGTTGTTTTTCAAACCGGAGGCCTGTGACCAGCGGTGTGCCTCAGAGATCAGTGCTGGGCCCACTGTTATTTGTCATTTATATTAATGATTTGGATGAGAATATAGGAGGCATGGTTAGTAAGTTTGCAGATGACACCAAGATTGGTGGCATGGTGGACAGTGAGGAAGGTTATCTCCAATTGCAGCGGGATCTTGATCAATTGGGCCAGTGGGCTGACAAATGGCAGATGGAGTTTAATTTAGACAAATGCGAGGTAATGCATTTTGGTAGATTGAACCAGGGCAGGACTTACTCAGTTAATGGTAGGGCGCTGGGGAGAGTTACAGAACAAAGAGATCTAGGGGTACATGTTCATAGCTCCTTGAAAGTGGAGTCACAGGTGGACAGAGTGGTGAAGAAGGCATTCGGCATGCTTGGTTTCATCGGTCAGAACATTGAATACAGGAGTTGGGACGTCTTGTTGAAGTTGTACAAGACATTGGTAAGGCCACACTTGGAATACTGTGTGCAATTCTGGTCACCCTATTATAGAAAGGATATTATTAAACTAGAAAGAGTGCAGAAAAGATTTATAGGATGCTACCGGAACTTGATGGATTGAGTTATAAGGAGAGGCTGGATAGACTGGGACTTTTTTCTCTGGAGTGTAGGAGGCTGAGGGGTGACCTTATAGAGGTCTATAAAATAATGAGGGGCATAGACAATGTAGATAGTCAATATCTTTTCCCAAAGGTAGGGGAGTCTAAAACTAGAGGGCATAGGTTTAAGGTGGGAGGGGAGAGATACAAAAGTGTCCAGAGGGGCATTTTCTTCACACAGAGGGTGGTGAGTGTCTGGAACAAGCTGCCAGAGGTAGTAGTAGAGGCGGGTACAATTTTATCTTTTAAAAAGCATTTAGATAGTTACATGGGTACGATGGGTATAGAGGGATATGGGCCAAACGTGGGCAATTGGGACTAGCTTAGGGGTTTTAAAAAAAATAAGGACGGCATGGACAAGTTGGGCCGAAGGGCCTGTTTCCATGCTGTAAACCTCTATGACTCTATGATTCAGTCAGATTCCCTGCTCCAGGTTATTCGTAGCTCAGTCACACTGGAGCAGTGCTTCCCAACCTTCTCAATGTCAGCACGCCTCTGTACTGGAAAACATTTTGAGGGACACTTCCTGTTTCCTCTGAACTGCGCTCCAGCAAAGTACTTGGGGCGATTTTCAGCCTGTGTTCACCATCAGAGAGAATAGCGATGTGGGTGGAAAATCCAGGGGGAATCAGGAATCAAGGGCTTCAATGTTATACTGAGCATGTGTGGATTTCCACCACCATAATATACTGATAGCTTCAGTTCCAGCAATGGCGAAACCTGGGCCATGGACTTGGAAAAATGTAAACAATACAATCTAAATGTAACCCAGAGAGAAAACGCTGGAAAATCTCAGCGGGTCTGGCAGCATCTGTAAGGAGAGAAAAGAGCTGACGTTTCGAGTCCAGATGACCCTTTGTTAAAGCTGGACTGTAAATTGTGTAACGGGAACCGTGATTAGGGGGACGTTTTTCACACAGAGGGTGGTGGGCGAGTGGAATCGGCTGCCGTCAGTGGTGGTGGAGGCAAACTCAATAGGGTATTTTAAGAGACTCCCGGATGAGTACATGGGACTTAATAGGATGGAGGGTTATAGGTAGGCCTAAAAGGTAGGGATATGTTCGGCACAACTTGTGGGGCCGAAGGGCCTGTTTTGTGCTGTAGTTTTTCTATGTTTCTATTTCCTTAAAAACACAGTTCACAAATAATTTATCCAGCTCACACAAGATTGAATATTTTGAAATAGAAATCACCATGAATGTTGACTGTTTCTCTCCACAGATTTAGATTTGATTTGATTTATTATTGTCACATGTATTAACATACAGTGAAAAGTATTGTTTCTGGCGTGCTAGACAGACAAAGCATACCGTTCATAGAGAAGGAAAGGAGAGAGTGCAGAATGTAATGTTACAGTCATAGCTGGGGGGTTAAAGCATTGTTAGACAGTTTAAAAAAGTTAGGATTAAGTTTTAGAAGTATAGGATGAGAGTAAATGATAGAATTTGAGGGTATGCTGGCACAGCTTGTAAGAAGTTGCCTCGCTCCAGCGCCGGCTCGGAACGCAGGCTGCCTGATTATCGCAGTATTTCCTGCATTTGTTTTCTTATGTTAGATTTCCAGCATCTGTGGTATTTTGCTTTTGGATTAATATTTTGAGCACTATTTCCTCAGGTAGAAAAATGAGGAATGAGAGAAAGCGGTAACATAATTAAACAGAAAGAGGAGAGAGCTGAAGTGAAGGGCGGAAGTTTCAGCTTAATGCTAATCTCATATTTAGGCATTATCTAAACACAACTATACACACAATTTATTAGCATGGTTTCAATGTGATTTTCAGAACAGCAACCTCTCTCTGTCTCTCTCATTTCTCCCAGGGTTTTTGTGCCCTTTTTGAGTTTTTGTGCGGGTGCTTAGGGCCCCTTTGTCTTCAGCTCCAAGCTCCAGTGGTCAATGTGCATGGGGCCCTTTGTCTTCAGCTCCAAGCCCCAGTGGTCAATGCGCATGGGGCCCCTTTGTCTTCAGCTCCAAGCCCCAGTGGTCAATGTGCATGGGGCCTTTGTCTTCAGCTCCAAGCCCCAGTGGTCAATGCGCATGGGGCCCCTTTGTCTTCAGCTCCAAGCCCCAGTGGTCAATGCGCATGGGGCCCTTTGTCTTCAGCTCCAAGCCCCAGTGGTCAATGCACATGGGGCCCTTTGTCTTCAGCTCCAAGCCCCAGTGGTCAATGCGCATGGGGCCCCTTTGTCTTCAGCTCCAAGCCCCAGTGGTCAATGTGCATGGGGCCTTTGTCTTCAGCTCCAAGCCCCAGTGGTCAATGCGCATGGGGCCCCTTTGTCTTCAGCTCCAAGCCCCAGTGGTCAATGCGCATGGGGCCCCTTTGTCTTCAGCTCCAAGTCCCAGTGGTCAATGTGCATGGGGCCAGACCAACAAAAAATCTAAATCACATGCCTGTGCGACTCTTTCCCAGCCAGCGTACGTGCGGGATGCCTGAGATTCATTGGGTCTTGGAGATGCGAGCACAGAGCTGAAGACAAAGGTTAATTTTAGTTTAGTTACATGAATTTGTAATTGTTTTGAATTTTTCATGGTTCACATCGGGGCTCTTCAAGGCTCGCTGGTTGGGAATCACTGCACTGGGAAGTTTGGGTGGTGTGGCTCAGTCACAGCGCGCTCTCTGTGATCAGATATCCTGAACCTTCGCTGTTAGCTTCTCAATTCAAAAAGTTAGTTAAGATGAAATTTTTTGTCAGATGTGGGTTGCAAGTCTTGAACCATGAACCACCCTCCTTGCGACATCAACACCAGCACTCGTTACAACATATTCCATTCTGAGGAAAACTCCCAATCATTGCCCTAAAATATACCTGAAGCACCACCTCAATACGGGACCCACCTCTGACATTCCCGCTTCCGCCATCTCCCCGGGTGAGACTGCATGTCCATTGGCAGTTTGACAGTTCCACTCAAATAAAACCTCAATTGTCATTTTTCACCCAATTTATGAAGAATTATTAGAAGGAACAGATGCAGCATTTGAACATAACTTCAGAAGGAATGAAAGGTATTCACTCTCCAGTAGTTTTCCCTCAATCCATTGAGCACAAAGAAAAATGAATCTCAAGTACCTTTCCTAAAGTATTTCTCAAACTGCCAATCACAGGACAATGCATCGCCCACGTGTTCCACAGAACGACATTGCACCATTAAAACCTAACAATAAATTCCTGAGAAATTATTTGTAAAGTACCCTGTATTCAGTTCTCGACTATAATCTGGAATTTACAGATTGAATAAGAATTGTTGTGGGGCTCCTGAAGAAAGATCAATCTGAGAATTAACCTCAGACTGTGAACTTCGGGCACTTACACAACCTTGAAGCCTGGAAGTGGTTTTAATTCTAGTAAGCCACACAACTCATTTATCCAGTTTTTACCGCATTTTTCTCAGCAATTTATTCCCAGTGTGAGTTACTGTGAAAAGTAGCAGCGGTGCACCCACAAGGGATGATAGAAAATATTCCCTCAGTATTGCCTGAACAAATCTGTAATTAGATTCAGAACATAGAAGGAGAAGGAGTTTATTTAGATGATGGTTGCTCTATGATCTAACTCCATGCACCTACCTTTGCCCCATATTCTTTAATATCTTTAGCTATTTCAGATTTAAAATTAATAATTGCTCAGCGTCAATTGGCATTTGTGGAAGAAACTTCCAAACTATCACCTTTTGAGTAGAAATGTTTCCTAATTTCACTCCTGAAAGGTCTAGAATTTTAGACTCTATCCCTAAATCCTTGACTCCCGAACTTGCGGAAACATTTTCTCCCAATTTACACTACCTGTTCCCCTTAATTTCTTAGTAACTTCAATCAAATCATCCCTCAACCTTCCAGGAGATACAGTCCTACTTTGTATTGGATTGATTTGATTTATTATTGTCACATGCATCGGGATATAGTGAAAAGTATTGTTTCTTGCGCGCTATACAGACAAAGCATACTGTTCATAGAGCGCACAGTGGAAAAGGAAAGGATAGAGTGCAGAATAGAGTGTTGCTGTTACTAAAAATATATATGTGGACACTGTGGGAAAAGGGCTTTGGAATGGATGATCAGCCATGATCGTTTGAATGGCTCAATGGGCGGAATGGCCTATTCTCGCTCCTATGTTCCCATGTCTAGATATATAATGGGAATTGCCAGTGTAAACTTCTCACTCTGAGATTACATCCTTTCCCCAGTCCAGGTACAGCAGTGTCACCACTGGTCAATGGATATGGTGACATTATGGACATGATTATGTAGGCTGTTTATACTATAAATATTGACATAGGCATTTGTATTGGAAATAGATGAACAAAAAAGGACAGGGCCTGACTTTAAAATGTGTCTGATTTAAAATGTCCAGTTATCACTGACATCTCAGTCCACTTCACCCTGAAGATGGTAATAATTCCCAACTCCCTGTTTTAAAGTTAAAGTTTATTTATTAGTTACACGTAGTCATGGCATTGATAGTCTGGGACTGGTACATTTATGTTTTTCATAGAATCATAGAAACCCTACAGTGCAGAAAGAGGCCACTCGGCCCATCGAGTCTGCACCGACCACAATCCCACCCAGGCCCTACCCCCATATCCCTACATATTTACCCACTAATCTCTCTAACCTACGCATCTCAGGACACTAAGAGGCAATTTTAGCATGGCCAATCAACCTAACCCGCACATCATCTCAAAACGTTGAAGAAAATATATCATTCTCCTTTAGTTTGAATTTCAAAGTTCAGTAGTTTTAAATAATTACAATGAATTTTGTGATTAACAAAGAGTTGCACAATGTTTCTTTCTGTTGACTATTTTATGAATGGCACTTGGTTTTAGGAGTTAATTTATTATGTTGTCTCCAGCTTGTCTATCCAACCTTCCCATAAAGTGTGACACCCCATGGAGCATAATCCAATCTTGGAGTCATGAGATGTCCTGGGAAGAGTGAAAACCCAGATATAAACCCAGGCATCTTCAGCAACACACTGAATTAAGTGAGAGAGTCCCATCCCCTTTGAGACAATGAGAGATGTCCATTGAAGTGGTTTTCACTGGCACCAGTGCCCATTTCAGCCAATAACCAAGTTTCCCTGTTACTGGAGAAGACCAATTTTAACAGGAAATAAGAAGGTTTTCTGTGAAAATCACAGGCGAATTGGTGCAGCTTTGAAATTCAAATTCTCGTCCAATAAGAGAAAGGTGACTCTAATGCAAAGTCGCAATCCTTTTACATATTTTCAAAAACTGAACAGTTTTAAATTTATTCCAGGAAAGAACATCAGAATCTTGCATCTTGTCTGAGTGAAGTTATTTCTGGGTATCTGCTCCAGTTACTGTTCCATGCTAAATTTATGCTGTTTTTTTGTTTTCCTCCATGTAGTCCTTCGCCGGTCAGGGGCTGGGTGATGAAGATTATGAGATTCCTCCAATCACTCCTCCAAATCTCGGAGACCCGTCGTTTCTTCACCTGATGGATCCTCATGCAGGCTACCATTCGCTGTGCCATTCGGTACCCCCCAGTGGCCTGCTTCCTCAATACGCTTACCAAGGCATGGACCTTCCAGCAATAATGGTCTCCAACATGCTGGGCCAGGATGGCCATCCACTGTCAAGCCAACTACCTATGGTCAGTGTCTATCTTTGGGCAGAGAAATGTTGGCGGGAGTGGGGGTGAGTGGCAGGGGTTGGTCTCTCTTTAAAGCTCTTGCTAAAGCTCTCAAGCATTGCATGTTGAATTATTGGAATGGGAGGAGGCAGCTGGAGTCAGGACCAGAAAAATCTAATTCATCTCCATTTGATGCAAAGCCAAGCGATTCTAATTCAGACATTGAGATGGTCAAGTGTCTTGAATTTCTAAATGACCAGACGGTCACCAGAGTGATGACTCTTGGAAGAAAGGCAACAGGACAAGCCAGAAATGAGTTGGCATGGCTCCAAAGTATAAAGAGTTGGCTCCACATGGGATCAGTTGCAAGTGGTTTCCCAAAACAGAATTTAGCAGTGAGAAACAGTAACACTCCTTTACTCTCCACAAAGAGAACAAAGAAAAGTACAGCACCGGAACTGGCCCTTCGGCCCTCCAAGCCCATGCTGATCATGATGCACTAACTAAACTAAAAAAAAACCTTCTGCCCTTACTCGGTCCGTATCCCTCTATTCCCTCCCTATTCATGTACCCATCCTGATGCCTTTTAAATGTTGCTAATGTGCCTGCTTCCACCACCCCCTCTGGCAGCGCGTTCCAGGCACCCATCACTCTCTGCGTGGAAAAACCTCCCCAGCACATCTCCCTTAAACATTCCCCCTCTCACCTTGAACCTGTGCCCCCTTGTAATTGACACTTCTACCCCTGGAAAAAGTCTCTGACTATCCACCCTGTCTGTGCCTCGCATAATTTTGTAGACCCTCTATCAGGTCTCCCCTCAGCCTCCGTCTTTCCAGTGAAAACAATCCTAGTTTATCCAACCTCTCCTCATAGCCAACACCCTCGAGACCAGGCAACATCCTGGTGAACCTTCTTTGCACTCTCTCCAATCCACATCCTCTGGTAGTGTGGTGACCAGAACTTCACGCAATACTCCAAATGTGGCCTAACCGAGGTTTTATATAGCTGCAACATGAATTCCCAACTCCTGTACTCAATGCCCCGGCTGCTGAAGGTAAGTGTGCCATATGCCTTCTTAATCACCTTGGCCATCTGTGTTGCCACTTTTTTGGACTTGCACGCCCAGATCCCTCTGTGTGTTTATGTTCCTAAGGATTCTGCCATTTACAGTATAATTCACACCTAAATTTGATTCTCCAAGATGCATCACCTTGCATTTGTCCGGATTAAACTCCACCTGTCATTTTTGTGCCCAAGTCTCCAATCTATCGATATCCTGTTGTATCCTCTGACAATCCCCGGCACTTTCAGCAACTCCACCAATCTTCGTGTCATCCACAAACTTGCTAATCAGACCATCCGCATTTTCCTCCAGATCATTTATTTTTACTACAAACAACAGAGGTCCCAGCACTGATCCCTGTGGAACACCACTAATTTGCTGGATTATCCCTGCTTCCTTTCTTAAACAAGGGGACAACATTGGCTATTTTCCAGTCCTCTGGAACCTCGCCTGTGGTCAAAGAGGATGTGAAGATATCTGTTAAGACCCCAGCTATATCTCCCCTTGCCTCCCACATTAACCTGGGATCGATCCCGTCCAGCCCCGGGGACTTGTCTACCTTAATGCAATTTAGGATACTTAACACTTCCTCTTTTGATATATTGACATTCTCTAGAGCGTTCACACACCCATCCCTGACCTCAATATCCATCATGTCCTTCTCCTTTGAATACCGGTACAAAGTACTCGTTAAGGATCTCACCCACTCCCTGTGGTTCCATGCATAACTTCCCTCCATTGTCCTTGAGCGGGCCCACTCTTTCTCTTGCTACCCCTCTTGCTCCTAATATATGCATAAAAAGCCTTGGGATTCTCCCTGACCCTGTTTGCTAAAGATATTTCATGGTCCCTTTTAGCCTCCGAATTCCATGTTTAAGTTCCTTCCCACTTTCACTGTACTCCTCAAGGGCTTTGTCAGTTTTTAGATGCCTAGACCTATCATATGCTTCCTTTTCCCTTTTGACTCAGCTTACAATTTCCCTTGTCATCCATGGTTCCCGAATCCTGCCATTTCTATCCTCTATTTTTGGGGGACATGCCTGTCCTGCACTTCAATCAACTGGCCTTTAAAATCTTCCCACATGCCGGATCTGGATTTGCCTCAAATAGCCGCTCCTAGTTCCTGTCTAATTTGGATGGAATTGGCCCTCTCTCAATTAAGCACCATCACCCGAGGGCCTCTCTTGTCCTTATCCATGACTACCTGAAATCTCATGGAATTATGGTCGCTAAGCCCAAAATGCTCCTCCACTGAAACATCGACTAAGGAATAATGAAGTTGAACAATAATGTTAAATAGCACAGCGCACACCCCAATAAATTACTTTTAAGATCCTCATCTTCAAATCCTCCATTTCTTTGCCCTATCATACCCTAACAGTCACCCCCAGCTATACAGTTTTGTTTGGACCCCTGACTCTTTCACCAGCCACCTATTCCCTGATTCCCACTCGCTTTGTTACATTACAACGCCTGTTTTAATTGAACAGTTGAGACGGGTGGCAAACTGCCAAGTCACCCCGGGAGATATTTTAATTTGATTTATTATTGTCACATGTATTAACATAGTGAAAAGTATTGTTTCTTGCGCGCTATACAGGCAAAGCATACCGTTCATAGAGAAGGAAAGGAGAGAGTGCAGAATGTAGTGTTACAGTCATAGCTAGGGTGTAGAGAAAGTTCAGCTTAATGCGAGGTAGGTCCATTCAAAAGTCAGACGGCAGCAGGGAAGAAGCTGCTCTTGAGTCGGTCGGTACGTGATCTCAGACTTTTGTATATTTTTCCCGACGGAAGAAGGTGGAAGAGAGAATGTCCGGGATGCGTGGGGTCCTTAATTATGCTGGCTGCTTTGCCGAGGCAGCGGGAAGTGTAGACAGAGTCGATGGATGAGAGGCTGGTTTGCGTGATGGACTGGGCTTCATTCACGACCTTTTTTATTCTATTCACCCTAACATTGAGTCCCACCTGAAATCGGTGGGAATAGTATCATCGGGAGCCGGAGTTCTGGGGAGAGGGTTTGGGGTTGTGAGGGTGTTAGGTTGTCACTGGGGCCCATGGAAATGACTCCCACTCTCCCAGAATCCATTCATTTTCTAACAAAAACCTTTCTTTTCAGACATATTTTCCCGCCACCACCCCGGGATTTTTGATGAATCCCATTGTTGCAGCAGAGGGTGGGGGTTGGGTGGGGCATGACCCATACAAGAAGGAAACGCAATATCAGCAGGGCCATTTGAACTTAATGCTGAGTTCACACAAACCCTCATTTTGACTGGTCTAAAGGCTTTAACCCACAGTGCGGAAGTCACAGCTTTATGCAATAAATATAAACATTGTTGATGGCAAGATAAGGTCTGTTGATGTATCGTGATCAGATGCTTTTTCTAATCTCCTGTTCTTTAGAAATGAAAAACAGCCTGCAGCTGTCAATAAGAGTTTTTTTTACAAAAGCCCCCTGCTGGACTGTTTTGATGGATGAGCTTTATGGTGTAGGTTAGAAGATAAAACATCGTATTTTATGCAGTTTCAGTAGAGGTCTGTATTGAGATTACTCAAGGGCTAGTATTATGTCATTGTGAATGCTTGGCTGAGTTCCAATTACCTCAGAAGGCAGTTCTGAGATTGCATTTTGACTGATGATTTAAAGAGACTATTAAAGGATTATCTAGCTTTGTTATGGGGTCGGACTAGAAAGTGGTTTTAGTCATTTGGTGGTACAGAACTTGAGTATTGCTGAAAAAATAAATATTTTATTGAAGCTTTTCATCTTGCACTCATCAGGACAATTTACAAGAATACCGATGCAATGAAAATAACAAATTTATATTGTGAAAAGAGAATGCTGATTAGTTAGTAAACAGACTCTGATTGGTAGAGACATTGACATGGAGGATGCACCAGTTGATGGTTATTGGCAGTTAACCAAAATAAATAGCAGCCATTTCTCAGGGCAATGCCAAGGCCAATCAGAGTCAAGCTGCATGGTTTAAATTTCAAACAATGCTTGGCAATTCGAGTTCCAGAGAGCCGAGGTTGGCATTTGAACCAGTGCGTATTGGCACTCTCCCTCCCCGCATGGCCACTTTGGATTAGTTTCTTGCTACTCCCAACATCCTGAGTTATAACATGTCCCTCTTTCAGTGAGGGGCCTTACAGGAGTGGAGAGCAACTGAATTCACTGTCACCCAGTGGGATCTCCGGCTAATTCTGATATGGATGTTGGGCCAGATATTCCAGATCATTCCAAGACTCAATGCAGAGTAATGGGCTGGTTACCTTACCTGAATAGTACAACATCACTCACTGGGATAATAAAGCTTCGGTACTGACTGAAAAAGCAAAGGTTTTACTCCAGGGACAAAGATGTAGTAACAACAACCTGCATTTATATAACTCCTTTAGCAGAGTAAAATAGTCCAAAGTCCTTCACAGGGACAGAATCAAACTAAATTTGACACCATTTCATGCAAGAAGATATTGGGACAAGTGACCCAAAGCTTGGTCAAAGAGATAGGTTTTCAAGAGCTTCTTAAAGGAGAAACGAGAGGTGAAGATGTTTCATAGAGGTCATAGAGGTTTACAGCATGGAAACAGGCCCTTCGGCCCAACTTGTTCATGCCGCCCTTTTTAAAAAAAATTCCGAAGCTAATCCCAATTGCCCACATTTGGCCCATATCCCTCTATACCCATCGTACCCATGTAACTATCTAAATGCTTTTTAAAAAACAAAATTGTACCCGCCTCTACTACTACCCCTGGCAGCTTGTTCCAGACACTCACCACCCTCTGTGTGAAAAAATTGCCCCTCTGGACACTTTTGTATCTCTCCCCTCTCACCTTAAACCTATGCCCTCTAGTTTTAGACTCCCCTACCTTTGGGAAAAGATATTGACTATCTAGCTGATCTGTGCCCCTCATTATTTTATAGACTAAAAGAGGTTTCAAGAGGGAATTCCTGAAGTGTCTAAACAACTGAAGTCATGGCCACCAAAGGAGCATCAATAAGAATTGAGGATACTTGTGGGTAGAGTTTGTGATCTTGGAGGGTTGCGGGGCTGGAGGAGATTACAGAGATAGCGAGGGACAAGACCATGGAGGGATTTGAAAATAAGGATGAAAATGTTAAAATCGAGGGGTTGCTGAACCAATGCAGATTGACCCAATTTGGGAGCCAGTGTAGGTCAGCAAGAACAGGAATGACGGGTGAATAAGACTCGGTGTGAGTTGGAACACAGACAGCAGAGTTTTGGATAACCTCGCGGAGGGTTGAACATGGAAGGCCAGCCAGGTGGGTATTGGAATAATCAAGTCTAGAGTTAACAAAGGCATGAGTGAGGATATCAGCAGCCAATGAACTGTAACAGGAGCAATGTTAAGCGATGTTATGGAGCTGGGAATAGGTGTCCTTGCTGATGGTGCGCATGTGACATCTGCAGCTTACCTGGGGTCAGATGTGAGAGCAAGGTTGTGAAGAGTCTGGTTGAACCTCAGATGGTTAGCAGGGAGAGGGATGGAGTGGGTAGCTGACGACTGAAGGTAGATCTGTGACCAAAGACAATGGCTTCCAAACACTGAACTGGAAGAGATTTCTGTTCATTTGGGATTGGATATCTGATAAGCAGCCTGATCATTGAGCAAGATTAGGGAGGTGTCGGGAGAGGTGATGTTGAGGTAGACCAGGGGGTCGTTAGGATAGAAGTGTAAGCTGATGTCACAGAGAAAACACGTATAGATGAGAAATAGAATGGGACCAAGGATCGATCCTTGGAAACTCCAGAGGGAAGAGGAATGGGAAGAGAATCCATTGCAGGTGAATAGATAAAAGTGGAGCCAAGCAGAGCAGCCCCATAAATGTGGTCAACTTTGTAAAAGAGTATGGACAATTTGAGAAAGATGAGGAGGGAGAGTTAGTAATGACTGCGGTAACAAAAAATATCATTTGTGACTTTGATAAGGGCCGTTTACATAATGTGGCAGAATTGGAGACCAGAGTTCAGGAATCAAACGTGTAAAAGAGAAGCTGATCCATTATGTGAAATCACTCTTCCTGTGGCACAGCTGGGAGGTACCCGACATTGTCAGGATGTAGCTCTCTGAGTCTCCTCTCTGATACTGCTGTAGAGTGGAGTGGAGGTAGTCCCAGAACCTGGGAGAAATCGACTGTTTCTCGATGAGGAACCCACTCTGGTAAACTGCTAAGTGTCCAGAATATCATCAGCACGCTTTCCAATGAGACAGTGGAGCGATTAGAGAGAGAGAGGCACCAACTGTCTGCCTGCCTTTTATCACCAGGCCCGGCATAGAGTGAAGCAGGATTCAAATCAACCTCGTGGACCCTCCCACACCAATCTTAGAGAACTTGGGGATTCCGCAAAAAATGCAATCAGTATTAAACACAGAGCCCTAATTATAGGTAATTATTCCGACAGGAGATGTAACACACACAGCACATGCACAGTCCTACAGATTGAGTTGCAGGATCAGTCACGATCTTATTGAATGGTGGATCAGTCGTGAGGGGCTGCGTGGCCCACTCGTGCTCACATTTCTCATGTTCTTCTGTTTGGGGAATGAGAGATACAGGCAGTACACGCACAGGCCTATATGTGAAATACAGGAGAAGTTAACAGTGTAATCAGTAATTGCTCAGGGAGTTCACTGCTCCTCACCCTCCCCTGTCACTGGAATCTAGTTACATGTTGCGGACTGTGCAATAAGTCATTCCATTGCGTGTGTAATCAAACTAATTTCTGAAACAGGTAAAGCCGGATAACATATATTTTTTGTGATCGTTTCCAAAGTTCAATTTCAGTAACTGGCTGGAACCCCCTCCCCATCCCGAGGGTCATTCTTTTCTCTGCACACCCTGAACGAGAATGCCACTGATTTTTAAGGTTTAGGGAAATGATATTAAAGAAAGCAATCTCCTGGAGACCGGCGACAGTCCAAGGCAACAGAAAGAGAAGGGAAGCTGGGTGAACTGATTTCCACACATATTCCATCACCGTAACAGCCTCACTCAGCCTTGAATCCATTTATTTCAGCCCAGTCCTCAGGGTAATGTACCTTTTCTCATTTCCAGCTCCTCTTTATTGTAAATGAAGCATCAGTACAATAAATCATTTACCAATACAGAGAGAGGAGTGTGCAGCCTGCAAGTCCTGAAAATTTAGGTTAAGTGCTAATATTCTCCATTTTATTGCTTTGTTGGTTAGGGTCTGCTTATAAAAGCCAACATTAATTTTTTTTCTCTTGTTGCCATGGGCAACAGCTGAGGCCAGTGATCATTCAGATTAGGAAAATGGATGTCTTGTCTTTCCACCTTACAAACACACAATACAAATAATACAATAAAAAGCATCTCATTATTACACAACATCCTTAACGGAGAAAAGCAACCCAAGTGTCAGAGAGGTGTTACCAAGCAAAATTGGACAGTGAGGAAGTATTAGGAGGATTATCTGAAAGCTTGGTCAAAGAGGAACATCGTACAGGAGGAGAGAGAGGGAGAGGCGGAGGGTTGTAGGGAGGGAATTCCAAAGCTTGGGGCCCAGGCAGCTGAAGGTCCAGTCACCAATCGTGGCACAGGGAACCGAGGGTGGAGAATGCAGAGATCTCGGAGAGTTGTAGAGGGGCAAGGCCACGGAGCTATTTCAACACGAGGATGAGAATTTTAGATTGAAGGTGGATTAACAGCCAGTGTAAGCCAATGAGAACAGGAGGGTGATGGGTGAAAAGGACTTGGCGTGAGTTGGTACAGTTCTGAGTGAGTGTTTAATCAGGAGACTTTAGGAATAGTGAAATCTGGAAGATACAAAGAGCAGAATGAGAGTTTCAGCGACAGCCAATTCAGGGGAATTGTTTCATAGGATGTGGACGTCGCTGGCTGGTACAGCATTTATTGCCCATCCCTGAGGGCATTTAACAGTCAACCACATTGCTGTGACTCTGGAGTCACATGTAGGCCAGACCGGGTAAGGACAGCAGATTTCCATCCCTAAAGGACATGAGTGAACCAAATGGGTTTGTCCAACAATCGATAATGGTTTCATGGTCATCATCAGACTTTTAATTTTCCAGATTTTTATTGAATTCAAATTTCACCATCTGCTGTGCTGGGATTTGAACCCAGGTCTCCAGAACATTACCCTGGGTCTCTGGATTTCTAGTCCAGTGACAATATCACTACACCACTGCCTCCCCTAGCGGATGTACAGAGGAAGATGTAGGTGGTGTTAATGATGGAGCAGTAATAGTACAAATATAAAAATATCGGAATAGTCATAGAGGTTTACAACATGGAAACAGACCCTTCGGCCCAACTTATCCATGCCGCCCAGTTTTTACCATTAAGCTAGTCCCAATTTCCCACATTTGGCCCATATCCCTCCAAACCAATCTTATCCATGTAATTGTCTAAATGCTTTTTAAAAGACAAAATTGTACCTGCCTCTATTACTATCTCTGGCAGCTTGTTCCAGACACTCACCATCCTCTGTGTGAAAAAAATGGCTTCCCTGGACCCTTTTGTATCTCTCCCCTCTCACCTTAAACCTATGCCCTCTAGTTTTAGACTCCGCTACTTTTGGGAAAAGATGTTGACTATCTCGCTGATCTATGCCCCTCATTATTTTATAGACCTCTATAAGCCTTCTACGCTCCAGTGAAAAAAGTCCCAGTCTATCCAGCCTCTCCTTATAACTCAAACCATCAAGTCCCAGTGGCATCTTAGTAAATCTTTTCTGCACTCTTTCTAATTTAATAATATCCTTTCTATAATAGGGTGACCAGAACTGTACACAGTATTCCAAATGTGGCCTTACCAATGTCTTGTACAACTTCAACAAGACGTCCCAACTCCTGTATTCAATGTTCTGACTAATGAAACCAAGCATGCCGAATGCCTTCTTCACCACTCTGTCCACCTGTGACTCCACTTTCAAGGAGCTATGAACCTGTACCCCTAGATCTTTTTGTTCCATAACTCTCCCCAACACCCTACCATTACCATTACCACTTGGAGTACTGTGCTCAGTTCTGGTCGCCTCATTACAGGAAGGATGTGGAAATGATTGAAAGGGTGCAGAGGAGATTTACAAGGATGTTGCCTGGATTGAGTGGTATGCCTTATGAGGATAGGCTGAGGGAGCTCGGTCTTTTCTCCTTGGAGAGACGTAGGATGAGAGGAGACCTAATAGAGGTATATAAGATGTTGAGAGGCATAGATCGGGTGGACTCTCAGAGGCTTTTCCCCAGGGTGGAAATAGCTGCTACGAGAGAACACAGGTTTAAGGTGCTGGGAGGTAGGTACAGAGGAAATGTTAGGGGTAAGTTTTTCACACAGAGGGTGGTGGGCGAGTGGAATCGGCTGCCATCAGTGGTGGTGGAGGCAAATTCAATAGGGACTTTTAAGAGACTCCTGGATGAGTACATGGGACTTAATAGGATGGAGGGTTATAGGTAGGGATATGTTTGGCACAACTTGTGGGGCCGAAGGGCCTGTTTGTGCTGTAGTTTTTCTATGTTTCTATTAACTGAGTAAGCCCTCCCTGGTTTGATTGACCAAAATGCATCATCTCGTATTTATCTGAATTAAATTCCATCTGCCATTCATCAGCCCACTGGCCCAATTGATCAAGGTCCCATTGCAATCCTAGATAACCTTCACTGTCCACTATGCCACCAATCTTGGTGTCACCTGCAAACTTATTAACCATGCCTCCTAAATTCTCATCCAAATCATTAATATAAATGACAAATAACAGTGGACCAAGCACTGATCCCTGAGGCACACCGCTGGTCACAGGCCTCCAGTTTGAAAAACAACCCTCGACAACCACCCTCTGGCTTCTGTCATCAAGCCAATTATGTGTCCATTTGGCTACCTCATCCTGGATCCTGTGAGATTTAACCTTATGCAACAACCTACCATGCGGTACCTTGTCAAAGGCCTTGCTAAAGTCCATGTAGACAACATCAACTGCACTGCCCTCATCTACCTTCTTGGTTACCCCTTCAAAAAACTCAATCAAATTTGTGAGACATGATTTTCTACTCACAAAGCCATGCTGACAGTCCCTAATCAGTACTTGCATCTCTAAATGCCTGTAAATCCTGTCTCTCAGAATACCTTCTAATAACTTACCCACTACTGATGTGAGGCTCACCGGCCTGTAGTTCCCAGGCTTTTCCCTGCAGCCCTTCTTAAACAAAGGCACAACATTTGCCACCCTCCACTCTTCAGGCATCTCACTTGTGGCTGTTGATGATTCAAATATCTCTGCAATTTCCTCCCTAGCCTCCCACAACATCCTGGGATCCATTTCATCAGGTCCCGGTGGTTTATCTACCTTGATGCACTTTAAGATTTCCAGAACCTCCTTCTCTGTAATATGTACACTCCCCAGACATCACTATTTATTTCCCCAATTTCCCCAACACCCATGCCTGTCTCAACAGTAAATACTGATGAGAAATATTCATTCAGGATCTCACCCATCTCTTGTGACTCTGCACGTAGATGACCTTGTTGATCCTTAAGAGGCCCTATTCTCTCCCTAATTTACCCTTTTGCCCTTTATGTATTTGTAGAAGCTCTTTGGATACTCCTTTGCCTTATCTGCCATAGCAATCTCGTGTCCCCTTTTTGCCCTCTTGATTTCTCTCTTAACTCTACTCTGACACCCCCTATATTCTTCAAGGGATCCACTTGATCCCAGTTGCCTATGCATGTCTTATGCCTCCTTCTTCTTCTTGACGGGGCCTCAATATCCCGCGTCATCCAGGGTTCCCTCCGTCTACCAGTCTTGCCCTTCACTCTAAAAGGAATGTGCTTACCCTGAACTCTGGTTAACACACTTTTGAAAGTCTCCCATTTACCAGGCATCCCTTTGCCTGCCAACAGACTTCCCCAGTCATCTTTTGAAAATTCCTGTCTAATACCATCAAAATTGGCCTTGCCCCAATTTAGAGTTTTAACTTTTGGGTCAGACCTATCGTTCTCCATAGCTATCTTAAAACTAATAGAACTATGGTCACTGGTCCCAAGTGATCCCTCATTAACACTGTCACCTGCCCTTCCTTATTTCCCAAGAGGAGGTCAAGTTTTGCCCCCTCTCTAGTCAGGCCATCCACATACTGAATGAGAAATTCCTCCTGCATACACTCATCAAATTTCCCTCCAAGTCCCCTATTATTATCACCCTATTTTTCTCGGAGTTATCTGTAATCTCCTTACATATTTGCTCCTCAATTTCCCACTGACGTTTTGGGGACCTATAATATAACCCTATCAAAGTGATTTCCCCCTTTTTATTTCTTAGTTCTACCCATATAGACTCAGTGGCCGAACTCTCGGATATATCCGCTCTCATGATGTTCTTCCTGATCAAAAATGCAACTCCCCCTCCCTTCTTACCTCCTGTTCTATCTTTCCTATACCATCTGTACCCTGGAACATTGAGCTGCTAGTCCTGCCCCTCCTTTAGCCACGTTTCAGTAATAACTATAATATCCCAGTCCCATCCATGCCCTGAGTCCATCTGCCTTGATTATTTGAATATTCAGGGCGCTGGACAGACCCTTATCCCAGCTCCACCAATATCACCAGCAACACAGGATGTGGCATTACTCTGCTGCCTGAAGGATCTCATTGTTTACACTGCAGTCTCCTAACGTACCAGAAAGCTCCCAAATTCAACACCTGGGTCCACAGCATAAGTTGCCGTAGTCCCAGATAACCGTAGACTGCTTTCACCTTTGAGGGGGGAGAACTGACTGGTGGTGATTTAACCTGAGGATCGCCACGCCTCCGGTGAGGGGCAAGGTTGAGAAGGCAGAATCTTCATGAATAGCCTCAGCCGCTGCGGGAATTGAACCCGCACTGTTGGTGTTGCTCTGCATTACAAACCAGCCACCCAACCAATGGAGCTAAACAACCTAGGGACACGATGATGGCTGAAGTGCCCTAGGGCATGTGTAGACATCAAGTGAGGACAGGATTGGACTCCAGTCAGATGTCCTGAAGATTAAATGAGATGTTGATGATCACTGTCTTTGATGAGATATGGAAATTGGTCAAAAGGGTCAAAGCACCAGAGAATTCTGAAACATTGTGGGAAGTATTTATCCCATTGTGCCTGCTAGCCCTTTTTCTCCTGCATTCTGAAGAGCTCATTGGCCTGCAATTCCCTTATATTCCTGCATTTTTCCGTGCGTCAAATATTTATCCAGCTCCCTCTTTCCAGTGGTCACTGGATTGATACTTCAAGGATTCATTTAACAATTGGCCCTTGTGAGCAGTGTGTTGTCCGAGGTGAAAGAGCAAATCCTCCAGCTCCCAGCTCCGGGCTGTCCAGACTCGGGACACCCTGTGTGTTTGTGTTGCAGCCTCCCAAAACATTTTTAAGAAACATTCGCAATTAGCCTTCATTATACAATTTGCATATTCATGAGACATCAGTCCTAATTATTGGAGACTGGTCTCTTTTTGCCAGATGATTAATTAAACTACTGTAGCCAAAGTGATTACAATACGGTATTAAAACCCTCCAAGGAGTTGCGGCAGAGTTATTTTAAAAAATCTGTAATAAGATATAATATGTGTCTTAATATATAATTCATACAAAAGAGTGCTAATAACTTCATACATCCTCACATTGCCCAAGTTCCAGTTCTTTGCCTCATCAAGCTCTTATTCCACTAATTTAAACATCTAATTTTTTGTTTGATATAGAATGTAAGTATTGCTGAAAAAAGATACATGCTGTTGAAGCTTTTCATCTTGCACTCATCAGGACAAACACAAGAATACCAAATTTCAAAGGGAGCAACAATTTGTACTACATGAGAAAAGGGGTGCTGATTGGTTGGCAAGTCAACATTGGTCAAGATGTTGTCATGGAGAATGCACTAGGGAACTATTGTCCCCCACGCTTTTTGTTTTAATCCAAATAAAGATTTGACA
The DNA here is from genome assembly GCF_964213995.1 of Mustelus asterias. Classification (NCBI taxonomy): domain Eukaryota; kingdom Metazoa; phylum Chordata; class Chondrichthyes; order Carcharhiniformes; family Triakidae; genus Mustelus; species Mustelus asterias. Next base: position 80,426,048 of record NC_135820.1, on the reverse strand, counting down.
GCCTATCTCTTTTTTCAGAATGTTCACGTTTTGTTTTGTAATATTACCTCTCCAGCATGAAGACCACCCCAATGCTTGGCCTCCCATTTCAGAGATGGGGACATGTCCTTTTCCTTCAATTGCCCTCCTTACTGAAACTCAATGACATGAAGTTACTGGGGCCAGGATTCCGAAGGGGAAGGGGTGTTGGGCGGGGGTTGGTATTGAATCAAAGTATGCTATATCTTACACATGCACATACAGCGCAGAAACAGGCCATTCAGCCCAGCTGATCCATTCCAGTGTTTCTGCTATAGATAATCCTCTTCCCATTTTACCTCATCTCACCCAATTACTATGGGTGGGATTTTCTGGCCACACTCGCCCCAAAACCAAAGGTCAACTGACCTTTGCACCCCCCCCCCCCCCCCCCCCCCCCCGTCTCGCTACGATTCCCGTGGCAGGCAGGACAGGAAAATTGCCCCATTTATCTTCTTAATCCTTTCTCCCCTATGTGTTTACCCAGCTTCTCCTTAAATATATCAATAACTCAACCACTCCACATGGGAACAAGTTCCATATTCTCACCACTCTTTGGGTAAAGAAGTTTCTCCTGAATTCTCTATTGAATTTATTGGTGATTATCTTATATTGATGGACCCCACATGGAAACACGTTCTCTACATTTACCCAATCAAATCTATTTATGATTTTAAAAATCTCTACCAAGTCACCACGCTATTTTTTAGAGAAAAGAGCCCAGGCTGTTTAACTTACCTTTCCTGATCATTATGAACTCTCAGTTCTGATATGATTCTTGTGAATCTATGTTGGACTCTCTCCAGTGCTTCTATATCTTTTTTATTATATGGGAACCAGAAATGTGCACAGTACTCCTTGTTACCCAATCATACATAAGGATTGGTGAAACGATAATGTGGGTTCTTTATTTGAAGACTATAAATGTTCACTAAGAGGCTAAATAAAGTACATCTGATCTCTATCCTGCTGCTTGCCAACTGCCTATAAATCCTGGGACTAATAGATATACCCCATGGAAGCACATCATATCACAAGGCTCCTGGTGTGGTCTAAGCTAATGTTCAGCGCTAGTTTAACATCGCTCATCCATTCCTTTATCTCTTCACTGTCATTTCTGCTGGAACTCAGGGAAGAGCTTTCATTTTTTCCTTTATTCTTTCATGAGATGCGGGCACCGCTGGCAAAGTCAGCATTTATTGTCCATCCCTAATTGGCCCTGAGATGAGTGTCTCATTTGGCCACTTCAGAGGGCATTAAGAGTCAACCATTGTGGCTCTGGATCACATGTAGGCCAGACCGGGCAAGGACAGAAGATTCTCTTCCCTAAAGGACATTAGTGAATCAAACGGTTTTTCCCGACAATAAATGATAGTTTCATGATCACTATGGTGGTCTCATTGAAACATATAAGATGCTGTGGGGATTTGATAGCGTAGATACCACAAGGCTGTTTCGACTTATGGGGAGGCTAGAACTGGGGACAAAGTTTAAAAACAAGAGGTCTCCCTTTTAAGGCAGAGATGAGGAGAATGGGTGATTAGTGGAATTCTCTTCCACAGCGAGCAGTGGGGGCTGGGTCATTGAATAAAAGAACAAAGAACCAAGAAAATTACAGCACAGGAACAGGCCCTTCGGCCCTCCAAGCCTGCACCGGCCATGCTGCCTGACTTAACTAGAACCCCCTACGCTTCCAGGGACCATATCCCTCTATTCCCATCCCATTCATGTATTTGTCAAGACGCCCCTTAAGAGTCACTACCGTATCCGCTTCCACTACCTCCCCCGGCAACGAGTTCCAGGCACCCACCACTCTCTGCGTAAAAAATCTGTCTCAAACATCTCTTTTAAAACTTGCCCCTCGCACCTTAAACCTATGCCCCCTAGTAATTGACTCTTCCACCCTGGGAAAAAACTTCTGACTATCCACTCTGTCCATGCCTCTCATAATCTTGTAGACTTCTATCAGGTCTCCCCTCAACCTCCGTTGCTCCAGTGAGAACAAACCAAGTTGCTCCAACCTCTCCTCATAGCTAATGCCCTCCATACCAGGCAACATCCTGGTAAATCTTTTCTGTACCCTCTCCAAAGCCTCCACATCCTTCTGGTAGTGTGGCGACCAGAATTGAACACTATATTCCAAGTGCGGCCTAACTAAGTTTCTATAAAGCGTCAACATGACTTGCCAATTTTTAAATTCAATACCCCAGCCGATGAAGGCAAGCATGCCATATACCTTCTTGACTACCTTCTCCACCTGCATTGCCACTTTCAGTGACCTGTGTACCTGTACACCCAGATCCCTTTGCCTATCAATACTCTTAAGGGTTCTGCCATTTACTGTATATTTCCTATCTGTATTAGACCTTCCAAAATGCATTACCTCACATTTGTCCGGATTAAACTCCATCTGCCATCTCTCCGCCCAAGTCTCCAACTGATCTATATCCTGCTGTATCCTCTGATGGTCCTCATCGCTATCCGCAAATCCACCAACCTTTGTGTCGTCCGCAAACTTACTAATCAAACCAGTTACATTTTCCTCCAAATCATTTATATATATTACAAACAGCAAAGGTCCCAGCACTGATCCCTGAGGAACGCCACTTGTCACAGCTCTCCATTCAGAAACGCATCCTTCCACTGCTACCCTCTGTCTTCTTTAGTCAAGGCTGAGATAGATTTTGATAGACAAGGGAGTCAGACAGGAAAGTGAAGTTAAGATTACAAACAGATCAACTGTGATCACATTGAATACAGTAAGAAGTTTAACAACACCAGGTTAAAGTCCAACAGGTTTATTTGGTAGCAAAAGCCACACAAGCTTTCGAGGCTCTGAGCCCCTTCTTCAGGTGAGTGGGAATTCTGTTCACAAACAGAACTTATAAGACACAGACTCAATTTACATGAATAATGGTTGGAATGCGAATACTTACAACTAATCCAGTCTTTAAGAAACAAAACAATGGGAGTGGAGAGAGCATCAAGACAGGCTAAAAAGATGTGTATTGTCTCCAGACAAGACAGCCAGTGAAACTCTGCAGGTCCACGCAACTGTGGGAGTTACAAATAGTGTGACATAAATTCTGATTCTAGGATCGCATGATAAAGACTCAGGAGGAAAAAAGCAGAAATATTTATGTGAAATAGTGTGACATAAACCCAATATCCCGGTTGAGGCCGTCCTTGTGTGTGCGGAACCTGGCTATCAGTTTCTGCTCCGCGACTCTGCGCTGTCGTGTGTCGCGAAGGCACGACAGCGCAGAGTCGCGACACACGACAGCGCAGAGTCGCGACACACGACAGCGCAGAGTCGCGACACACGACAGCGCAGAGTCGCGGAGCAGAAACTGATAGCCAGGTTCCGCACACACAAGGACGGCCTCAACCGGGATATTGGGTTTATGTCACACTATTTCACATAAATATTTCTGCTTTTTTCCTCCTGAGTCTTTATCATGCGATCCTAGAATCAGAATTTATGTCACACTATTTGTAACTCCCACAGTTGCGTGGACCTGCAGAGTTTCACTGGCTGTCTTGTCTGGAGACAATACACATCTTTTTAGCCTGTCTTGATGCTCTCTCCACTCCCATTGTTTTGTTACTTAAAGACTGGATTAGTTGTAAGTATTCGCATTCCAACCATTATTCATGTAAATTGAGTCTGTGTCTTATAAGTTCTGTTTGTGAACAGAATTCCCACTCACCTGAAGAAGGGGCTCAGAGCCTCGAAAGCTTGTGTGGCTTTTGCTACCAAATAAACCTGTTGGACTTTAACCTGGTGTTGTTAAACTTCTTACTGTGTTTACCCCAGTCCAACGCCGGCATCTCCACATCATCACATTGAATGGCAGAGAGAGACTCAAAGGGCCAAATGGCCTACTCATGCTCCTAAAGCCTATGTTCCTATTATTGAGACTCGGTTTCAATTCCAGATTATTAATGGAATTGAAATTCCATCAGTTGCTATGGTGGGATTTGAACCCTCACCCCCAGAGCGTTAGCATGGGCCTCTGGATTACTAATCCAGTGTTCTTACTGCTACGGCATCATCTTCCCCATTGACTGACCTGTTCCTTCACAAAACAAGAATAATAATATTGATTGACAAACTTCAGCACAGAGCACTGCCCCCCCCCCCTCCCCCCCCCCCCTCCCCATCATACAGGGGGACGGGAGGTCTGAGGTGTGAACACAAAGTATGTGCTAGTGTCTGAGCCTCTCGTTCTTCCCTCCATCTCTTCCTTTCCAACAGCCTGGCTTCCCATCTCTGATCTTTTTATAACTTATAAACAAATCTGTTCAGAAAGTGATTTTTAACGTCCTGATCAATGATTTTAATTCCAGGGTTTTGTTCAGGAGTTGAATCTTTAACTGGTGGAGATGTATAAGTTCAGCCTGGCGGACAGTGAAATATACTGCTCATGTTGGAGTTCCTCAAATCACCAATTTGGAATGTAGGGTTAATGATTCTTTTCAGATCAAGCCCTTGGAATTTCACATCAAACAGGGCGCTAGAATAATGATGTGGAGATGCCGGCGTTGGACTGGGGTAAACACAGTAAGAAGTTCAACAACACCAGGTTAAAGTCCAACAGGTTTATTTGGTAGCTAGTGGTATTTGCTACCAAATAAACCTGTCGGACTTTAACCTGCTAGAATAATGCACAGAAGGATTCGAACCCTCAGTGCAATCATTGTGCCTGTTCCATCTTGACTATGTTGCTGAAGAATTAGTCTACAACAACATTGCCATCTGATGGTGGATGGTCAATACTGCATGTCCCAATGTCCAGCCGGTGTGACAGAAAAAAACATTTGTAGAAAACGGCTGCTTGCTAAAGGCCGGTGATGGCATCGTTTCAGTTTGTTTTGGATAGAAAAACCTTCCAGTTTATGGGAAGTAACCATTTCTGTTGTTGGGCCAATTCTGTGGCCATCGTTCCTGTAGCCAGGGAACAAAATGGAGATTGGAAAGGTGTTCTTTGATGTTTGAAAATGAATGTATAAAACACAAGAAACAGTGGAAGATGGGGCAGGAAAGACGCTTTCAGGAATTAAGATCCTTATGTCTAGTCCAGCAGCCAATTAAACAGTGCAATGGGAGTGCAGTTGGTCCAAATCAGAGCAAATCAGTCGTTGTTTTAGACAGATTCCCTGTCAGCTCATTTTTCCCTGTTACCATCGAATGATTTTGCTCTGAGGACGGCCTCTAATATCCCAGACTGCTTCATTCTCATTGCCTCTATTCACTCTCTACTTCCTTATTTGGAAACTGGGAGGAAAAGCTCATTCAACAAAATCAAGAATTAACTGGCCTCAGAGGGACTCCCCCTACTGCGATATCTGGGGACAACCCCCCTCCACCGCCAATTACCCGCAGTTACACCCAGCCAAGCCTGAGACAACCGGCTGAAACAATGCTCACATTTTTGCTGTAATTTGGTTTTTTTAAACGCTGTGAAAAAAATCACTAAATATCTTCCAACGCTAATGAGAATGTGAATCAGAGGGTGAGGTCATCGCCTCTGAAGAGCAGCAGGCCAGAGCTGTAGGTCGGATGAATATTTATCTTCTTTGTTCATGGGATCCGGGTGCCGCTGGTTAGACCAGCAGTTGTTGCCCATCCCTAATTGCCCCTTGAGAAGGTGGTGGTGAGCTGCCCTCTTGAATCGCTGCAGCCCGTGTGGTGTAGGTACACCCACAGTGCAGTTAGGGAGGCAGTTCCAGGATTTTGACCCAGTGACAGTGAAGGAACAGCGATATACTTCCAAGTCAGGATGGTGTGTGACTCGGAGGGGAACTTGCAGCTGGTGGTGTTCCCAAATTCCGCAGTTTCAATCAAATATATCTGATAATTATTTGCACAAACCCTGGGAGATTGAGTGGATGAGTTGTGAATTTGAGAAATTGGCCAATCAGCTCCTGGAGCCTGCTCCCCCATTTCATAAAAATCATGAGTAATTTTCTGTCTCACATCCCGATCCATATATCCCTGCTTCCCATAGTGTCCAACCCGGATTGTTCCTGAAGAAACTATCCGGCAAAATCTGGCTTTTCCACTGAAGCAGCGCTGGTTCCTTTGGAGATTGAAGACGATTGTCAAACAACCCCGCTATCAGACTCCGCTGGTCTACTCCTGCATCCTTGGTGTCGTCTCCTGATCATTAGTAGGGGAGGCGATGGCCGAGTTGTATTATCGCTAGACTATTAATCCAGAAACTCAGCTAATGTTCTGGGGACCTGGATTCGAATCCCACCACGGCTTATGGTGGAATTTGAATTCAATAATACAAAAATATCTGGAATTAAGAATCTACTGATGACCATGAAACCATTGTCGATTGTCGGAAAAACCCATCTGGGTTCACTAATGTCCTTTAGGGAAGGAAATCTGCCGTCCTTACCTGGTCTGACCTACATGTAACTCCAGAGCCATAGCAATGTGGTTGACTCTCAGCTGCACTCGGGCAACTAGGGATGGGCAATAAATGCTGGCCAACCAGCAACGCCCGTGTCCCATGAATAAATAAAAAAAATTAGTGGCAATTTCAATATCTACAGGGATGGTGCTGATGGGGTGTGACAAGGAAGGTTCATGGGCATCAGGAATAGTGCAGGAAGGTAGAGGTGACTTGATGATAAGTTAATGTCTTAAATGTCTGAGCAGGATCGAGAGAGCAAATGGCTTACTCCTGTTCCTTTTCCTTGTGTCCTTATTGTATGTTCCACATTGACTTAACATTAACATTAATCAGTATTTCTATACGCAAGGGCCCATTCACATGTGAGATTGGTGCATTAACCCTTTCTAAAGAAGCCTTGTTCATTGTTGTTGATCAGAACATAAGAGAATGGAGTAGGAGATGGCCTTATGGTTCCTTAAAGCTGCTTGGACACTTAATCAAATCATGGCTTAACCCTTGACTCCAAACATCTGTCCATTTCAGCCTTGAATAAATTAAATGACCCAATGTCCACTGCACTCTAGGGAAGAGAATTCCAGCGAAGAAATTCCTCTTCATCTGCGTGACACCTTTTATCTGAAACTGTGTCCCCAGTTCTAGATCTCCCCACAAGGGGAAACATCCTCTCAGCATCCACCCTGTCATGCAACATCTCAGAACTTTAGATGTTTCAGTAAGGTCACCACTCAGTCTTCTAAACTCCAATGGGTACAGGCCCAACCTACTCAAACTCTCCTAACCGGCAACCTCCCTTCAACACAGGATCAGCCGAGTCAACTCTCTCTGAACTGTTTCGAACGCAAGTACATCCCTCCTCAAGTAGGGAAACAAACACTGAACACAGTAACAAAATCAGAAAAAGCTGGAAAATCTCAGCGGGTCTGACAGCATCTGTGGAGAGAGAACAGAGCTAAAGGTTTGAGTCTCGATGACCCTTTGTCAGAGGTGTACTGTACACAGTCCTCTATGTGTGGTCTCACTGATGCCCTATACAGTTGTTGCAAGAATTCCCTACTTAATACTCATTCAATTTGCAATAAAGCCAGAATTCCCTTTGCCTTCCTAATTACTTGCCTCCTCAGCACGCTGACATTTTGTGATTCATGTACCAGGATCTCTCTGTACCATTCTCCTGTCTCGCTCCCGTTCAATATCTTACATTTCTATTCTTTCTGCTAAAGTGACCAACCTCACGTTTCCACACATTATACTCAATCTGCTAAATTTCTGCCCACTCACTGAACCTGTTTATATCCCTTTGGAAACACAGGCTGGGATTCCCCCCCCCCCCCCCCCCCCCCCCCCCCCCCCCCCCCGCCCCGCAGCAGTGAGTTTTCCAGCGTTTTACGTATCCCACCATTGGCTAATGGGTTCCATGGCGGTGAACCATGCAAACGCCTTCAGCGGGACAGGAAGATCCCACTGAATGAATGTTGCCTCTGCTGGAAAACCCACCACAGGGTGAGGGTGGGGGTGGGGGGGAGAGAATCCCAGACTCAGTGTTCTCCTCACAACCTGCTTTCCCACCTACCTTTGTATTGTCAGCAAATGTGGCTACGATACAGTGTTCGCTTTATTCCGGTCATTATTATTGATTGTAAATAGCTGAGGTCCCAGCACTGATCCGTGTGGTGCTCCACTAGTTACAGTTTCTAAATCTGAAAATGACCCATTTTTCCCAACTCTCTGTTTCCTGTCAGTTAGCCAATCTTCTATCTGTGCTAATGTATTGCCCCCAACACCGTGAGCAGTAGTCATCATCTTTTGCAGTAACCTTCTATGTGGCATCTTATCGAAAATACAAATACACAATATCCACTGGTTCCCCTTTATCCCCCCTGCTTGCTATATCCTCAAAGAACTCTAATAAATTTGCTAAACTCATTAAGCAATGTTGGCTTTGCCCCTTTACTTTGAATCTTGGACGAGTCAATACACAAATCCTCTTCCTAATAATTCATTGTATCATCTCCACCAATCCCAAAGCTAATGGTACTTCCTATTATGAAGAGGGGAAGAGACTTTGCTGCTGCTTTACAACTGAGTTAACAAGATAAAACCAGGAGGCGTTTGTGTTCAGTGAAACCGTGGTGAAGGAGATGGAGGGATTATACTGGAGGAATCTGCAGAACCATCAATTTGTTAATCAGTTCTCTGTTGAGGATATTATGGGTGGCACGGTGGTTAGCACTGCTGCCTCACAGCGACAGGGAGCCAGGTTCGATTCCCGGCTTGGGTGACTGTCTGTGCGGAGTCTGCACGTTCTCCCCGTGTCTGCGTGGGTTTCCCCCGGGTGCTCCGGTTTCCTCCCACAGTCCGAAAGACGTGCTGGTGAGGTGCATGCAAAATTCTCCCTCAGTGTACCCGAACAGATGCCGAGGGGAATTTCACAGTAACCTAATTGCAGTGTTAATGTAAGCCTTACTTGTGACTAATAAGTAAATTTTATTATGCAAGCCCAAGTCACATCGAACCAAACAAGGTTACATCAGTCTCAGCTGCTTTGAGTTGTGAATTCAGAAAGGTGGGTTAATCAGACTACAGATTGATGGTGCCAATCAGAAGGATACATTGCACTGAGTTGAGTTGGCAGAGAGCAGGGTATCAATGGAAAGAGATTGCATTGGTGATGTTTAAGGCTTTGATCAGACCCCAACCTGATGGGTCCTGTGTTCAGTTCCATTCACCTAATCAGAGGACAGGTATTATCAGCCTCAGGAACTGAGAGGGCCCAGGCTCTGCGGGGGAATATAACAGTCAGAAAACTACAGTCAGTAAAGAGATGGTAAGACATGTTCAGCTTGCACACTGGGAAAGAGGAGACTTCGAGGTGCCGTCCACACAGTTTACAAGGTTAAGGAGGGAGTTGGTGAAATTAATCCAGGAGATTGTTTACCCATGGTAAAGGTCTCAACACCAGCATCATTCCGGGCAAAAGGTAGAGGATGTGAAAGCTGCGTTTGTATGTAAGGTTATCGAGCAAGGTCAGTGAAGCAGACAATGAAAATCTGTCAACGACTTATATTTATATAATGGCTTTAAAATATCTGAAGGAGCTCCTTAGGGACATTAGAAAGTAAAACCTGTCACATCAGGCAATGTTAGAATAGATGAACAAATGCTTGGTCAATGCAGTGGATTTTAAGGAGTGTCTGAAAGGAGGAAAGAAGGGAATAGGGAAGGAATTCCCAAGTACTGGGCCTCAGCAGCTGAAGGCATGTACACCACAAACAATGGAATCGTTACAATAAAGGATGATCAAGAGGACAAAATTAGGTGGGGGCAGAAATCTCAGAGGGTTACGAGGCTGCTGTCAATGTATTCAGTGTGAGAAAGGAAATAAAGAAATGGTGAACAGACCGAGAGCTGTGGGTTCGATCTCCGAAAAGTGAAATATTCAGTTGGTTTAATGTTTCCAGACATTTAAAAAAACAAAAATGACCAGTTTATTATTTACGACTGGGTGAGTTAAGTGGGTTTGAGATTCAATTCCTGCTCCCGTGAGATGTTAATTCAATGTTTTTCTCTTGAGGATCTCCCAATTGCAGACATGTGGGCCAGAATCCTACCACCGTTCAACCCAGCGGGATTTTCCCATCCCGCTGCAGTGAATGCCGTCAGATTCTCCAAGTTCGCTGCAGCGGGAGCGTGGCGTGAACGGCCGGTAAGATTGCACCTGTTGATTCATAATGTGATGACAAAGTGATCCCGCCCGGAGACTTATTCAAACCCGCTGCCACTGCAGTCTAAAAGCTCAAGATATTATCTTAGTTTTAACATCCTCAGACCCAAAATGGAATTGCGACCCCTCACCTTTCACCTACCTAGTGACCCGGCCTCACACAACCAATCATCATTCGGAGGATCAATATAGCAGGGAGTTTTTTTAACTAAGGTTATTTTTTCTGGAAAATGTTACGGAAATTAGTTCCTCGCCCATGCAACTAATGTGCTGTTAAAAATTCGTCTTTCTCCACCAGATGCATGGGATGGGTCATCCAGAGGCTCCTCAGTACGATGCAGGACCTCAACACCCATTGGTCAGTCGCTCAGGAATAATGGCGCCTAGTCACATGCCTGCCATTAGCCATTCACAACTGAATGCTCAGGTCAGCCTGAATGTGGGTAGAAGTGTTCTGACTCACGGCTCTCCCTCGCCCCCTGGAAGCAAGTCGGCCACCCCCTCGCCCTCAAGCTCAGCGCATGAAGAGGAGGCTGATCACCTGTCCAAGGTACAATTGAATGTTTCCTTCTACCTGCCTCGCATGAGTTCCTTTGTTCCAAAACCACTGGGGATAACTGTCCGGCAAAGAGCTGAACATCACAGTGTTGAGGATGTGCCCAGAAAGGGGCAAAAGTGCACTGTCGCTCAGCAATCTGCTTCAGTCATTCGTGAGTCCTTTATAAACATTGAAAGTGTAGAATGTAAATCTCTTAATTCAGCTATGAAAATGCTTTAACTATTCCAAATACAGTAGGGACATAATTCCTTGACTAGGACAGATGAGACTAAAATCATATAGTGGATTGACCAGTGTCTAAAAGAAAAAAGATCTTTACTTTTTAGTGTGAATTTTATGTTCAGTAAATGCCAGAAGTTAATACCATGGATTGGAACAGTTTCCATTTTGAGTATTTGGTAGCAAGCACTCCCCCAGACTAGCTTTTCAGAAACAAAAACAGAACTGGAAAATCTCAGCAGGCCTGACAGCCTCTATGAAGTTGGCTCTGTTCTCTTCCCACAAACCTGCTGAGATTTTCCAGCACTTTCTGTTTTTGTTTCAGATTCCAGCATCCGCAGTATTTTGGTTTTAGCTTTTTGGAGACTTTGATTCAGCACGAGGGTCTTAGCTAGCAGGTCGGAGCTGAGGGTGGGTATCTGCTGCTGTGTTAGTCACTCACACTTGGCTTTGGACCTTCCAATGAAAATGATCCCAGTCTCTCCTCTCAATGTTGCTCCGGTCTGAGTGGATACTTGGACTAATGGCTCTGACACACACCTTGCAGGAATTTTCTATTGATGGGAATTCTGACAAGAGAGTTAATGCGGGAAGGGGCTCAATGAAGGAGAGAGGGAATGGGGAAGGGAGAGAGAAGTTAGTTTCTTTCAGTTAAAAGGGTTGTGCCTCCTTCGTCCCAGTAATTCGCTAATTGCTATTCCTCAGAGAGAATCTTACAATCTAGAAAAATAATTCCCACAAATGGCAAATCGAGTTACTCTCAATAATATTCGGTCAATGTCCCTTCCATTTTAGCGAGCATATTTGTGTTTCCAAAGCATTAGAAAGTGTAAAAGAATTTCCATAGGACACTGCTCCCACACCCCACTGGAATATCAATATCTTACCCTGAAGATTTCAATCTCCCTTTCCCTATTTTGTGACTCTCTTTCTCTTGTACAAAGCAGGCTCTGTGTAACTCCGTGTTTTACCAAAGCTGTTCCAGTTGTCAGTTTTCCTGAATCCCGGATTCTTGCCGAGCTTTCTTGTGTGTTGTCAGGCAGATGGTGTAATTTTCCATGTGAGATTGCCAGGGATAGCATTGAACCTACAACAACTTGCATTTATATAGCATCTTTGAGAATCATAAAATCACCCAAGGTGGTTCACAGGAGCCTTACCGGACAAAACCTGAGACCGAGCCGCATAAGGAGATATTAAGATGGGACTTTGTCAAAGAGGTCAATCTTAAGGTGCATGTGTAATGAGGAGGGAGAGGTAGAGAGGTGGAGAGGTTTAGAGAGAGCTTTCCAGAGACTAGGACCTATGCAGCTGAAGGCACATCACCAACTGGACTCTGCCCATTCAAATTAGGAACTGTTCCGAGACTACCCAAAGATACAGGTGTGTGTTTTGGGTGTCATCATTTTTGAACATTTTCCACTTCTGTTCCAGGATCCCTTCCAAACTTTAACATCCATCTGTCTCTCACTCTCTCTTTCTCTTTCTTTCTCTCACTCTCTCTTTCTCGTGCTTTCTTTCTCCCTCTCTCAGTTTCCTCTCTTTCTCGCTCTCTCTTTCTTGCTCTCTCTATCTGCTTCTCTCTTTCTCGCTCTCTCTTTCTCCCCATCTCTGTCTCCTCGCTTTCTCGCTCTCTCTTTCTCGCTCTGTCTTTCTTGCTCTCTCTTTCTCTCTTTCTCAGATCCTCACCTGTTGTGTCTTTTATTTTAAGCATTTGTTTTCGCTAGTTCATATTTATTTTTGTTTTATTCTGATGAAAAGCTTTGTCCCTTGTCTCCTTCAGTATTTCTCCCGACAGGGAACATCTTTCATCTCAACACAGCACCATGTTTTATATTTCCTTAGCTTTTTAGTCAGGTGAGTGACTGAAAAGACAGTTGTGAAACAGTTTGTAAGTAAAATACACAGAGCAGCTGTCAAACTGTCCCAGTGATCTAACTGGTGAGAATTTAAAAGAACTGTTTAAGAAAAGCAAATTATTTCATTCTTCCCAGCATGTCCTTCTATTTATTCGCCTCATCTTAAATCCATCTGTTCACCTCAACCACTCCCTGTAGTAGTGAGCTCCGCATTCTCTGGGGAAAACAGCTTTTCCTGAATTCCCGATGAGATTTATTGTGACTATCTTATAGTGATGGCTCTCATCCTCATCTACAAGTATCTTCTATACGTGTGACTTATCAAAACTCTTCCATAATCTCACAAACCTCGATCCGGTCACCCCACAGTATTCTCTGGTCGGAAGAAAGAACTCCAGCCTGTGCAGCCTGATAGGTATAACCTTGCATTTAACTAAATCTTTTGTACCATTTCTGGTACCTCTTGGCGGGACTCTCTGGCCATTCACGCCAGCTGGGATTCTCCAGTCCCGCTGCAGCGAAAAGAGATTGGCTGAGTGCCAAATTCTCCGTCCTCACTGGCAGCAGTGGCAGGGCGTGAACGGCCAGAGAATTCTGGCCCTGATATCCTTTTAATAATGTAGAAACAGTGCTGGGACGCAGTATGGTCTGGCCCCTCGCCGTCGTTTTACAGGTTGTCGGTATTGAGTCAGCAGTAAGTGGTTAGTGATGGTGTGAATGTGGATCAGAAACTCATCTCAGAGTGGAATGTGACGCCAAGTTTACGGACATTCTGGTTTAGTCTCAGACTGTTGTCAAGGCGAGGGATAGGTTTGGTAACCAAGCAATGCATGGAACATAGAACAGAACAGCACAGTACAGGCCCTTCGGCCCTCGATGTTGTGCCGAGCTTAGTCCGAAACCAAGATCAAGCTATCCCACTCCCTATCATCCTGGTGTGCTCCATGTGCCTATCCAATAACCGCTTAAATGTTCCTAAAGTGTCTGACTCCACTATCACTGCAGGCAGTCCATTCCACACCCCAACCACTCTCTGAGTAAAGAACCTACCTCGGACATCCCTCTTATATCTCCCACCATGAACCTTATAGTTATACCCCCTAGTAATAGCTACATTCACCCGAGGAAATAGTCTCTGAACGTCCACTCTATCTATTCCCCTCATCATCTTATAAACCTCTATTAAGTCGCCTCTCATCCTCCTCCTCTCTAAAGAGAGAAGCCCTAGCTCCCTCAACCTTTCCCCATAAGACCTACCCTCCAAACCAGGCAGCATCCTGGTAAATCTCCTCTGCACTCTCTCCAATGCTTCCATATCCTTCTTATAGTGAGGTGACCAGAACTGCACACAATATTCCAAATGTGGTCTCACCAAGGTCCTGTACAGTTGCAGCATAACCCCACGGATCCTAAACTCAAACCCCCTGTTAATAAACGCTAACACACCATAGCCTTCTTCATGGCTCTATCCACTTGAGTGGCAACCTTCAGAGATCTGTGGATATGAACCCCAAGATCTCTCTGTTCCTCCACATTCCTCAGAACCCTGCCATTGACCCTGTAATCCGCATTCAAATTTGTCCTACCAAAATGAATCACCTCGCACTTATCAGGGTTAAACTCCATCTGCCATTTTTCGGCCCAGCTCTGCATCCTATCAATGTCTCTTTGCAGCCTACAACAGCCCTCCACCTCATCCACTACTCCACCAATCTTGGTGTCATCAGCAAATTTACTGACCCACCCTTCAGCCCCCTCCTCCAAGTCATTGATAAAAATCACAAATAGCAGAGGACCCAACACTGATCCCTGTGGTACACCGCTGGTAACTGGTCTCCAGTCTGAAAATTTTCCATCCACCACCACCCTCTGTCTTCTATGAGATAGCCAGTTACTTATCCAATTGGCCAAATCTCCCTCTATCCCACACCCCCTTACTTTCTTCATGAGCCAACCAAACGCCTTACTAAAATCCATGTATACGACATCAAGTGCCCTACCTTCATCAACACACTTAGTTACCTCCTCAAAGAAGTCAATCAAATTTGTGAGGCACGACTTACCCTTCACGAATCCATGTTGATTATCCCGGATTAAGTGCAGTTCAGAATGGGGACTGAAGACGATGGCTGGAATGTCACCACCATTCACGCCAGCGGGATTTTCCCATCCTGCTGCAGAGATCCGGCCTCGCTGCAGCGGGAGCGTGGATGCGAACGGCCGATAAGATCACACCCAATGGCTTCCGTCTTCCCAATATCCAATTGAAGGAAATTTCTGCTGATCCAATGCCGGATGTCAGAGGAGTAGTGTGAGAGTTTAGCAAGCGGGGGTGGGAGAGGAGAGGAAGGAGCAGTGCTGAGGTGGACCTCACCAGCTGAGGGGTTGTCAGCATATATGTGAAAAGGAGCTTTGTTCCTGGATGATGTCGCTGGAAGGCAGAATGTGGATGAGAAATGAGGAAGGCAAGGACAGATCTTTGGGAGAAACCAGAGGACAATGAAGAGAAGCCATTGCAGATGATTGTCTTACTGTCAATGGTTAAAACAGAATGGAGGCAGGTGAGTGCCGTGAGGCGGCAGTGGAGAGGGTGTGGGAGGAGGACAGAGTGGTCACTGTGTCAAAGACTACACACAGCTCAAGAAGGACGAGGAGAGAAAGGTCTCTCTTGTCACAGTCACATAGCGTGTCATTTCTGTTTCGGTGCTATGGCCTTGGGGAGGAAATCTGATCCTGACATGGTTTCCGGAAAGCTGGGCAAGGGTTTTGGAGGTGACAGCATATTCCAGATCTTTGGAGAGAAAAGGGAGGTTGGAGATGGGACGGTAGTTTGCGAGACTGGTGGGGTCAAGGCTTGATTTGTTTTGAGGTGCTGACACCAGGTTGAAAGGAGGGAGGGGCATCACTTGAAGAGGGAATCGTTAATATTGTCGGACACGAGGGGAAGTTGAGGATCAGCAATTTAGTGGGAATAGGATCAGAAAACAGGAAGTGGATCCCATGGACAAAGTGAACTCAGAGAAGGCATGAGGTGTGGTGTGCCTCAGGGGTCAGTGCTGGGACCATAACCTTTCACAATATACATTAACAATTTGGAAGAAGGAACTGAAGGCACTGTTGCTAAGTTTGCAGCTGATACAAAAATATGTAGAGGGACAGGTAGTATTGAGGAAGCAGGGGGGCTGCAGAAGGACTTGGACAGGTTAGAAGAAGTGGCAGATGAATACAATGTGGAAAAGTGTGAGGTTATGCAGTTTGGAAGGAGGAATGAAGACATAGACTATTTCCTAAATGGGGAAATGCTTCGGAAATCAGAAACACAAAGGGACTTGGGAGTCCTTGTTCAAGATTCTCTTAAGGTTAACGTGCAGGTTCAGTCGGCAGTTAGGAAGGCAAATGCAATGTTAGCATTCATGTCAAGAGGGCTAGAATACAAGAGCAGGGATGTACTTCTGAGGCTGTATAAGGCTCTGGTCAGACTCCATTTGGAGTATTGTGAGCAGTTTTGGGCTCCGTATCTAAGGAAAGATGTGCTGGCCTTCAAAAAGGTCCAGAGGAGGTTCACAAGAATGATTCCTGGAATGAAGAGCTTGTCACATGAGGAGCAGTTGAGGACTCTGGGTCTGTACTCATTGGAGGTTAGAAGGATGAGGGGCGATCTTATTGAAACTTACAGGATACTGTGAGGCCTGGATAGAGTGGATGTGGAGAGGATGTTTCCACTAGTAGGAAAAACTAGAACCAGAAGGCATAACCTCAGGCTGAAGGGACGATCCTTTAAAACAGAGATGAGGAGGAATTTCTTCAGTCAGAGAGTGGTGAATCTGTGGAACTCTTTGCCGCAGAAGGCTGTGGAGGCCGGGTCATTGAGTGTCTTTAAGACAAAGATAGATAGGTTCTTGATTAATAAGGGGATCAGGGGTTATGGGGAAAAAGCAGGAGAATTGGGATGAGAAAAATATCAGCCATGATTGAATGGCGGAGCAGACTCAATGGGCCGAGTGGCCTAATTCTGCCCCTGTGTCTTATGGTCTTATGAGGTGAGAAACTACAGGGAGATGTGAGTTGAGGACCAAGGACAGAAGAGGAGAATTTGGCCTGGTGGAAAGGAAGACTGGGGCATGGGACGTGATTGGATGGTCTCAATCTCGATGACAAAGAAATCCAGGAATTCCTCACGTTTGTCGGTGAGGATGGAGAGACTGGGGAGAGAGGTTAAAGTGATCATTTACATTCGAGGAAAGAAGCTGGTAGTTTGAGAAGACAAGTCTTTTATTGGTCCAGACAGATCTGGAGGTGGATGGCTAAACCAGGTGTCCATCATAGTTGTTCAAGCCGGTATCCCTTGATCAACACAGGAGCAGAATTAGGCCACTCGGCCCATTGAGTCTGCTCCGCCATTCAATCATGACTGATATTTTTCTCATTCCCATTCTCCTGCTTTTTCCCCATAACCCCTGATCCCCTTATTAATCAAGAACCTATCTATCTTTGTCTTAAAGACACTCAATGACCTGGCCTCCACAGCCTTCTGCGGCAAAGAGTTCCACAGATTCACAGAGTGAAGGGGAGGGCTGTACCTGGGGGAACAGCCAGAGTGAGAGATAGCAATGGTTTTATTGGGGAATAGGGCATCAAAGGTGATGGCGAGGGGGTAACTGTACAAATCAGTCGCTGCAGAAAAGATTCGGGCAAATGGGATCAGGATAGTGGCATTTTGAAAGTGCGGTTTGTAAGTGAATTGGGAAATAGGTTTTTCCAGGGACAGATACAGACAGAAGTGGGATTGGGCTCTGAACAGGGGGTTTGGGTGGTGAGCAGAGATTTCCCTGTCTGTGATTAATACAGTGAGAGATAGCATGGCCAAAGGGGGAGGTTGTGGGTACAAGCTGGCGCTTTACATGGAAGGATAGATGAAAGAAGGATAACAGGCCAGTGAACTCAATGGGAAAAGAGCAGGAGAAATTAAACAGCAGTTTGAAAGATGGGCTGAATATCCTCCTTGTGCGCTGCTGAGTTTCTGTTCAGTTACTGGGCTCAGCAGGATGGGAAATGAGACCCAGAGGAAAGTTAGCATCAATGTGACATGTTAGCAGCCTAAGGGGATCCACATGTTGTATGTTCTTCACACATAAACATGTCTGGACAGTTTGGAAAGATCCATCTTTCTGAGCAAGTAGCCAGCTGGTGTTTCTAACCCTCCAGGACTGGCCTGGAGTCACCTGCAGTCCCCAGATACTGCGACCAGCAAAAACTCAGGAGAGAAATCACAGGGACAGTGAAAACAAAATGCTTTCTTTTCATTTTCTCAAACACTTTTGTTTACGAATTATTAAAAATATTAGAGATCAGAAAAAACACACGCTCACAAATCATCCAATCAGAGAACGAAGAGTCACATTTACTCCAATGGGTATAGGCAGACAGGACACTGTTTGGCTGGACATGTTTTGATTTGATTTATTATTGTCACATGTATTAGTATACAGTGAAAAGTATTGTTTCTTGTGCGTTATACAAAGCATACCATTCATAGAGAAGGAAAGGGGAGAGTGCAGAATGTAGTGTTACAGTCATAGCTAGGGTGTAGAGAAAGATCAACTTAATGCGAGGTAAGTCCATTCAAAAGTCTGACAGCAGCAGGGAAGAAGCTGTTCTTGAGTCAGTTGGTACATGACCTCAGACTTTTGTATCTTTCCCGACAGAAAGTTAACCAATGTCAGTTAATTAATGGGGGTCGCGCAGTTAGCAGCAGGAGGTCATGTGATGAGACCTCTCGATAGACATCCAACCAGAATTGACGACCCTGAGTGAATCCATTCAATAGGCAACAAGGATAGGTCAACATTATGAAGCTGGTTATGTCGGCTAACAGTTACAGGGACTGTCTGTGCAGTGTCACAGCTCAAGATACCAGAATTCACCGACTCTTTACCTTACAGATTAGCGGAGAGAAAAGACCATCAGTGGACATGGGCAAGAAGACAAAGACACAAAAGAAGAAGAAGAAGAAAGACCCAAACGAGCCGCAGAAACCAGTCTCCGCCTACGCTCTGTTCTTTCGAGATACACAAGCTGCAATCAAAGGACAAAATCCCAACGCCACCTTCGGAGATGTTTCCAAAATCGTGGCCTCGATGTGGGATGGCCTGGGAGAGGAGCAGAAACAGGTAAAGAGAGAAACACGACACGTTTCAGCTTCTAGTTTGGATACATTTTATTGTAGATACCAAGGATTGTCTTTGATTTACTGAATTTATTGAAATTAACCAGAAAATGTGTGCAAAACAGGAAATAATAAATGGAAAGTGACTGACAGCAAGAAAGGGAGAGTGTTAATTCACACTCCCGTGTGGGTACAGCCTGAGTCACTCAGTTAACTCCAAAGCCCTGGGTTCAGGTCCCGCTGCAGGACTGCAGCGCTGGCTGTGAAAGCTCAATCTGCTCAAAGCAGATTGTTAATCAGTCTGAAAACAAAATGCTTCCAGTGCTCCATGCCATTCTCTCAAGTGTGAAGATACACAAACTAAATGTGCTTAGTCTCTGGTACAATAAGCTGTCTCTTGTGCCCTGTCGTAAAGACAAATGCCAGGAGTTTTCTGTGCTTGAAGCTTTTAGATACGGGAAGTGCATCTACAGATTAACTCATTTTCTTCTTATTATGTTAAATTGATACATTATCTGGGCATGTGAACTGGAGTGAGATGCTGCATCAGGTGTTGAAGAATGTAGAGGGCTGGTTGAGTAGTGTGGCCTGAGATAACTGAGGGTCAGTGAGCGCAGTGCCGAGAGTTCCGTGATCCAATGTTTGAGTGTAATTTAAAGAGGATTTAATTACAAAGTAATGGGCATGAACTTCAATTGGATGAGGAGCAACAGACGCATGCGAGGGATTGGAGGAGACGTCAATGTGTTTCCTACCATAAACCTGTCAGAGGATTCATTCCACCACAGGAGGGTAAGTACAATCTCACTCCCGGAGCTTGCAGGGCAGCTGGGCACAGGACTGGAAATCATTCCCTCCGGTTAAAACAAAAGCAAGAACTTGGATTTAAATATAGAATCTTGTCACATTCCCAAAGCAGTTCACAGCAAGTGAGTGACCTTTGCAGTGTGAGCACCGAGACAAGCATTGCGGCCAACTGCCCCCACAGACAGCAAACGCAGGACTGATGGGCCATTGTACACATTCACTTTGTAGTTTTGCTGGAGGAAGATGTGTTGATCAGGAAATAACTATTTGTATTGATGCAACACCTTCCAATCTGCTAACTGGAGCGGTGAAAGGCAACGCCTGGCACTGAGCCGACTGACGGTGATATTAGAGCAGAAAGCAAACGCTGAGGTCGAGGTCAGTTATAAGGAGCATCATAAAGAGAAAAGTGAGATAGTGAGAGGCTGCGGGAGGGATTTCCAGATCTTACATCCAGGCAGCTGAAGGGACGGCTGCTAATGGTGGACAGATTCGAATCACAGATGCTCAAGAGACCAGAATTAGATAAACGCATATTTCGTAGAATCATACAGTACAGACAAGGCCCTTTGGCCCATCGAGTCTGCACCAATACTGAGAAACACTTGACCTCATACTTAATCCCTTTTACCAGCACTTGGTCCATGGGCTTGAATGTAATGACATGCCAAGTGCTCATCCAGTGCTCCTTATCCACCCTGTCCATGTCCCTCATAATCTGGTACACCTCGATCAGGTTGCCCCTCAGTCTTCTCTGCTCCAACAAAAACAATCCAAGCCTATCCAACCTGTCTTCATAACTTAAATGTTCCATTCCAGGCAGCATCCTGGTGAATCTCCTCTGCACCCCCTCCAGTGCAAGCACGTCCTTCTGATAATGTGGCGACCGGAACTGCACACAGTGCTCGAGCTGTGGCCTCATCCAATCTGCTGCTATTCCTTAACTGTCAGGTTGTTGGAAAGGCTACATCTATCTCATGGGGGCCACAGCATGGAACTGCACATCTGTCTGTGTGAACCAGCTTCAATATACCCAATGATGAGCAGCCTATTGTCAAGCAATTGCCTTGAAGCAATTTAGATTCAGATTCCTTCCTGCTGGAGCTTATTGACTCAATCACACACGTAAAAATCCAATACATAGTAAATAGATTAATTTTCTGATTGGATACCAGGCACATGTTTGGCATGAATGATGAGGTCTCTTATTAACTTACCAGATAGATCGGTGCAAAAATAGCCTTCCTAGTGCTACTGCCTGGGTGGGGTATTAGGCCTCACTATCAATTTTGGATTTGCCCCTATAGATAGATATCGGAGTGTTTATCTAACCCTAGGGAAGCGTTATGTATGGCTGGCTACATTGTCCATTGCCACTTGGTGACTGCACGTGTTTAGACAGGGTAGGTTTGCACAGTCACGCAGCACACATTTCATTCCGGTTTTCTCCTGCTCTCTCACTAAGGAGTCATGTTCGTCCTGGGAGACTTTCCTAATGTCCTCATTTCCTAGTTTTTATTTGTGTCTGTTGCCGAGTGATTCGAATCATGCTCAGGAATACGGGAACAGCAATTTCCCTGTCCTTACATTAGTTTCAAGGACATCTGTCCTGGAAATTACACTCTGAGGCTTTTTAACCCTTTGGAGTCTGCCTGGTACTTTCAGCCACCCTCCTTATCAGTTAGTATAGGTGGCGAAAGTGTGATACTGAATGACACCTAAGGGGTGGGTTCGATCCTGGCACTAGCTGTAGTAGCTCGTGGAAGTCTGCCCCCTTGCCTGCCCCATCCTTGATGTGGAGCGGTGTCTCAAACCATAGGGCCAATTGTCTCTGTGTAACGGACGGTCTGGCTCTTGCGAGTTACCCAAAGGGATCAGACAGCCTTTCCCCACAAACTATTCAATTCAACAAAACAATCCAGTGAGACTTTTGCCCATTAACTGGTGCAGCATTAACTTAGGTGCAGAATTGCTCTCAAAAGTAAAGGATCCAATTTGATTCCCAAAGTTATTGGGAAACGTTCCACTGGGAGATGAGGACAATCCTCACTCAGCTGTTGGGATCCGGAATGGTCTGTCTGAAAAGTGAGGAAAGATGATTCCTAAAGAATTTGGAAAGGGAGTTGGGCAAGCTGGGCGGATAAGCAAATTTCAGTGTCCGGAGAAGGAGCAGGGATGTAGGACAAGGAACAACTGTTCTAAGAGCCAACATAGACATGATAGGCTGAATGGCCTCTTTCTATGCTTTTGTTTCTTTGGGCTGGGTTCTACAGTGTGCTGTGACCCCTGCACCCCCAGCTAACAGCCAGTGGGAACCCAGCCAGGGGTAGATCACCTGCCACACTGTGATTTAACAGTTAATTGGCCATTAATTGGCACTGGATACTGAAAGGCAATGGGCCCTGATAACATTCCGGCAATAGTACTGAAGACTTGTGCTCCAGAACTTGCCGCTCCCCTGGCCAAGCTCTTCCAGTACAGTTACAACACTGGCATCTACCCAAAGATTGCCCAGGTATGTCCTGTACACAAAAAGCAGGACAGATCCAACCCGGCCAATTACTGCCCAATCAGTCTACTCTCGATCATCAGTAAAGTGATGGAAGGGGTCATCGACAGTGCAATCAAGCAGCACCTGCTCAGTGACGCCCAGTTTGGGTTTCGTCAGGGTCACTCAGCTCCTGACCTCATTACAGCCTTGGTTCAAACATGGACAAAAGAGCTGAATTCCAGAGGTGAGGTGAGAGTGGCAGCCCTTGACATCAAGGCCGCATTCGACCGAGTGTGGCATCAAGGAGCCCTCGCGAAACTGGAATCAATGGGTATCAGGGGGCAAATTCTCCGCTGGTTGGAGTCATACCTGGTACATAGGAAGATGGTTGTGGTTGTGGAGGGTCAGTCATCTCAGCTCCAGGACATCTTTGCAGGGGTCCCTCTGGGTAGTGTCCTAGGCCCAACAATCTCCAGCTGTTTCATCAATGACCATCCCTCCATCGTAAGGTCAGAAGTGGGGATGTTCGCCGATGATTGCACAATTTTCAGCACCATTCGCGTGGTAGGTCATGTTTGACCAATCTATTAGAGTTTTTCGAGGAGGTTACCAGGAAAGTGGATGAAGGGAAGGCGGTGGATGTTGTCTACCTGGATTTCAGCAAGGCCTTTGACAAGGTCCCTCATGGGAGGTTAGTTAGGAAGGTTCAGTCGCTAGGTATACATGGGGAGGTAGTAAATAGGATAAGACACTGGCTCAATGGAAGAAGCCAGAGAGTGGTTGTGGAGGATTGCTTCTCTGAGTGGAGGCCTGTGACTAGTGGTGTGCACAGTAAAAAGTTTAACAACACCAGGTTAAAGTCCAACAGGTTTATTTGGTAGCAAAAGCCACACAAGCTTTCGGAGCTGCAAGCCCCTTCTTCAGGTGAGTGGGAATTCTGTTCACAAACAGAGCATATAAAGACACAGACTTAATTTACATGAATAATGGTTGGAATGCGAATACTTACAACTAATCAAGTCTTTAAGAAACAAAACAATGTGAGTGGAGAAAGCATCAAGACAGGCTAAAAAGATGTGTATTGTCTCCAGACAAGACAGCCAGTGAAACTCTGTGGGGGTTACAAATAGTGTGCCATGAACCCAATATCCCGGTTGAGGCCGTCCTCGTGTGTGCGGAACTTGGCTATCAGTTTCTGCTCAGCGACTCTGCGCCGTCGTGTGTCGTGAAGGCCGCCTTGGAGAACGCTTACCCGAATATCAGAGGCCGAATGCCCGTGACCGCTGAAGTGCTCCCCAACAGGAAGAGAACAGTCTTGCCTGGTGATTGTCGAGCGGTGTTCATTCATCCGTTGTCGCAGCGTCTGCATAGTTTCCCCAATGCAGGCCTTTTGGCCCTTCTTGTCAGTGCCGAACCATTTTATGCCTAGTCCCACTGACCTGCACTTGGACCATATCCCTCCACACCCCTCTCATCCATGAACCCGTCCAAGTTTTTCTTAAATGTTAAAAGTGAGCCCGCATTTACCACTTTATCCGGCAGCTCATTCCACACTCCCACCTCTCTCTACGTGAAGAAGCCCCCCCTAATATTCCCTTTAAACTTTTCTCCTTTCACCCTTAACCCATGCCCTCTGGTTTTTTTCTCCCCTAGCCTCAGCGGAAAAAGCCTGCTTGCATTCACTCTATCTATACCCATCAAAATCTTATACACCTCTCTCAAATCTCCCCTCAATCTTCTACGCTCCAGGGAATAAAGTCCCAACCTATTCAATCTCTCTCTGTAACTCAGCTTCTCAAGTCCCGGCAACATCCTTGTGAACCTTCTCTGCACTCTTTCAATCTTATTTACATCCTTCCTGTAACTAGGTGACAAAAACTGTACACAATACTCCAAATTCGGCCTCACCAATGCCTTATATAACCTTACTATAACACATGAATGAATTTAATTTAAAAATTATTAAACTGGAGAAGGGATTTCCACCTATTAGGGATTAGAAGTTCTCATCTCTGAGAGCTGCCAGCCAATCAGACTCACCTGAACTCACCTGAAGAAGGGGCTTAGAGCTTCGAAAGCTTGTGTGGCTTTTGCTCCCAAATAAACCTGTTGGACTTTAACCTGGTGTTGTTAAACTTCTTACTGAGCCAATCAGATTGGCAGCTGCGTTGTCCTGGGAACACCTGGCAGGGGCAGGGGCCATTGCTAAGGGTCCAGGAATTCCCCAGTAGAGTCATCCCAGGAGGCAGGCAAGCTGAGGGGGTGGGGGAGGCTGGCAGGTCCCAGGATGGTGTGAGGAAGGTGGGTGCCGGGTTTAAGAGACCAGGAGGGGGGGGTAAAGGGATATGCGAGGGGTGACTCTGATGGGCACAGGAGACCCACCATGGAGAGCACATGTCCATCATCTCATATCGATAGAAGGATGCTGGCAAGGTGATGAATGCTTCCTCCCTCAGATTGATTAGCCGAGATTTTGATCAAAATGACCACCTTGAACGAAACTCTCTGGTGTCTCCTGTGTGAGCTCCGGGTCCTTGTTGTGTGACGCAGCCGCTCAGGCTCCGTGCTAGCACACTGAATGACAGATTGTTGTGGCCTGTGGGTTTGATCTACTGTGTGACTGCTTCACAGCTTCCCACTCTCTCAGCTCTGAAGCAATGTGCGTTCTCTCGCTGCTGTATCACCAGGTATTTAAACCAGGGAGCAAACTACATCCTGAATGGCTTGTGTATGTCTGGAAATTAACCCTTTGAGAGTTCAATCCAACATCATAACGATAAATTAAATCAAAACCCCTCAGGCAGAATTGATAAGTTCCATATGGTGCATCAGATGGACTTGTTGACAATTGGTATTTATTTTGATAACATTGAATAAAGTGCAGAGGGAGAGAAATAGGTTAAAAGACAAGAAGATCCTCTCAGCTTTGGCTTGTCTCCTGCTCTCCACCCTCTCCAGACCCATCCTTTCTCTGGAACTCTGTTCAGCTTTACAGCTCTGAGCTATCTGCCCTCCTCTCATCCTGCCCTCTTGTACACCCTGATTTTAATCACTATTAGTCACTGTTGGTGCGTGCCCTCAGGTAGCTTGGCATGAACTTGGTCATTCTCCTGTGTGAGTTGGTCACCTTTTTGGAACAGCAGAACCAACAGACAGAGACTTTCTGAGCTGATGAATAACCACATTCTTACTGTACCCCGCAGACTCTTCCTTCTCCAGAAAATCCATGTAACATTTACACTCTCCTTGTCTTTGCCATGTGGCTTACTCCATGTGGTAATAATCCTCTGTGCGGACTCCCTTCTTCCGAATGTTTAGTCTGTGTCCCACATTTCCAAACTCTGTGACCAGTTTCCCCAACTCCCTTCACAACTCAATTACCACAAAGGGTCCCCTGGACTCGAAACGTCAGCTCTTTTCTCTCCTTACAGATGCTGCCAGACCCGCTGAGATTTTCCAGCATTTTCTCTTCTGGTTTCAGATTCCGGCATCCGCAGTAATTTGCTTTTAACCACAAATAAAAACTGATTTACTTTTCCCTTCATAGGAACGAGAGTGGGTGGGGACCCTCATGGCTGATCTCTATCTTCATTCTACTTCTGTGTCTTGGTTTTATAATCCTTAATAGGATTTCCTAACAAAAATGGATCAATCACAGTTTCCAAATTGCTTTGATCTTCAGTTTTTGTCGGGAATTCCGGATCTCCACTGCCTTCTCCATGAAGAAATGATTCCTGGGATCAGAAAATTCCCTAATGGTCTCGTTCCAGCTTTCAGATTCTGCCCCCTTGTCCTCCAGGAAAAGTAGTTTTTCTATCAAATGTCTTAATCATCATAAACACCTCGATTGGATCATCCTTATCCTTCTAAACACCAAAGAGTTCAGAATCTGACTGGGCAACACTGATCCTCATCATTTAACCCTTTAATTCAGGCACGGGACCACAATGACAGTTAATGAGGGAAGTTAAGCTCCAAGCAAAGGCTGTGGGGAAGCATTATCGTTCCCGGTTTAGGGTCTACAGTGGGTATGTTTTAAGTTTCAGTGATGCCAGTCACTCCCGTCAATTAATCACTCATTCTTTGTGTAGAAGGAGCAGTGCTCCGAAAGTTTGTGATTCCAAATAAACCTGTTAGACTTTAACCTGGTGTTGCCAGAGTTCTCTTTGTGTACAGTGTGGGCTGACAGTCCAGTCTTAGACAATACTTTAACTCAGTGGTTGATTGGGTTCCTTGTATAAAATGGGACTCCAGACCAGATGAACAGCCTACACCGAGCTTCTCTTTGAGCAGAGTCTCAATCTATTGTCACATTGCAGTATTCGGAACAATGAGTGCTGCGTCCACCATTCAGATATCAGTGTTTTACGTAAGCATGGATTCAGCTTCCGGTATTCTGGCGAACGTTACTGCCCCATCACCAGCCCAGTGCTGTGCCATCTGACCTGATACCATCCCAATTCCCCCTCACGCTCTCGCTCAGGGTGAACCCAGCCTCACTGTCCTTCTCCAGCCTGGGCTGACTATCAAATTCCACACCCAGACTAATGCTGTAGAATCTTGCTGCAGGAAATGAGACCATTCAGCCCATTGCGCCAATGCTAGCTCTTTGAAAGAGCGATCCAATTAATCCCACTCCTCCTGCTCCTTCCCACAACCCTGGGAATGTTTTCCCTCGGGTATTTCTCCAATTGCTTTTTGAAAGTTACTTTGGATTTTGCCTCCATCCTTTCAGGCAGTGCATTCCGGATCAGAACACGTTGCTGGGCTAACCCCACCTCTGACTTTGTTATCAATTACCTTCAATCTGGATCCCTCTGGTTACCAACCTTCCTGCCAATAGATTTCTCCTTATTTACTCCAATCAAAATTGTTTATAATTTTTAACACTCTGTTAAACTTCCTCTTACCTTTCTTTGCTCGAAGGAAAATGATCGCAGCTTCTCCAGTTGCTATGCTAAAGTCCCTCACCCCTGGAACCACGCCAGTAAATCTCCTCTGCATTCTTTCCAAATCCTTGGCATCCTTTCAAAAGTCACTGAGGATGGTTACGCCCATTCCATCACATCATTGCATCCCTGCCTCATTCCAAAGCTGCAGAAATTCTCATCCATGTCTTGGTCACCTCAGAATTTCAGTCCTCCAATGGTTTCCTCGTTGACCTTTACATCTCTGTCTCACAAACAAAGCAAACTATTATCAAATCTGCTGCCTATACTCCTCCTTCCCCCATTCCTATTGGACTCTGCTGATTCCCCTTTTCCTACACATGGATTGCGGGTGGAGTTGGATCTTGACGGGTCAACCTGCAGTCCATATTTCTTTTACCCATTTGTGAGATGTGGGTGTCGCTGGCTGGACAGCTTTTATTGCCCATCCCTCGTTGCCCTTGGAAGGCAGTTGAGAGTCAGTCACATTGCTGTGGCTCTGGAGTCACATGTAGGCCAGACCGGGTAAGGATGGCAGCAAATTAGAGGAGTAAATTGGAAGGAGGTATTCTCGGGGAAATCTACTGAAGAGAGGTGGCAGTTTTTCAAGGAATGTCTGTCTAGACTTCTACAGGACAATGTTCCGAGCAGACAGGGAGGAGTTGGTAGGTTAAAGGAACCGTGGTGCACGAAAGCTGTGCGGGACCTAGTCGAGAAGAAAAGGAAAGCATACAAAAGGTTCAGAGAGCTTGGCGAAGATAGGGATCTAGATGAGTATACGGCTTGTAGGAAGGGACTAAAGAAGGAAATTAGGAGAGCCAGAAGGGGTCACGAGAAGGTCTTGGCAAGTAGAATTAAGGAAAACCCTAAGGCGTTCTATAAATATGTGAAGAGTAAAAGGATGAGACGTGAAGGAATAGGGCCTATAAAAGGTGAAGGCAGGAAAATCTGTACGGAACCAGTAGAAATGGCAGAGGTGCTTAATGAGTATTTTGCCTCGGTTTTCACAGAGGAGAAGGACATGGGTGGATGTACTGTGGGCTTGCAGTGGACTGAAAAGATTGAGTATGTGGACTTTAAGAAAGAGGTTGTGCTGGAATCTTTGAATGGCATCAAGATAGATAAGCCGCCGGGTCCGGATGGGATGTACCCCAGGTTACTGTGGGAGACGAGGGAAGAGATTGCAGAGCCTCTGGCGATGATCTTTGCGTTGTCGATGGAGACGGGAGAGGTGCCTGAGGATTGGAGGATTGCGGATGTGGTTCCTATTTTCAAGAAGGGGAATAGGGATAGCCCAGGAAATTACCGACCGGTGAGTCTAACCTCAGTGGTCGGTAAGCTGATGGAGAAGATCCTGAGGGACAAGATTTATGAGCATTTAGAGAGGTTTAGTATGCTCAAGAATACTCAACATGGCTTTGTCAAAGGCAGATCGTGCCTTACGAGCCTGGTGGAGTTCTTCGAAAATGTGACTAAACACATTGACGAAGGGAAAGCAGTAGATGTGGTTTATATGGATTTTAGCAAGGCGTTCGATAAGGTCCCCCATGCAAGGCTTCTAGAAAAAGTGAGAGGGCATGGGATCCAAGGGGCTGCTGCCCTGTGGATCCAGAACTGGCTTGCCCAAAGGAGGCAGAGAGTGGGTATAGATGGGTCTTTTTCTAAATGGGGGTCGGTCACCAGTGGTGTGCCCCAGGGATCTGTTCTGGGACCCTTGCTGTTTGTCATTTTCATAATTGACCTGGATGAGGAAGCGGAGGGATGGTTTGGTAAGTTTGCCGACGACACGAAGGTTGGTGGGGTTGTGGATAGTCTGGAGGGATGTCAGAAGTTACAGAGGGACATAGATAGGATGCAAGACTGGGCGGAGACGTGGCAGATGGACTTCAACCCAGATAAATGCGTAGTGGTCCATTTTGGCAGGTCAAATGGGATGAAGGAATACAATATAAAGGGAAAGACTCTTAGTACTGTAGAGGATCAGAAGGACCTTGGGGTCCGGGTCCACAGGACTCTAAAATCGGCCCCGTAGGTGGAGGAGGTGGTTAAGAAGGCGTATGGTGTGCTGGCCTTTATCAATCGAGGGATTACGTTTAGGAGTCCGGGGATAATGATGCAGCTATATAAGACCCTCGTCAGACCCCACTTGGAGTACTGTGCTCAGTTCTGGTCACCTCATTACAGGAAGGATGTGGAAAAGATTGAAAGGGTGCAGAGGCGATTTACAAGGATGTTGCCTGGATTGAGTGGCATGCCTTATGAGGAAAGGCTGAGGGAGCTCGGTCTTTTCTCTTTGGAGAGACGTCGGATGAGAGGAGACCTAATAGAGGTATATAAGATGTTGAGAGGCATAGATCGGGTGGACT
This sequence comes from Mustelus asterias, assembly GCF_964213995.1. Classification (NCBI taxonomy): domain Eukaryota; kingdom Metazoa; phylum Chordata; class Chondrichthyes; order Carcharhiniformes; family Triakidae; genus Mustelus; species Mustelus asterias. Next base: position 80,396,483 of record NC_135820.1, on the reverse strand, counting down.
CTCAGAGGCTTTTTCCCAGGGTGGAATGGCTGCTACGAGAGGACACAGGTTTAAGGTGCTGGGGGGTAGGTACAGGGGAAATGTTGGGGGGAAGTTTTTCACACAGAGGGTGGTGGGCGAGTGGAATCGGCTGCCGTCAGTGGTGGTGGAGGCAAACTCAATAGGGTCTTTTAAGAGACTCCTGGATGAGTACATGGGACTTAATAGGATGGAGGGTTATAGGTAGGCCTAAAAGGTAGGGATATGTTCGGCAAAACTTGTGGGGCCAAAGGGCCTGTTTTGTGCTGTAGTTTTTCTATGTTTCTATTTCCTTCCCTAAAGGACATTAGTGAACCAGATGGGTTTTTACGACAATCAACAATGGTTTCCTGGTCACCAGTGGATTCTTAATTCCAGATTTTTTAAAAATTGAATTCGAATTCCACCATCTGCCGTGGCGAGACTCAAACCCGGGTCTCCCATAACATTAGCTCAATTTCTGGATTAATAGTCTAGCGATAATACCACTCGGCCATCGCCTCCCCATTTCAGTTCCCATGTCCTCAGTCAACCCCCAACCTCCACCTGAGTTAGTATCGGGGCTTAATCAGCATCAAAGCAGCTCCTGCTCACTGGGGTCATTACAGCTCTGGGGTCATTGCTGCTTGTGAGCCCAGGCTTATCTTGTTGCCATCTACAAGCATCTGAGACAGAAAATCATTTTCTTTAACAGAGCTAAACAAAGGATTATAAATTTAAGCATAATTCGATGATTCCTGAGGCTGAGACAGTCTGAAAGAAGAGCAATAAAGAAGCATTGAAGGGTGTAGTTATATAATGCACTGGGTTCAATGGCACCCAATACAACAAGCAAGCTCTCTCCCATTAACTAGACATGCTGTGTAAGCACAGGGTGAAGCGACGCATGTTAAAACCCACCACAGCAGACAAAGTCATGTACCTTTTATTTCAGATCCAGAAACACTGTCTCTTTAATTAATATATCATAAAACAAGAACATTTCATTAAGTTCCAATTAGCAGGTAATTCAGTGGGGACTTTATCAGATCAGCTGATTGACCCAGCATATGTTTGGTTCAGCTGTGTTGTATCCTGTATTCGGTGACCCTTTGCTGGTTTATACTTCCTTGTGATGATATGCGTTGCTTCATTCTAATTAGAAACTGCCAGGCATGATAATTTATTGAAACATTCTGTCATTCTGAATCTCATTAGTTACGCTGTGCAATTTCGAAATTAAAACTTGACCAGTTTATGTCAGTTTTATGGGACTGAAGTTTAGTTCCTGCCAGGCTACAAGATGGGCAAAGTACCTGTTCACTATTCCTTACATCCGCTGTGTGTGTAAATGGATAGACCTTTCACCCACAAAGAATTCCGCAGTACACCGTGTGGTCCTCACAGTCCATGGAATCATTATTCATGCCAAGGCCCTGTCGACAATGGCCCATTATTCTCAAAATCCAGCAACACTTTTTATTCTCATGGTTCAATGACTGTTTAGGAAAATTAAATGCACCCATTGTGACAATCCTTCCAGCCAATCGCGTGGTGAAGCAAGGATCTGCCTCTGTCATATCATTTGATAGGATGAATTTATCAGCGTATGTGACAACCGGAACCTTGCTCCCGAACCATTTCCTTGCTTGTCTGAAGTGGAACGTTGCCTTGGGGCGGCACGGTGGCACAGTGGTTCGCACTACTGCCTCACAGCGCCAAGGATCTGGGTTCAATTCCCGGCTTGGGTCGCTGTCTATGTGGAGTTTGCACGTTCTCCCCATGTCTGCGTGGGTTTCCTCCGGGTGCTCCGGTTTCCTCCCACACTCCAAAGATGTGCAGGTTAGGTTGATTGGCCGTGCTAAATTGCCCCTTACTGTCAGGGGGACAAGGAGGGTAAATGCATGGGGTTGTGGGGATAGGGCCTGGGTGGGATTGTGGTCAATGCAGACTGGATGGGCCGAATGGCTTTCTTCTGCACTGTAGGGATTCTATGAATATGCTCGGAGTGATAGTTAGGATGGAGGTGAAGGCTTTGGAGGTCAAGGGTATAGAAAAGGTTTACAAGAATTCATCCATCGATGAGGGACTTTGAAAGATTGGGGAAGGTAGTGTTTTTCTCCTTGGAAAGGGGAGGACTTGGATAAGATGCTCTTTTGGAGAGACAGTGCAGACTAGATGGGCTGAATGCCCTCCTTCTTTGGAGAAGAGAAGGTTGAGAACAGATTTGATCGAGATGTTCAAAGCCTTGAGAGGTCTGGACAGAGCAGATCAGGAGAAACTGTTCCCATTGACCGAAAGTTCAAGGGCAGAATTTTATGTTCCCCCCAAGGTGGGTTCTGGGGTCGGGGGTGGGGGAGTTTAAAATTGCATGGACAAGATTCCACCCCCACCCCTGAAACCGCCTGCCCCAAAGCAGGATTCGGGTGGTAAACCCGCCCTTTCACCTATCGAGGCTCTTAGGTGGCGTGTGTCGAGTGGGAAGCAGGACACTGGCCAGGATGTTACCGGTTCACCCCACCTATCGATGGGCAGAGCGAGCCAGTAAAATCATGTGAGAGCTGAGATCAGGCCCAGGAAGATCAGGAACCGCATTTAAATACATTTCAATCTCATTGGCGGGTTTCCCCGCTGTACTGTCCATCCACATTGGGGTCTTCCCCCTCCCCCGTCGCCGGCATGATGTCACATCGGGGACATTTACAACAGGTTTTTAAAAAACGTGAACCAGGCGGAGGGAACTCACCAGGGGCACAGAGGTAAGCACAGCCCCCGGGTGGACAGGGCCATACCTGGGCAGTATCCCAGGTCACTGCCCCCGGCACCTCACCTTGGCACTGTGCTCTGACACCACCCCCTAGCACTGTCCTCAGCGCTGTCCCCTGGCACTGCCCCCAACACAAACCTCAACACTGCCCCCCAGAACTGCCCCCCACACTACCCTCAACACTGCCCCCCAGAACTGCCCCCTGGCACTGCTTTCAACACTGCCACCTGGCACCGCCCCCTGGCACTGCTCCCTGGCACTACCCTCAACACTGCCCCCCAGAACTGCCCCCAACACTACCCTCAACATTGTCCTCTGGCACTGTCCCGCAACACTGCCCCCTGGCACTGTCCCGCAACACTACCCTCTGGCACTGTCCCGCAACACTGCCCCCTGGCACTGTCCCGCAACACTGCCCCCTGGCACTGTCCCGCAACACTGCCCCCTGGCACTGTCCCGCAACACTACCCCCTGGCACTGTCCTCAACACTACCCCCTGGCACTGTCCTCAACACTACCCCCTGGCACTGTCCTCAACACTGCCCTTCAACATTGCCCCCCGGCACTACCCTCAATACTCAGTGTTAGTGCTTTAACCTTCCTGGAAGCAATCCAGGGCCTTCCCATTATCAGACACAGACACAACAGTGAACAGTTGGGTGGATTGGGAGAATTGAGGCGGTATCTTAGACAAGGAGGTTTCGGCTAAACGTTAGAGCCAGCATTTGCAAAAGTGAAATTAGCTTGGTTACTATTTTTGAATTTTCACAGGATGTGGGTGTCGCTGGCTGGGCCAACATTTATTGCCCATCCCTAAATGTCTTTGAAAAGATGGGGATGAGCTGCCTTCTTAAACCACTGCAGTCCATCTGGTGTAGATAAGGAGGGAGTTCTGAGATTTTGGCCCAGTGATAGTGAAGGAACGGAGATATATTTCCGAGTCAGGATGGTGGGCAGCTTAGAGGGGAATCTCCAGGAGGTGGTGTTCCCATGTGTCTGCTGCCTTTGTCCTTCTAGATGGTAGAGATTGTGAGTTTGCAAGGTGCTGTCGAAGGAGCCTTGGTGAGTTGCTCCTGACGTGCCCTCCTGCACTCTCAGTTCAACCAGGGTGATTCCCTGGCTTGGTGCTAATGGTGGAGTGGGGGATATGCTGGGCCATGAGGTTACAGATTATGGTTGAGTACAATTCTGCTGCTGATGGCCCACAGCACCTGATAAACTCTCAGTTTTCAGTTGCTCGATGGGTTTAGCGCAGAGGTATTGTCTCACAATTCTATAGACGGTGGCAGAGGTTTGGAATGCTATTCCACAAACGACAACTGATGTTAGATCAACTGATCATTTTAAATCTGAGATTGATAAATTATTATGAATCAAAGGTGTTAAGGAATATTAACAGTGGGTATATGGAATTAGGTCTCAGATTAGCCATGATCTCATTAGAATCTACAGTGCAGAAGGCGGCCATTTGGCCCATCAAGCCTGCATCGACAACAATCCCATCCAGGTCCCATCCCCGTAACCCCACATATTTACAGTCCTAATCCCCCTGACACTAAGGGGCAATTTAGCATGGCCAATCCACCTAACCCACACATCTTTAGACTATGGGAGGAATCCGGAGCACCCGGAGGGAACCTGTGCAGGCACGGGGAGAATGTGCAGACTCTGTACAGACAGTGATTGAACCCGGGTCCCTGGCGCAGCGAGGCAGCAGTGATAACCACTGTGCCACCGTGCCGAAGACAGAACAGGTTTGATGGGCAGCATGGCCTCCTCCTGTTCCTCTCTTCCTAAGTAAATAATGCAGTGTTAGTCCTGGTTCAGCCCCTCCCTCAGATAGACCAGGATTAGAGGGTCTTGGTTTTCTAGGTTATCTGACACCAGAGTTTCTTTATTTTTCGATATTCATTAATTCTGTTGCCAGATTCCAAAAAAGATTCTTCAAGGAGAGCACAGTTTCCTTTCGATATCAGAATAGTTTTCATTTGTTGCTTCTCCCCGTGACTGAGGTCTTTAACATAAAGTTTGAAAATCTGTGCTGCTGGGAGATTTATAATCCAATTCGAATGAGCAGAATAAACTTCACATTTTATTGCATAAAGAATTCTCTCCACAGCTTATTAATGCCACCAGAGATCGCTCCAGTCCTTTCCAATATGTATCTCGCACATTAATAATTAGCAAAGACAGAAACTAGCCACGGTTTTGGGATGGTTGGTTCTATAAAACACAAAGAATCCTGATAGAAATGGACTGTTGATGTCACTTCATTCTGCAGCATCCTGAGAGGAGGAATCGGGAACAGGAAATGTTGGGACATTAAAGGAATCTTCTGCTGAAACTCGTGGCGGGGAGAGAAGTGGGGAGAGCACTTACTTTAGCTGGAGGTGGTGCCCCTGAACCCTGCCTCCTCCCTGCCACCCCCCTTGCCCCCTCCCTGTCTCCGCCCAAATGAAGTTCTGGGCAGAAAGGCCCATGGTCGACTTTCCTGACCCACTGCCAATTGAGGCCCTTAAAGTTGCCAATTATTGACCGCACAAGGACCTCACTGTCGCTAGGTTTAACCCAGCTACAGGCAGCTCTGTCACCGAGTGGTGTGCATGACAACCGCTACCCTGTGCAACTCCCGGGGGGTGGGGGCACTTCCTCGATCAAAGGCACTCAGTGCCCGATTGAGGAACTGGACATCAGTAAGCAGGGAGGTGAGGGTGCTGAGAGTAACCCCCTCCCCCCACCTCGCCTCACCCCACACCCCCCCCCCCCACCCCACCCCACAACCCCCACCCCCCCACCCCACAACCCCCACCCCACCCCACACCCCCCACCCTGCCTCTCCCCACAGCCCCCCCACCCCACAGCCCCCCAACCCCACCCCACACCCCGCCTCTCCCCACACCCTCCAACCCCCCTACCCCACACCCCCCCACCCCACATCCCCCCACCCTGCCTCACCCCACAACCCCCCACCCCGCCTCACCCACACCCCCCCACCCCACACACCCCCCAACCCCACACCCCCCCACCCTGCCTCACCCCACACCACCCCCCCGACACCCCTCTTGCTTCTGAACACCTTGAACCTTCCTGCCCAAGATCCCAACCCCACGAAATCCTGGAACTCCCTCCCTAACAGCACTGTAGGTGTACCTACACCATTGGGACTGCAGCAGTTCAAGAAGGCAGCTCACCACCTCCGTCTTGAGGGTAAATAGGGATGGGCAATAAATGCTAGCCCAGCCAGCGACACCCACAACTTGTGAAAAAAATTTAAAATGTATCTGTCATTAAAAGAGAGAAGACAGGGAAACAGACCATCGTCAGAGTGGTTAGGAGGCCAAAAATGGAAAGATGTCAGGGAGCGCTTCCCAGGTCGTTGAGCCAGCGACAGTGAAGGAACAGTGAAATGTTTCCAAGTCAGCATGGTGAGTGGTTTGGAGGGTGGTGGTGGTGTTCCCAGGTACCTGCTACCCTTGTCCTTCTAGATGGTGAAAGGATTTAGACCCTTTCTTTACTATAAAATCCACCAGACTTTAAAAACCTAAGGGCAGTTTCAACTAATGATCACATCAAACTGATGGCATCATCTTTTCTACTCTGATGAGCCAATGGTTGACTCATTGACCTTGATCTGTTTTTCTCAGTTAAAAAGATGATGGAGTTTTATTTTTGTTTCTATAGGCATACAAGAGGAAAACCGAGGCTGCAAAAAAGGAATACTTGAAAGCACTCGCTGCCTATCGAGCCAGTTTAGTATCTAAGGTAAGGAATGACATCCAGTTCCACGCCACCACAGATACGAAATGACTCGTGAGAAAACACCCCCACTTTCCTACAGAGTAAACTTGTGGACAAGTCAAAGATTTTAGGGGCCATCGATATAAGATCATCACTAATAAAACCAATCAGGAATTCAGGAGAAACGTTTTTACCCAGAGAGTGGGGAGAATGTGGAACTCGCTCCCACAGGGAGTGGGGAGAATGTGGGACTCGCTCCCACAGGGAGTGGGGAGAATGTGGTACTCGCTCCCACAGGGAGTGGGAAGAATGTGGGACTCACTCCCACAGGGAATGGGAAGAATGTGGGACTCGCTCCACAGGGAGTGGGTAGAATGTGGAACTCACTCCCACAGGGAGTAGGGAGAATGTGGAATTCACTCCCACAGGGAGTGGGGAGAACGTGGGACCTGCTCCCACAGGGAGTGGGGAGAATGGGGGACCCGCTCCCACAGGGAGTGGGGAGAACGTGGGACTCGCTCCCACAGGGAGTGAGGAGAATATGGGACTCGCTCCGACAGGGAGTGGGGAGAATGTGGAACTCGCTCCCACAGGGAGTGGGGAGAATGTGGGACTCGCTCTCACAGGGAGTAGGGAGAATGTGGAATTCACTCCCACAGGGAGTGGGGAGAATGTGGGACTCGCTCCCACAGGGAGTGGGGAGAATGTGGGACTCACTCCCACAGAGAGTGGGGAGAATGTGGGACTCGCTCCCAGAGGGAGTGGGGAGAATGTGGAATTCACTCCCACAGGGAGTGGGGAGAATCTGGGACTCGCTCCCACAGGGAGTGGGGAGAATGTGGGACTCGCTCCCACAGGGAGTAGGGAGAATGGGGGACTCGTTCCCACAGGGAGTGGGGAGATGAATAGAAGAGATACGCTTAATCGTGGATTAACACGAGGGAGAGACTAACAGAGGGATCTGCTGATAGGGTGATGTGATGAGTGGGTGGGAGGAGACACGTGCAGCATAAACACCAGTATAGACCAAACGGACTGGTTGTACACTCTGAATGGTCACTGGTTGTACACTCTGTACAGGCACTGATTGTACACTCTGTACAGGCACTGATTGTACACTCTGTACAGGCACTGATTGTACACTCTGTACAGGCACTGATTGTACACTCTGTATAGGCACTGATTGTACACTCTGTACAGGCACTGATTGTACACTCTGTACAGGCACTGATTGTACACTCTGTACAGGCACTGATTGTACACTCTGTACAGGCACTGATTGTACACTCTGTACAGGCACTGGTTGTACACTCTGTACAGGCACTGATTGTACACTCTGTACAGGCACTGATTGTACACTCTGTACAGGCACTGATTGTACACTCTGTACAGGCACTGATTGTACACTCTGTACAGGCACTGATTGTACACTCTGTACAGGCACTGATTGTACACTCTGTACAGGCACTGGTTGTACACTCTGTACAGGCACTGGTTGTACACTCTGTGCAGGCACTGATTGGACACTCTGTACAGGCACTGGTTGTACACTCTGTACAGGCACTGGTTGTACACTCTGTACAGGCACTGGTTGTACACTCTGTACAGGCACTGATTGTACACTCTGTACAGGCACTGGTTGTACACTCTGTACAGGCACTGATTGTACACTCTGTACAGGCACTGATTGTACACTCTGTACAGGCACTGATTGTACACTCTGTACAGGCACTGGTTGTACACTCTGTACAGGCACTGATTGTACACTCTGTACAGGCACTGATTGTACACTCTGTACAGGCACTGGTTGTACACTCTGTACAGGCACTGATTGGACACTCTGTACAGGCACTGGTTGTACACTCTGTACAGGCACTGATTGTACACTCTGTACAGGCACTGATTGTACACTCTGTACAGGCACTGGTTGTACACTCTGTACAGGCACTGGTTGTACACTCTGTACAGGCACTGATTGGACACTCTGTACAGGCACTGATTGGACACTCTGTACAGGCACTGGTTGTACACTCTGTACAGGCACTGATTGGACACTCTGTACAGGCACTGATGGACAGCAGGAGCAGCTGTATATAAAACAGGCGACTGATTCAGTGTCCATGTTAGAGTTTAAGTCTGACTATTCCATAAAAACACCAATCCCACTTTTCCATATTCCTTTATTCTTGACAATACTTTCAGAATGAATAACCTCAGTCTCAAAACCCAATTTATAAAAGCAGGTGAAAGTTATCAGGAAAACTTCAAGATCTATTAATTTTTCGATATATTGTTGGAGTTTAGTTCAGTCTGCCCGGTATTAGTATCTGCCGATCTGTTGCTTTCCTGTAACTTTGATGTTTTTCATGGCACTGTGTGTATATGTATCTGGGTTTATTTTTTAATGTGGCGTTGCTATAGATTACAAAGTGTGATGTTTTAACTGAACAAAATGGCACACGTCTTGACAGGGCCGAACAGTGGTACAGTGGGTTAGCACTGTTGCCTCACAGCGCCAGGGACCTGAGTTCACTTCCCGGCTTGGGCCACTGTCTGTACGGAATTTGCACATTCTCCCCATATCTGTGTGGGTTTCCTCTTGTGCTCCAGTTTCCTCCCACACTTCAAAGACGTGCTGGTTAGGTGCATTGGCCGTGCTAAATTCTCCCTCAGTGTACCCAAACAGGCGCCGGAGTGTGGTGACTGGGGGATTTTCACAGTAGCTTCATTGCAGTGTTAATCTAAGCCTACTTGTGACACTGATAAATAAACTTTTAAACATAGATGGTTTTTTTTGAATGAAAGCGTCTCGGTGAATCAGTACGTATGCTCCAAACTTAAGCCAGGAGGCAATCCAACTCACTGAAAACTCATCTTGTACTAACCGCACGGCTGCCCGCAGGGTCACACTGGGCCAAACTGCTCTCTGTGCTCTATCATTCTGGGGAGCACCAGGCTAAGTTAAGATGATCAGGAACTGAATTGTCACGGTCCAGAGCAGTGCTCTTCCGATAGAGTTCTATTGAGTAGGAATAGTGATCTAACTATATGTTCTATTTGACTTGTTTCTGCAGAGTTACAATGACCAAGTGGAAACGAAGAATGGTCAAACATCTCAACAATCACACATGATCCCCCAAAAGCAGCCACTCTACACCCTGCCACCCCAGGCCTCGTCCCCTTACATTGGACCAAATTCCTTCCTCTCTCAGTCCGAGCTGCAGACGTACTCAGGCCCTTCTCACCGCAACCTCACGAGGACCCTCGCCTCCAAGACAGTCATGTCGCAGATGCCACTCAGCGGTTCGCCGCCTCCCTCGCTGCAGATCAGCCCTCCCCTGCACCAGCAACTCTCCCTTCAACACCATCACCACCAGCAGAGTGCCGTCCGCAACCAGTCCATCGCCATGCAACAGGTGCAGAGCCAGCCAATCATCTCCCAGCAGATGCCATTGCCCGTCCAATCACAGCTTCACTCTCCAGCGGGTCAGCAGGTAAGCGAGGCCTGGATAGAATGGACATGGAGAGGATGTTTCCACTCGGAGGAAAAACTAGAAACAGAGGGCACAACCTCAGGCTAAAGGGACAATCCTTTAAAACAGAGATGAGGAGGAATTTCTTCAGCCAGAGGGTGGTGAATCTGTGGAACTCTTTGCCGCAGAAGGCTGTGGAGGCCGGGTCATTGAGTGTCTTTAAGACAGAGATAGATAGGTTCTTGATTAATAAGGGGATCAGGGGTTATGGGGAAAAGGCAGGAGAATGGGGATGAGAAAGAAAATCAGCCATGATTGAATGGCGGAGCAGACTCGATGGGCCGAGTGGCCTAATTCTGCTCCTATGTCTTATGGTCAAACTGTGGCTACCACCGGCTCTCAAAACACCGGGAATGTCCAGAGCTGCTCCACCAGCAACGATGTGGAGATGCCGGCGTTGGACTGGGGTAAACACAGTAAGAAGTTTAACAACACCAGGTTAAAGTCCAACAGGTTTATTTGGTAGCAAAAGCCACACAAGCTTTCGGAGCTCCAAGCCCCTTGGGGCTTGGTGCTCCGAAAGCTTGTGTGGCTTTTGCTACCAAATAAACCTGTTGGACTTTAACCTGGTGTTGTTAAACTTCTTACCAGCAACCATCCAGTAACAGAGAAACTCCTCCTGAGGACACAGCCATTGTCACAAATCTCTCAGAACAACTTGTCCCCTCTGAAAGAAGTTTTAAAATTATGAGGGGTACAGATAGGGTGAACAGTTGGAAACTTTTTCCCAGGACAGAAATGACAATTGCAAGGGGGCATAAGTTCAAGATAAAGGGGGAAAGGTTCAATGGAGATGTGTGGGGCAAGTTTTTTACACAGAGGGTGGTGGGGGCCTGGAATGCACGGACAAGTGAGGCGGTTGAGGCAGGTACGTTAGCCACAGTTAAGACTTATCTGGATAGACACAGGAACAGGTGGGGAATAGAGGGTTACAGGTGGTTGATCATGATAGGACAACGTGATCGGCGCAGGTTTGGAGGGCCGAAGGGCCTGTTCCTGTGCTGTACTGTTCTTTGTTCTTTGTTCTTGTTCTCTTGTGTTCAAAGTAAAAATGTCAAGAGTGACATTCGCAATGAATGATGACGTGAGATAAATTTTGAACCCCAGACATACAGATACCTGCAGAATTATTTCCAGAAACCTGTTTTAAATGTTTTCCAACCAGAAATAAGAGCCACCCTGTGACTAAAATAATTCATTTGCTCTTTTATTGAAAACCCTCAGCATTCCCAGAATTAAGTTTCTGAATTACAATTTCTCTGAAATGAAGTGCAAATTCTCTTCTTTTCCCTCAGGGATATGCTCACATGCAGCCAGAGTTTCAGAACACAGTCAGTGCCCGATCTCCCAACGCTTCGAACCCGCCAGTACAGAACAGCGAGTGGGACAATGAATACTGCAACAACGAGTGTGTCATTAACCACTGCAGGTAAACAGCAGCAAAACGGTGGCTCAGTGCCAAACTGGCAAAATTAAAACTCAGCTTGCATTGGACACGTAGGTTACACACGAGTCGAGGAAGGGGCATGTGGGTTAAAGACTGGAACGCTGCGTTGGTGACTAAACTGGATTAGACTTGGGGGACAAAAACAGAAAATGCTGGAAAATCCCAGCAGGTCTGACAGCATCTGTGGGGAGAGAATAGAGCCTAGAATTGAGTCTAGATGACCCTTCGATAAAGTAAAAGCTAAAGTTTATTCATTAGTCACAAGTAAGGCTTACATTAACACTGCAATGAAGTTACTGTGAAATTCCCCTAGTCGCCACACTCCGGCGCCTGTTCGGGCCAGTGCACCCTAACCAGCACATCTTTCAGAATGTGGGAAGAAATCGGAGCACCCGGAGGAAACCCACGCAGACACGGGGAGAATATGCAAACTCCTCACAGACAGTGACCCAAGCTGGGAATCGAACCCAGGTCCCTGACGCTGTGAGGCAGCAGTGCAAACCCACTGAGCCACCTTGTGCCACCCACTGTGCACCTTATTTCATCCAGACTCGAAACATTGGCTCTATTCTCTCCCCACAGATACTGTCAGACCTGCTGGGATTTTCCAGCATTTTCAGTTTTTGTTTCAGATTCTAGCATCTGCAGTATTTTGCTTTTGACTTAGAGGTTATACTAGTTAAACTGGGTTAGATTTAGGGGTTATACTAGTTAAACTGGGTTAGATTTAGGGGTTATACTGGTTAAACTGGGTTAGATTTAGGGGATTATACTAGTTAAACTGGATTAGCTTTAGGGATCATACTGGTTAAATTGGGTTAGATTTAGGGGTTATATTGGTTAAACTGGGTTAGATTTAAGGTTTATACTGGTTAAACTGGGTTAGATTTAGGGGTTATACTGGTTAAACTGGGTTAGATTTAGGGTTTATACTGGTTAAACTGGTTAGATTTAGGGGTTATACTGGTTAAACTGGTTAGATTTAGGGGTTAACTGGTTAAACTGGGTTAGATTTAGGGGCTATACTGGTTAAATTGGGTTAGACATGAGCTAGGGATCATTCTGATTCAGCCATTCATTGCACCTCTCCCAAATATTTTCTACCTGGTTTACACCAAGTTGATGATAAGACCATGAGGAGGGGAGAAGTTCAGACACTAACACGTCCCAGAGGTCATTAAGAATGCAGGATAGGCTGGAAATGATGCTTCATATCAAGAATCCCAACTCAATGCATTCAGATCAAATTTGCTTTGCTTGTGATTTTACTGCAGCTATTAAACTTGCCTTTCCCCATAGGCCAGAGCTCTGGTCAGCTGATCCTGCCTCCATCTTACACCTCCACTAAAATAGCATTCAACCTTCAGATGATAACAGGCGCAGTCTCCAGCTGAAGCTACCACCTTGTGCTTTACCTTGATTCACTCCCACTAACACCTTTTTTCTTTGAATTAAAGCATGTTACCAAGGGACAAGCCACTCTACCTCACCTGAGCTCACAAGACCTCCTTTACTTGGACTTCACCAAGGGAGTTACCAGCCCGACAGATGCACCAGATGTTGGTAACACTGAGGACGTTAAGATAGCCAGCACTTCGAATTACAGGCCCAGACAGCGGCCTGTGAGCTCACTCATCTTATCATAGGATTCTAACCCTCTTTCTTTCCAAAAAAAATAAAGCTTAAAAATTAAAACAAAAGGGGGTAATTTAACTCTGTCCTATGAAGGAAATATTTTGCTTGCCTCAAGCTTAGCCCTCAACTGCTACTGTAATGAACTGTTCTTGTGGTTAATTCAGGACCCTTGGCCTAATGCTTGTGGACTTAACATTATTCTGATGATTTTTTTCCCCTCAATGCTGAATGGCACTCTGTCGTGCCGACTGACTGTGAGTCCACAACGTTCTAGAGTGGACAGCTATTTATGATCAAGATGCCTTTTCATACTGAATTTCTGACCACTCAAATATTGACAAATTGAAATGGTGAGGACTTTAAAATATTAAATGTGAAACAGTCTGTTGAGAAAGCATATATTTAGGATATTGTTTTCTGTAGTTTTACTAAATGTTCTAGATGTGTTGACAATTCCAGAAGCTTTTTGTGTGTTGAAAGATTATTCTGTGATTTACTTTATAGAGGAGAGTATTTTTTTTGTCTCTGATTCTATGGTAGCGCACACTGTTGAATAACTGTGTAGTGGGGACTTTTGTGTACAAAATGCCAAATGTATTTGTTCTTTTTTTCTTAAAGACCAGTGACTGGGGCCTTTTATAGATGCATTCTGTAGCTTTTAATATTAATTTTTCTGCCATGTGCCCAATTATTTAATTTTTTTGATTGACATTGCTTAGTCTATTTAAAAAAAATTCATCAGTAAACTGTACGTTCTTTTAATAAGTTGGTGTCTGAGAACCTGTGGAGGAATTTCTCCATTCAGTTTAATGCCAGCTGTCAGATTTTATGTTGTTTCCTGTTTGATTTTTATATTTTCCCCATCAGTAAATAAAAATAATAATTTTATACTCACGGGATGTGTAACGGTCACTTCTTTCCTTTCAACATCCACACTCAATTAGTTTAAAGACTACATTTGATTCTCTGTGTTAAGATGAACATTCTCCTCCCAAAGGCTCAACGTGTGACTGTGTCAGAATGCTCAGCATTTAAATTTACAGAAATGTGACAGAAACACTTGGGTCGGGAATACACAGAGAGAGCACTGAGCACGGATTCTAACGATGCGCGCTCTCATCAATCCCGGCTGCTGAGATATGGTCAGTCCTTGTGTCATCTGACCAGCTGGGGAGGAGAATGGCCGACACACGGTGGCACGGTGGTTAGCACTGCTGCTTCACAGCGCCAGGGACCCGGGTTCGATTCCTGGCTTGGGGCACTGTCTGTGCAGAGTCTGCATGTTCTCCCTGTGTCTGCGTGTGGGTTTCCTCCGAGTGCTCCGGTTTCCTCCCACAGTCCGAAAGACGTGCTGGTTAGGGTGCATTGACCCGAACAGGTGCCAGAGTGCGGCAACTAGGGGATTTTCACAGTAACTTCATTGCCGTGTTAATGTAAGCCTTACTTGTGACTAATAAATATACTTTACAGTAGGTCAGTTCATTGTCCTTTCACCTCCTCCAGTTTGGAGAGCTCAATCTCCTCCCACTCCCACTTATGAAATGATTGTGAAGGGGTCTCAGCGCTGATCGTCTTACAGCTTTAGACTGCCCGAATGTGACTGTAACTCACAATCCCACTCGGTTGTTACAATCTCCAGAGAGACTGATAATGTTTAAAAAGAAACTTGAACTTCCGTTTAATATCTGAAAAGGATGACGACAATATTTCACATTTTAAGTCTTTTACTGCGACAAATGACTAAAATCACTGTGAACTAAATGCTATTTGAAGGAGCTTAACGCAGACAGGAATGTTCCTCTTTAATATTGGTCACACATTACACTCTCCATGGAATTACAATCTGTCCAACAGACAGTCGCTTCCAATGGGCTTGTGTTTTCCTGTTTCTCAGAGTAGTAACTATGACTGACCGCCTCCAGTCACTTTACTCAGTTCTTGGAGAGTTTTCCAGATCCCCTGTCAGCAATAAATCCTGTCCCGATGATCTTCCTCTCCCTGTCTACCCCAGGGCGAATCTCCCATATTTCATAGGTCTCTTTAACCTCCCTCCCCCAGAATCCGCTCTGACAGTTCCCAAAGAGCCTGAAACCTCTTCTCTCTACTGACCAATTGCTCTTCTTCCTTTCACTCTTTTTTCTCCTGGAGCAGGCAAGTCTATTTACTGTTAGCACAGCTGCCCTTGTCCTTTGTCCCAGGGTGTGAGAACATCACACTTTGCTCATCCAGTCCCTTGACGTTGCCAGGCACGTTGTTAAGTTGCAATAGGCACCTGTCCCCCTCCATTTTAACCTGAGTTTAAAGACCACATGCTGGGAATCTCTGACCAGTGGGATCTTCCAGCCTGGCCAAAGGCAAACCCCCGTGGCAGGTTCCCTGGTGGCGGGATAGGCCAGCCACACAAAACATTGGCGGGACTGGAAGATTCCCCCGGCCGCAAGTAATGTGCTTCAGGGGTCGGGGCAGAAAATCCCACCCCCTTACAAACCCCACCCACTGAGATCACAGCAATGACTCGGGGAGGGAGTGGGAATGCTGGAATGTCTCAATGACGGGAATCTTCTGAATCTGGGGACAATGAAGGCAGATTTTTGGGGCGTTGTCCTGTCCATGTTGTTGTCGATTCCTGACTGAGGGCAGAGAAACATCGAAGGCTCCATTCACCGGTAATCAGCTCACTCACCTGGAGCACCAGAAGCATCGACTTGTTTTATTCATTCGTGGGATGTGGGCGTCGCTGGCTGGCCAGCATTTATTGCCCATCCCTAGTTGTCCAAGGGCAGTTGAGAGTCAACCTGCTGTGGCTCTGGAGTCACATATAGGCCAGACCAGGTAAGGAAGGCAGGTTTCCTTCCCTAAAGGACATTAGTGACCCAGATGGGTTTTTCCGACAATCAACAATGGTTTCATGGTCATCAGTAGATTCTTAATTCCAGGTTTTTTTATTGAATTCAAATTCCACCATCTGCTGTGGTGGGATTCGAACCCAGGTCCCCAGAACATTAGCCGAGTTTCTAGCGATAATACCACTAGGCCATCACCTCCCCCTGTACTGACAGTGTAAATTATGCTGCTGCATTTGTAATCTACAGGCCTGGACTCAGAACCAGAAAATGTGGAATCAAATCCCCTCCCAACAATTTTAGGATTTGAATTTCATTTGAAAAAGTGCCTGGAAATAAAAAGCTGTGACTGAATCAAAGGTAAAGTCACCATAGTCTCAGATAACCATCGGCTGCTCTCCCCTTTGAGGAGAGGGGCTGACTGGTGGTGATTTAACCTGAGGGTCACCATACCTCAGGCAAGGTTGAGAAGATGGGGTCTTCATGAATAACCTCAGCTGGTCCGGGAATTGAACCTGCACTGTTGGCATTGTTCTGCATCATAAACCTGCTATCCAGCCAACTGAGCTAAACCAACCCCTCCACTGACTGAATTATATGAAATGCTGGATTCCCCACACCCCCAGCTGAAACATCAGGGGGTTGGGGAGACTCTGCTGAGGGGAACAGTGGCTGATACACAGATAATTGGTCAGGAATAGGCTGGAGGTGGGGCCCTCTCAGGGACAGGAAGTCCTCCCTCAGAGAGCCGGCAGCCAATCAGACGGTGGTAACTCTCTGTCACAGGGTGTTGGATGGCGGTTTGGGTCAGTGGGCTAAATTCTGTGGAGGTAACAGGGTCTTAACCACCAGGAGGAGAGCTGGCGAGACCTCAGGAGGAAGACCCACCCACTGAGAACTGCTGGCCAATCAGAGGCCAGAAGCAGTCTACTCAGCAGCGCCATCAGGGTCCCATTGGCTGCTGTTGGTACTACAACTACCCAAGGCCTCAGATTGAGGACAGGTTAAGCAGAGGTGGGTGATGGCAGGATGGAGGTCACAGGGTGTGGGGGCAATGTGGGGTAGGGCGGGGGTCAATGGCAATAGCAGTAGGGCACTCTCAGCAACCCCACTCAGCACCACTGCCCCTGCACCCCCCATTCCTCACCCCACCCCAATGCCAATGCTGGGTTGACTCAACTAGGCACTGGGGGCCATTGGATTTATTGAAGATTGAGATAGATTTTGGTCTCTCGAGGTGTGAAGAGATATGGGGAAGAAGTGGAAACAGTACAGCACAGGATTAGGCCCTTCAGCCCACCAAGCCTGTGCCGACCTGTGATGCCTTTCTAAACTAAAGACCTTTTGCCTCTACACGGTCCGTATCCCTGCATGGTGGAGCAAGCTCGGCTGAATGGTCTACCTCGATTCTATTTTTATGTTGTCAGATTTTACACGCGTTGACAGGAAATAGAAGAAGAACTTATCATTATTGTCCAAACAAACTACAATCTAATGGTGTTCAATTATTTAGAAAACTCAGTGCCAGATTCCCCTCCTACTGGAATGGAAGGACTGACATATGAAGAGAGATTGGATTGACTGGGCTTGTACTCACTGGAATTGAGAAGAATAAGAGGGAATAGAACATAGAACATAGAACAGTACAGCACAGAACAGGCCCTTCGGCCCACAATGTTGTGCCGAGCTTTATCTGAAACCAAGATCAAGCTATCCCACTCCCTATCATCCTGGTGTGCTCCATGTGCCTATCCAATAACCGCTTAAATGTTCCTAAAGTGTCTGACTCCACTATCACTGCAGGCAGTCCATTCCACACCCCAACCACTCTCTGCGTAAAGAACCTACCTCTGATATCCTTTCTATATCTCCCACCATGAACCCTATAGTTATGCCCCCTTGTAATAGCTCCATCCACCCGAGGAAATAGTCTTTGAACGTTCACGCTATCTATCCCCTTCATCATTTTATAAACCTCTATTAAGTCTCCCCTCAGCCTCCTCCGCTCCAGAGAGAACAGCCCTAGCTCCCTCAACCTTTCCTCATAAGACCTACCCTCCAAACCAGGCAGCATCCTGGTAAATGTCCTCTGCACTCTTTCCAGCGCTTCCACATCCTTCTTATAGTGAGGTGACCAGAACTGCACACAATATTCCAAATGTGGTCTCACCAAGGTCCTGTACAGTTGCAGCATAACCCCACGGCTCTTAAACTCAAACCCCCTGTTAATAAAAGCTAACACACTATAGGCCTTCTTCACAGCTCTATCCACTTGAGTGGCAACCTTTAGAGATCTGTGGATATGGACCCCAAGATCTCTCTGTTCCTCCACAGTCTTCAGAACCCTACCTTTGACCCTGTCATCCACATTTAAATTAGTCCTACCAAAATGAATCACCTCACATTTATCAGGGTTAAACTCCATTTGCCATTTTTCAGCCCAGCTTTGCATCCTATCTATGTCTCTTTGCAGCCTACAACAGCCCTCCACCTCATCCACTACTCCACCAATCTTGGTGTCATCAGCAAATTTACTGATCCACCCTTCAGCCCCCTCCTCTAAGTCATTAATAAAAATCACAAAGAGCAGAGGACCAAGCACTGATCCCTGTGGCACTCCGCTAGCAACCTGCCTCCAGTCTGAAAATTTTCCATCCATCACCACCCTCTGTCTTTGATCAGACAGCCAGTTACCTATCCAATCGGCCAACTTTCCCTCTATCCCACACCTCCTTACTTTCATCATAAGCCGACCATGGGGGACCTTATCAAACGCCTTACTAAAATCCATGTATATGACATCAACTGCCCTACCTTCATCAACACACTTAGTTACCTCCTCAAAAAATTCAATCAAATTTGTGAGGCACAACTTGCCCTTCACGAATCCGTGCTGACTATCCTGGATTAATCCGCATCTTTCTAAATGGTCGTAAATCCCATCCCTAAGGACCTTTTCCATCAATTTACCAACCACCGAAGTAAGACTAACCGGTCTATAATTACCAGGGTCATTTCTATTCCCTTTCTTAAACAGAGGAACAACATTCGCCACTATCTCATAGAAACATAAAACCCTGATGGGACTGGACAGGCTCGATGTGGGAAGAATGTTCCCGATGTTGGGGAAGTCCAGAACTAGGGATCACAGTCTAAGAATAAGGGGTAAGCCATTCAGGACTGAGATGAGGAAGAACCTCTTCACTCAGAGAGTTGTGAACCTGTGGAATTCTCTACCACAGAAAGCTGTTGGGGCCAGTTCGTTAGATATGTTCAAGAGGGAGCTGGACGTGGCCCTTGTGGTTAAAGGGATCAAGGGGTATGGAGGGAAAGTGGGAGTGGGATACTAAAGTGCATGATCAACCATGATCATATTGAATGGTGGTGCAGGCTCGAAGGGCCGAATGGCCTCCTCCTGCACCTATTTTCTCTGTTTACTCTCTGAACCTCCCATTATTAACTGGGAAATTGAGATTTCCCTCACCATTCTCTCCATCTCACTTCAGTAAAGCAAAAAACAATGGTCGATTAACAGTAATGTTTAATGATTCCTAATTACTGAAATGCAATAGTGTGAATAAAAAATCCTCCTTTGTGTTCAGAAGAATTTCTATTCACGATTAAGATAAATATTCTCCCAAATATAATTGTAAGGTCTCTCCAGAGAACAAATGCAGCCACAATAAATCCTTCCTGAACAAAATACAAATTGTTTTTCATTGCGATGTAACAGAAAGGATTTTCAGTACAAAAAATAATCGAGTTGTGTTCAGTTAAGTCGCTGGGAACTGTGACAAAACAGAACAATTTCTGTAGGGACTTCATATTTATAATCCATGTGGAAACTCAGCACCTGCGCAAAAGTGAGGGAGAGAGATTGTGTCCAGTGTAGATCCTTCAACTGAACAGGCTCTGAGAAAGGGCAGGCGAGGCTGCTTCAACTGACAAAGCCTTGGAGCGGTGTAATTGGGGAAATTTTCCATCAGGTTCCTCCCACTCAACATCAGTTCTGGAATCTTCCACCCTTAGAATTAGACATAAATGACAGCACTACAACAACAACTTCGCCATTTTGCATTTATATAGCACAAGCAATTGGATAGCAAAGGGATAAGTGGAGAAGTTTAGAGAGCTCAGTTAACAGGACTCTAAGAGTTAGATTGAGAGGTAAAATTACATAGACTAAGTCTTTATTCTCTGGAATATGGGAGGTGAATTGGTGGAGGTTTTAAGAATTTGCAAAGGAATTGATAGAATCGATAGAGAGAAACATTTTCCATTTTTCATTCATCCGTGGGACATGGGTGTCGCTGGCTGGCCAGCATTTATTGCCCATCTCTAGTTGGCCTTGAGAAGATGGTGGTGAGCTGACTTCTTGTAAACTCTGAGACTTTGTAGCAATTGATAGAACTGGGTGTCTTGCTAGGGCAAGGGTTAGGGAGCTGGTTTAGCTCAGTTGGTGGAATGGTTGGTTAGTGATGCCAACAGCATGGGTTCAATTCCTGAACTGGCTGAGGTTATCCATGAAGGCCCCGCCTTCTCAATCTTGCCCCTTGCCTGAGGTGTGGTGACCCTCAGGTTAAATCACCACCAGTCAGCTCTCCCCCTCTGGGACTATGGTGACTTTTCCAAGGGCAAGGATATATAACCTTAAATCAGAGCTTGAGCATTCCAGGAGGGGAGTTAAGAAACACTTCGACATGAAAAGCAGTGGTTTTCTTTTAATGTTATTCATTGACAGAATATGGGTATCACTAACAAGGTCAGAATTACTGCCCATCCCTAATTGCCCTTGAGAAGGTGATGGTGAGCTGCCTTTGTCAATATAACTGAGTGGTTTGCTAGGCCATTAAGAGGGCAGTTAAGATTCATCCACATTGCTGTGGCTCTGGAGTCACATGTAGGCCAGACAGGGTAAGGACAGCAGATTTCCTTCCCTAAAGGATATTAGTGAGTCTAATTGGTTTTTCTGACAGTCCAGTAGTTTAATGATCATCATCACTGAAGATTTATTTAATTTTCTAATTGAATTTCAATTCTCCAACTGCTGTGGTAGGATTTGAACTCAAATCTCTGGAGTACTTGACCACTAACTAAACTCTGTGCCCTCAGATACCATACCCTGGACGAGCCACATAAACACAGTGGCTACCAGAGCAGGTCAGAGGCTAGGAATACTGCGGTGAGTAACTCACTTCCTGACTCCCCAAAGTCTGTCCACCATCTACAAGGCACAAGTCAGGAGTGTGATGGAATACTCCCCACTTGCCTGGATGAGTGCGGCTCCAACAGCACTCAAGAAGCTCAACACCATCCAGGGCAAAGCAGCCTGTTTGATTGGCATCACCAACGCTCAGTGGCAGCAGTGTGTTATATCTACAAGATGCACTTGTAGATAGAATACCTCAGCACCTTCCAAACCCACATCGACGTCCATCTAGAAGAACAAGGGTAGCAGATACATGGGACACCACCACCTGCAAGTTCCCCTCCAAGCCACTCACCATCCTGACTTGGAAATATATCGGCCGTTCCTTCACAGTCGCTGGGTCAAAATCCTGGAATTCCCTCCCTAACGGCATTGTGGGTCAACCCACAGCACATGGACTGCAGCGATTCAAGAAGGCAGCTCACCACCACCTTCTCAAGGGGCAACTGGGGATGGGCAATAAATGCTGGCCCAGCCAGCGACACCCATGTTCCACGAATGAATAAAAAAAGATACTAAATCAGTTTTAAAAACTAAATATGTGATTGATAGCTCTTTCTGGAGAAGGGCATAAAAAGATATGAATGTCACACTGGATGAAATTGAAATGTGGAACTGATAGGGAGGGGGAGCTGGAGGGAGTGACAGCGATAGGGAGGGAGGCTGGAGGGAGTGACAGAGATAGGGAGGGAGGCTGGAGGGAGTGACAGAGATAGGGAGGGAGGCTGGAGGGAGTGACAGAGATAGGGAGGGAGGCTGGAGGGAGTGACAGAGATAGGGAGGGAGGCTGGAGGGAGTGACAGAGATAGGGAGGGAGGCTGGAGGGAGTGACAGAGATAGGGAGGGAGGCTGGAGGGAGTGACAGAGATAGGGAGGGAAGGCTGGAGGAATGACAGCGATAGGGAGGGGGAGCTGGAGGGAGTGACAGAGATAGGGAGGGGGAGCTGGAGGGAGTGACAGAGATAGGGGGGAGGCTGGAGGGAGTGACAGAGATAGGGAGGGAAGCTGGAGGGAGTGACAGAGATAGGGAGGGAAGCTGGAGGGAGTGACAGAGATAGGGGGGAGGCTGGAGGGAGTGACAGAGATAGGGAGGGAAGCTGGAGGGAGTGACAGAGATAGGGAGGGAGGCTGGAGGGAGTGACAGAGATAGGGAGGGAAGCTGGAGGGAGTGACAGAGATAGGGGGGAGGCTGGAGGGAGTGACAGAGATAGGGAGGGAAGCTGGAGGGAGTGACAGAGATAGGGAGGGAGGCTGGAGGGAGTGACAGAGATAGGGAGGGAAGCTGGAGGGAGTGACAGAGATAGGGGGGAGGCTGGAGGGAGTGACAGCGATAGGGAGGGAAGCTGGAGGGAGTGACAGAGATAGGGAGGGGGAGGCTGGAGGGAGTGACAGAGATAGGGAGGGAGGCTGGAGGGAGTGACAGAGATTGGGGGGAGGCTGGAGGGAGTGACAGAGATAGGGAGGGAAGCTGGAGGGAGTGACAGAGATAGGGAGGGGGAGGCTGGAGGGAGTGACAGAGATAGGGAGGGAGGCTGGAGGGAGTGACAGAGATTGGGGGGAGGCTGGAGGGAGTGCCAGAGATAGGGAGGGGGAGGCTGGAGGGAGTGACAGAGATAGGGAGGGAGGCTGGAGGGAGTGACAGAGATTGGGGGGAGGCTGGAGGGAGTGACAGAGATAGGAGGGAGAGTTGGAGGGAGTGACAGAGATAGGGAGGGAAGCTGGAGGGAGTGACAGAGATAGGGAGGGGGAGGCTGGAGGGAGTGACAGAGATAGGGAGGGAGGCTGGAGGGAGTGACAGAGATTGGGGGGAGGCTGGAGGGAGTGACAGAGATAGGGAGGGAGAGTTGGAGGGAGTGACAGAGATAGGGGGGAGGCTGGAGGGAGTGACAGAGATAGGGAGGGAGGCTGGAGGGAGTGACAGAGATTGGGGGGAAGCAGGAGGGAGTGACAGAGATAGGGAGGGGGAGCTGGAGGGAGTGACAGCGATAGGGAGGGAGGCTGGAGGGAGTGACAGAGATAGGGAGGGAGGCTGGAGGGAGTGACAGAGATAGGGAGGGAGGCTGGAGGGAGTGACAGAGATAGGGAGGGAGGCTGGAGGGAGTGACAGAGATAGGGAGGGAGGCTGGAGGGAGTGACAGAGATAGGGAGGGGGAGCTGGAGGGAGTGACAGAGATAGGGAGGGAGGCTGGAGGGAGTGACAGAGATAGGGAGGGAGGCTGGAGGGAGTGACAGAGATAGGGAGGGAAGGCTGGAGGAATGACAGCGATAGGGAGGGGGAGCTGGAGGGAGTGACAGAGATAGGGAGGGGGAGCTGGAGGGAGTGACAGAGATAGGGGGGAGGCTGGAGGGAGTGACAGAGATAGGGAGGGAAGCTGGAGGGAGTGACAGAGATAGGGAGGGAAGCTGGAGGGAGTGACAGAGATAGGGGGGAGGCTGGAGGGAGTGACAGAGATAGGGAGGGAAGCTGGAGGGAGTGACAGAGATAGGGAGGGAGGCTGGAGGGAGTGACAGAGATAGGGAGGGAAGCTGAAGGGAGTGACAGAGATAGGGGGGAGGCTGGAGGGAGTGACAGAGATAGGGAGGGAAGCTGGAGGGAGTGACAGAGATAGGGAGGGAGGCTGGAGGGAGTGACAGAGATAGGGAGGGAAGCTGGAGGGAGTGACAGAGATAGGGGGGAGGCTGGAGGGAGTGACAGAGATAGGGAGGGAAGCTGGAGGGAGTGACAGAGATAGGGAGGGAGGCTGGAGGGAGTGACAGAGATAGGGAGGGAAGCTGGAGGGAGTGACAGAGATAGGGAGGGAAGCTGGAGGGAGTGACAGAGATAGGGAGGGAGGCTGGAGGGAGTGACAGAGATAGGGAGGGGGAGGCTGGAGGGAGTGACAGAGATAGGGGGGAGGCTGGAGGGAGTGACAGAGATAGGGAGGGAAGCTGGAGGGAGTGACAGAGATAGGGAGGGAGGCTGGAGGGAGTGACAGAGATAGGGAGGGAAGCTGGAGGGAGTGACAGAGATAGGGGGGAGGCTGGAGGGAGTGACAGAGATAGGGAGGGAAGCTGGAGGGAGTGACAGAGATAGGGAGGGAGGCTGGAGGGAGTGACAGAGATAGGGAGGGAAGCTGGAGGGAGTGACAGAGATAGGGGGGAGGCTGGAGGGAGTGACAGCGATAGGGAGGGAAGCTGGAGGGAGTGACAGAGATAGGGAGGGGGAGGCTGGAGGGAGTGACAGAGATAGGGAGGGAGGCTGGAGGGAGTGACAGAGATTGGGGGGAGGCTGGAGGGAGTGACAGAGATAGGGAGGGAAGCTGGAGGGAGTGACAGAGATAGGGAGGGGGAGGCTGGAGGGAGTGACAGAGATAGGGAGGGAGGCTGGAGGGAGTGACAGAGATTGGGGGGAGGCTGGAGGGAGTGCCAGAGATAGGGAGGGGGAGGCTGGAGGGAGTGACAGAGATAGGGAGGGAGGCTGGAGGGAGTGACAGAGATTGGGGGGAGGCTGGAGGGAGTGACAGAGATAGGGAGGGAGAGTTGGAGGGAGTGACAGAGATAGGGAGGGAAGCTGGAGGGAGTGACAGAGATAGGGAGGGGGAGGCTGGAGGGAGTGACAGAGATAGGGAGGGAGGCTGGAGGGAGTGACAGAGATTGGGGGGAGGCTGGAGGGAGTGACAGAGATAGGGAGGGAGAGTTGGAGGGAGTGACAGAGATAGGGGGGAGGCTGGAGGGAGTGACAGAGATAGGGAGGGAGGCTGGAGGGAGTGACAGAGATTGGGGGGAAGCAGGAGGGAGTGACAGAGATAGGGAGGGAGGCTGGAGGGAGTGACAGAGATAGGGAGGGAGGCTGGAGGAAGTGACAGAGATTGGGGGGAAGCTGGAGGGAGTGACAGAGATAGGGAGGGAGGCTGGAGGGAGTGACAGAGATTGGGGGGAGGCTGGAGGGAGTGACAGAGATAGGGAGGGAGGCTGGAGGGAGTGACAGAGATTGGGAGGGAGGCTGGAAAGAGTGACAGAGATAGGGAGGGGGAGCTGGAGGGAGTGACAGAGATTGGGAGGGGAGAGGATATGGAGTGATTTGAAAACAAGAATCAGGATATTAAGATGGAGGGGTTGTTGATTCAGGGGGAAGCGTGAGGTAGCAAGGGAGTGCCACACAGGGACAATGAGGTGGATGTAAATCAAACCTTTAAAATAAAACCTAAAATCAAAGCAAAATACTGAAGATGCTGGAAATCTGAAACACAAACAGAAAATGCTGGAAAAACTCAGCAGATCTGGCAGCGCCTGTGGAGAGAGAAACAGAGCGTCTGTGTGACTTTTCTTCAGAGCTGAAGAGAGGGGGGATTGTGTCAGATTATTTACCGCATCGGGGGTGGGGGTGGAGCAGCTGGAGCAGAGTCGAAGTCAGTGATTGGCGGGAGCTAGGAGAGATTGCAACAACCCAATAGAATCCAATACTAATGATTTTTAGTGATCTCAGACCAGTCCACTGAGCTGACAGAGCAACCTCACAGCCTCTCTGTAACAATGTGCTCTGTATAACCTCACAGCCTCTCTATAACAATGTGCTCTGTATAACCTCACAGTCTCTCTGTAACAATGTGCTCTGTATAACCTCACAGTCTCTCTGTAACAATGTGCTCTGTATAACCTCACAGCCTCTCTGTAACAATGTGCTCTGTATAACCTCACAGTCTCTCTATAACAATGTGCTCTGTATAACCTCACAGCCTCTCTGTAACAATGTGCTCTGTATAACCTCACAGCCTCTCTATAACAATGTGCTCTGTATAACCTCACAGCCTCTCTGTAACAATGTGCTCTGTATAACCTCACAGCCTCTCTATAACAATGTGCTCTGTATAACCTCACAGTCTCTCTGTAACAATGTGCTCTGTATAACCTCACAGCCTTTCTGTAACAATGTGCTCTGTTTAACCTCACAGTCTCTCTGTAACAATGTGCTCTGTATAACCTCACAGTCTCTCTGTAACAATGTGCTCTGTATAACCTCACAGTCTCTCTGTAACAATGTGCTCTGCATAACCTCACAGCCTCCCTGTAACAATGTGTTCTGTATAACCTCACAGCCTCTCTATAACAATGTGCTCTGTGTAACCTCACAGTCTCTCTGTAACAATGTGCTCTGTATAACCTCACAGCCTCTCTGTAACAATGTGCTCTGTATAACCTCACAGTCTCTCTGTAACAATGTGCTCTGTATAACCTCACAGCCTCTCTGTAACAATGTGCTCTGTATAACCTCACAGTCTCTCTGTAACAATGTGCTCTGTATAACCTCACAGCCTCTCTGTAACAATGTGCTCTGTATAACCTCACAGCCTCTCTATAACAATGTGCTCTGTATAACCTCACAGCCTCGCTGTAACAATGTGCTCTGTATAACCTCACAGTCTCTCTGTAACAATGTGCTCTGTATAACCTCACAGCCTCCCTGTAACAATGTGCTCTGTATAACCTCACAGCCTCTCTATAACAATGTGCTCTGTATAACCTCACAGTCTCTCTGTAACAATGTGCTCTGTATAACCTCACAGCCTCTCTATAACAATGTGCTCTGTATAACCTCACAGCCTCTCTATAACAATGTGCTCTGTATAACCTCACAGCCTCTCTGTAACAATGTGCTCTGTATAACCTCACAGCCTCTCTATAACAATGTGCTCTGTATAACCTCACAGCCTCGCTGTAACAATGTGCTCTGTATAACCTCACAGTCTCTCTGTAACAATGTGCTCTGTATAACCTCACAGCCTCCCTGTAACAATGTGCTCTGTATAACCTCACAGCCTCTCTATAACAATGTGCTCTGTATAACCTCACAGTCTCTCTGTAACAATGTGCTCTGTATAACCTCACAGCCTCCCTGTAACAATGTGCTCTGTATAACCTCACAGCCTCTCTATAACAATGTGCTCTGTATAACCTCACAGCCTCCCTGTAACAATGTGCTCTGTATAACCTCACAGCCTCTCTGTAACAATGTGCTCTGTATAACTTCCTACAGAAACTCAGCACACATGGAGCAGTTGAACCAGGAGCACTCCTCGTCACAATGGATGTCTCGGCACTCTACACCAGCAACCCCCACGACAACAGCATTGCTGCAACTGCCTCAGTACTCAACGCTGACAACTGCCAATCTCCAGATGCAATTCTACAACTCATCCGCTTCATCCTGGACCACAACGTCTTCACCTTCAACAACCAGTTCTTCATCCAGACACACGGAACAACCATAGGGACCAAATTCGCACCTCAATATGCCAACATCTTTATGCACAGGTTCGACCAAGACCTCTTCACCGCACAGGACCTTCAACCGATGCTATACACTAGATACATCGATGACATTTTCTTCCTTTGGACTCATGGTGAACAGTCACTGAAACAACTCTATGATGACATCAACAAGTTCCATCCCACCATCAGACTCACCATGGACTACTCTCCGGAATCGGTTGCATTCTTGGACACACGCATCTCCATTAAGGACGGTCACCTCAGCACCTCACTGTACCACAAGCCCACGGACTCACGATGCTCCACTTCTCCAGCTTCCACCCTAAACACGTTAAAGAAGCCATCCCCTACGGACAAGCCCTCCAAACACAGGATCTGCTCGGATGAGGAGGATCACAACGGACACCACCAGACGCTGAAAGATGCCCTCATAAGAACAGGACATGGTATTTGAATCATCGATCGACTGTTCCGATGTGCCACAGCGAAAAACCGCACCGACCTCCTCAGAAGACAAACACGGGACACGGTGGACAGAGTACCCTTCGTCGTCCAGTACTTCCCGGAGCGGAGAAGCTACGGCATCTCCTCCGGAGCCTTCAACATGTCACCGATGCAGAGGATCATCTCGCCAAGGCCATCCCCACACCCCCACTTCTTGCCTTCAAACAACGGCACAACCTCAAACAGACCATTGTCCGCAGCAAACTACCCAGCCTTCAGGAGAACAGTGACCACGACATCACACAATCCTGCCACAGCAACCTCTGCAAGACGTGCCGGATCATCGACACGGATGCCATCATCTCACATGAGAACACCATCCACCAGGTACACGGTACATACTCTTGCGACTCGGCCAACGTTGTCTACCTGATACGCTGCAGGAAAGGATGTCCCGAGGCATGGTACATTGGGGAGACCATGCAGATGCTACGACAGCGGATGAATGAACACCGCTCAACAATCACCAGGCTGGAGTGTTCCCTTCCAGTTGGGGAACACTTCAGCGGTCATGGGCATTCAGCCTCTGATCTTCGGGTAAGCATTCTCCAAGGTGGCCTTCACGACACACTACAACGCAGAATCGCTGAGCAAAGACTGATAGCCAAGTTCCGCACACATGAGGACGGCCTCAACCGGGATATTGGGTTCATGTCACACTATCTGTAACCCCCACGACTTGCCTGGACTTGCAAAATCTCACTAACTGTCCTGGCTGGAGACAATACACATCTCTTTAACCTGTGCTTGGCCCTCTCTCCACTCACATTGTCTGTACCTTTAAGACTTGATTACCTGTAAAGACTCGCATTCCAACCATTATATTGTAAATTGAGTGTGTCTTTAGATGCCCTGTTTGTGAACACAAGCCCTCACTCACCTGAAGAAGGAGCTTGAGGCTTCGAAAGCTTGTGCTGCCAAATAAACCTGTTGGACTTTAACCTGGTGTTGTGAGACTTCTTACTGTGCTTACCCCAGTCCAACGCCGGCATCTCCACATCATTCTATATAACCTCACAGCCTCTCTGTAACAATGTGCTCTGTATAACCTCACAGCCTTTCTGTAACAATGTGCTCTGTATAACCTCACAGTCTCTCTGTAACAATGTGCTCTGTATAACCTCACAGCCTCTCTGTAACAATGTGCTCTGTATAACCTCACAGTCTCTCTGTAACAATGTGCTCTGTATAACCTCACAGTCTCTCTGTAACAATGTGCTCTGTATAACCTCACAGCCTTTCTGTAACAATGTGCTCTGTATAACCTCTCAGCCTCTCTGTAACAATGTGCTCTGTATAACCTCACAGCCTTTCTGTAACAATATGCTCTGTATAACCTCACAGCCTTTCTGTAACAATATGCTCTGTATAACCTCACAGCCTTTCTGTAACAATGTGCTCTGTATAACCTCACAGTCTCTCTGTAACAATGTGCTCTGTATAACCTCTCAGCCTCTCTGTAACAATGTGCTCTGTATAACCTCACAGTCTCTCTGTAACAATGTGCTCTGTATAACCTCACAGCCTTTCTGTAACAATGTGCTCTGTATAACCTCACAGCCTTTCTGTAACAATGTGCTCTGTATAACCTCACAGCCTTTCTGTAACAATGTGCTCTGTATAACCTCTCAGCCTCTCTGTAACAATGTGCTCTGTATAACCTCACAGTCTCTCTGTAACAATGTGCTCTGTATAACCTCACAGCCTTTCTGTAACAATGTGCTCTGTATAACCTCACAGCCTTTCTGTAACAATGTGCTCTGTATAACCTCACAGCCTTTCTGTAACAATGTGCTCTGTATAACCTCACAGTCTCTCTGTAACAATGTGCTCTGTATAACCTCACAGCTTTTCTGTAACAATGTGCTCTGTATAACCTCACAGTCTCTCTGTAACAATGTGCTCTGTATAACCTCACAGCCTTTCTGTAACAATGTGCTCTGTATAACCTCACAGCCTTTCTGTAACAATGTGCTCTGTATAACCTCACAGCCTTTCTGTAACAATGTGCTCTGTATAACCTCTCAGCCTCTCTGTAACAATGTGCTCTGTATAACCTCACAGCCTTTCTGTAACAATGTGCTCTGTATAACCTCACAGTCTCTCTGTAACAATGTGCTCTGTATAACCTCACAGCCTTTCTGTAACAATGTGCTCTGTATAACCTCTCAGCCTCTCTGTAACAATGTGCTCTGTATAACCTCACAGCCTTTCTGTAACAATGTGCTCTGTATAACCTCACAGCCTTTCTGTAACAATGTGCTCTGTATAACCTCACAGTCTCTCTGTAACAATGTGCTCTGTATAACCTCTCAGCCTCTCTGTAACAATGTGCTCTGTATAACCTCACAGCCTCGCTGTAACAATGTGCTCTGCATGGTTTAAAACGCAGAAACTGATGGCGGCTTTCTGGTTGCTACAAATATCTTCTTCACTCAGGGTGCTGGCTCCAGATCAAAGGCAGACAGATGGACTGAACGGAACTCTCTCTGTTACAAGTTAAGTGAGCGCTGGCAGATCTTGTGCTGGGGCCCCAGCAGACATCAGTGCACAGTACAAAAGTACTGGTAATTAGGTGCTAATTGGCACTAATGGGTCCATTCACTCAGAGATACTACAGGGACAGATGGTGTGAGAAATGAACAAAGAGCAAAGAAAATTACAGCACAGGAACAGGCCCTTCAGCCCTCCAAGCCTGCACCGACCATGCTGCCTGACTGAACTAAAACCCCCTACCCTTCCGGGGACCATATCCCTCTATTCCCATCCTATTCATGTGTTTGTCAAGATGGCCCTTAAAAGTCACGACCGTATCCACTTCCACTACCTCCCCCGGCAACGAGTTCCAGGCACCCACCACTTTCTGTGTAAAAAACGTGTCTCATACATCTCCTTTAAACCTTGCCCCTCACACCTTAAACCTGTGCCCCCTAGTAATTGACTCTTCCTTTTGGTTTGATTTTGATTTGATTTATTATTGTCACATGTATTAGCATACAGTGAAAAGTATTGTTACTCGCGCGCTAGACAGACAAAGCATACCGTTCATAGAGAAGGAAAGGAGAGAGTGCAGAATGTAGTGTTACAGCCATAGCTAGGGTGTAGAGAAAGATCAACTCAATGCAAGATAAGTCCATTCAAAAGTCTGACAGCAGCAGGGAAGAAGCTGTTCTTGAGTCGGTCGGTACGTGACCTCAGACTTTTGTATCTTTTTCCCGACGGAAGAAGGTGGAAGAGAGAATATTTGGGGTGCGTGGGGTCTTTAATTATGCTGGCTGCTTTGCCGAGGCAGCGGGAACTGTCGATAGAGTCAATGGATGGGAGGCTGGTTTGCGTGATGGATTGGGCTACATTCACAACCTTTTGTAGTTCCTTGTTGTCTTGGGCAGAGCAGGAGCCATACCAAGCTGTGATACAACCAGAAAAAATGCTTTCTATGGTGCGTCTATAAAAGTTGGTGAGAGTCGTAGCTAACATGCCAAATTTCCTTAGTCTTCTGAGAAAGTAGAGGCGTTGGTGGGCTTTCTTAACCCCATCTCCCCTAGCGTTGCCTGAGGCCGCTGTACAGTCCATTTGATGGATTGAGAAGCCCTCTGTTTCCACCCTGGGAAAAAGCTGCTGACTATCCACTCTGTCCACGCCCCTCATAATTTTGTCGACTCCTATCAGGTCGCCCATCAACCTCCATCGTTC
This sequence comes from Mustelus asterias, assembly GCF_964213995.1. Taxonomy (NCBI): domain Eukaryota; kingdom Metazoa; phylum Chordata; class Chondrichthyes; order Carcharhiniformes; family Triakidae; genus Mustelus; species Mustelus asterias. Next base: position 80,364,868 of record NC_135820.1, on the reverse strand, counting down.
CAGTGAGAACAAACCAAGTTTCTCCAACCTCTCCTCATAGCTGATGCCCTCCATACCAGGCAACATCCTGGTAAATCTTTTCTGCACCCTCTCCAAAGCCTCCACATCCTTCTGGTAGTGTGGCGACCAGAATTGAACACTATATTCCAAAAGTGCGGCCTAACTAAGGTTCTATGAAGCTGCAACATGACTTGCCAACTTTTAAACTCAATGCCCCGGTCGATGAAGGCAAGCATGCCGTACGCCTTCTTGACTACCTTCTCCACCTGCATTGCCACTTTCAGTGACCTGTGTACCTGTACACCCAGATCCCTTTGCCTATCAATACTCTTAAGGGTTCTGCCATTTACTGTATATTTCCTATCTGTATTAGACCTTCCAAAATGCATTACCTCACATTTGTCCGGATTAAACTCCATCTGCCATCTCTCCGCCCAAGTCTCTAACTGATCTAAATCCTGCTGTATCCTCTGATGGTCCTCATCGCTATCCGCAAATCCACCAACCTTTGTGTCGTCCGCAAACTTACTAATCAAACCAGTTACATTTTTCTCCAAATCATTTATATATATTACAAACAGCAAAGGTCTCAGCACTGATCCCTGAGGAATGCCACTTGTCACAGCCCTCCATTCAGAAACGCACCTTTCCACTGCTACCCTCTGTCTTCTATGACCGAGCCAGTTTTGTATCCACCTTGCCAGCTCACCTCTGATCCCATGCGACTTCATCTTCTGCACCAGTCTGCCATGAGGGACCTTGTCAAAGGCCTTACTGAAGTCCATGTAGACAACATCCACTGCCCTACCCTCATCAATCATCTTCGTCACTTCCTTGAAAAACTCGATCAAGTTAGCGAGGCACGACCTCCCCTTCACAAAACCATGTTGCCTCTTGCCAATAAGTCCACTTATTTCCAAGTGGGAGTAAATCCTGTCTTGAAGAATCCTCTCCAATAATTTCCCTACCACTGACATCAGGCTCACCGGCCTGTAATTACCTGGATTATTCTTGTCACCCTTCTTAAACAAAGGAACAACATTGGCTATTCTCCAAGCCTCTGGGACCTCCCCTGTAATGTGGAGATGCCGGCGTTGGACTGGGGTGAACACAGTAAGAAGTCTCACAACACCAGGTTAAAGTCCAACACGTTTATTTGGCAGCACAAGCTTTCAGAGTCTCGCTCCTTCTTCAGGTGAAGACTTTAACCTGGTGTTGCAAGGCTTCTTACTGTACCTCCCCTGTAGCCAGTGAGGATACAAAGATTTCTCTCAAGGTCCCAGCAATTTTCTCCCTTGCCTCTCTCAGTATTCTGGGGTATATCCCATCAGGCCCTGGGGACTTGTCTACCTCAATGTTTCTCAAGAACCCCAATACCTCCTCCTTTCTGATCTCAACATGATTCAAACTATCTACACATCCTTTCCCAGACTCATCATCCACCAAGTCCTTTTCTTTGGTGAATACTGACGCAAAGTACTCGTTTAATACCTCGCCCATTTCCTCTGGCTCCATGCATAGTTTCCCTCCCCTGTCCTTGAGTGGGCCAACCCTCTCCCTGGCTACCCTCTTGCTCTTTATATATGTATAAAAAGCCTTGGGATTTTCCTTAATCCTGCTGGCCAATGACTTTTCATGACCCCTTTTAGCCCTCCCTACTCCCTGATTAAGTTTCTTTCTACTTTCTTTGTATTCCTTGGATATGATACAGGGTGATACAGGGACATTTACTGGAGAAGTGTTGTGAGAAGCCCTCATCCTGTTCCAGCCTCCACCACCCAGCACTTGGCTGATCTTGCTACCAGCACAGGGCACAAAGTATTTCAAACTTTACAACTCCAAGGGCGAGACTTGATCTTTATAAAAACATTGTGAACAATTGCCCCAGTCATGTCCTTCTGTCCTAATATCTCCAACAGGATCCTTGAGGGAAGCATTGGGTCTTGTATTGATCCTGACTCCTTTACCAGGAACTCCTTATCTTAATCCAACTCCTGTGCCCACGGAACTGAAAACAAATTATTGATCAGATGAGGAAATTGGTGGAGGGACAGGAGAGAGTGGGCAGAATGGGCAGCTTCTCAAACTGGCAGAATTGGCAGTGTCGTCCCACAAGGATCTGCATTGGAGCTTCAGTGATTCACTCTATTTATTAATAAGAAAACTAGAACAGGAGCAGGAGGAGGCCATTTGGCCCCTCGAGCCTTCTTCACCATTCAAAAAGATCATGGCTGATCGTCCAACTCAATAGCCTAATCCTGCTTCCTTCCCATAACTTTTGATCCCATTCACCCCAAGTGCTATATCCAGCCGCCTCTTGAATACATTCAATGTTTTGGCATTAACTACTTCCTGTGGTAATGAATTCCACAGGCTCACCACTCTTTGGGTGAATGTCTCCTCATCTCCATCCTAAATGGTCTACCTCGAATCCTCAGACTGTGACCCCTGGTTCTGGACTCCCCCCACCATCAGGAACATCCTCCCTGCATCTATCCTGTCTAGTCCTATTAGAATTTTATAAGTCTCTATGAGATCCTCCCTCATTCGTCTGAACTCCAGTGAAAACAATCCTACCCTAGTCAATCTCTCCTCATACATCATTCCACCATCCCCGGAATCAGCTGGTCACTGATCGCCAACCAGAAAAACACCCATTTACCCCCACTCTTTGCTTTCTGTTAGTTAACCAATCTTCTATCCATGCTAATACATTACCCGTAACACCGTGCGCCTTTATCTTATGTAGCAGCCTTTGGTGCGGCACCTTATCAAATGCCTTCTGGAAATCCAGATACACCACATCCACAGGTTCCCCATTGTCCACTGCACATGTAATGCTCTCAAAGAATTTGTCAAACATGACCTTCCCTTCATGAACCCATGCTGCGTCTTACCAATGGGACAATTTATATCCAGATGTCTTGCTATTTCTTCCTTGATGATAGATTCAAGCATTTTCCCTACTACAGAAGTTAAGCTAACCGGCCGATAGTTACCCGCCTTTTGTCTACCTCCTTTTTTAAACAGTGGCGTCACATTTGCTGTTTTCCAATCCGCGGGAACCACCCAGAGTCCAGTGAATTTTGGAAAATTACCACCAGTGCATTTGCTATTTCCCCGCCATCTCTCTTACTACCCTGGGATGCATTCCATCAGGGCCAGGAGATTTAACCACCTTTAGCCCCATTAACTTGCCCAACACTACCTCTTTCGTGATGATGCTAGTTTCTAGATCCTCACCTGCCATAGCCTTCCGGTCATCAATTTTTGGTATGTTCTTTGTGTCTTCCACTGTGAAGACCGACACAAAACACCTGTTCAGACTTGGATGATGGGACATAGTAAGCTAGATCCCATATTTGTCATTGACACAAAGGGGCCTGCTTTGTAACTGACATAAATGGAATCATAGGGCAGGATTTACAACCTCGCTCATCCCAAACTGTAAAATCCCACCCGAGGTCAACGGACCTTCCCACTGTCTGCCCCTTGCCCGCTCCGATTCCCGTGGTGGGCGGGATGGTAAACTCCAGCCATAGAATTACAAAGAGATTTTAATCCTGGTCTGTTCGGTAAAAAGGCAGAACTGTGGCTAGTGGATATCAAAATAACAGCATATTAAACTGTAAACAATGGGGCAGGACAGATATGTTGGAGGTCCAGAGGGATTTGGGCTCCAGATACACAGATCAGTCATGATCAGGTACAGGAAATAAACAGAAAGGCGAAATGAATGTAGTCCTTTCTACTGTTGGCGGGGTGGGGGCGGAGCAACGGGGCAATTTGATTTGATTTTAGCTTCTGTTCCCGATCCTGAGTGCCTGTTTGTCTTTGATATCAATTCATCATCGATTCATAGAAGTTTACAGGTTTACAGCATGGAAACAGGCCCTTCAGCCCAACTTGTCCATGATGCCCCATTTTAAAATCTCTAAGCTAGTCCCAATTGCCCGCATTTGGCCCATATCCCTCCATGCCCATCATACCCATGTAACTCTCTAAATGCTTTTTAAAAGGCAAAATTGTACCCGCCTCTACTACTACCCCTGGCAGCTTGTTCCAGACACTCACCACCCTCTGTGTGAAAAAATTTCCCCTCTGGACCCTTTTGTATCTCTCCCCTCTCACCTTAAACCTATGCCCTCTAGTTTTAGACTCCCCTGCCTTTGGGAAAAGATGTTGACTATGGAAAGATCCTTTCAACATTTACCCTTTTGTATTCTTCTCTTGTCCAAATGAATACAGCTCCTGTTTCTCAAATCTTTTCTGTGTAGACCCCGCTCCCAACCTGGGTGCCATCTCACTCCGTCAACACTGAGCCTTTTCCAATATCCCTTTGTGTGTGGCTTGTACAGAGTGGGGCGCACTGCACCTTGTACAAACCCTCCCTCCCTCCATGGGGAGATCAAGCTGAAGCTGAAAGCAAGCTAGGTTTTCACGTGTACTTTCCTTTGGGGTTAGTGTGTGGTTTAACGTGCAAAATACTCATTCTTACAGTAAACAATCAATGAAAGGACTTATTGTAAATAATCTTGTTTTTGGTCGCGGTTATGCAATAGCCAACCACCTCGTTCCGGTTACAAAACACAGCTTGGTGGAGGCAGAAACAAGAAACCAACACCATTCTCTAACCACATGTGATCTATAGGTCAACTAACCCTTTCTTGCAATATTTGTGCTGCTATATTCTCAAGCCCCGAATGGCTACGTGGCAGTTTATTGTAAAGCGCTGTGGTGGGAAGGCAGACAGGAAGTCAGTGGGTGGTTACAAAAGAGTAAAAAATGTTCCACCAGCATCTAGAAAGGTTCACAACTTGACTGAGGAGTTATCTCACACTCAGGGTTACGTGAAGCAAGTGTGTGGACAAAGAACATTCTCAAAGGCAAAGCAGTCAACTTTCAGCAGCAAACAAGTCATTGTGGTTGTATCCTCTCGAAGGCCAGTTGGGTTTCACTTTGACAGAAGTTTATGAGCTGACTGGGTGTCCATTAGAAACATTACCATTTGATAGCTATTTACTCTTCCCCAGACCCTCCTTCCATCACTGCATTCCTTCAGCTGCCCGGATCCTAACCTCTGGGCTTTCCTCCCTAAACTTCTCCTCCTCTCCTGCCACCTTTCAGACAATCTTCGAAACCTATCTCATTGAGCAAGCTGTCAGCCCCGTGCTGAAATCTCCTTTTGCTCAAACTGTGTCTGATAATGCACCTGGAAGGAAGAAATATCACAGAACAGATACAGCACAGAAGGAGGCCATTCGGCCTGTTGCGTTCCTGCTGGCTGAAATACCCGGTACAAGCAGGGAGATATTTCAAATTTTCACGCTGTATTTTGCAACGAGTTTAACAACTTTTCAGATGGCTGGTAACATATTATTGTGCCTTTGACAGTATCGGCTCCTACAGAAACTCGAGCAAATACTGAATTAAAACTACAGACAACCAGAACCTCTTGTGAAATTCACCAATCTCTTTGTTACAAATGAATTGTTAACATTTGATTTGATTTGATTTATTATTGTCACATGTATTAACAAACAGTGAAAAGTATTGTTTCTTGTGAGCTATACAGACAAAGCATACCATTCATAGAGAAGGAAACGAGAGAGTACAGAATGTAATGTTACACTCATAGCCAGGGTGCAGAGAAAGATCAACTTAATGTGAGGTAGGTCCATTCAAAAGTCTAACAGCAGCAGGGAAGAAGCTATTCTTGAGTTGGTTGGTACATGGCTTCAGACTTTTGTATCTTTTTCCCGATGGAAGAAGGTCGAAGAGAGAATGTCCGGGGTGCGTGGGGTCCTCGATTATGCTGGCTGCTTTTCCCAAGGCAGCGAGAAGTGTAGACAGAGTCAATGGATGGGAGGCTGGTTTGCATGATGGACTGGGCTTCACTCATGACCTTTTGTAGTTTCTTGCAGTCTTGGACAGAGCAGGAGCCATACCAAGCTGTGATACAACCAGAAATAATTCTTTCTATGGTGCATCTATAAAAGTTGGTGAGAGTCGTAGCTGACAGTCCAAATTTCCTGAGTCTTCTGAGAAAGTAGAGGCATTGTTGGGCTTTCTTAACTATAGTGTCGGCATGGGGGGACCAGGACAGGTTGTTGGTGATCTGGACACCTAAAAACCTGAAGCTCTTGACCCTTTCTACTTCGTCCCATTGATATAGACAGGGGCATGTCCTCCACTACGCCTCCTGAAATCGATGACAATCTCTTTTGTTTTGTTGACATTGAGGGAGAGATTATTGTTGCCGCGCCAGTTCACCAGATTCTCTATCTCATTCCTGTACTCTGTCTCGTCATTATTTGAGATCCGACCCACTACAGTGGTATCATCAGCAAACTTGAAAATCAAGTTGGAGGGGAATTTGGCCACACAGTCATAGGTGTATAAGGAGTATAGTAGGGGGCTGAGAACACAGCCTTGTGGGGCACCGGTGTTGAGGATGATCGTGGAGGAGGTGTTGTTGCCGATCCTTACTGATTGTGCTCTGTGAGTTAGGAAGTTCAGGATCCAGTCGCAGAGGGAGGTGCCGAGGCCCAGGCCACGGAGTTTGGAGATGAGTTTCGTGAGAATAATAGTGTTGAAGGCTGAGCTGTAGTCAATAAATAGGAGTCTGACATAGGTGTCCTTGTTATCTAGGTGTTCCAGGGTTGAGTGCAGGGTCAGGGAGATGGCGTCTGCTGTGGACCTGTTGCGGCGGTAGGCAAACTGTAGTGGATCCAGGCAGTCCGGGAGGCTGGAATTGATTTGTGCCACAACTAACCTTTTGAAGCACTTCATAATGGTGGATGTCAGAGCCACCGGACGATAGTCATTAAGGCACACTGCTTGGTTTTTCTTAGGTACCGGGATGATGGTCGTCTTCTTGAAGCAGATAGGGACCTCAGATTGTTGTAAAGAGAGGTTGAAGATGTCTGTGAATACTCCCGCCAGCTGATCCGCACAGAATCTGAGTGCACGTCCGGGTACCCCATCCGGGCCAGTCGCTTTCTGTGGGTTGACCTTCGAGAAAGCTGCTCTGACATCTGCAATGGTGACCCCAGAGACAGGTTCATCCAGGGCCTCCGGGAGTGGAGGGCACGCTCTATGAACTGAGCCACTCTTTTAACTCAGCCTGGGCCATGGAGATGCTGAAACTCTGTCTTTTTCTCAACGAACAATAGAAACAGCAAAGTGCTCCTGCTGACATCATCATTGTGCATCTGGAACAGGATGAAAGCAATGACTCCGCCCCAGGCACCTGGGCAGTGCTGCTGATGTCATTTCTGTGCGCCCATTGAATGTCACTCACATTCTCACCTCCCTTGCTCCTCCTCCACTCACTTCTTTCCTCCCACGCCCCCCCTTCCCCGCTCCCCCCTACCCGACTCATCCTCCTCCCCACACTCCTACCCCCCTTCTCCATCTCACTCCCCCCCCAGGTCTCACCACCCCACCCCCACCCCCCCCTTATTTTAGAAAGAAGAGCAGAAGCTAGTCTGGTCAGAAACGCCATCTCAGCATCGAACCAGCTGCAATGTAACTATCCAGACAAGGTCATGGACCTCGCCGTACCTTGAAAGTGGGGGAGTGACTCTCTGCCCACACCCGCACCCACAACCACCCCGCCACAGCATGTTCCAACATACATCTCACCTGAGAACTGACCTCCTGGCAATTCAAGTACAAGAAACCTCGCAGCTTATCAAGAATCCTCTGCTTTTCCTACACCTCCATCAATTCCTCTAGGAAACCACAGGCCTGCTTCAAAAGAGGCTGAAATTATTCCAGATTGTAATCGTATTTATTTTCTGCATCTTGTGTGTGTATGATAGTGTAGAAGTCATTGTGTTCAAACCTCCGAGGCAAATGTGTGATAATAAATAATATTCTTTATGTTAAATTCACAAAAGTTTGCTGCTGGAAATCATTTAAATTGGGACAAAATCACTCTGAGGGCAAGGAAACACACTGACCCCACAGTCTGATCATGGAAAACAATCATATATAGAAACTCTGTCCCTGCCAGCGCTGTGGAAGGAACACATTCAGAACCATCCTCGGCCTTCTCCCGGAACTCTGCAAATACGTCCTCTTCAGATAAGGATCCAGTCCATTTTTCGGATGTAATGATTGGCCCTCCCTCCACCGCAATCTCATGCAGCATGTTTCAGATCCTAACCACACAACTGATTCGTCTCACATTTGATTCTTCTTCCGGTCACCTTTAACCCGTGTTCCCATGTTCCTCTGGGTCTGTACTCGTTGGAGTTTAGAAGGATGAGGGGCGATCTTATTGAAACTTACAGGATACTGCGAGGCCTGGATAGAGTGGACGTGGAGAGGATGTTTCCACTAGTAGGGAAAACTAGAACCAGAGGGCACAACCTCAGGCTGAAGGGACGCTCCTTTAAAACAGAGATGAGGAGGAATTTCTTCAGCCAGAGGGTGGTGAATCTGTGGAACTCTTTGCCGCAGAAGGCTGTGGAGGCCGGGTCATTGAGTGTCTTTAAGACAGAGTTAGATAGGTTCCTGATTAATAAGGGGATCAGGGGTTATGGGGAAAAGGCAGGAGAATGGGGATGAGAAAAATATCAGCCATGATTGAATGACAGAGCAGATTCGATGGGCCGAGTGGCCTCACTCTGCTCCTGTGTCTTATGGTTTCTATGTCCTCTGCCAATTGGAACAATTTTACTCTATTTATTCTGTCCAGCCCCCTCATGATTTTGAACACCTCCATCAAATGTCTTCTTAACCTTATCGTCCCCGAGGAGAACGGCCCCAGCTTCTCCAATCTCAACCATTCTTGTACATTTTCTCTCCTTATTGACTTCACATCCTTCCCACGGTGTGGCGCCCAGAATGGATACATTACTCAAACAGTCTGAACCAGTGTTGTAGCCAGCCTTCAGGTAAAGAAGTTTCTCCTAAATTCCTTATTGGCTTTGTTAACGATATCTTCTATTTATCCACTCTGTCCATATCCCTCATAATCTTGTACACCTCAATCAGGTCACCCCTCCACATCCCCCCCCCCCCCCCCCCCCCCCCCACCTCCCCCAGGGTTCTCCACCCCAATGAAAACAACAGCAGGATGTCTCACATCCTTTAAAAAGTATCTGGATGAGCACTTGGCACATCGTAACACTCAGGGCTATGGGCCAAGTGCTGGCAGATGGGATTAGGTAGGAGGTCAGGTGTTTCTAATGTGTCATAGTAACATAGAAAAACGACAGCATAATACAGGCCCTTCAGCCCACAAAGTTGTACCGAACATGTCCCTACCTTAGCGATTACTAGGCTTACCTATAACCCTCTATCTTACTAAGTTCCATGTACTTAGCAAAAAGTCTCTTAAAACACCCTATCGAATCCGCCTCCACCACCGTTGCTGGCAGCCCATTCCACGCACCCACCACCCTCTGAGTGAAAAACTTACCCCTGACATCTCCTCTGTACCTACTCCCCAGCACCTTAAACCTGTGTTCTCTTGTGGCAACCATTTCAGCCCTGGGAAAAAGCCTCTGACTATCCACTCGATCAATACCTCTCAACATCTTATACACCTCTATCAGGTCACCCCTCATCGTTCCCCTTTCCAAGGAGAAAAGGCCGAGCTCACTCAACCTATCCTCATAAGGCATTCACCCCAACCCAGGCAACATTCTTGTAAATCTCCTCTGCACTCTTTCTATGGCTTCCACATCCTTCCTGTAATGAGGCGACCAGAACTGAGCACAGTACTCCAAGTGTGGTCTGACCAGGGTCTTATATAGCTGCAACATTATCTCACGACTCCTAAATTCAATTCCTCGATTGATGAAGGCCAGTACACCATACGCCTTCTTAACCACAGCCTCAACCTGCACAGCTGCTTTGAGCGTCCTGTGAACTCGGACCCAAGATCCTTCTGATCTTCCACTCTGCCAAGAGTCCTACCATTAATATTATATTCCGCCATCCTATTTGACCTGCCAAAATGAACCACCTCACACTTATTGTCAGTGTCAGTGCAAACTCGATGGGCCGAAGGGTCACTTCTGTATGATTCTATGGCTCTATGATCCCTAGTTTTGGTCGTCTCCCAAAATGGAATATTAACTCTGTGCCAACCATATCAGACCCCTCCATCATTTTAAAGATCAGATCCCCCCCTCGGTATTCCCTATTCTGGAGAAGGATTCACAGCCCTTTCAGATCGCTCTGTTCCTGGATCACACTTGGACAATTATTTTCCAATCAGTATGTGGCCTCTGTAATTCCTCCAACCATGTCCATTCTGCCCCATTATTATTATCTTCCCGCACACCTCTTCCCCAGGGTCTGTGTCCAAAGAAGCACATGGACAGCAAGAAGGTGGCATTTCCGCACACATGAGGACGGCCTCAACCGGGATCTTGGATTCATGTCACACTATCTGTAACCCCCACGACTTGCCTGGGCTTGCAAAATCGCACTAACTGTCCTGGCTGGAGACAATACACATCTCTTTAACCTGCGCTTAACCCTCTCTCCACTCACATTATCTGTACCTGTAAAGACTTGATTACCTGTAAAGTCTCGCATTCCAAACATTACCTTGTAATTGAGTCTGTGTCTATATATGCCCTGTTTGTGAACCAAATCCTGCACTCACCTGATGAACGGGCAGCGTTCCAAAAATGATTCCAGATAAACCTGTTGGACTTTAACCTGGTGTTGTGAGACTTCTTACTGTGCTTACCCCAGTCCAACGCCGGCATCTCCACATCATGACCACTGTCTCAGGACAGCTTGAGATGAATCATAAATGCTGGCCTCATCAGGGACACCAAGATCCCAAGAATGAGAAAAATGGAAAGCTCCAACACAGAAGAAACTACAAAATGTCATGAATGTAGCCCAATCAATCATGCAAACCAGCCTCCCATCCATTGACTCTGTCTACAAAGCAGCCAGCTTAATTAAGGACCTCACGCACCCCAAATATTCTCTCTTCCACCTTCTTCCATCAGGAAAAAGATACAAAAGTCTGAGGTCACGTACCAACCGACTCGAGAACAGCTTCTTTCCTGCTGCTGTCAGACTTTTGAATGGACCTACCTTGCATTAAGTTGATCTTTCTCTACACCCTAGCTATGACTGTAACACTACATTCTGCACCCTCTCATTTCTTTCTCAATGAACGGGATGCTTTGTCTGTACAACGTGCAAGAAACAATACTTTTTACTGTATATTAATACATGTGACAATAACAAATCAAATCAAATGAAAGGTTTTATCCATTCTCTTGTATGAGAATCCCTGGGGTTAATGTCCTGTGTCCTCGGTACTGATACACACAACTACACAGGGAGATTATGGGATGACATTGATAAATTTCCTATTTCTTATTTTCTGATTATGAGAGGAATTGAGGAATATCCGGGGCAGTGTGGGAAGGCAAAGCAGAGATAGAAAATCAGCCACGATGTTGTTGAACAGACTCAAGGGGCTGAATGGCTTAGACCCACTACTATTTCATATGTTCTTTATAATACTGGCTGTGGATATTAGACTTCACTGAGATGGTGACAAAATAACTCTGGGTTGAGGCTGTTCTGGGAGCTAACGATACATTCCGCCTCACGTGGAGAATCCCAATAATCCACTCCGTGTGGTTAGGATTCCAGTGGAGAACTGGGAACTCAGAAATTCCCACCCATAATCTTGAATCTTTTACGGGAAAGGCATAGTGGTTAGCACTGCTGCCTCACAGCGCCAAGAACCTGGGTTCGATTCAGTCTTGGTCACTGTCTGTGTGGAGTCTGCACGTTCTCCCCGTGTCTGTGTGGGTTTCCTCCGGGTGCTCCGGTTTCCTCCCACAGTCCGAAAGACGTGCTGGTAAAGTGCATTGGCCGTGCTAAATTCTTCCTCAGTGCAACCCGAACAGGCGCTGGAGTGTGGCGACTAGGGGATTTTCACAGCAACTTCATTGCAGTGTTAATGTAAGCCTACTTGTGACACTAATAAATAAACTTAACCCTAAACTCAAGTGAATTCAGTGAATGAGTGGCTGCCTTAGCTGTTGGGATGCACTGGGCTCTAAAAGGTTAAAACCTCCTTTACTGTTCTTTGTTTTGTAAATCCATCTAATTAAATATTGAATTGTCCAAGTGAATCTGATAGTCCTGCAGAGAGAGGGAGGTTCAAGCTGCAGCCACACAGATCAAATATTTACAATGAGATTGGATCCCGTCAGGCACCTCAACCCCTTTGAAATTTCATCAAATATAAAACAGCAGGAATACAAACAGCTGATATCGGTTCAGAGCGAGGTGATTACTGAGAAAGGAAACAAATTACTGAAACTTTTAATCTTATACTCATCAGGACAAACACAAGAATACCAAATTTCAAACAATCACTACAATTTATGCTACACAAGAAAAGGCGCTGATTGGTTGGCAAATGGTGGGCGCAAAATGAAAAGAAATCCAAAGAAGCGCAGAGCGGGTTTGGGTGGAGATAGTGACGGAGGGTCTGTAACCAGGAGACTTGATTTTAAGATTTTTAGCAAGAAAACCAGAGGAGTTCTGGTCGCCACACCGCCAGAAGGATGTGGAAGCTTTGCAGAGAGTGCAAAGAAGTTTCACCAGGATGTTGCCTGGTCTCGAGGGTTTTAGGTATCAGGTGAGGTTGGATAAACTAGGATTGTTTTCACTGGAAAGGTGGAGGCTGAGGGGAGACCTGATAGAGGTCTACAGAATTATGAGCCGCGTAGACAGGGTGGATAATCAGAGTCTTTTTCCCAGGGTGGAAGTGTCAATTACAAGAGGGCACAAGTTTAGGGTGAGAGGGGGTAAGTTTAGGGGAGATGTGCGGGGGGAGTTTTTCACACAGAGAGTGGTGGGTGCCTGGAACGCGCTGCCAGAGGAGGTGGTGGAAGCAGGCACATTAGCAATGTTCAAGGTGTATCTTGTTAGACACGTGAATGAGAGGAAAAGAGAGATAGAAACTGCGTATGGACAATAAGTAGTGAGTCTAAATAAGGATCCGGAGTCGGCGCAGGCTTGGTGGTGCTCCGGTTTCCTCCTACAGTCCAAAGATGTGCAGCTGAGGTTGATTGATCATGCTAAATTGCCCCTTAGTGTCCCAGGATGTGTCCATCAAAAGGAAAACTTGTCCATGCTTTTTGATTTGATTTATTATTGTCACATGTATTAACATACAGTGAAAAGTATTGTTTCTTGCGCGCTATACAGACAAAGCATACCGTTCATGGAGAAGGAAAGGAGAGAGTGCAGAATGTAGTGTTACAGTCATAGCGAGGGTGTAGAGAAAGATCAACTCAATGCAAGATAAGTCCGTTCAAAAGTCTGACAGCAGCAGGGAAGAAGTTGCTCGTGAGTCGGTTGGTACGTGACCTCAGACTTTTGTATCTATTTCCCGAATGAAGAAGGTGGAAGAGAAAATATTCAGGGTGCATGGGGTCCTTAATTATGCTGGCTGCTTTGCTGAGGCAGCGGGAAGTGTAGACAGAGTCAATGGATGGGAGGCTGGTTTGTGTGATTGATTGGGCTACATTCACGACCTTTTGTAGTTCCTTGCGTCTTGGGCAGAGCAGGAGCCATACCAAGCTGTGATACAGCCAGAAAGAATGTTTTCTATGGCGCATCTGTAAAAGTTGGTGAGAGTCGTAGCTGACATGCCAAATTTCCTTAGTCTTCTGAGAAAGTAGAGTTGTTGGTGGGCTTCCTTAACTAGAATGTCAGCATGGCAGGACAGGACAGGTTGTTGGTGATCTGGACACCTAAAAACTTGAAGCTCTCGACCCTTTCTACTTCATCCCCATTGATGTAGACAGTGGCATGTTCTCCTTTATGCTTCCTGAAGTCGATGACAATTCACCAGATTCTCTATCTCGTTCCTGTGCTCTGCCTCATCATTGTTTGAGGTCTGCCCCACTACGGTGGTGTCGTCAGCAAACTTGATGTGACATAATGTGACATGGCCACCCTTAGCCAGAAAGCAGTACCAAGAAGGAAGAAAGGCATGTCACCAGACACAGAGAAGACAGACATTGAAGATACTGCTGCAAAGAATAAAGGAGAGCTGCAGTAGAGGAAGAATAGAGAAGGCACATTTACAGGGAGCTGTGTGTCTCATATAATTATAAGTTATAGGAGGATTAGCAGGGTAAATAGATGGGGTTACAGAGATATGCATGGGTGGGATGATCTGTCAGAGGGTTAGTGCAGACCCGATGGGCCAAATGGCCTTCTTCTGCATTGTAGAGATTCTATGATGATTCTGCAGGAGTTCCTCAGGGCAGTGTCCGAGGCCCAACCAGCTTCAGCTGCTTCATCAATGACCTTCCTTCCAAAGGTCAGACGTGGGGATGTTCGCTGATGATTGCACAATGTTCAGCATCATTCGCAATTCCTCAGATATTGAAGCAGTTTGTGTCCACATGCAGCAAGATCTGGACAATATCCAAGCTTGGGCTGATAAATGGCAAATAACATTCATGCCACACAAATGCCAGACAATGACCATCACCAACAAGAGAGAATCTAACTATCGTCCCTTTACATTCAATGGCATTACCACCACTGAATCCTCCATTATCAACACCCTGGGGGTTACCATTGACCAGAATCTGAACTGGACCCAACCATATAAATACTGTGGCTACAAGAGCAGGTCAGAGGCTGGGAATCCTGTGGTGAATAACTCACCTCCTGACTCCCCAAAGCCTGTCCATCATCTACAAGCCACAATTCAGGAGTGTGATGCGTTACTCTCCACTTGCCTTGATTGGTGCTGTTCCAACAACACTCGAGAAGCTCGACGCCATCCAGGACAAAGCAGCTCACTTGATTGCTACCCCATCCATAAACATTCACTCCCTCCACCACCAATGCACTGTGGCAGCTGTGTGTACCACCTGCAAGATGCACTGCAGGAACTCAGCGAGGCTCCTTCGACAGCATCTTCCAAACTCACCACCGCTACCAATCTAGAAGGACAAGGGCAGCAGATACCTGGGAACATACCACCTGGAAGTTTCCCTCCAACTCACTCACCATCCTGCTTTGGAAATATATCGCTAATCCTTCATTGTCGCTGGGTCAAAATCCTGGAACACCTTCCCTAACAGCACAGTGGGTGTACCTACACCACATGGACTGCAGAGGTTCAAGAAGGCAGCTCAGCGCCACCTTCTCAAGGGCAGTTAGAGATGGGCATTGCCAGTTATGCTCACAGCCCAGGAATGAATCAAAAAATCAGCATTGTTGCTCACCCACGCTGCGGTAACCGTAATCATCTCAGATTTAATAGTGTTGAAAAAAATAAGGAACTGCATTTTGCAGCGAGAGACATTCTGAGTTCTAATGGTGGGACTGTGGGTGAAACAGTGGTTTGCAATAGCAGTTGCGCAATGTCGATGTGTTCTTACACTTGGGGAAATTATTGCTTAACATTAAACCAAAATATGAAAACAACAAAGAATAAAAACAGTTCAAATCCATTCAGAAATATCAAATAAAACTCTGGGCAAATATCCAAAAGAGAAAGTGATTCTCCTGTCCTTTTCTGCATTTTCTCCACTTGAACTCGCTTCATGTGGATGATCACCGAACAGATCGGGGGGTATTTGATGTGTTGTTTCGGTTTAGAAAAACACAACATTTCAGTTTGACCACAAAGAATGCTTTTGATTTTGTTTTAAGAAATTAGCGTGAAATAAATATGAAAAGGTTTATTGTATGAATTTGTCCAAAATAAAAATGACTGTCTCTTTTAAGAACTAAACTACATTGAAGATAATTGACAAAGGAACCAGAGGGAGAGACAAGGAGCATTATTTTAACACAGCGAGTTGTTGTGATCAGGAAGGTGCTGTCTGAAAGGGCAATGGAAGCAGATTCAATAGTAACTTCCAAAACTAAATCAGATAAATATTTTTTTTATTCATATGTGGGACATGGGCGTCGCTGGCTGGGCCAGCATTTATTGCCCATCCCTAGTTGCCCTTGGAGGGCAGTTGAGAGTCAACCACATTGCTGTGGCTCTGGAGTCACATGTAGGCCAGACCAGGTAAGGACGGCAGATTTCCTTCCCTAAAGGACATTAGTGAATCAGATGGGTTTTTCTGACAATCGACAATGGTTTCATGATCATCTGTAGATTCTTAATAACAGATTTTTTTTTGAGGCGATGGCCCAGTGGTATCACCGCTAAACTATTAATCCAGAAACTCAGCTAATGTTCTGGGGATCCGGGTTCGAATCCTGCCATGACAGATGGTGGAATTTGAATTCAATTTTAAATATCTGGAATTAAGAATCTGATGACCATGAAACCATTGTCAATTGTCGGAAAAACCCATCTGATTCACTAATGTCCTTTAGGGAAGGAAATCTGCCGTCCTTACCCGGTCTGGCCGACATGTGACTCCAGAGCCACAGCAATGTGGTTGACTCTCAACTGGCCTCAGGCAACTAGGGATGGGCAATAAATGCTGGCCAGCCAGCGACGCCCATGCCCCATGAATGAATGGATAATGGATTCAAATTCCACCATCTGTCGTGGCAGGATTCAAACCTGGATCCCCAGAACATTAACCGAGTTTCTGGGTTCACAGTCTAGCGATAATACCACAAGGACATCACCTTCCTTTTGGATGGTTTTAAATGGCAGGAACATATGGGAAAAGAGCAGGGGGGTGGGACCGAGAGTCAGTCGAGGTGTGATGGGCCGAATGGTTTCCTTCTGTGTTGTATAAACAATGATTCTAAATCTCCTTCCAGAATCTCATCCCCAGCCTGACTGTTGCCAGCTGCTGTTCACCAAGTCCTGCGGTCAGGACTGCAAGCTTGCTTGGTGGAATCAAACCTGTGACAAACTTGTATCATTGTCTTAACAAAAGCTGAAGTGTGGAAAGTGGGTTCATTGTCTTCTCTTTATGATCACTGGTCACTTTCATTCATAAATCCTCTGGCTGAGCTGTGCCCCGCTGTGGCTGGCACTGTACGTTCCAGACTCAGAGCAGGTCCAGACACAGAGCAGGGACTGACCCTGGCAGGGCTGCTGAGAGGCAGAGATTCCACACACCTCACAACCCCTGAAGCAGCAGCCCCACCTCCTGGCAGTGGTTGCACATTACACTGCAGTGTCTGAGGAGAGAGGACCAGACATTCATTGCATTTATACAGCGCGCGACACCACAAAGCACTTTACAGTCAGCGATACACCGTGTACTCAATCTTACAGTGTTAGGAACCACGGCAACTAAGTGGCACACAACAAGATCCCACCAATAGCAATGTGATAATGACCAGATAAAATATTGAGCCAGAAATCCAGAGAATGTTCCTCCGACATTCTTCAAACATGACAGAACATGTTTTACATCCACCTGAGACAGTGTTTAATGACTCATTCACAAGTTATCACCTCCCACAGCACGGCACTCCCTCAGCACTGACCCTCTGACAGTGCGGCACTCCCTCAGCACTGACCCTCTGACAGTGCGGCACTCCCTCAGCACTGACCCTCTGACAGTGCGGCACTCCCTCAGTACTGACCCTCTGACAGTGCGGCACTCCCTCAGTACTGACCCTCTGACAGTGCGGCACTCCCTCAGCACTGATCCTCTGACAGTGCGGCACTCCCTCAGCACTGATCCTCTGACAGTGCGGCACTCCCTCAGTACTGACCCTCTGATAGTGCGGCACTCCCTCAGCACTGACCCTCTGACAGTGCGGCACTCCCTCAGCTCTGAGCCTGTGACAGTGCAGCACTCCCTCAGCATTGACCCTCTGACAATGCAGCACTCCCTCAGTACTGACCCTCTGACAGTGCGGCACTGCCTCAGTACTGACCCTCTGACAGTGTGGCATTCCCTCAGTACTGACCCTCTGACAGTGCAGCACCCCCTCAGTACTGACCCTCTGACAGTGCGGCACTCCCTCAGTGCTGACCGTCTGACAGTGCAACACTGCCTCAGTACGGACCCTCTGACAGTGCAGCACTCCCTCAGTACTGACCCTCTGACAGTGCGGCACTCTCTCAGCACTGACCCTTTGACAGTGCGGCACTCCCTCAGTTCTGATATGTGCTGGCCTTCATCAATCGAGGAATTGAGTTTAGGAGTCGTGAGATAATGTTGCAGCTATTTAAGACCCTGGTGAGACCACACTTGGAGTACTGTGCTCAGTTCTGGTCGCCTCATTACAGGAAGGATGTGGAAGCCATAGAAAGGGTGCAGAGGAGATTTACAAGGATGTTGCCTGGGTTGGGGAGCATGCCTTATGAGGATAGGTTGAGTGAGCTCGGCCTTTTCTCCTTGAAGAGACGAAGGATGAGGGGGTGACCTGATAGAGATGTATAAGATGTTGAGAGGTATTGATCGAGTGGATAATCAGAGGCTTTTTCCCAGGGCTGAAATGGTTGCCACAAGAGGACACAGGTTTAAGGTGCTGGGGAGTAGGTACAGAGGAGATGTCAGGGGTAAGTTTTTCACTCAGAGGGTGGTGGGTGCGTGGAATGGGCTGCCGGCAACGGTGGTGGAGGCGGATTCGATAGGGTCTTTTAAGAGACTTTTAGATAAGTACATGGAACTTAGTAAGATAGAGGGTTATAGGTAAGCCTAGTAATCGCTAAGTGATGCACTATCAATCGAGACGAGACTAGTTGTGAGCAAGACAAATAGGCTTTTATTGGCAAGAACTTGGAGCCGTCCCTGTCGGTGATCTGGTCTGAACTGAGAGCAAGGGGGGAGGTGCCACCGCCTTTATACCCAGACCAGGGGGAGGAGAAGTGGGCGGAACCGACAGGGATGCGCCACATATACAGGTAACAGATAGCAGATAACAGTGGCTTACCACATTCACCCCCTGCTTAAAAAAAGAGTCCGTCGGAGGTGAGGCAGAGTGAACAATATTTACAATATTTACAGATTGAGTCTATCCGGAGGCTCTGCCGCTGCGATCTCCGTACTGCCGTTTCCGACGTGGTTTCAGGTCGCGGTGTCGTTGCGGGCGCCGGAACGTCGCTGTCATCCGTGTTTTCATCCGCCCCTCGGGTGCGTGGTGCCGACTCCTGGGGCTCAGGCGAGCTGTACACGGGGGCGAGGAGTGCGTAGTGATTCTGACATGGTAGGGACAAAGTCGGGGGTTGGGGGTGAGGGGTTGGGGGCTACAGGGGTCCCTGAGTCACCTGCGGGCGCTAGGTCACGGATAGATAGTGTCCTCCCGCCCGTCGGAGTACTGCACGTAGGCGTACTGGGGGTTGGCGTAGAGGAGTTGTACTCTCTCGACCAGGGGGTCAGACTTACGGGTCCTGGCATGCTTCCGAAGCAGGACAGGGCCCGGGTATGCCAGCCACGACGGTAGTGAAGTCCCTGAGGAAGACTTCCTGGGGAACACGAACATCCGTTCGTGGGGGGTGGCATTGGTTGCCGTGCACAGGAGGGACCGAATGGAGTGTAGTGCCTCCGGTCGGACCTCTTGCCAGCGGGTGAGTGGAAGGCCTTTAGACCGTAGCGCTAGTAAAACGGTCTTCCAGACAGTGGCGTTCTCTCTCTCCACCTGTCCGTTACCCCGGGGGTTGTAACTGGTGGTCCTACTTGAGGCTATGCCTCCATGAAGGAGGATCCCCGGTCGCTATGGATATAGCTGGGGTAACCAAACAGAGTGAAGAGGCTGCGCAGGGCCCTAATAATTGTGGCCGAGGACATATCTGGGCAGGGAATTGCAAAGGGGAAACGTGAGTACTCGTCAATGACATTGAGGAAGTATATGTTGTGATCAGATGAGGGGAGGGGACCTTTGAAGTCGATGCTGAGGCGTTCAACGGGGCGGGTGGCTTTTATGAGATGTGCCCTGTCTGGTCGGTAGAAGTGCGGCTTGCATTCCGCGCAGACCGGGCAGTTCCGAGTTATAGACCTGACATCCTTGACTGAGGAGGGCAGGTTTCGGGCTCTAATAAAGTAGAAAAATCTGGTGACCCCCAGGTGGCAGAGGTCGTTGTGGAGAGCCCGCAACCGGTCCACCTGTGCACTGGCGCATGTTCCACGGGACAGGGGGTCAGGTGGCTCATTGAGCTCCCCGGGCCGATACAAGATATCGTAATTGTAGGTGGAGAGTTCGATCCTCCACCGCAATATCTTCTCGTTCTTAATCTTGCCCCGCTGCGTGTTGTTGAACATGAAGGCAACGGACCGTTGGTCCATGAGTAAGGTGAACCGTTTACCAGCTAAATAGTGGCGCCAGTGCCGTACAGCTTCCACTGTGGCTTGGGCCTCTTTCTCGACAGAGGAGTGTCGAGTGCCCTGGAGGGTTCGAGAAAAGAAGGCCACGGGTCTGCCCGCCTGGTTAAGGGTGGCGGCTAGGGTGAAATCAGATGCATCGCTCTCCACCTGGAACGGGATGGATTCGTCTATAGCGTGCATCGTGGCCTTCGCGATGTCAGCTTTGATGCGGTCGAAGGCCAGACGGGCCTCCGCCGTCAAGGGAAAAAGGATGGATTTTATGAGCAGACGGGCTTTATCCGCATAGTTAGGGATCCACTGTGCATAGTACGAGAAGAAGCCTAGGCACCTTCTCAGTGCTTTGAGGCTAGTGGGGAGGGGAAGTTCCAGGAGGGGACGCATGCAGTCGGGATCGGGGCCGAGGACTCCATTCTCCACTACATACCCGAGGATGGTGAGGTGGCGTGTACGGAACACGCACTTCTCCTTATTATAGGTCAGGTTAAGGAGCCTAGCCATGTGCAGGAATCTGTGGAGGTTGGCATCGTGGTCCTGCTGGTCATGGCTGCAGATGGTGACGTTATCCAGGTACGGGAAGGTAGCCCGCAGCCCGTTCTGGTCCACCATTTGTTCCATTTCGCGCTGGAAGACTGAGACTCCGTTGGTGTCACCAGAGGGGATCCTGAGGAAGTGGTAAAGGCGGCCATCCGCCTTGAACGCCGTGTATTGGCGGTCCTCCGGGCGGATAGGGAGCTGGTGGTATGCCGACTTCAAGTCAATGGTGGAGAACACCCGATATTGTGCAATCTGATTGACCATATCAGATATGCGGGGAAGGGGGTACGCGTCCAGCTGCGTATATCGGTTAATGGTCTGACTGTAGTCAATGCCCATTCTGTGTTTCTCCCCGGACTTAACGACTACCACGTGTGCTCTCCAGGGGCTGGTACTGGCTTCGATGATCCCTTCCCTGAGGAGCCGCTGGACTTCGGGCCTGATTAAGGCCCTGTCTCCAGCACTATACTGCCTGTTCTTGGTGGCGATGGGCTTGCAGTCGGGAGTGAGATTCGCAAACAGGGAGGGAGGGGCGATCTTAAGGGTCGAGAGACTGCAGGTGGTGCGCGGTGGGCAATTTAGACGCTGCTGATTGCAGACGGAGAGTGGGGGAAAAGGCCCATTATACTGTATAGTGACACTCTTCAGATGGGTCATGAAGTCGAGCCCCAGGAGTACGGAAGCGCAGAGGTGTGACAGCACGAGGAGCCTGAAGTTATCGTATACCGTGCCCCGCACCTTCAGGGTCGCCACGCAGCAGCCGAGGACCTTTACAGAGCGGGATTGTGACGCCATGGAGATCGTCTGCTGGACGGGCCGCATGGAAAAGGCGTATCAGCGCACCGTATCAGGGTGAATGAAGCTCTCCGTACTCCCACTGTCAAACAAACAATGCTCCCTGTGCCCGTTTACCTCAATGTCCATCGTGGACTCGGCGAGACGATGAGGCTTCGTCTGATCCAGGGTCACTGATGCCACTGCTGAATCCTGCAGAAAACTGAAGGGAGTTGTAGCTGGAGGAAATGGCGGCCCCTGCCCCCTGCTGGTCACTCGCGGTAGTTGTCGGCCAAGTGGACGGCCCCCCCGGGTCGCCGACGGCCGATGATGTCATCCAAGATGGCAACCCC
Source organism: Mustelus asterias (assembly GCF_964213995.1). NCBI lineage: Eukaryota > Metazoa > Chordata > Chondrichthyes > Carcharhiniformes > Triakidae > Mustelus > Mustelus asterias. Next base: position 80,342,973 of record NC_135820.1, on the reverse strand, counting down.
CGCGGGTCGCACGCGGCCGGGGTCATCCAAGATGGCGGCCCCCGCGAGTCGCACGCGGCCGGGGGCTGTCCAAGATGGCGGCCCCCGCGGGCCGCACGCTGCCGGGGGATCCAAGATGGCGGCCCCCGCGGGTCACACGCGGCGCTCATGGATTTGGGAGCGGACTTACAGCAGGCCTTTGCTTAGTGCCCCTTCTTCCCACACGCAGAGCAGAATGACTCCCTCGCCGGGCAGCATTGTCGGGGGTGCTTACCCAGGCCGCAGAAGTAACATTTCGGGCCTCCAAAGGTTGCAGCCGTGGTCAGGTCACCGGAGAGGCGTGGGGCGGCGTAGGGCTGTGGTCGTCCCGGTAGCGACGGCCGCAGTGTCCAGGATGCACCCACGTGGTCAGGTGAGTAGGATTCGAGGTATTGTGAGGTCACTTCTAGGGACACAGCCAGTTCCACCGTTTTCTTTAAGTCCAGCGCACCCTGTTCCAGCAGCCGTTGCCGGATGTAAGTAGTTCCGATGCCCGTGACAAAGGCATCCCGGGTTAAGTCATCTGCATTTTGGGCGGCAGTCACAGATCTACAGTTACAGTCCCGGGCAAGCTGACGCAACGCGCGCAGGAACTGGTCGACTGATTCACCTGGCTGCCGTCTGCGCGTAGCGAGGAGGTGTCTTAGAAACATAGAAACATAGAAAAGCTACAGCACAAACAGGCCCTTCGACCCACAAGTTGTGCCGAACACATCCCTACCTTCTAGACCTACCTATAACCCTCCATCCTATTAAGCTCCATGTACTCATCCAGGAGTCTCTTAAAAGACCCTATCGAGTTTGCCTCCACCACCACTGACGGCAGCCGATTCCACTCGCCCACCACCCTCTGTGTGAAAAACTTCCCCCTAACATCTCCCCTGTACCTACCCCCCAGCACCTTAAACCTGTGTCCTCTCGTAGCAGCCATTTCCACCCTGGGAAAAAGCCTCTGAGAGTCCACCCGATCTATGCCTCTCAACATCTTGTACACCTCTATTAGGTCTCCTCTCACTCTTCGTCTCTCCAAGGAGAAAAGACCGAGCTCCCTCAGCCTATCCTCATAAGGCATGCCACTCAATCCAGGCAACATCCTTGTAAATCTCCTCTGCACCCTTTCAATCTTTTCCACATCCTTCCTGTAATGAGGCGACCAGAATTGAGCACAGTACTCCAAGTGGGGTCTGACGAGGGTCTTATATAGCTGCATCATTATCCCCGGACTCCTAAACGTAATCCCTCGATTGATAAAGGCCAGCACACCATATGCCTTCTTAACCACCTCCTCCACCTGCGGGGCCGATTTTAGAGTCCTGTGGACCCGGACCCCAAGGTCCTTCTGATCCTCTACAGTACTAAGAGTCTTTCCCTTTATATTGTACTCCTTCATCCCATTTGACCTACCAAAATGGGCCACGGACATTTATCTGGGTTGAGGTCCATCTGCCACTTCTCCGCCCAGTCTTGCATCCTATCTATGTCCCTCTGTAACTTCTGACATCCCTCCAGACTATCCACAACCCCACCAACCTTCGTTTCGTCGGCAAACTTACCAACCCATCCCTCCACTTCCTCATCCAGGTCATTTATGAAAATGACAAACAGCAAGGGTCCCAGAACAGATCCCTGGGGCACACCACTGGTGACCGACCTCCATTTAGAAAACGACCCATCTATACCCACTCTCTGCCTCCTTTGGGCAAGCCAGTTCTGGATCCACCGGGCAGCAGCCCCTTGGATCCCATGCCCTCTCACTTTTTCTAGAAGCCTCGCATGGGGGACCTTATCGAACGCCTTGCTAAAATCCATATAAACCACATCTACCGCTTTCCCTTCGTCAATGTGTTTAGTCACATTTTCAAAGAACTCCACCAGGCTCGTAAGGCACGATCTGCCCTTGACAAAGCCATGCTGAGTATTCTTGAGCATACTAAACCTCTCTAAATGCTCATATATCCTGTCCCTCAGGATCTTCTCCATCAGTTTACCAACCACTGAGGTTAGACTCACCGGTCGGTAATTACCTGGGCTATCCCTATTCCCCTTCTTGAAAATAGGAACCACATCCGCAATCCTCCAATCCTCCGGCACCTCTCCCGTCTCCATCGACGAAGCAAAGATCATCGCCAGAGGCTCTGCAATCTCTTCCCTCGCCTCCCACAGTAACCTGGGGTACATCCCATCCGAACCCGGCGCCTTATCTATCTTGATGCCATTCAAAGATTCCAGCACAGCCTCTTTCTTAAAGTCCACATACTCAATCCTTTCAGTCTACCGCACGCCCGCAGTACATCCACCCAGGTCCTTCTCCTCTGTGAAAACCGAGGCAAAATACTCATTGAGCACCTCTGCCATTTCTACTGGTACCGTACAGACTTTCCCGCCTTCACCTTTTATAGGCCCTATTCCGTCACATCTCATCCTTTTACTCTTCAAATATTTATAGAACGCCTTAGGATTCTCCTTAATCCTACCTGCCAGGGCCTTCTCGTGACCCCTTCTGGCTCTCCTAATTTCCTTCTTTAGTCCCTTCCTACAAGCCGTATACTCTTCTAAATCCCTATCTTCGCCAAGCTCTCTGAGCCTTTTGTACGCTTTCCTTTTCTTCTCGACTAGGTCCTGCACAGCTTTTGTGCACCACGGTTCCTTTAACCTACCAATTCCTCCCTGTCTGCTCAGAACGTTGTCCTGTAGAACTCTAGACAGACATTCCTTGAAAAACTGCCACCTCTCTTCAGTACATTTCCCCGAGAATACCTCCTTCCAATTTACTCCTCTAATTTGCTGTCTAATGTCTTCATATTTCCCCTTACTCCATATAAACGCTTTCCTAGCTTGCCTGATCCTCTCTTCTTCCAATGCAAGCATAAAGGAGATAGAGTTATGATCGCTATCCCCAAGATGCTCTCCCACTGAGAGATCTGACACCTGTCCAGGTTCATTGGTCAGTATCAGATGAAGTACAGCCTCTCCTCTTGTAGGCTTGTCCACATGCTGTGTCAGGAAACCCTCCTGAACACACCTAACGAACTCTTCCCCATCCAATCCCCTTACCCTTGGGATATTCCAATCTATGCTTGGGAAATTAAAGTCTCCCATCACAACAACTCTGCTATTATTGCATCTCTCCAGGATCTGTTTCCCTATCTGCTCCTCCACCTCCCTGTTACTATTGGGCGGCCTATAGAAAAACTCCCAGCAAAATGACCGGCCCCTTCTCACTCTGAACTTCCACCCACAGAGACTCGGTGGACAATCCCTCCACAGCATACACCCTCTCTCCAGCTGTGACACTATCCCTGATCAGCAGTGCCACTCCACCCCCTCTCTTGCCTCCCTCCCTGTCCTTCCTGAAACATCTGAATCCCGGCACCTGGAGTATCCAGTCCTGTCCCTGAGACATCCGTCTTGCATAGACTTCGTTAGGCCGTTTATTATACAGGCCTTTTAACAGTTCGATAGCAGCCGTATAATTTTCCGCGTCTCGGATCGTAGCGTATGCTATGTCGCTTACCCGACTGCGGAGCAGCCGTAGTTTGTCAGCATCTGTACTGATGGCAGCGGAGGCTTCGATGTAATCCTCGAAGAATTGCAGCCAGTGGTCAAACGTGTTGGAGGCTCCGGCAACTCGCGGGTCCAGATTCAGCCTTTCGGGTTTCAGTAGCTGCTCCATTCTTCAAAAAAAACTTGCCAATAAAATTGACGCACTATCAATCGAGACGAGACTAGTTGTGAGCGAGACAAACAGGCTTTTATTGGCAAGAACTTGGAGCCATCCCTGTCGGTGATCTGGTCTGTACTGAGAGCAAGGGGGGAGGAGCCACCGCCTTTATACCCAGACCAGGGGGAGGAGACTCGGGCGGAACCGACAGGGATGTGCCACATATACAGGTAACAGATAGCTGATAACAGTGGTTTACCACACTAAGGTAGGGACATGTTCGGCACAACTTTGTGGGCTGAAGGGCCTGAATTGTGCTGTAGTTTTTCTGTTTCTATGATCCTCTGACAGTGCGGCACTCCCTCAGCACTGACCCTCTGACAGTGCAGTGCTCCCTCAGGACTGACCCTGACAGTGCGGCGCTCCCTCAGTGCTGTCTGACAGTGTGACACTGCCTCAGTATTGACCCTCTGACAGTGCGGCGCTCCCTCAGTGCTGTCTGACAGTGCGACACTCCCTCAGTCCTGACCCTATGACAGTGCGGCACTCCCTCAGCACTGACCCTATGACAGTGCGGCACTCCCTCAGCACTGACCCTTTGACGGTGCAGCACTCCCTCAGCACTGACCCTCTGACAGTGCGGCACTCCCTCAGTACTGACCCTCTGACAGTGCGGCACTCCCTCAGCACTGACCCTCTGACAGTGCGGCACTCCCTCAGCACTGACCCTCTGACAGTGCGGCACTCCCTCAGCACTGACCCTCTGACAGTGCGGCACTCCCTCAGCACTGACCCTTTGACAGTGCGGCACTCCCTCAGCACTGACCCTCTGACAGTGCGGCACTCCCTCAGCACTGACCCTCTGACAGTGCGGCACTCCCTCAGTACTGACCCTCTGACAGTGCAGCACTCCCTCAGTACTGACCCTCTGATAGTGTGGCACTCCCTCAGTAATGACCCTCTGACAGTGCAGCACTGCCTCAGCACTGACCCTCTGACAGTGCGGCACTCCCTCAGTACTGACCCTTTGACAGTGCGGCACTCCCTCAGTATTGACCCTCTGACAGGGCAGTGCTCCCTCAGTACTGACCCTCTGACAGTGCGGCACTCCCTCAGGACTGACCCTGACAGTGCGGCGCTCCCTCAGTGCTGTCTGACAGTGTGACACTGCCTCAGTATTGACCCTCTGACAGTGCGGCACTCCCTCAGCACTGACCCTTTGACGGTGCAGCACTCCCTCAGCACTGACTCTCTGACAGTGCAGCACTCCCTCAGTACTGACCCTCTGACAGTGCGGCACTCCCTCAGTACTGACTCTCTGACAGTGCAGCACTCCCTCAGTACCGACTCTCTGACAGTGCGGCACTCCCCCAGCACTGACCCTCTGACAGTGCGGCACTCCCTCAGTACTGACCCTCTGACAGTGCGGCACTCCCCCAGCACTGACCCTCTGACAGTGCAGCACTCCCTCAGCGCTGACCCTCTGACAGTGCGGCACTCCCTCAGTACTGACCCTCTGACAATGCAGCACTCCCTCAGCACTGACCCTCTGACAGTGCGGCACTCCTTCAGCACTGACCCTCTGACAGAGCGGCACTCCCTCAGTACTGACCCTCTGACAATGCAGCACTCCCTCAGCACTGACCCTCTGACAGTGCAGCACTCCCTCAGCACTGACCCTCTGACAGAGCGGCACTCCCTCAGTACTGACCCTCTGACAGTGCGGCACTCTCTCAGCACTGACCCTCTGACAGTGCGACACTCCCTCAGTACTGACCCTCTGACAGAGCGGCACTCCCTCAGTACTGACCCTCTGACAGTGCGGCACTCTCTCAGCACTGACCCTCTGACAGTGCGACACTCCCTCAGTACTGACCCTCTGACAGTGCAGCACTCCCTCAGTACTGACCCTCTGACAATGCAGCACTCCCTCAGCACTGACCCTCTGACAGTGCGACTCTCCCTCAGCACTGACCCTCTGACAATGCAGCACTCCCTCAGCACTGACCCTCTGACAGTGCGACACTCCCTCAGCACTGACCCTCTGACAGTGCAGCACTCCCTCAGTACTGACCCTCTGACAGTGCGGCACTCCCTCAGCACTGACCCTCTGACAGTGCGGCACTCCCTCAGTACTGACCCTCTGACAGTGCGGCACTCCCTCAGTACTGACTCTCTGACAGTGCAGCACTCCCTCAGTACTGACCCTCTGACAGTGCGGCACTCCCTCAGTACTGACCCTCTGACAGTGCAGCACTCCCTCAGTACTGACCCTCTGACAGTGCGACAATGTCTTGAGGTGCGGAGTTAATGCTACGAAATAAAGGACACCCCATCCCAGCATTTTAAGGATTATAAATGTCTCGATTTTAATTCCACATCCGAGGTATATACAATGAAATTTGCAAAGCACATTCTTAAATTAATAAGGATATAATATACAAAGCTTCTCTGCACAAACTGCTGAGAGATATAAACACTTAGAAGCAAAAAAGCAAGAAAATATCCTGTCAGATTGTAACTAATTGAAATGGAAAGTTTGGCAATATCTTTTCTCCAAAGTAATGAACGGTTGGGTCTCGGGGGGTGACAGCTCTGAGCTGCTGGATCTGGTTCAGAGCTTCCCACAGCACAGAGACTGGCCAATCAGCCCCTTGGACATGATTCGGCTCCATGGAAGAGCTGCCCCCTTCATCCCACATCCCCTGCCCCATCCCCACACAGCCCAAACTGTCTCCCCCCTTTCCCAATTCCCAGCGGAATCTGCTCCCAGGGTCTCCAACAGCAAAAACCCCCCCACCCCAGAAAAGGAAATCCAGATTCCACTCTGGTTATGTTGCTAATTAAAAGAGGAGGGAAGGAGAGAGAGAGAGAGGTGGTGGGGGCGGGGGGAGGGGGGGGGGGTGGTTGGGGGGCACGGAGAGAGAGACAACGAGGGCAGAGAGAGTGGGGGGGAAGAGAGAGAGTGGGGGGGGAGAGAGAGAGAGTGGGGGGGAGAGAGAGAGAGAGTGGGGGGGAGAGAGAGAGAGTGGGGGGGGAGAGAGAGAGAGAGTGGGGGAGGGGAGAGAGTGGGGGAGGGGAGAGAGTGGGGGGAGGGGAGAGAGTGGGGGGAGGGGAGAGAGCGGGGGGAGGGGAGAGAGTGGGGGGAGAGAGAGAGGGAGTGGGGGGGGAGAGAGAGTGGGGGGGGAGAGAGAGAGAGTGGGGGGGGTAGAGGGGGAGAGCGACGGGGGGGGGAGAGAGAGAGAGAGAGTGGGGGGGGGGGGGGTGGGATAGAAAGAAAGTCCCGATCCCAGTCCACTTATTTAGCTAATCAAAAGAGGGGGGGGGGGGGGAAACGAGGGGGGGACGGGGGGTGGGAACGAGTCGGGGGGCAAGGGTGAGGGGGAGAGAGCGAAAGTATAACAAGGCTAGTTAAAACAACTTTCCTGAAGTAAATCTGAAGTTTATTTCTTGGCAATTTTAAAACAGATGAAGTTCGTCGCTGTCTGAAAACTGAAGGCTCCCTGACTGCAGTCTGACCCCTTCCACTTAGATTTACCTTTCATTCCGAGATTCCTGGATACACCTGGCAAGTTGGTGAGTTTACAGCAGGAATCCCAGTGGCCTCGGCAAAAGGTCCAGATCAGAGGCACATGTGGGGGGAAATATGGAGAGTTTCAGAACATCAAAAGATTATCACCAAGGCATCAGGTTTAATATCGCAAGCCCATTTTTGACGGAGGAAAACGAGTGTTTACAAAAGGAAAGGTTCTTTCAACATTCAGGAGTCTAGTTTGGCACCGTAACAAAGGCATTGCACACAATCTTTCACAGTAACTGGAAAAATAGATCAAAGGGCTGGAGAACAGCAAGGGCAGCCTGGCCTCCTCGTAACTACCCTGGCTGCAGCAAAACTCCTGATATTATTGAAGCCAAACAATGAGCTAATGCTTCAGAAAGCAGCCAAAGCCAAGGGCAGCGCCATCGTCAGCTTACCAGTACATGTAAGGCAAAAAGCTGGGGCCTGGACACACCGGGGAAACCATAGCAACAGGACTGGGGCCTGGACACACTGAGGAAACCATGGCAACAGGACTGGGGCCTGGACACACTGGGGAAACCATAGCAACAGGACTGGAGCCTGGACACACCGGGGAAACCATAGCAACAGGACTGGGGCCTGGACACACTGGGGAAACCATAGCAACAGGACTGGGGCCTGGACACACTAGGGGAAACTATAGCAACAGGACTGGGGCCTGGACACACTCGGGGAAACCATAGCAACAGGACTGGGGCCTAGACACACTGGGGAAACCATAGCAACAGGACTGGGGCCTGGACACACTAGGGGAAACCACAGCAACAGGACTGGGGCCTGGACACACTCGGGGAAACCACAGCAACAGGACTGGGGCCTGGACACACTGGGGAAACCATAGCAACAGGACTGGGGCCTAGACACAATGGGGAAACCACAGCAAAAGGACTGGAGCCTGGACACACTGGGGGAAACCATAGCAACAGGACTGGGGCCTGGACACACTGGGGGAAACCATAGCAACAGGACTGGGGCCTGGACACACCGGGGAAACCATAGCAATAGGACTGGGGCCTGGACACACTGGGGGAAACCACAGCAACAGGACTGGGGCCTGGACACACCGGGGAAACCATAGCAACAGGACTGGGGCCTAGACACACTGGGGAAACCACAGCAACAGGTCTGGGGCCTAGACTGATGATAACCAGACAGTGAGTAAAAGGAAAGTTCCAGGTCCCACATCAAGTTAGCTGATCCAAGCAGAGACGGTGTTGAAGGTTCTCGAAGAGAATTTGGTGTCTACGCAAAATTGAAGAAGACAGAAAGTAGGTGTGCAAGGGGATGGAATAGTGACTCAGTACGAAGCACCCATGACTGAATATCCAGCTCGCTCGATGATTGGCATCCTGGAGAAACAGGGCGGAGAAAGATTTTATACAAAAGCTAAGGAAAGGCCTTTGGCCTGTTCCAGAAAGGAACTGGGAATATTCAGCCATTTCTCTGAGCTAAACCCGCTGAGTAACAGCAATTGTTGTGTAAAATATAAAGCAAGCAGATAGAAATATTTCCATATGCCCCACTCCTAATTTAAATACGCATTATTAGAAAGTTAGAGAATTATAGTATGTGCATTACGTGATTTTGTGTTTTGCTGTTACAGAAAACATGGCGTAGATACTTTCTCAGATTTCTTGTTAATTTTTGTTGCAGTTTTGATATAATTGAGGGGCTCATTAGGGTCACTTCAGAGGGCAGTTAAGAGTCACCCCATTGGTACAGGACTGGAGTTACATGTAGACCCAGATGGGGTAAGGACGGCAGATTTCTTTCTCTAGAGGACATTAGTGAATGAGTTGGGGTTATGACAATCTGGCAGCTTCAGTGATTAATTAGTTGAGATGAGCATCTCATTTTTAGGTATCTTTTAATTCCCAAATTAGCCTTGGTGGGATTTGAACTCACGTTCTCTGGAATATTAGTCCAGTAAATGATGCACCTGCATGCTCTGTGCCCCTGGATTAACAGCATGACACGGTGGGGAGGCAGTGAAGGGGTGAAGTTTAGTAACAGGAACTTAGTAAATAGGAATCCGCAAACGAAAAAAGAACTCCTTCTGGCACAGATTAAAATCAAAACTTTCAATAAAGGACTAATTAGTGTTCATTCCAAGCTGTTGGTCTCTCCCACTCCTCCTCTCTCTCTCTGTCTCCGATCTTCACCATCAGGCCAGGAGCCCCAGTCGAGTCACCTTTGCTGAGAGGAATGAGTGAATGATGAAAACAATGGTTTTGGGGCAGGATTGCAGGTTGAGTTGCTGAAAGAGAGAAAGTTTCCAGTGATTGTTCCCGTAGACACAGGCTCCGAGAGAACTGCATTTTATTTTGATTCACTCGCGGGACATGGGCGTCGCTGGCTAGATCCAGCATTTATTGCCCATTCCTAATTGCCCCTTGGTGATGGTGAGCTGCCTTCTCAAACCGCTGTAGTCCCTGTAGGTACACACACTGTGCTGTTAGGGAGGCAGCTCCAGGACTTGGACCCAGCGACAGTGAAGGACAGCTGATATATTTCCAAATCAGGATGGTAAGTGACTCGGAGGGCAACCTCAGGGAACCTTCTGATTCCAAGATGGCTCCGGAACGAGGCGACTTCTTACAAGCTGTGCCCAGCATACCTTCTAATTCTATCTGTTACTCTCGATCTATGCTTCTAAAACTTCATTCTAACTCTTTTAAACTCTCTAACAATGCTTTAATTCAATCTTTAACACCCTAGCTATGACTGTAACACTACATTCTGCATTCTCCCCTTCTCTATGAACAGTATGCTTTGTCTGTATAGCGCGCAAGAAACAACACTTTTCATTGTATACCAATATATGTGACAATAATAAATCAAATCAAAGGTGGTGGTGTTCCCAGGTATCTGCTGCTCCTGTCCTTCTCGATGGTAGTGGTCATGGGTTTGGGAGGTGCTGTTGAAGGAGCCTTGGTGAGTTGTTGCAGTGTATCTTGTAGATGGTACACACGGTACAGTTGGTTCATGAGCTACAGTCTCACTGGGGAATTCAACCTGAAGTCAGGACATTAGGATCGTTAGAGATATTTGCAATTTCACTGAGTGTATGTGTCTCTGGACAAGACAAAGTCTGTGAGTGGGAACTTGGACATCTCAAACACCATGTTAACCCCCAATAATCAGTAACTGTCACCATCCCAGGATCTGTGGCATCAGAAAAAGATCGTCCAGTAACCACTTTGCTTCACAAGATCAAATCCCATCTACCTGTACGTGGATTTTACCCAGTTAGCTCCCTGTGGGAAGATTCTGCTACAGATCCACGCCACCACCCCACCCCCCAGGGGGGGCAAAGCAGCTGGTATATGCCTCCTACAAACTTGCATTTATATAGCGCCTGTATTGCCTCAGGCAATCCCATCCAATGAGGTACATTTGAAGTGTAATCACTGTTGTCATGTAGGAAACAAGGCAGCCCATTTGTGCACAGCAAGATCCCACAGACAGGCATAGGATACTGAGCAGTTCATCAGCTTTGCAACAATGTTGGTCAGGAGTGAATAATTGGCCAAGACACTGGCTCAGCCGGGCAACTCCCCATCCATTCATCTCCCCAGATCTTTCACATTGGCCCCGTTTAACCTTTCAGAATAGATGGCACTTCCAATAGTGCAGCACCCTCTCAGCACTGACCCTCTGACAGTGCGGCACTCTCTCAGTACTGACCCTCTGACAGTGCGGCACTCCCTCAGTACTGAACCTCTGACAGTGCAGCACTCCCTCAGTTCTGACCCTCTACAAGTGCGGCACTCCCTCAGCACTGACCCTCTGACAGTGCGGCACTCCCTCAGTACTGACCCTCTGACAGTGCGGCACTCCCTCAGTACTGAACCTCTGACAGTGCAGCACTCCCTCAGTTCTGACCCTCTACAAGTGCGGCACTCCCTCAGCACTGACCCTCTGACAGTGCGGCACTCCCTCAGTACTGACCCTCTGACAGTGCGGCACCCCCTCAGTACTGACCCTCTGACAGTGCGGCACTCCCTCAGTACTGACCCTCTGACAGTGCGGCACTCCCTCAGTACTGACCCTCTGACAGTGCGGCACTCCCTCAGTACTGACCCTCTGACAGTGCGGCACTCCCTCAGCACTGACCCTCTGACAGTGCAGCACTCCCTCAGTACTGACCCTCTGACAGTGCGGCACTCCCTCAGTACTGACCCTCTGACAGTGCGGCACTCCCTCAGCACTGACCCTCTGACAGTGCGGCACTCCCTCAGCACTGACCCTCTGACAGTGCGGCACTCCCTCAGTACTGACCCTCTGACAGTGCGGCACTCCCTCAGCACTGACCCTCTGACAGTGCGGCACTCCCTCAGCACTGACGCTCTGACAGTGCGGCACTCCCTCAGTACTGACCCTCTGACAGTGCGGCACTCCCTCAGTACTGACCCTCTGACAGTGCGGCACTGGGTTTATCGCACTCGATGATGTATTCTGTAATGATTTATCTGACACTCTTGCTTGGCCACTGGAACAAGGATAGCAGATGTGTGGTAACACTGCCACCTGCTGGCACTGGTCTGAGGAAATGTATCGGCCGTTCCTTCACTGTCGCTGGGTCAACATCCTGGAACTCCCTCCCTAACAGCACGGTGGGTGTACCTACACAAAGACTGCAGTGGTTCAAGGCTGTAGCTCACCACCACGTCCTCAAGGAGCAATTAGGAATGGGCAATAATGCTGTCCTCGCCAGCGACGTCAAAACCTTCAGAAAATAAACATTAACAATATTTATTCCAATTTAAAAGACCGGTTTGGGACTGGAGTCACATTTTGGCCCAGGTAATTCCCAGATTTTATTTTAAAACAATTTAAACTTGCAGCCTGCCCTGGTGGAACCCAGACTCTTGTCCTCTGGAGGTTTAGTCCAGTTACACAACCACTGAACCGTGCTTCAGCTTTTGGTTTTCTGCGTAGAACCAAAGTACTCACAATCTCACCCTCGGGTCCCCCGAAGTCCAGGTACAACACTTTGACACCATCGTCTGAGGACATGCGCAGCTTCTCAAAGGGCTGACTCAGGAGGATCTTGGCTCTGCCCATCTCGGGCACGTCCTGGCTGATGGTGAACCCCTTATCCAGGTGCACAGCCAGTTTGCAATCCTGCCCATTCCAGGTGCACACTGCAGCAAGAACAACAAATGCAGAAAGTATTGGCGCAGAGCGGCTTTCAAACACACCCGGATGTTTCTGAGACACAGCACAGGATGTCTTCTCGGAGTATTTATTTGGTCTGGAGGATAAAGTGATGGTGGGAGAGTGGAACAAGGTCTGAAGGGATTGGAATATCAGCGCAGGAGCAGACCACCTGAACCTGTGAGCCTGTTCCACCATTCAGTCTGATTAACACTGACTACAGACAGGTGTGTGTGGCTTCTCCTGGTCTCAAGAGCAAAAAAAACACACAGTTCTATTAGTAAGTGTTAGAGGGATTGGGTGACTCTGTACGAGGAACACAGGAGTTAACTAGGAAGGTATATGGCATGTTGACATGCTTTACAATGGGGTTAGAGTGCTGGGATAGAGAATTCTTGCTACAACGGTACAGGCTGTAGCCAAGACCACATTTTGGAATGCTGTGTGCAGTTTTGCTTTCCATAAAACCTGTATTGGAGCGGCCGGGGGGGGGGGGGGGGGGGGGGTGCAGCAAAGGCTCACTAAAATTGCCCCTAAGTTGAGGGGTTGCCTATGATGAGAGACTGAGTAAATTGGGGTTATATTCTCTGGGGTTATATTCTCATAGAATCCCTACAGCGCAGAAGGAGGCCATTCGGCCAATTCAGCATTGGCCAATCAACCTAACCCACACATCTCTGGACTGTGGAAGCTCCTGGAGGAAACCCACGCAGACACGGGGAGAACATGCAAACTCCACACAGATGGTGAGCCGAGCCTGGAATCGAATCCGGGTCCCTGGCGCTCTGAAGCAGCAGTGCTAACCACTGTGCCACCCTATGCTCCTTAGTGCCCAAAGATGTGCAGGTCAGGTGGATTGGCCATGCTAAATGCACAGGGATAGGGTGGGGCGGAGGGGAGGGGAGGGCCTGGGTGGGATGCTTCTTCAGAGGGTCAGCGCAGGCTTGATGGGCCGGGTGGCCTCTTTCTGCGCTGTCGGGACCTCACTGAAAGCTGCGGCATCGTGAAGGGGCTTGACGGAGGTTGCTTCCACTGGCTGGGGAATCGAGAACACGGCTCCAAGAGGAAAGGTCACTCACCCGTGACAACCTCCTGGATCAGCTCCGCCGCGCTGTGGCAGCCATCAACCAGCAGCCGGGTCCACGTCGACAGGTCCAGATGGATCTCGGCAGAGAACAGGTGAGTCTCCACTCCGTGCGGAGTGCCCGCCCTCAGGACAAAGGACAGGTCGGAATTATCGGTCAGGAGGGAGCCTTTGACAGGGCCAGAGTGAACCAGCCTGAAAAACAAGACATCCACATTCACCCTCTCCATCCATTGGCACCAAGTCCCGTCTCACACCCAATCCAGAGCTGCCCCCAGGTACCATGGAGCTGCCCGCCAATGTCCAACACTGAAATTACAAAACAAACATTGTCCAATCACAACCTGGGGGGGGAACGGCCTCCAGAGTGTGGGTGGACGATGTTTGGAGTAGTATCGAGTTGTGAGATACCTGAGCAAGTGGTTGTGTACAATTCAATGAAGGGTAATCCGACGGGGGAGGAGGTCACACCTGAAAAGACCATGGTACACCTCCAGTCACCAAGAACCCTGGTGCTGTATCCAACCAGAAATCTGTCCCAACACCAAAACAGCCGACTTCCATCTCCATAAAATCAACCAACACCAACCCTCCTCATCCAATCTGTTACCAAAACCCTCATCCAGACTGGTGAGACCTCGAGACTTGACTATTCCAATGCTCTCCTGGCCGATCTCCAAACTCCCAGTCTTTTTAGCCTTTGTAAAACCTCCTCGTTCTCAATTGCACCGGTTACCTCCTCTCTCACCTCGGCCTGGGTGGCACCTTCTTCCTTTGTAAATCACAGAAGAACCGTAGAAAGGCAGGAAGAGGCCATTCAGCCCATCGTGTATGCACTGGCCAAGAAGAGAAAAAAGAGCGATCACTCGCTAATGAAAATGATTGTCCATCGTTACTGGTCATGGATTGTGTCGGTCCTTGCGTGGCTGATGAACCCAATTCTAGAACCGCAGACTTGCCAGGAGTTTCCAGGAGGAGGATTCGTTCTTTGGATTCTAGATCGCTGGTGTTCCTATCTCAGGTTTCTTCTCCAGGCCTCCTCTTACCACCGGGTGTCCTCAAAGAATTATGTCCCTTCAACCAGGAGGTTTTTCCGAGCAGGTCTCTCCTGAACAAGGCTCTCCCAGGCGTTGACGTCATGTTGCATTTCTTGAGGTGAGCCTTCACGGTGTCTTTGAAGGGCTACCTTTGTCCTCATCTTGTTCCGGAGCCTTCCTTGTGCTGGCAAAGAAGATTAGCTTTGGCAGTCGGGACTCTAAGACCCTAAGCACATGGTCGGCCCAAACGAGTTGGTTTCAGGTGATTGTGGCCTGGAAGCTGGTGCTTTTGGCTCCATCAAAGACGCTGCCGCCAGTACGCGTGTCCTCCCAGCTGACGGGGAGAATCCGTCTCAGACGGTGCTGATGGTATCTCTCCCAGGCGTTGATGTGGGAGTCCGTACGCTGTCCAAACATGAGCGGTGTAGAAGAGTTGGGAGGATGGCTGCCTCTTACACAATCTTGGTGTCAGCACGAAGATCCTCGTCTTTAGGCATCCAAAGGTGGAACTCGCGGACTGGACATGGTGTTGGATTTCCACATCAACGTCAGCCTTGGATGAGGTGTGGCTCCCTGGGGAAATGTTCCACGTTTGGGAGGGTTTCTGATGATCTTGGTAGAGGGACAGAGTGCATCGTGCCCTGGGGTGGGCTAGTAAAGGATTCCTACACTCCACGATCCAATACTGAGTTTCTGACTGAGCCTGCTGGGTGCAGTTTTCCAGCCAGGTTGCAGACAGAACAGACTATTTTTCGGGCACCTTTTCCAGCCCTTTCCCCATGCGGGGTGAGCAGGGCAGATCCTGAAGATGGCTGCTCAGTCATGAAGAATGCTGCCGAAACGCTCTCCTGTTCCAATTCCAAGAGCGAGACGATTGAATCAAACTCCATCAGCTATGTGAGCTAGGAACTTCAGATCTCACTCTCCTGTCCCCTTCAACTCTCGCCCATCGCCACAGGGCCTGTCTGTGAGGGTGATGTGTTGGTTTCCTCCAGGTAGGCGTCTGCTGCTAGACATCATTTAACATGGGAATGCCATAATTGCATTGCACATCAGCAGATACACGCTCTTTGACAGAAGGTAGGCCCCGTTCCAGTGGCAAAAGAACCTCAACAACTGGGGATCTCCCTATTGCTGTAGCAATAACCGCTCACTTTAATCCCACATTCCAGCACCTGGTCCGTAACCTCATAGGTTCCAGCATTTCAGATACTGATCCAGGAACTGTTTCAATGAGTTAGAGTTTCAGCCCTAATCACCACCTCAGGCAGTGAATTCCACACACACCCACCACCCTCTGGGGAAGACAATTTTCCTCATGTCCCCTCTAATCCTTCCGCCAATCACCTTTAGTCTATGCCCCCTGGTAACTGACCCCTCAGCCGGGGGAAATAAGTCTTTCCTGTCTCCCTGTCTGAGCCCCTCAATCTCAGACACCTCAGTTAGATTGCCCCCTCTGCCTCCTCTGTCTAATTGAAACAGCCCTAGCCTATCCAATCTCTCCTCATAACTGCTACTCTCCAGTCTTGGCAACATTCTTGTCAATCTCCTCTGCATTCTCTCCACGGCAACGATATCCTTCCTGTGATGTGGTGACCAGAACTGTTCAAAATCTCCAGCTGTGGTCGAACCAGCGTTTTATACAGTTCCAGCATTACATCCCTGCTTTTGTATCCAATGCCTCACCCAAGAAAGAAAACCATTCCACGTGCTTTCGTGACCACCTTTCCTGCCACCTTCGAGGACCTACGGACAATATCTCGCTTCCTCAACCCCTGTCTCCCCCGATTATTGGGGATTCCCTCACTTTGTTTTCCACCACCATCTCCTCAAGGAGCAGCTCGGGGACGGACAATAAGTACACTTTCCCTCTTTGCCCAAACTGGGCCCTCCCTTTAATTTGATTTGGAGTGACAGATAGCTGCCAGGAGGAGGCAGTGCTGTACCTGACCTGGTTGCTATGAGCGGGTGCCTGGAGGTGGGGTTGTTCAGACCCTCTCTGCTCTGTGGTAAGCTGCCATACAGCAACAAGTCCTTCTCCGTGAGAATGGCCAGAACTGGCTTCTCCACGTCACTGGTCACCTGCGACAGAGGAAGCAGCGTGTTAATACAGGAGCGACAATAACACCTGAACCATGGGGAGAGATGGCCTGCCCCTCTCCCTCTGCACATCCCCCCTTCCCCTCTGCACACTCACCCCCCAGTCGACCAGGATAAAGATGGTGAAGCCAGGGAAGGAGAGCTCGCGGCACCATCTGTCAGACCGTTTTTTAAAAATACATTTGTGGGACATGGGCGTCGCTGGCTGGCCAGCATTTATTGCCCATCCCTACTTGCCTGAGGGCAGTTGCGAGTCACCCACATTGCTGTGGCTCTGGAGTCACATGTAGGCCAGACCAGGTAAGGACAGCAGATTTCCTTCCCTAAAGGACATTAGTGAACCAGATGGGTTTTTCCGACAATCGACAATGGTTTCATGGTCATCAGTAGATTCTTAATTCCAGATATTTTTTTTGTTGAATTCAAATTCCACCATCTGCCATGGCGGGATTCGAACCCAGGTCCCCCAGAGCATTAGCTGAGTTTCTGGATTAATAGTCTAGCGATAATATCACTAGGCCGTCGCCTTCCCTTAATTGGTCTGTCAATTCTTTTACTAATTTAGCCCATTCTCCAAATCCAGGCAATGGGACTAACGCAGCAGACTGGTTGATAGAACATAGAACATAGAACATTACAGCGCAGAACAGGCCCTTCGGCCCACGATGTTGCACCGACCAGTTAAAAAAAAAAACTGTGACCCTCCAACCTAAACCAATTTCTTTTCGTCCATGAACCTATCTACGGATCTCTTAAACGCCCCCAAACTAGGCGCATTTACTACTGATGCTGGCAAGGCATTCCAATCCCTCACCACCCTCTGGGTAAAGAACCTACCCCTGACATCGGTTCTATAACTACCCCCCCTCAATTTAAAGCCATGCCCCCTCGTGCTGGATTTCCCCATCAGAGGAAAAAGGCTATCACTATCCACCCTATCTAAACCTCTAATCATCTTATATGTTTCAATAAGATCCCCTCTTAGCCGCCGCCTTTCCAGCGAAAACAATCCCAAATCCCTCAGCCTCTCCTCATAGGATCTCCCCTCCATACCAGGCAACATCCTGGTAAACCTCCTCTGCACCCTCTCCAAAGCCTCCACATCCTTCCTGTAATGTGGGGACCAGAACTGCACACAGTACTCCAAGTGCGGCCGCACCAGAGTTGTGTACAGTTGCAACATAACGCTACGACTCCTAAATTCAATCCCCCTACCAATAAACGCCAAGACACCATATGCCTTCTTAACAACCTTATGTACTTGATTCCCAACTTTCAGGGATCTATGCACACATACACCTAGATCCCTCTGCTCCTCCACACTATTGGTGTGAGAGTTACAGATCTCCCATTGCAGCAACACAAACACATTCCCGTTACCCTGAGCTCCTATTTTAGGGTCTGGAAGATTTACAAAACTAGGCATCAAAGTACTGAGATGCTCAGAAACATTCCCAAAAGATATTTTCCCAACGTACAGGCATTGCTTAACTGTCATTGCTCAGGTGGAGTGTGTGGTAATGTCACTGGACAGTCATCCAAAGGCCCAGGCTAATCACTCTGGGGTCACAGGTTCAAATCCCACTGGGAGAATTTAAATTTAATTATTTGATGGGTGAAAATTCTGGAACTCTCTCCCTAACAGCACAGTGGGTGTACCTGCACCTCATGGACTGCAACGAGTCAAGAGGATTCATGGACTAGAATCCCTACAGTACAGAAGGAGGCCCTTCAGCCCATCGAGTCTCTACCCAGGCCTTATACCCGCAACCCCACATATTTACCCTGCTAATCCCCCTGACACTAAGGGTCAATTTAGCATGGCCAATCCACCTAACATCTTTGGACTGTGGGAGGAAACCGGCGCACCCGGAGGAAACCCACGCAGACACGAAGAGAACGTGCAGACTCCACACAGTGACCCGAGGCCAGAATTGAACCCAGGTCCCTGGCGCTGTGGATGTGCAGGTTAGGTGGATTGGCCATGCTCAATTGCCCCTTAGTGTCAGGGGGATTAGCAGAGTAAATATGTGGGTTCACAGGGATAGGGCCAGGGTGGGATTGTTGTTGGTGCAGGCTCGATGGGCTGAATGGCCTCTTTCTGCACTGCAGGGATTCTATGATTGTAAGGCAGCTCACCACCACCTTCTCAAGGGATAATTAGGGATGGACAACAATCGCTGGCCACATCCTGTAAATAAATAAAATTAAAACCTGGAATTGAAAACCAGTCTCGGTACAGGCGACCACGAAGGTTTCATTGATTGTTCTCCCCGCATGTCCTTCAGGGGGTCTCGTCTACGTGACTCCAGAGCCACAGCAACGCGATTAACGCCTAACAGGGGCAAAATGTCCACTGGAAACTCTTCCTTTCATTGGACCGTGAGATTGGCTCGTTACGATGGGCCAACTGGCCTCCTGTGTAGTGTCGTGGTCTGCGCTTTGATCTTAAGCAGGATCTTAGCAACAACTCACATTTATATATAACTCATAAAACTTATATATTGTATATATATATTTAACTCATAAAACTTTGTCAAGGTGTTTCACACGTGCTTCATCAGAGCAGGACAGGCAAGCAGCTCCCAGACCAGTTGTTGTCGTATCTCGGTGTTACATTTTATTTACTAGCCCTCCTGTGAAATCCACATCAAGGTGCTGTTATAAATGCGAGCCGGTGTTAACGTAACCCGCGTGTGTTGTTATGTTTTAATTTTGAGAGATTTGATGAGCACGTTATCCAGTAATCGAAGGACATTCACCTGCTCCGTCAGCCAGCCCACGTGTTTAATTTCTTTACTCCCGGCTATGCCAGTGTTCCCAGCCAGGGCTCTCATCTCAGCTTTGACCATGGGCAGAAGGGCGCTGGCGTTACCATGGAGGGCACTGAACCAGGACTGGGCCGTGGCGCTATCCTTGACTCGCAGGGAGACCGAGGACTTCCCGTCCGCAGAAGAGAGCTCAATGTACCTGACGGAAGAAAGACACTGAGATCGACAGGATCATTCACACAAAACAACCCCGAAACTGTGAGACTCCAAACAAAACCAGCCTCTCACTCCGATAAAGGAACACAGGGCCAGGAGGAGGCCATTCAGCCCATCGAGCCTGTTCCACCATTCAATACGGTCATGGCTGATTGGACACTCACTATCCCCATAACGCTTTACATTAATCGGAAATCTATCAATCTCTGCTTTAAATGACTGAGCTTCCACTGCCCTCTGTGCCGGGCCAGCACGGTGGCACAGTGGTTAGCACAGCACCACGGACCCAGGTTCGATTCCTGGCTTGGGTCACTGTCTGTGTGGAGTCTGCACGTTCTCCCCGTGTCTGTGTGGGTTTCACCCGGGTGCTCCGGTTTCCTCCCACAGTCCCAGAAAGACGTGCTGGTTAGGATGCATTGGCTAAATTCTCCCTCAGTGTACCCGAACAGACACCAGAGTGTGGCGACTAGGGGAATTTTACAGTAACTTCATTGCAGTGTTAATGTACTTGTGACACTAATAAATAAAATTCCAAAGATTCACAACCCTCTGAGTGAAGTTATTTGAAATTGTGGCCCCTGTTTAGCAGACGCTGAATTTGCAGCATTCACCCAGGGGTTACTGACACAATTCTCTGAAGGTGATGGGTTGAGTTGAAATGAGTTTTCCTTTATAAACAAGATGTCTCACTGGGAGGGCTGCTGAGGAGAAGTTGTGTTCCCCCCTAGCACCCTCACCCCGACTGAGGAAGAAGAGTCTCAGAATGATGAGTTGAGTATTTAGAGTCTTCATCGATTCTGTTCCTCAGAGCATCTTACCCAGACCGTAACCCTGTATTTACCCCACTAATCCCCCTAACCAGCACGTCTTTCAGACTGTGGGAGGAAATCGGAGCACCCGGAGAAAACCCATGCAGACACGGGGAGAACGTGAAAACTCCACACAGACAGTGACCCAAGCCGGGAATCAAATCCGGGTCCCTGGCGCTGTGAGGCAGCAGAGCTAACCACCGTGCCACTCCCTCAGTATTGCGCTGGAGTGTCATGGATTTTTGTGTTGAACTGAGAGCTTTGTGGCTCTGAATGAAGGGCCCCTAGTGACTGACACACTGTGCATTGTTACAGTTTGTGCAGAGTGAAAGTGCCCGGGTTTTGTGTGGCCTCTGGGTCACTTGTCTTTGACCTTACCTCTTCTCCAGGTCGGGAGGCCTGACTTTCCTCCGGACGTAACACATTTTTAAGGGGATGGTCTTCTCCTGCTCCAGGTCCGCATGAGGGCCCGAGCCCAGGGTCGCCGGCGAGTTACCCCCGCTTCCCGAGGAATCCCAGGCCTGGGCCGAACCTCCCGAGGTGTTCTTGAAATAGGAGGACACTTCCTTCAGGTATTTCACTAATGGCGGGAAAACAAAGGTGTTAGTCACTAAACTTGCAAAAGATCTGCCTAAAAAGCCATGGACAGGTTAAAAAAAATGAACCGGCCGAATGGAACATTGGTCTTTCACCCTAAGAGGCTGATGTTTCAGTGGTACAAAACCTGACAGTCAGAGCCCGTCTCGAGGGTAAATGTGGCCATCCAATCTCGAAACAGGAGACATTGGCTTTGGAGAAAGTTCAGCTCGCATTGGCTAGAGCAAGCCCAGGGCTCAGAGAGGGTCAATGTTGCCTAGAAGACACTTATATCACCCTGGATAGTGTAAGGATAGTCAGAGTAATGGTATATCCATTATTGTAATGTCAAGTATGGGCAATAGATTGGAATTCCTGTAGAGGAACAGGATTAATCTTCATTTGGAAGGGCAGAGATTCACAAAGATGGATTTGTTAGGGGGAGGGCGAATGTGATGAATATTTTGTGTGATGTGTGTTTTTAAAGTTTATTTATTAGTCACAAGTAAGGCTAACACTAACACTGCAATGAAGTTACTGTGAAATTCCCCTCGTCGCCACACTCCGGCGCCTGATGAGGGCAGTGTGGTGGACGTACTCCAGATGGATTTTAATGTCTCTCTTCATCAACTCCCACGTGGCAGCTGGTCAGAAGATACTTTGGCCTCAGGATCCAGGGAAAAGTGCTGAAGTGAATCATCCAGTGGATAGTTATCTCGACCTGAAACACTAACTCTCCGATTCTCTCTCTATACACAATGCCTGGACCACTAACTGCAGCATCTTCTGGGTTTTGTGATGTTGGTGAGAGACAAAGAGGAACTCAGAGTGGTGCCTCTGGGATCTTTACCACTCTCAGAGAGAACAAACAGAGCCTCAGCTTCACATGTGGTCTGAAAGAACAGGCCTAACTGTACCGAGCCCCGGCCATGCCACACCGACCGCGCGGAGCCCCCGCTGTGCCACACCGACCGCGCGGAGCCCCCGCTGTGCCATGCCGACCACGCGGAGCCCCCGCCGTACCACACCGACCACGCGGAGCCCCCGCCGTGCCACACCGACCACGCGGAGCCCCCGCCGTGCCATGCCGACCGGAGCTCCCGCTGTGCCACACCCACCGCGCGGAGCCCCCGCTGTGCCACACCGACCGCGCGGAGCCCCCGCTGTGCCACACCGACCACGCGGAGCCCCCGCTGTGCCACACCGACCGCGCGGAGCCCCCGCTGTGCCACACCGACCGCGCGGAGCCCCCACTGTGCCACACCGACCGCGCGGAGCCCCCGCTGTGCCACACCGACCGCGCGGAGCCCCCACTGTGCCACACCGACCGCGCGGAGCCCCCACTGTGCCACACCGACCGCGCGGAGCCCCCACTGTGCCACACCGACCGCGCGGAGCCCCCGCTGTGCCACACCGACCGCGCGGAGCCCCCGCTGTGC